>NC_057349.1:76156240-76779574 GCF_016509475.1 Prionailurus bengalensis | reverse complement strand
TAAATGTGTGTTAGTGTAGAAATATTCTGGTTTAAAAACTTAGAATTGCACACATTTCAGTATGTTTATTTGTACTTACATAATTTTAGAATAGTGGTTGCCAATAGCCTGTATGTTTCACATTAATTGGTTTTTTTTATGTTACCTTAATAAACCATTTTAGTATGTTGTATGTCAGTTACTGGGATAGCTGGGACATAGAGTGTAATTTAAAATTTGTCAATAAGTATTCATTGGAATATATGTAAATGTGCCTTGCCGGTTATTGAAACTTACCTACAAAATGAGTATGGGGTGACAAAAATTAGTTCCTGGTGCTTAATGAAACTTTCTGCCACTGATTTTATATATTACCCCGTGCTTTTTTAAAGTACATCTCTTTCAAATCTTAGTGTAAGTTTGAGGGCTACACAAAACATTTACATTTCATTCTTAACATATGAGTACAATAGGTTGTGGAAAGTGGGTAAACTAAATGTAGCCTTCAGTAAAATTGAATCTCAGTGTAATCTTTGGTGCTGGCGTTTCCCAGTTCCAAGGAATTAAATGATCCCATCAAAGAGGTCATTGCCATGCCTATTGGCACTTTACTGTCATACCCTTTTTTAAGGGACACTGTCAAGGTGTTTAAGTTAATTCTCAGAATTATTTGTTGGGATTTTAGGATGGGTTTGTTTGACTTAAGTAAGAACTGCATTGTCAGAGTTGAAAGATGAACATTTTTGTGAGTTCACAAATGTGTTCTTAAGAAAACATTAAAATATGGAGCTGTGGGTTTCCAAGACTATTTGGCATTCTTAGTTTGGGGATTTGGGAGGGAAACTGATGATAAAAAGAAATTGTAAGGAATTGATGGGTAATGTAAACAGTGGTGATGAAATCTATACACGCTCAAGTGAAATTACTTGACAGTGTTCATTTGAATAACTTTGAATTCAAGCCATTATAATTACTTTTAAAATTAAATATCATTTGCACTGTTCTGATAATGGGTGCAGTTTTTGAGCAATATAATCAGAGCTAAATATGCATGTAGTGATTAGTGATGTGAACAATTAAGTTCTGAGAAGAAATACTAACTGGTATTTTCAAACTTAAATTTCTGTAGTAAAATCAGCATCAAACTCTTATCAATAAGAGATCAAGGAAAACAGGCAATGCATATAAACATACTTTTGAATGTTGTGTGGCCTATAAAGCAATAATGCAATTTATATGGAATGTCATGGGATATGAGAAATGGAAATGCAAAAATAACTAATCCTTTAGTAAAAATGTCAACCTGTTAAAAGGGGAATGTTAACTAATGTAGGTTATTGCTATTTGTGATTTGTTTATGGGTTCTTGGCTTTGACAGCTTCAAAGAATGGACAGATAACAAGTCAAATTTTGTATATATTGTCAAGGAATGGGTCTTAAATCCAAGAGTCAAGTCCCTTCCTTGGGGTGAAAAATGTATCCTTAAAGCATTCTGATTGTTAAACAAGAAAACTTGAGTTACCTAAACAGACGCAAGATTTTGTTTCTGCAGACTACTTGGCAATCAAAAGTGATCATCAATTCAGTTAATCAGTTTTCAGAAATTTGCTTTGTGAGAAAATTGTGTTCTGTATATTTTCCCAAACATGCTTTTTGTGGAAGATTTTCAGCCATTGCAATTAAATCAGATATTAGATATGAAGTGGGGGTTGAGCACAAAAGAGCGGTTGCACACTCATGATGGCGGTTGTAGCATCATGAGAAATTTATCAATTGCAAATCTGATTTGACAAAATACAAACATTTCCTCATGATAAAATAGGAACTTAATAGGAATGGATTGATGGGGTGATCTCGGGTATTTACTCGGGTATTGTATATATTTTGGGAAGACTTAAAACCAGGACGAATACATGCTAGATGGACAAAATTGTCACATGCAGGACAGCTTTTTTTGACTGCTAAGCCAAAGTCACTGTTGATCAGAAACAGCAAAAGATCACCTTGTTATTATAGAGTAAGACATGTTTCTATTTTAAGGGGAGAAATTAAATGTAGAAGACTTCATGCATTTAGGAGAAGGAGCTAACCCTAGAGTAAATGACTGTTCAGATTCCTAATACCCACCATGACCATTTTCTCCCCAGTGATGTATTCCATAAAACCAAATTTTTATCTGACCATAGGAATTGATTGGTGGGTATAAAATGAATGAATAAAAAACTTTAACAATACATAAAATGAACAGACTTGTGAGGATGATGTTTTAAAGTGTAGCATTTACTCAGTGATACCACTCAATAGGGCATGCCACTACTTTTCTTAAGATGCTAATTATAAACCAATATTCAAAGACATTTTTAACTGTGGGCAAAGTAATAGATGGACTTTTTGGTCTGTCACTTTTTTAAAAAGTACTTAAGACATAAGTTCTATTAGCACCACAGTCTGCCTTCAGTAATACACATAAAATATTTTTCAGGACCAGAAGCATTCAGTTGGAAAAACCATCTTTTTTATGAATGCAAAACAGTATTATAACTAATGCTCTGGTCCAGGATTAGGTTTTTAATATTTTAACAGTAGTCTGATAAACATTTAGAAGTCTGGCATTGAGAAACAAAAGCTTGTACCTGACTAGTACTTTTATTTAAAAGAAATATTAGTTCTCTTAGCTTATTTAAATTGTCTCTTACATTTATTTATCCATAGAATTTATATTTATTTCATTCCTTTCATCTCACTGAAAACAACTGTCTGCAGGCTCTTTGATTTGGATTAGATGTGTGAAGTACTGTCTTTTGCCAAAAACCTCAACTTACCTGTTCTTTTAAACGTAGTGGGTTTGTGCTTGTTTGGAGATCAGTTCAAAAACTATCTGTACTATCTGTACTGCCTCTGATGTTAAGATTTTATGTATAGCATAAGGAAGCTAGCTCTGACTATATTTTCCTAAGAATAAAGACCTATTTTTGTAGCATGTCTTAGGATCTCCAGGAGTCCAAGAATTATTGTGGGTGTCCTCCATTTCATCTTTTTTCACTTAACAGCTTGTGAATAGACACTTGGAATCTTTAGAGCTCTTCGCCTTTTGATTATACATGCAAAGTGACTAGCCAATGGTAAAAAAAAGATTCCCCAAGATCCCTAAGTCAAGCACATGATGGGGAGATGTAAACATAGAGTGTTGGTCTTCACTTATTTGGTGAAAATATTCTGTGGTCACACACATGCCAGTGGACTCAATGAAGAAGTTAATGGTAATTTGGTTCTGGTTTTCTGGGAACATACCCTATCATGCAGTGTTCTTCCATTTATCACCATCTTTCTCTGAAGGGTTGGAAATGATTGAGGTTGCAAGTGAATCAGGAGAGTGGAGTGAACAAATGATCTGTTTTAATAAAATGTTGCACATCTAGGAAGGTGAATTCAGCTTAAAATGGGTTCTATTAAGCTAGGATGGCAAATCATCAAAGAATGGGGAACTTGTTGTAAATACATTGGAAGGGTTTGGTTCATAGCCCTAGAATTTCTTGGAGGGTGGGGGCAGGTAGTGGTAGTTTTGCCACTTCATCCGGACAAAAATTGCTTTAGTAGGTCACTTCATGTGGATTTTAGTTTGTATTTAGGATAACCAAGATTTGTGCTAATATTTAGTGAAAAGAA
This sequence comes from Prionailurus bengalensis, assembly GCF_016509475.1. Taxonomy (NCBI): domain Eukaryota; kingdom Metazoa; phylum Chordata; class Mammalia; order Carnivora; family Felidae; genus Prionailurus; species Prionailurus bengalensis. The sequence continues at coordinate 76,775,929 of NC_057349.1, read as the reverse complement.
ACTTTTGTCTTTTCAGGGCAGTCATGGAAGTTTTATACCTGAAAAATTCTGGGTACTGCTAGAGCATTTTAAAAACAATTTATGTTGCTTTATTTGACTGCCTGTGCAGAGACCAAACTAGTACTTTTTTGTTGAAATCAAGACTGCTGAGTAAGACTTGGGTAAGGAAGAAATCTTAATAAACTGTTTTGGAAATTAGTGTCTTCCAAGTGTTTCCTAGAATGTGTTTTTAACACATTTTAGAATAATTTACAGGCTTCAGTGAATATCTGATTTTTCACGTTGTAAAGTGGTTTCAAATAAGTTCTAATCTGAGGGGAGTTTAAAGGCAGTTATCTGTAATGTTCATTAAGTGTCATTGATTGATTTAGGCTTTCAGTCTGTATTCTGAAAAGATTGTTGTGACAAAATACTGTTTTGGAGAGAATTTAGAATACCCAAGGAGATCAGTATCTTCTATATCATTTATGAACTACAGCCAAGTTTTACTTCAGGGTAAAAGGACAAGGGTTTTTGATGTAGACAGGCTGTTACCACCGATTAAAGGATATGGGCTTGTTCATGATATAAAATCTGTAGAAGAGTCTTTAGATTTCAAAATCGGGTCTAAGTGTAGAAACCTACAACATACCAGAAGAGTTCTAACATTACATCTGATGTGATGTGGCTCTTTTAATGCTGTTAAGTTCAAATGAGGTAAAGGAAATCTGAATAATTATGTCATTTGTGTGATATAATACTGCTTTTGAATTTAGGTGTCCCAGTTTTTTCCTATGGGAATTAGAAAATGTCAGTAGTGCATCATTTGAACACAAAGTAAAACTATGCATCTGTTTTATGTCATGAGTAAAACACTTTTTTTTTGTTGTTTGTTTAAGATTTTAAGTAATCTCTACACCCAACTCTGGGGTCAAACTCACAAACCCAAGTCACATTCTCTACTGACTGAGCCAGACTGGCACCCCCTTATGACTTCATTTTTCAGGTGTCTTTAATATGTTAGTATTTATGTTGCTTTAATTGGAAGGCTCAGGGATTAGGCTTTTGAAATTGCTTTAATTTCCTTAACATGTGAAATACTTCAAAAGTATATATACTAATTGTGTATCTTGATATATTGTCAATATTTGGAAGGAGTTTGTAGGAAAACCAAAAGTAATGAACAGTATGTCAAAGGTCATCTATGAAAATTGGTAGATACGCTCTTTAATTCTCTGCAGCCACATGCAAATGCAGTACGTGTAGTTTTGAAAAAAATACTTCCCTTGCTTTTTTCTTGAAATAGTTAAAATCCCCATGAATTTGCACAAATTGAATTCTTAAAAATCCTTCAACACTAATGACAGGTACTTTTTTCTTTAGGAACCCAGCTTCAGATTCCTTTATAAAATAGAATTAAAATAATGATGAAAAAACATTCTAAAATTATATCAGGAAATGTTAGTTGATCTCTTGGTTTCCTGAGGATCCATTTAGCACTTAGGACAGCATCAGCCATAGTTAGGGCCCCAGCAGGACATAATTGTAGTTACTTCAGTTTATCTGGGCCAAGTGTCTGTCTTTTTATCAGTCTGTTTAAATTACCAGTGCTACTTATTCTTTGAAGTTAACTCAATTTCTTCTCTTTATGGTTTCTTTTGCCTCTTAGAATGGAAGCTCCTCCAGGGCAGGGAAATCTGACTCAGAGGGGTTAGGCATTTAAAAATAGTTAAATATTTTTCGGTTTGGTAGAAATTTAGTTTATTTGCTGAATTAGGCTTAATTATTACTTGCTAACTTGAAAAAAGGAATAAAAATTTGGAACCACTGAATATACATTAGAAAGCTTTTTAAAATGAGCATGTAATGCTAATGTTTTAAGTAAATTGAGATTATGAAGATTCACATTTAAATTGTACATCTGACATTAAAAAAAATCAAAATTGGAAGTTATGGGAACAGTTGGCCTTGTGATATATATAAAGACTGCTTTTTTTTTTTTTTAAGTATTGAAGTTATAACCCAGCTCAGCAATTTTTCCTTTATGTTGATTTTTAGCTTAATTCCAGGTTGCTGAATGAAACAGCATTCCAACTACAAACCTCTTTATGAGGAAGGAATACTTAAAGATTGAATTCTTGTTTTGCTCATGAAGTATAGTTGGTTTTAAGTCTGTAAAATTTGTTTAGGCTTGTTTTGCAGAGTACTTTAGAGAGGATAAGTGAGTATACCTGAGAAAAGCATGAAGGCTAACCTGAAGTGAAAGTCTTGAAAACAGTTTTTTTAATTAAAAAACAAACAGGTATTTCTAACTAATTGCTACTTACTATATTTTACAATAATGAGCAATGATTGGTTGCATGCATATGAATAATTGTATTTACTTTTCAGTTGGTAGATTGTTGAAGTTAAATCACTTAAAAACAGAGGCTCTGAATTTAAGGCATCTCATATGATACTGTATCTCCTACTTTGAGTAGTGGAGAAAGGTGTTGTATATACTTAGTTGATAATTTAGCTGAATTGTATAAGCTATACCTGGAAAGCAGGAGCTGCTAGTGCAGTATATGAAATAGCATTCAGATAGCACAGAAAGTCTGCATCTCCTCACACCATCCAATTTACAGACAGGACCCCTTCTGTAGTTCTTATATACTGGTTACTGTTTCTCTCACTGTTTTTTTGTTTTTTGTTTTTTTTTTTTTTTGTTTTTTTTTTAAGAGCATGAGTGGGGGATAGGGGCAAAGGGAGCACATCTCTCTTAATTACTAAATTTAGGTAGTAGTTACCCCTTGTGAGGAGTTTAGCTTAAACTAGTTCTATTCTTTTGCCGAACTATTTTAAATTCAGTTGATTACCTTTATTACTCAAACTACACTTAAGCCTCTACTTATACCAATTTTAGTATCTGTTTGATCCTCACTATATAAAGAAGCACACTCAATATGTTATTTTTTAAGTTCATTAAAAAATTTTGAGAGAGAGCTAGTACAATCAGGGGAGAGGGAGAGAGAATCCCAAGCAGGCCCCACTGTCCGTGCAAAGGTCCTTGGTCTCATGAACTGTGAGATACCACCTGAGCCTAAATCAAGAATTGGACACTTAACCTACTGAGCCACCTAGGAGCCCCTCGATATTTTATTACTTTTCCTTCCTCTCCTGGTTCCTGCTATCATTTTTCAGATTTATGGCACTTTATAACAGGTTATCTTTTACTTTGCCTCTAGACTGAAGATAGACAAAACGCAGCATTTATAATGGTAATGTATTTAGGTTCATAGATAACCCTATTTTGATAAAATTTGTGTCCTTGGGAAGGCAAAATTCTAAGGTAGAAATAAAATGAATTCTTTTAATGTTCTTTATTTGGATTCATGCCATAGCTAAAATACAAACCATGACTTGGATTTTTTTTTTTTTTGAGTTTCTAATTACCTTTCTTTTTATAAGCTGTTTTGCTATTTAATCATATTTAGTGCTCTGTGTACTACTGTCATATTAGGATTCTTTTTTTTTTTTTTTTTTTCCCCATTCCATTGCTGGACTCCACTTTTCTTAGGTTCCATTGCTCCCTCTTAGATTCCCTTTTGTTCTTGCTGCAATATGTTCTCTGGTAATATTTTCAGGAAAGGTTACATGAACTGTAAACCGTCTTGCACACTGGAAAATGTTTCACCCTCACTGTTGGTTGACAGTTTGGACATAGGATTCTAGCTGCACTATCCTTTTCCATCAGAACTTTGGAGGTACCACTCCATTATTTGGTGTAACAACAGTTTTTTTCTTTTTAATTATTTTGAGAGAGAATGAGTGGGGGAGGGGCAGAGAGGGAGAGAGAGAATCTCAAGCATGTCTGCGTTGTCTGTGCAAAGCCTGGTGTAAGGCTTGATCCCATGAACATGAGATCATGGCCTGAGCGAAAATCAAGAGTCTGACACTTGGGGCACCTGGATGGTTCAGTCAGACTTCAGCTCAGGTCATGATCTCACAGTTAATGAGTTTGAGCCCTGCCTCGGGCTCTGTGCTGACAGCTCATGCTCTTTCAAAAATGAATAAATGTTAAATAATAAATTTAAAAAAAGGAGTCTGACACTCAACTGACTGAACCACCCAGGCGCCCCGCCCTGTGTTATAATAGTCTTGATTTGAATGCAGTGCTTGCTTTGTAGGTAATTTTTTTTCTTACACATTCAGATTTTTTTTCATAACTTCATTTTCTAAGGTTGGATGAGACTGCATAGGTTTTCATTTATTTTGCTTTTTAACTGGAAGACTTAAGAGTTTTTTTGTTGGTGAGAATTTTGTTTTTCACTTTTTTCAGTTTTTCTGCTTTTTTGGAGCTTGGTTTGGAAGAATTGTACTGCATTGATTTCTCTTATATTTAAGCTATTTTTTTCATTTGTCACTGTAGCTTTTTATACTTTATAAGAAATATTACCTTTTATTTTTCCCTCTTCCAGAGCATACACTGACTTTAAGTTTGACCAACAGAGCAGTCTGTTTTTATTTTATATATAGACTATCTTTCTCATTCTTCAATTTTAAAGGTTTTTTATTTATTTTTTATTTTTTAAAAAATTTTTTAAAGGTTTTTTAAAAAGTGACCAGTTACAGGATGCATTGAAATATTAGCTCACTTTAGTTATTTACTTTTTCTAATTTTTCTCAAATGTTTGGCAGTTCTTTATGAAAGAAGGATTTGATAAAAGTAGACTGGTGTACTATGCCTGTTCACTGACATGACTATGTGCTGTGCATATGAGAAAAACATAAGCTTTATTTTTAGCTTCCTTGGGAGCAGGCAGGCAGGCAAGGTACCCCCTCATGCCTGAAAGAAGAGTGCCTGATTGCAGGAGTTTTGACTCCTTCCAGGCAGATTATTTGCTGTGAGGAGGTGGTTAGACCCTGAAAGCAGCTTTATAACCTTCAACTGCTTAAATATCTTCTTTTACTTGCTACGCAGAGGTCTTGCCTTTTCCTTCCCACTCCTCTCAAGAAAAATGGCTGTTTCTTGAATCCTTGTAAGCAAAAAATTAATACGAGCCTCAGTTCTTCATAGTTTGTACCTAAAATGTGCAACTTAGTATAAAAACTGCTACTTTTAAATGGATCTGGGTAGTAAAATACAACAATATGTGTACATTATTTTGAATATATTAGAAGAAACCATCTTAATCTGTATTACCACGTTCATGTTGATGGCTCGTTTGAAATAAACTGTCCAGGGGAAGTTTGAATAAATCTTACTGGAAAAGAGAACATCACCTAGCATGTTAAAAGGGTACATAGAAGACATTTTGTGACTAAACATGCAAATTTAGTGACATTTTTGACTGGACAAAGCAGAGTATTTTGAAAAACCTTTGGGAATAGTAAAATAGGTTTTGTTTTAGTATTTAATTTCTGAACATTTAAAACGAAACCCATTGTGCAGCATTTTGTTTTTCCATTTATATTTAACACAGCTACCTTCATGTATGCTATTTTACCTGGTAATGTGACTACATTCTTTATTTTGGTAGAGATTTCTCAAACCTACCATACCCAGATTTGATGAGGATCCATGTTAATCTGGTTGTGGAAATAATGACTTTTGTCATATACTCTTTGCTGATTCCAGTCTAAGTCCTTTAAAATTTTTCCACATAAAGGCAATTTGAACATCTTAGGTCATTTTAGCTGTTCTTAAGGACTGCTTCCAGGTATTAAAACATTAAGTTTTATGTTAAAATACCAAGGGAGAAACTGACTTGAAATTTTTGGTACCAGAAATCTTAGCTAATTTTTAATGGCAATAGTAGTATCTGGAAACACATGCACATACCCCAGGAAACTGAAGAAGAAAATAAATCTTATTAACTAATATATCTAGACCCATTCATTAATGGACATAAGGCATGCTAATCTCCTATGGCTTCCCCATTCTATTAAGCCTGATGTGTGTGTGTGTGTGTGTGTGTATAGATTGCTCAACCAAATTTGTGTGCATTAATACAGTCACAATTTCACTGATTTAAATACTTCTTTTTAGTTTCCTAATAGTTCTAGGTGAAAACAATAATAAAAATATTTTTTTCCTAATCATTGAGGCATTTAATGAGGGAACTATGTGCAAACACAATATAATCTCTTTGGTCCTGGGTGAAAAGATTATATTTTGGTATTTTTCTGTCTCAACATTCTATAAGGTACAACTTATGTTTCTGGTAACATTCTGCCTAGAGGATTTTCTGTTTCTTTGCATTCATACTTTTGTGAAGACATAGTTTCACAAAATAGGAAGTGTTACATTAAAAGACTTAATTCATACTGTAATCAACGTGTAATAGCTTACATGTATGAACATTTTCTGGAACATCTGTGATAACTTAGTTATTCTTTGAGGGGAGTAAGTAGGATGCTTATTTCTCTTGCAGTTAAGGAAACATTGGAACCTGTATATTCGGAAGAAGAAAATTGTATCAAGCCCATATAGTTCACAGAGCATTATTGAAGTTATCTCGACTCCCTAAATTACTGTGTTAATATTGCACTAGGTGGAAATCAGTCTGAGTAATGTAGATGTCAACTAATATTTGAGCAATATGGTTCTCCTTTTGTGGTAGTAACTTTTTTCTTTCTTTTTTTTTTTTTTGAGAGGGTTCATGTGTGAGTGGGGGAGGGGCAGGGAGCAGGAGAGAGAATACCAAGCAGGCTCTGTGCTGTCAGTCTAGAGCCCAATGTGGGCTCGATCCCATATACATCGAGATCCTGACCTGAGCTGAATTCAAGAGCTGGATGCTTAACTGACTGAGCCACCCAGGTGCCCCTGTGGTAGTAACTTTTTTAATCTTTAGAATTAGTGTTCGTTTATCTCAAGTCCCTTAGTTACATAGTTCTAGGCAAAATTCAATTGGTATAATACTAATATAAATGAACCTGATTAGGAAATAAAAGGTAGTCTAAGTGCTAATCCAATCTCTGAAATATGATTTATTACTAGTAGCTCAAATGTTTTCTCAAAATTATAGGGTTAGCATATAATCAGTCCAAAATAGCATAAGGATTCTAAGCACCAGCAAATCCCCTCCCACAAGTCCCTGCCCCAGTAGACTCTCTTTAGGTTGAAACCATGTGTTTTACATTATTAGGATAAAGGCATTTATTCCACATTTTCCTAGGTAGCTTGGCAGTTTTGGGATGATACTCCTTTAGGTTGATTTTCCTCTCTCCTCTCTTTTAAAGAGCTGTTCACAGGACACCAGTAGCCTGATATGAAAATAACATTTTTTTTAAAAAGCTTTAACCTTGGGGTGCCTGGGTGGCTCAGTAGGTTAAGCCTCTGGCTTTTGGTTTCAGCTCAGGTCATGATCTCACAGTTGTGAGATTGAGCCCCACATCAAGTTCTGCGCTAACATGTCGGCACGGAGCCTGCTTAGGACTCTGCCCCCCCCCCTCCTCTCTCTCTGTCTCCCCCTCCCCCCCTTCCCCACTCACATGCCTACTCTCTCAAAATACACTTAAAACTTTACCCTCTAAGTCATTTGTTCCATTGAATCTTTGAAAAGTCTTTTTTTGGCACTTTGCTGGTTCTCTAATCTCTGACCACCTCGTTCTTATCTGTCCTTATTTCCCTTTTTTCATCTGTACTTGTCTTCTTGATCTCATCTACATTCATGGGTTCATATCACATCTTATGTGGATTCCTGTTTTACTGTCCAGGCTGGATTCTCTGTGTTATGTGCAACAACACAGAGTGCTCTGCTCTGTCAGTTAATGTGTCCTGTTAATTTCTCTTTTCACATCCAGCTACATTTGATCCAAGTACTCTACACCCTATGTGGGGGCTCAAACCCACAACCCTGAGATCAAGAGTTGCACGTTCCAGCGACTGACCCAGCTCGGTGCCCTTCACTTCACCTTTTCGTTGTGTTCCACCTCCAGCCAACCCCTCAAAAATTCACTTAGGCCAAAAGAGTAAAGTCTTCTTGCTCTAGGTACTTTAAAACTATCAACAAAGTACCCCTGAGGAACATAAGATAACACCAAGATAAAAGTCCTGCCTGTGGCTTTTCTGGGGTGTAAATAGTCTACTAGCTAATTTTTCTTCCTTGTGTTATGGGTTTGTAACTTAGCTATAGAAGTCAAAAACCAAAATTTATCAACCTCTGCTTAAAGGTAACTTAAGGAGCAAAACCATGGTTTTAAAACATCTGGCCACATTTGAAAATCTGATGTTTCTATACTCTGTAATTACAGGAAGAATCTTCAGGATTATTTTCTATTCAGTATTGCTGCTACTCTTCAAATTCACTGTTAACAGTGTATGTGTTAATTGCAATTTCCCATCCTCCACCATGATCAGTAACAATTTCATATGACGGTTTACACTAGAAGAAAGCAAAGCTATGAAATTTGGCAGGGCTGATTCAATAAACAGGATTAAGCCAATTTAAGAATAATACATGATGTGCTATCAATGTGTGAAAACCTAGGACATTAAAAGGATTTTAGGGATATTTCCTGGAGATTTCATCTTAGCCCCAAGAAGTAAAGTGAGCTAATCTGTTTTATTATTATTTTAACTGAAAATAGAAGTAAATAGAACTGTAAAGTAAATAGGACATCTGGTACAGAGTTCTTAGTTACGTTGAATAAGTAAGGATATATCTCAAACTTAACACAATTGAAGAGTATAAGCAGTGCTTGAAATTCAGATTGTTTTAAAATTTTGTGTTCATGTTAAACCTGTAAATTTAAGGAAACCTAAATTTAAATGGTAACTGCCTTTCAATATATAGGGAAAATTTTCCAATAAAAGTTTCCAAGATTACCTTATTAGTCAAGATTTCTATTTTTAAAAGAGCATTTATTTTAAGTAAACTATGTCCAGGGTGGGGTTTGAACTCATGACCCCAAGATCAAGAGTTATATGCTCAGAGCGCCTGGGTTCCTCAGTCAGTTGAGTGTCTGACCTTTGATTTTGGCTTGGATCATGATCCCGGGATCATGGGATCAAGCCCCATGTTGGGCTCCATGGGGTGTGGAGCCTGCTTGGGGTTCTCTCTCTCCCTCTGCCCGTCTCCCCACAGCTTGTGCTCTCTCTCTCTCTTTAAAAAAAAAAAAAAAAAAAAAAAGTTGCGTGCTTTACGGTCTGAGCCAGCCATCCACTGTGAACTCTATGTTCTTAGAACTACAATCAGGTTACTAAAATAGCTTCTTTTTTAGTAAAGATAAAAATTGATTTTCTTTGGTAGCAACCTTAGAATTAGAACTGAAGTACCAATATTAGTGACTTTCACCATTCTGAACCAAGCATACTTGCATAGTGGTTTATAAGTACCATATGAAAATTTGTTTTTCTGTTTTAGTGAATAGCCTACCTAGAAGTAAGGGGAAGGATGGCAAAGCCTTTCCAAAAATACTTTCAGAAGTTACTGAAGTCAGTTAAAAGCTATATTTAAACACCTGGATATAGGTAGCATTTTTCTTTTTATGAAAGGAAGCCATTGTCTGTGTAGTTAATATAACATAAGGCATAATGTTTTACTTATTTAAGAGGTAACATTAAGAGATAGACAAGAGAAACATTGGCTGTCTTATACAAGATAGTGATGGTGTTAGAATTTAAGTGCCTTTTCCAGTCTTTAATATTTACCAACAGGCAGGTGAGTATATTTTCAGTTTCTTTAAAAACTTTTTTTTTAACAGTTGAGAGACAGAGTATGAGCAGAGGTGGGGCAGAGAGAGAGGGAGACACAATCTGAAGCAGGCTCAAGGCTCTGGGCTCGAACCCATGAACTGTGAGATCATGACCTGAGCCAAAGTTGGACACTTTCTAACCGACTGAGCCATCCAAATGTCCAGTATATTTTTAGTTTCTAATCAGTTATGAAATGATTGACATTTTCTGTAATTATGACCCATTTCCATGAAAGGTTAGAGAGAATGATTATTCCATTGTGTTTAGAAATAAGATGACAAACAGTAAATGCTTAAATTGTTTGGTGCTAAGGTCATGAGACTTCCCAGAATTTCATGGTCAAAACAGTTTTTGTATCCAGAGAGGATCTATTTGAGCCACTGGTTGTATAAAGTTGTAGTCCTTCATATCTTCCCATTGGAGGTTTTACTTCATGGTCACTCAAAAAAGGGGTGTTAAATAGGAAAGTAATAGCTGCATTTTGAACATCTCAAATTCCCACCCATTAAAATCCCTTAATGTTCTTCCTTGAATTACATAGTCTCCATTGTAGTTCCTTTTTTGAAAAGGAAGGCAAGGAACATTTCCTGAAGTGAAGAAGGCAGTTCTGTAGTTCCTTTAACAGATGTTATATCCTGAGGTTGATGCACAGGGATAAGTTGTGGGGAGAAGAGGGTATTATGAAATGTAACATTAAAGATAACATTACGAATGCCACAGAGTTAAAATATGAAACTTGATGCTTTGAGACATAGTGGGCTGAAACGGGTTTAGAAATGCCAATCCTGTTACAGGAGAATACGTTCCATATTATAGTAGGCATCTGTGAGTCGGGTAGACTGAAATGGCTCCTAGGGGTAATGTGTATATATTCATCTATCCTCTTCCTGATCCGCTTACGCCATGCAGATCATGGCCCTCAACAGTTAAAATTTGGTGTATATTCTGGGTTGTCAGAGTTAAGTAGGCCACAAACAACTGGGATTCAGGTATTTCAACATCTTTAAATCTCCTGTACCAACATAAACAATTTGTATAGTGCTGGTGGAGTTGGGAGAATCAGGTTTAATTAGATGCATTTTAAATACTTACCATTGCCTACTGCTGCCTGACTTCTAAATATTAAGTGAAAGCAAAGAGATAAATCCTAGTCTTTGCTCAAATCATTGTCTTCCCAGATCCCCACTAGTTGAAAATTTTTCTTTCCCATCACTTGTCATTTTTTAAAAACTATTACAGCCTTTATATATAAACATGCCATGTATTCTACATTTTCATGTGTGATATGTCTCCACTAGATTGTAAGCCTTTGGAGGTCAGAAAAATGCACCTAAATCATTGTATCTGCCACCACATCTAGTACAGTGCCTTATATTTATTTGCTAATTCAATAAATGTTCATTAAAATAATGGGAGATAGTATTGTAGCTTGATATTTGAGCCCTTTAGATGAAAGCATAATCAATTATTTTTTTCTACTTCTTATAGTTTGAAAATGTACCCTGGCATACATAGTAATTGTGGCATTTATCAAAAAATTTACACATTTAATTGTACTGGCTCTCCCTAGCTAATGTTAGTCTGGAGCAGCACTGACCAGTAGAAATATAATGAAAGCCACATAATGTAATTTTAAAATTACATTAGAAGTTTAGTAAAATTACAAATAATGTGGCCACATTATAGAAATAAGAAACATGAGATTAATATTTTAGCTCATTATTTTGAGAATATTTAACATTTGTTTTAAAAATTCAGTTTACATTCTTGTTTTCATGTGCAGTCTGATGTCTACTTTACCCTTATAGCACATGTCTATTCAATGTGGCACTAGCCACATTGTAAATGCTCAGTAGTCAGATAATGGCCAGTGGCTACTGTATTGAACAGTGGAGGTCTAGAAGAGCAGGCAAAGAACTTCTCTGGACCTGTTTCCTATTAGGTCATTGTGATTTTAGGTTATTATCCAAATAAAGGTATTGGCTGCTTTTGTCACACTCAGAAATTGATAGAATAATTTAAGAAAATTTTTGTATTAATCATTGTATAAAGACACTTAGTAGGTACTTTACACCCAATTTAAATCTCTAAAACTTCTTAAGAGATCTCTCTTTTAGAGTTGTGGATGCACAGGTTGAGGTAGATCAACTTAACCTTGCTCAATAAAATACTGCTAGTAGAAGGTGGAGCTGGTTTCAGAATTAGGATTGATTGTGGATATTCCATATTCCTGCTTTAAGTTCAAAACTTCTAATAAAAGTTTGGGAAAAAAGTTTAAAGCTCTGTGTGTGTTGATAACAGACCACAAGGTTAAAGAAAAAACATTTAATGAAATAAGAGTATTTTATTTTATGAAGTCTGTATCAACCATAATTTTTTTTTTTTAAGTTTATTTTCAGAGAGACAGAGTGCACATGTGCAAGAGCTGAAGAGGGGAGGAGAGAATCCCAAGCCCACTCTGCACTGTCGGTGCAGAGCCCGACTCAGGGCTCCATCTCACGAACTGTGAGCTGATGACCTAGGCCAAAATCAAGAGTGGGATGCTCGACCGGGTCACCCAGACACCCCAAATTTCTTTTTCTTGCTTTAGGTGTGGATTTTATTTCTGAAGTTATTTATTTAACGTTTGTTTATTTTTGAGGGGGGGGGAGGGCAGAAAAAGAGGGAGACACAGAATCTGAAGTAAGCTCCAGGCTCTGAGGTGTCCACACAGAGCCCGACACGGGGCTCAAACTCATGAACTATGAGATCACGACCTGACCCTAAGTCGGACACTTAACCGACTGAGCCACCCAGGGGCCCCTCATGTATTTATTTCTGAGAGAGAGAGAAAATCCCAAGCAGGCTCCGAGCTGGCAGCCCAGAGTCCGATGCGGGGCTGGATCCTACAACCGTGAGATCATGACCTAAGGCGAAATCAAGAGTCAGACACTTAAAGGGATGAACCACCCAGGCGCCCCCAGCTGTGGATTTTCCTTATAGCAGAAATTTATTTTTAGTTTTTACTTTTCCTGAACATAATATGAAGATTTAAATTGTCTAGGTTATTTCAAAATTTCCTCTAATAACGTCATATGGGGAAAAAGCCACCTTTAAGTTGGATGTTGTTAAGGCTAACTTGAAAATCAAACATTTTGCTTTTTAGGGGCGCTTGGGTGGCTCAGTCGGTTAAGCGTCTTGACTTCAGCTCAGGTCATGATCTCGTGGTCCATGAGCTGGAGCCCCGCGTCAGGGTCTGTGCTGACAGTTTGGAGCCTGGAGCCTGCTTCGGATTTTGTGTCTTCCTCTCTGACCCTCCCCCGTTCCTGCTCTGTCCCTCTGTGTCTCAAAAATAAATAAACGCTAAAAAAAAAAACCCCAAAAAACAAAAAACAAACATTTTGCTTTTTAAATGTTTTGGCTCTTAGTACAAAGTTGAACAGTAAATTCAGAACAAGTCTTTATAAAGAATAAGATTGGCAATATAACTCCCCAGAAAAGTTTAATAAAGTAACTTGCACAAGTATTAAAGTACTGTACTCAACTACACCATAGGCCCTGGATACATGTAGATTAATTCAACATATACCTTTTATTTATATTTCAGTGTAGTCCTAGGATGTTCATATAAACAAGGGGTTCTAGATAATTCAAAGACCATTAAAAGGCTGCAGAAGTGAAATTAATATACTAAATGTTTTCTCCTGTACTTCAAAACATTAAAAAAAGCAATTAGTTTTCCAGTGATGTTACATGGCATTTTAATAATTTAATCAGAAATGGTACAGTATGAGTATATTGTGATGTTAGTTAAAACCATCCCTAATGACGAGGACCAGTGAAATATGGATGCTTTTATATACTACTGTGGATTGGTAAACCATTCTAGGAAGAAACTTGACAGTATGTATCATGTTCTTACCCTTGCGCAATTGTATTGATATTAATCCTTAAAAATTTATTAGAAAGGTGTACAAATTTAGGATAGAAAATGGTAATCATTCTGTCAATAAAACTAGCATTGATAGAATAGAGACGATACATTCTGAAGGAAAATAATGCATCATTAAAGGTGGTCCTTGTATTTGGAGTAAAATGGAAAAATATTCATGAAACCGCACATACCCCACTTAAACAATATATACTTTCTGAACGTATCTGTTTCCGCACTTTGGACGATAAGATCCTAAGGAAGAAAAAAATGACAGGCAGCAGTAGAGTGCCGGCTCTGCGGTTAGAACGGCTCCAAATCCCGGTTTTGCTAGCCTCCGTAATCTAGCTGCAAAATGGGAAAAACTAGAGTATCTACATCATGAGGTAAATGTTTGAAAGTTAAATGAAAGTGCTTAGTGCGCCGTCTAAATAAATTTTACTTGTTACGATGATGTCTTCTTGCATCTCTCCGACTGGCGGAAAATCATATATTAAATTTAGAAATGTGATGACTTAACTAAATCGAAAGCTCCACGAGACCAGAGGGATTTAACCTAACCTGCCAACCTGCCTTGTCCAAACACTTGGATTTTGATTAGACCGGCAAGGCTATGGTGACCTGAGCTCTACCTTGCCTGTGAGCGCGCAGAATGCACACTCAAAGGGGTGACGGCCCGGTGGGTTTGACTCCCGAATTCCAGGGTTTACTCACGCGTCCTGCCCTACCCAGCCCCCGCCAAATAAGGACTCCATTCTCTCCGTTGGGCGTCACGTAAAGCTCGACGGGTCCCCACCGAGAGGCGGGGGCCGGGACCACGCACTCCATCCCCCCGCCCGAACGCGTCACAAAAACTACAGTCCCCAGAGGGCGAGCTCAGGATGTCCCGCAGGCAGGGTCTGGCGGCTGCTCGGGGCTGTAATTTACCCCGTGCTACGGCACAACCTTCTCTCTCTCCTCCGCGATACAGGCGAAGGTTACTCGGTGCTGCAACTTTACCCCCCGATTTCCCAAACAGGCCAGTAGCCAGTGAAGTCGGGCCCTCCTTGGGAGGCCGGCGCGCGACCCTGTCCTGGAGGGAGGAGCTGCGGAACGCGCTGGGCCTCCAAGGGGTGACGATCTCGGGCACGTCGTGCGGCAGTCCCCTTGGCCGGCTGTGGCGGCGGGGGGGGAGGGGGGGGAAGCGGGGGGAGGAGGCCGCGCACGCGCGGCGGGGCCTAGGGCGGGGCTTTGGGCGATTGCAGCCGGCGGTCGGTCCGCCGGTCGGCGGCTGTGTGGGTAGCCGCCAGGTCGGCGGGGGCGGAGACGCGGGAGGTTGATGGGGGTCACCTCAACCTCGGCCTCAACCTGTAGCACAGCTTCAGCCACGCAAACGGAGATGGTGCCCTGGGTGCGGACGATGGGGGAGAAGCTGAAGCAGCGGCTCCGGCTCGACGTAGGACGCGAGATCTGCCGCCAGTACCCGCTGTTCTGCTTCCTGTTGCTCTGCCTCAGCGTCGCCTCCCTACTTCTCAACAGGTAACGCTGCAGCGGGGAGCTGGCGGGCGGCTGTTCTGCGAGGCCGCAGGCGCAGGCCCGGGTTGCTTCACTGTGTGGAGACCGCCCAGGCTGCGCAGCTGCGGGACTTACGGCCGGCTCCGAGGCCTTGGGAAGAGGGGCCTCGGGGCGCCGGGCGGAGCGTCCGGGCCCGGAAGTGCGAGCGTGGGTGGGGTGCGTTCCAGTGCCCCCCTTCTTGAGGCCGGGTCTTCTGAGACACCTGGCCCAGATTCTTACCTAGTTTTCACCTGTTTCTTGTAACCTGGCCCTCCATCATCGTTGTTTTTCAGAGGAGTGAAATGTATATGTACGTCTCAATTAGAGACCTTGCAGGGGCGGTCCAGTCAGCTGACGAGAGGGTTCTAGGTGTTGTAGCAGCCACAGTCTTAGGCAGACTCCCCTCGCTCTCACCGCGCGCGTGCGCGTACACTCGCACTCACACAGTCGTAGAGCCGCTCTGCGCACACTCGCACACGATTTTACAGCCGCTGCGCGCACACACGCGCACACATGCACGCAGTCTTATAGCCGCAGCGCGCGCAGTCGTGCACGCATCCTTGCAGCCAGTGCGCGCGCACACACAGACTTGCGGCCAAAGCACACACATATGTAGTCTTACAGCTGAGGCGCGCGCGTGCGCACACAGCTTGCATAAGCATGTACGTGTGCATACATACACATAGTCACGCAGCCGAAGCACGCGCGCGCCACACACAGCCTTGTAGCTGAAGCTTTCCTCAAAGTGTGGTTGGTTAAAACGGGTAATTGTAAAGATTTGTTGAATCGAAGTCAAAGTAAAATAGTCTCTGTCTTGACATCTCTAGAATATTCGAAAAGGGAAGACTGAAAGTTTAAAATTGGTAAATTCAGTTGACACTTTGAAATCGGAAAGTTCTGCCCCTGAAATAAAACTGATTTCCTTCAGTTAGCTATTTCTAGAAATGATGAAGTAGGTAGTGGAGGAGAACTTCAAATTATTTCCGGATTTGCTCTTGGCGGAAAGAAGTCTGAGACACTTGTCAGCAACAGTATCTACATGATGTTTTTTCTGATGTTTTGAACATGAAAGCATCCTTACCCTTTACCGAGGTAGTTGATCCCTAAAGAGAGGAATGGGAGAGCGTTCACCAGGAATTTGGTTATTTAATTTTGCTCTAAGGCAACCATTTCGTGTGACGGTTGGATCAGATTTTTTTCCCCTAGCCATTTTGCTTTCTTGTTAGTGGACTCTGGGTTTATATAATACTAGGTTTAAATAACGATTGATATTTTACTGGAAAATATCATATCATTTGAGATCTAATGCGATTTGATTGTGATAGTAAGATGTTTGATTTCAGGAATACCTGAAGGAATTCTGTTAAGAATCCTTAGCAGAGTGGAAATTAATTATTAAGTATTTCGTTTTCTGTCATCTGGAAGGTATTCTAGATTAACAGCTTTAATATGAAAGGTTAACTTTTTGTGCTTAACTTTTGTCCAGGAATTTTTAACCTGTCTCCTTCGGTAGATGGGTCAGTTTAGGTGTCCAAAGTAGGACACGTAGGATCAGGTTGAACTAGATTTCTGAGGTTGTCTACTTAATTATAGCGTCTAGTGTTCTATGTTGTTAAGTCATAGAATACCATTTGATCTGTACCCTGTATCTTTATTTGTATTATTCAAACAAAGAATTTTTTTCAGACTGTTTTTGGTACTTTCCTTTGTTAGTGTTGAAACCAGCAAAAGTGATCTTAAACATCATAGAACTGTCTTTACTAAAAGAATGGTTAGGTACCCTGTGGTGCCTGGCTGGCTCAGTCCTTAGAGCATGGACTCTTGATCTCAGAGTCTTGAGTTCACACCCTACATTGGGGTACAGTTTACTTAAACAAGTAAATAAAATGAAAGAATGGTTAGGTACCCTTTTAACAGGAAAAAGCCTTTGGAAGGTGCAAGACAGTGTATATAGTGTGCTTTTCAGCGTATTGTGTGATTTTCATTAAAGTACGTGTGCACATTCACGGAGCACCTGGGTGGCTCAGTCGGTTGAACGTCTGGCTCTTGGTTTCTGCTCAGGTCCTGATCTCATTGTCCATGAGTTCGAGCCCCACATCGGGCACAGTGCTAATGGTGCAGAGCCTGCTTGGGATTCTCTCTCTGTGCTCCTCCCTGTCTCTCTGTCTCTCTCAGAATAAATAATTAAACTTAAAAAATTGAAAAAATATATGTGTGTACATTCATATGTACATATAAACGTGTGTTTATGTATGCTGTGGCTATCTCTGGACGACTGTTACATAAGGAAATGTGGTCCCTTCTAGGAGTGGGGAATACCAGGCACATCTATTCAGAAATTAAAAAAAAAAAATGTGTGTGTGTATGTAAAATATAAAAAATACCAGGGGCGTAATGATGGAATTAGAAGAAATGAGAAGATATACTTAATGCATAATTTCAAAAAGTGATTTTTACACAGGTATTTCACCAGTTAGTTTATAGAAATAACTTAAAAAGAAATTTTCAGTTTAAAATCTTTAGTGGTTAGTATGTAGATTTGGAGCTTTACCTCTATGTGGTAAAACTTAGAATAATACTCTTTTTCAAAATTAACTTTTTCTCTTATAGCCTTGAAAGTATTCAAAGTATTGTTTAGTATATAAATTTTTCTTTTGATAGCAATTAAGGCTATGAATGTTATCTGTGGAGAGATAAATAGATATAACTTTTGGCTATTGTAAGTGATTTGTGGGAGGAATAGAGTAACATACTTTATATATTTCAATTTATTTGTGATATCACCTTTATGGTAGTGTTAGGGAAAAGTAGGAGCATAGATATAATTAGCAATCATAGTATTGAGTATTTGAGTGTTATACTAAGGAATATTTTAAGTTAATGCTACTAATAATAATGGTAATAGTAGTAATAGCTAACTGACACTTTGTGAGTGTTTTATTTGGCCCAGGTGTTGTATTAAGAGTTTTCATTAATTATTGAGGCAATTTATGGTTGTGTGTGAAAGTTTTGAACCTAAGCGTGACTGTAAGAATTTGATTCTGACTCCTCCATTAATCAGTTATGTGACTTTGGATAAGTGATCTAACTTTTACCTGTCACAGTCCTCTTATCTGTAAAATAGGGATAATACTAGTACCTACATTATATGATTATTTTGATGACTAAGTGGTTAATACATGGAAAGTGTTTAAATTGGTGCTCAGCATATAGAACATACTCTTATTAAATGTTAGCAGTTATTTTTATCTCATTTATTCTAGCATGCCAGCAGACACCTTTGTGAGTAACCTCAGTCACCATGGATCAGTTTTGCTTGTTTTTGAATTTCATATGAATGTAATTATGTGGTCCTCTTGTATCTGGTTTCTTTCTCTCACTCTGTGTTTGAGATTTATCCATACTGTTGTATATCAGTACTTCAGTCTCTTTTGTTATTGTGCAGTATTCCACTGGGAATATGACACACTTTGTTTATCCATTCTTCTGTTGAAGGGCGTTTGACTTGTTTATAGTTTTTGGCTATTATTAATGCTATGAATATTCTCATATATATTTATTTTGGTAGACTTATTTATTTTGGGTATATGCCCATGAATGGAAATGCTTAGTTATAGTGTATGGGTTTGTTTGACTTAAGTAGATACTGCCAGATAGTTTTACAAAGTAGTTATACTAATTTTCACTCCTGCCAAAAACATTTGACTGTTCTGTCTGATACTGTCTGTGGATTTAGTTTAGTCATTTTAGTGAATGTATACTAGTAGGTCATTGTAGTTTTAGTTAATTGTAGTTTAATTGTTAGCTATAGTCATCATGGTGTACATTACATCCCTAGTACTTATTTATCTTATTCCTGAAAGTTTGTACCTTTTGACCAGCTCCCTCCAGTTTCCTGTCCCCTATGCTCCACCTCTTGTAACCACAGTCTGATGTCTTATTGTATGAGGTTTTTTTCCTTATGATTTTACATATAAGTGAGATCATACCCTATTTTTCTTTCTCTGTTTGACTTATTTTGCTTAGCATAATACCTTTAAGGTCCATCCATATTATCCCAAATGGTAGGATTTCTTCATTTCTTATGGTTGAATAATATTCTTTTTGTGTATATATACCACAGCTTCTTTGTCTATTCATCCATTGATGCACACTTAGGTTGTTTCCATATCTTGACTGTTGTAAAAATTTTACTGTGAACATGCAAGTGCAGATATCTTTTTAAGTTAGTGTTTTTGTTTCCTTTGGGTATATTCTCAGAAGTGGAGTTGCTGAATTATAAAACAGTTGTATTAATTTTTTTAAAATCCTCCAAACTGTTTTTCATAGTGGCTGTATCCATTTACATTCCCACCAACAGTACACCAAACCCTTGTTTCCTTTTCTCCACATCTTCACTAACATTTGTTATCTCTTGTTTTTTTGATGATGGCCATTCTTTCTTTTTTTTTAATTTTATTTTTTTAATTTACCTCCAAATTAGTTAACATATAGTGCAACAATGATTTCAGGAGTAGATTCCTTAATGCCCTTTACCCGTTTAGCCCATCCCCCACCCCAACCCCTCCAGTAACCTTCTGTTTGTTGTCCACATTTAACAGTCTCTTATGTTTTGTCCCCTTCTCTGTTTTTATATTATTTTGCTTCCCTTTACTATGTTCATCTGTTTTGTATCTTAAAGTCCTCATATGAGTGAAGCCATATGATATTTGTCTTTCTCTAATTTCACTTACCATAATACCTTCTAGTTCCATCCACATAGTTGCACATGGCAAGATTTCATTCTTTTTGATTGCCAAGTAATACTCCATTGTATATATGTACACCACATCTTCTTTATCCATTCATCCATCAACG
Organism: Prionailurus bengalensis; assembly: GCF_016509475.1. Lineage (NCBI taxonomy): Eukaryota > Metazoa > Chordata > Mammalia > Carnivora > Felidae > Prionailurus > Prionailurus bengalensis. Next base: position 76,755,968 of record NC_057349.1, on the reverse strand, counting down.
GACATTTGGGCTCTTTCCATACTTTGGCTATTGTTGATAGTGCTGCTATAAACATTGGGGTGCATGTGTCCCTTTGAAACAGCATAGCTGTATCCCTTGGATAAATACCTAGTAGTGCAATTGCTGGGTTATACTGTAGTTCTATTTTTAATTTTTTGAGGAACCTCCACACTGTTTTCCAGAGTGGCTGCACCACCTTGCATTCCCACCAGCAATGCAAACTCTTTCTCTGCGTCCTCACCAACATCTGTTGTTGCCTGAGTTGTTAATGTTAGCCGTTCTGATAGGTGTGAGGTGGTATCTCATTGTGGTTTTGATTTGTATTTCCCTGGTGATGAAAAATGTTGAGCATTTTTTCATGTGTCGGTTGGCCATCTGGATGCCTTCCTTGGAGAAGTGTCTATTCGTGTCTTCTGCCCATTTCTTCACTGGATTATTTTTTTTTTTTTTTGGGTGTTGACTTTGATAAGTTCCTTAGAGATTTCAGATACCAACCCTTTATCTGATATGTCATTTGCAAATATCTTCTCCCATTCTGTCAGTTGCCTTTTAGTTTTGCTGATTGTTTCCTTCGCTCTGCAGAAGCTTTTTATTTTGATGTGGTCCCAGTAGTTCCTTTTTGTGATGATGGCCATTCTAACAGGTGTGAGGGGTATCTCATTGTGATTTTAATTTGCATTTCCCTGATGAGTAGTGATATTGAGAATCATTTCATGTACCTGTTGGTATTTCTTATAACTTCTTTGGAGAAATGTCTGTTTAGGTTCTCTTGCATTATTATTTATTAACTAATTAATTAATTATTTTTTTACCAGCAAAATGGGTTTATTCAGGAATAGCAGAACAATTGCAATTGCTATGGGAAAGCAAAGACAAGTCTGAAAATCAAACAAGAGGAATGTTAATAGAGAAAAGGAGAAGATGGCAGGGGCTTCTTTGAGTAAAAGTCAATTGGAAGAACTTGAGTGGTGGCATATGTTGTTGTTGTTTTTTTTTTTTTTTTGAAAAAATATACAAATGTTTTACTATTTTTAATTTTTAAGTTTTGTTTAAATCCAAGGTAGTTAGCATATAGTGTAATAATGATTTCGGTAGTAGAATTTAGTGATTCATCACTTAAATATAACACCCACTACTCATCCCAAAAGGTGCCCTCCTTAATGACCATAACTCTGTATTTGAGTCTCTTATGGTTTGCCTCCGTCTCTCTTTTTAACTTCTTTTTCCTTTTCTTCCCTTATGTTCATCTGTTTTGTTTCTTAAATCCCACATTTGAGTGAAGTCATATGATACATATCTTTCTTTGACTTAATTCACTTAGCATAATACACTCTAGTTCCACCCACGTTGTTGCAAATAGCAAGATTTTGTTCTTTTTGATCACTGCATAATATTCCGTTGTATGTATGTACCACATCTTCTTTATCCATTCATCAGTCAGTGGACATTTGGGCTCTTTCCATAATTTGGCTATTGTTGATAGTGTTGCCATAAACTTTGGGGTGTATGTGCCCCTTTGAATCAGAATTTTTGTATTTTTAATGGTTTTTCATTTTTGAATGGTTTTTAAAGTGGTTGTAAATTTTTTGAGCAACCTCCATATTGTTTTCTAGAGTGGCTGCACCTCTCCCAGTTTGCATTGGTTTGCATTCCCAGCAGCAGTGCAAAAGGGTTCCTCTTTTTCTGCATCTTGGCCAACACCTGTTGTTGCCTGAGTTGTTAATTGTAGCCATTCTGACAGATATGAGGTGGTATCTTATTGTGTTTTTGATTTGTATTTCCCTGATGATGAGTGATATTGAGCATTTTTTCATGTGTCAGTTGGCCATCTGGATGTCTTCTTTGGAAATGTGTGTTCATGTCTTCTGTCCATTTCTTCACAGGATTATTTGTTTTTTGGGGGTTGAGTTTAGTAAGTTCCTTACAGATTTTGGATACTAACTTTTTATCTGATATGTTATTTGCAAATGTCTTCTCCCATTCTGTAGGCTGCCTTTTAGTTTGTTGATTGTTTCCTTTGCTGTGCAGAAGCTTTTTATTTTGATGCGGTCCCAATACTTCATTTTTTGCTTTTGTTTTCCTTCCCTCTGGAGACATGTCTAGTAAGAAGTTGCTACAGCTGAAGTCAAAGAGGTTATTGCCTGTTTTCTCCTCTAGGATTTTGATGGTTTCCTGTCTTACATTTAGGTCTTTCATCTGTTTTGAGTTTATTTTTGTGTATGGTGTAAGAAAGTTGTCCAGGTTCATTCTTCTGCATGTTTCTGTCCAGTTTTCCCAACACCATTTGTTGAAGAGACTGTCTTTTGCCCATTGGATAATCTTTCCTGCTTTGTCAAAAATGAGTTGACCATACATTTGTGGGTCAATTTCTGGGTTCTCTATTCTGTTCCATTGATCTGTCTGTTTTTGTGCCAGTACCATACTGTCTTGATGATTACAGCTTTGTAATACAGCTTGAAGTGTTGAATTGTGATGCCTCCAGCTGTGATTTTCTAACACTACTCTGGCTGTTTGGGGTCTTTTCTGGTTCCATACAAATTTTAGAATTGTTTGTTCTAGCTCTGTGAAGAATGTTGGGGTTATTTTGGTAGGGATTGCATTGATAGAGTTGTGGTATATCCTCACTGGCTGGGCTTGCTGTACATGGAAACTTTCTCCCCCTTGTTGGAGTAGTAAGGTAGGCTTCTGCCTGTTGGCAGTGCGAGGTATTTCTCTTCATGTTGGGGTCTGCAATTAATGAGTGGTAGGCTGTGAGAGATCCCCTTTCTGACCTCCCAGCTTCATTTGAAGTGGTGTTTTCTTTATTCACTTTACTATTTCCCCCCCTTTATGATCTTTCTCTGACAACATTGCTGATAAAGAGTCAGGTTTTCCGTGTTTAGTGGTTTTGCCTGTTGGTGCCAGAAAAGACCTTTCAACTTCCACATCAGAGAGAAAATACGTAACAGTTGAAAACCATCTAAGGCCACATTTGGGTAACAAAGTTAGGAGGGAGAGCTCTCAGGCATTTGTTATACAAAGTCTACACTTTATCAAGGTTATAAACATGGACAGTCATCTTGAAGCACTGAGCTAGTATCACTTTACTGGCTATATGATTTCTACAGAGTTTTGACATGCAACAGGTCCTCTGCACTTTTTTAATTGGGTTATTTGTTGTTTTGCTATTGAGTTGTATGAATTTTTTTTTTTTTTTTTTTAGTGTTTATTTTTTGAGAGAGAAAGAGAGTATGAGTGGGGGAGGTGCAGAGAGAGAGGGAGACACAGAATCCGAAGCAGGCTCCAGGCTCTGAGCTGTCAGCACAGAGCCGGATGTGGGGCTTGAACCCATGAACGGTGAGATCATGACCTGAGCCAAAGTCGGCCGCTCAACCGACTGAGCTACCCAAGGTGCCCCTGAATTCTTTATTTATTTTAGATATTAATCTCATCAGATATATGGGTAGCAAATTTTTTTTGCATTCCATAGGTTGTCTTTTTACTTCATTGATAGTTCTTTATTACTTTTTAAATTACCACAACTGGCTTACATACACTTAACTTAGTATGTGACAGGCTATGCTAAGCACTTTTTTGATCTTATTTAATCATCGTAATAACATTATGATTAGGTATTATTAATTGCCACATTTTATAGAGGACCAGACAAGTCAGAGAGGGTATGTAATTTGCATTGTGTCATATCCAGGATTTTAACCCAGACAGATAGACTCTAGAGTGTCATGTATTTTGTTACCAAACTTCATAGATCTTTCACTCCAAGTTCTGTTTCTTTTATTTTTCTCTTCCTATAACAGTAACAGATTTTCTTTTCTTTCCTTTTCTTTTTTTAAACAATACTGTTAAGTTTTACAGTGTGGTTTTATATTTGCTAGGACAAATTCTCACTCTTGGCCCTTCTTTCCCAAAGTTGGCACAGCTCTTTTTAAACCTTTATTTTCCCTATTCATTTTAGAATGAATATGTCAAATTTCTCAAAAGATTGAGCTGGAATTTTGAATGTAGTTTCTGTTTTGTTTATGTATTATCACATAAACCATCCCTCAAATTTGTGGTTTAAATCAACAACAACATCTAATTTGCTTACAGAACTGTAATTTGGACAGGAGTTGGTCTGTGTTCACTGTGCATCAGGTAGGTATATGAAGGCAAGCGGCTAAAATAGTAATTTGTTGGCTTATTCATTCACATGTGTGACAGTTGATGCTTATCATTGAGTGTGATCTTGGTGGGACTACAGCCCAGAACTTGTATATACAACCTTTACATGTGGCTTTTTTCCCCATCATGGTGCTGGCTTACAAAAGTAAGCATCCTGAGAAAGAGACCTTGTCAGAAGCCATATCCATTTTATGACCTACCTTTGGAAGTTAGGTAGTTGCATCTCTGCCCCATTCTTTTAGTTGAGGTGAATTATTAAGGCTAACCCTTAATAATTTTTTAAGGAGGTTCCATGTCCAATGTGGGGTTTGAACTCATAACTGTGAAATCAAGAGCTGCATGCTCTACAGACCAAGCCAACCAGGTGCCCCTAAACTCCTGCTTTTTTATGTGAAGAGTGTCAGAGAATTTGCAGTCATATTTAATGCCACCACAGTGTTACTCAATTTGTAACTTAATATGGATGGAATTGATATCTTTACTGTTTTTAAAGTTTTCATCCATGAACATCAATAATCTCTACATTTAGATCTGCTCTTAATGTCTTTTTTTTTTTTCATTTTTGAGAGAGAGAGAGAGAGAGAGAGAGAGAGAGCGAGAGCTAGTATGAGTGGGAGAGGGACAGAGGAAGAGGGAGAGAGAATCTCAAGCAGGCTGACAGGCTTCACACCCAGCTCTGAGCCTGACGTGGAGTGGGAGCTCCATTTCCATCTTAGGACCCTGAGATGACGACCTGAGCCTAAATCAGTCACCCAACCAACTGAGCTACTTAAGTACCGCTGCTCTTTTTAATCGCCTTTTTTTTTTCATTTTAAAAATCTTATTATGGATAATTTTAAACATATATAAGTAAAAATAGAATTATATAATGAAGCCTCTTAGAAACCATTGTCACCCAGCTTAAAAAATTATGAGCTCGAAGTCAAATATCTCCCCCCACATTTATTTTAAAGCAAATCCCACATATTTTATTTATAAACATTAAACATTTCAGTATGTATCTCTAATAGACAAGAGTCCTTTTTTCTTACATAACCACAATACCACATCACATTAAAAAAAAATAGTTTCTTAACGTCATCAAATATCCACTAAATGTTCAGATTTCCCTGAATTTGTTAGAATTTCCCTCCAACATTTTATGAAAAAAAAAACTTTAAGCATACAGCAATGTTGGAATTTACAATAAATGACCAGTTATGTACTGCCTAGATTTTACCATTATTAATATTTTACTATATTTTCACATACTTTACCATGTTTTTGTCTGTTACTCTATCCATAATGAATCTTATTTGTAAACAACTTTTTACAGTTAGTCAAATCAAGATCCAAGTATGATCTTTTGATCTGAAAGTTACCTCCCCTTCACATACAGCCTACTTTGTTTTAACCTTGCAATTTATTTGTTTAAGAAACTGGGCCATATGTTTTTGGAGTTTTTTATAGTCTAGCTTTTGTTGTTTATATCCCTGTAATGTTGTTGGGTATATTCCTTTCCCTCTCTGTTGTGTGTAAACTAGTGGTTAGGTCAAGAGGCATCACTGTTTAGATTTTTTTTTTTCTCCTTTAGTCTGTGATGATATAGATTTAAAGGTAATGAGCTATTTAAAAACATGCCCTTCTTATGATGTATTATTATTCATTATGATACACTGCTAGTTTTAGTTAATATTTTACTTAATACTTCATAAATTAAAATAGACCTAATGTTCATCTTATATTGTCTTTATCTGATTTGGGAATTAAAATTATATTAATCCTTCTAAATTAGCAGCTTTTTCTAATTTTTTCTTTCCTGAAGCCATCCGTATAGGATAGGGATTATCTCATTAAAGTTTGGTAAAACCATTTGGGTCAGGACCTTTTTTTTTTTCCTTCAGCCAGATCTCTGATTACTGTTTTAATTTCTGTAATGATAATTGGTCTATATAAGTTACCTAGTTCTTCACGTAATAATTTCTAGCATTTTTGTCTTTTTCTAGAAATTTATGTCCTGCAGGTTATCCAGGTTATGAACATAATTATTCATAGTTTTCATTTTTCTTTTCAGTTTTACCTGTGATTATTTCTTTTTTATTCTATACTTTATATATTTTGTATTTTCTCTTTTTCTTTTATTTTTTGGTCTTGCTAAAACTGTCTTTTTTATTGACTTTGGTTTTGAAAGTTTCCAAGCATACATAGAAAGAAAAGAGAGTCCAAGGAACTTCCAAGCACTCATCACACAGGTTCAATAACCAGCAATATCTTGCATTTTTAGAAAAAAAATCTGAACTTTCCCCATTTAAAAAATCACTTCCACACAAAACCATAACCTTAAAAAATTAATAGTGGTTAATATCTAATAACAAGTCTGTAATCAAATTTTCCTAATTGTATAAAAATTTATAGTATACTATACAAATCAGGATCTAAAATAGATCCACTCATTGTAGATCTACATCTACATCTCTTAAGCTTTTATAAATCTCTTATAATTTAAAACAAGAGTTGGCACAGTTTTTCTATAAAGTGTCAGATAGTAAATATTTTAGACTTTTGGGCTGCATCAGGTCTCTGTCCCATATTCATTTTTTTTAAGAACCTTTAAAAAAATGTAAAAACTTCTCTTAGCTTGAGAGCCATACCAAGGTGGGTGGCATTTGGCCCACATGCCAGTTTGTCAACCTGGATATAGAACACTCTTCATTACCTACTTCTTTCTCCTCTCCCCACCATTGACTTGTTGAAGAAACTGGGTCATTTTTTCACTTTTGCTAATAGTTTCCTCGTGGTGTCTTGGTTTGTTTTTTTGTTTTGATTTTTGTTTTATGTCTTCACCTGCAATTTTTTTTTTTGGAGACAAGGTGTTAGATTTATAAGTTCAATCATATTTAGATTTTTTGTGTGTGTGTGCAGAATGCTTTCGTGATGTTATGTACATCTTATGCCACCTGAGAGGATAATTCCACATCAGATGGAGTTGCCTCACTTTTTGTGGAATTGGGTAGTGACAGCTAATACTTTGCCCAACAAACCTTCTCTTTGGGTTTTTATCACTTATTCCCTGAATGAGTTACTTCATTATAGGTTGCAACATGATGAGTTACTTCATTATAGGTTGCAACATGATGATTTTCTCATATTTTTTATTCTGTGTATATTTTAAAATTTGAATTCTTTTTTTTTTTTCCGTCTAGAATTGCTTTACTTCATCTGTTAGGTTTATTTAGTTACAATTTAGTACAGCTCAAATTGGAAAAGTAGGATAAATACTTACTCTTTTAATTTAATTATCAATTACAAATCTTTTTTAATGTTTATTTTTGAGAGAGAGAGAATCAGAATGAGTGGGGGAGGGGCAGACACACACACACACACACACACACACACACACACACACACACACAGATTCTGAAGCAGGCTCCAGGCTTTGAACTGTCACCCCAGAGCTCGAAGTGGGGCCTGAACTCACCAACTGTGAGATCATGACCTGAGCTGAAGTTGGATGCTTAACCAACTGAGCCACCCAGGAACCCGTAATTATCACTATTTTAAGTTACAAGGTGCCCTAGTAATCTCCACTAGTTTCCAGTTAGAGGTTTACTTATTTTATTAATTTTTCAAAAACCTAGCTTGTATTTTGTTATTTTTCTCGTCATTGTTGTCTATTGATTTTGATTCCTTTCTTTATTATTTTCTTCCTTTTTCTGTGTTTGGATCCTGATTTTTCCCCAACTTTCGGAGTGTTTAGCTTGTTGGTTTTAACATTTGTCTCTGATTAGTGCAGGATTTCTCAACCTGAGCACTTTTGATAATTTGGGTTAGATAATTTTTTGTTGTTGGGGGACTGGCATGTGCATTGTAGGATATTTAGCCGGAGCGTTGGCCTCTAGCCATTTGATGTCAATAGTGTACTTTCCTTTCCCCTCTCCCCACAGTTGTGACTATCAGAAATATACTGCCAAATGTCCCCTGGAGGACAAAACACTCTTCGTTGAGAACCACAGGGGTAATGCATTTAAAGATACAGATTTTGGGGACACCTGGGTGGCTCAATTGGCTGAGTGTCTGACTTTGGCTCTGGTCATGATCTCTCAGTTTGTGAGTTCGAGTTCCTGAACAGGCCTGCTGCTGTTGGCGCAGAGCCCACTTGGGATCCTCTGTCTCCCTCTCTCTCTGCCTCTCCCCTGCTCATGCTCTCTCTTGCTCAAAAAAATAAAAGTAAAGATACAGATTTTTTTCTTAAATAATACCATAGTTATTGCTTGCCTTAGTTATAGTTCATACATTGTCTTTCAGTCTGAGTATGGGTCTATAATTCCTAATCTGTAATTTTGAAATCAGAAGGCTCTGAAGAAGTAACTTTTCTCCTAGATTTGACTGACACCAATTACATTTGATGACAAAACCTGACCTGAATAGACATGAGACTATTTATAGTATTTATTTCTGACTTACTTATTTCTTATAGTTCATATATTTTGCTGCAGAGGTACTAATATGTGGTTATGGAGTATTGCATTAGATCTCACTGGAGGTGTTAAATTATATATGAAATATGTACTGTTCAAAACCTAAAAATTCTGAATTCTGAGTCATGTCTGTCTTGGTCAAAATGATTTTTGGTAAGCAGCTGTGGACAAGAATTTCATAATTTCCTCTTTGAAATACCTCTAAGGGGTGCCTTGGGTGGCTCAGTGGGTTAAGTGTCCAACTTCAGCTCAGGTCATGGTCTCACAGTTCATGAGTTTGAGCCCTGCATTGGGCTCTGCCCTGACAGCTCAGAGCCTGGAGCCTACTTTGGATCTGTGTCTCCCTCTCTTTCTGCCCCTCCCCTCCATCTCTCTATCTCTCTGTCTCTCTGTCTCTGTCTCTCAAAAATAAATAAACTTAAAAAAATTTAGAAATATTTCTATAATTTGGGTTAGTTTCCAAGCATAGGGTTTTTTTGTTTTTTGTTTTTTTAAAGCTTGATGTCAGGTATGCTATTTTGGTTAGAGTGAAGCTTTGGATAAAGGAATGGGAAGAGGGGTGCCTGGCTGGCTCAGTCAGTAGAGCATGTGAGTCTTGATCTCAGGGCTGTGAGTTCAAGTTCCATGTTGGGTGTACAGATTACTTTAAAAAAAAGGGGGGGGCACCTGAGTGGCTCAGTTCATTAAGCGTCCGACTTCAGCTCAGGTCATGATCTCACTGTTCACGAATTTGAGCCCCGCATTGGGGTCTCCACTGTCAGCACAGAGCCCGCTTTGGGTCCTCTGTCTCCCTCTCTCTCTGCCCTTCCCCTGCTCGTTCACATACACAAACTCACTCTCTCTCAAAAATAAATAAACCTTAAAAAAAAAAAAAAAAAGGAATGGGAAGCTGTAAGAGTAGAAAGGTGAACTGGGGCCAGACTGAAAGGGACCATACAAGTTTAAGGGGTTTTTATTTTGTTCTGCAGCCAACATTAAGACCAGGCAATTCATTTGGTTTGGTGGCTGAGTCTTTGTTTCAGAGCTTTTATATTTACTTGGTCACTGTCTGTTAATAGGTAAGCACCCTCTAATCATCCGTCTTCACTTCTTACTACTTGGTGCTGTATATTTCCCAGTTCTGAGCTCCCAGGTCTTCTGTAATCTTTTGTATTCCATACTGTACTTGGGACATTGTTCCTAGTCAGAGAACTGGGATGGATGTGGAACTCAATTGTGTGCTTGGTTACAATCAGATTACAATCCTCTACTACCTGTTGTCCAGTGCCTGAAAGTTACTGCATATGTTTTGTCCTATTTTATAGTTGTTTATGGTTTGAAGGTAAGTCTGGTACCAATCATTCTGACAAGGAAGCAGAAGTCTCTTACTCCTTTGAAACATATGCCATTTGTCTGTTTTCTCATTGATATCAATCTCCAGGTCATTTGTGTTCGTTTATAGATGACTTTGATTTGTGGGTTATAAACTTCTCTCCATTTTAAATCTAATCATCATTCTAGGTGACTTCAGTGCTTGTGTGAATAACCAACCAAATAGTCTATCTTGAGGTGATTCCTTTTCAGCCTTCCACTTGGATCAACATACACTGGCCCTTATTATCACCAGAAAGAGCTTTACCTCCAAAATCTTAAAAAACAAGTATCCTTCTTGCTGACCATTGTCTACTTCTTTCATTCAGTCAGTCACATTGTACCTGCTCCTTGACTTCTCAGCCCCCTGACTCCTTTGTTTTCTTCCTATCTGTTATTTCACTTCTGTTGTTGCTTTCCTATGCAGTTTAGAGTTGGTCTAGCTTAGAATCCATGGTTCATCACTTCAGCCACTCTCTTACCAGAATCCTTAACTCCTTTCTATGCACTCACCTGACAAAATTCAAATCTTGGATCAATGATGCTGCTTGCTTTTTTAGTGTTTATATCTTGGTCACTGAATGCTAAGAGAAAGTCCCAAATCTGTAAATTTAACTCTTCAACTTCAGTATTGTCCAGCAGTTCCTCAGAATACCCTTTTCTTTACTTTTCCTGAGCAGCTGTTTCAGAACTTCCCCAATCTGCTAGAACTTATCTTGCAACCTTTGCCTTTTCTCTGAGCATCTCCTATTTCACTTGAAGGCCACTATATTTTAATCCTCACTACTGAATTGACAGGTTTAAATGCATTCCCATCCATCTGTTCTTTCCCTCTGGTATTTGGGAAGAGATATCTCCCCCTCTTATTACTATTCTATTTAGGCTCTGAATCCCAACTACTGCTGTCTTCACTAGGATGTTATTCAATTAGTTCTTCTCTCCTTCCTTTTTTTCCTCTTTTCTTCTGCTATCCTGTCAACATTTAAATATGATTAGGTTTTACTAAACATTTTCACTCATTATCTTCCTCCAGCCACCACCTTAGCCCGTCGTTCCTTTAAAAAGTGATTTCACCACATTTACCAACTTTACTTTTTTACTTCCATTTCACTCTGTAATCCACTGTGGTCCTTTGCCATTCTACTTAAGATTGCTTTTGCCAGTTCATCAGTGCCTTTTTTTGTTGCTAAAACTTCTCAGTTGCTAAACTGTCTTTTACTTAATTTTACAAATATTTGATCATGTTAACTACTTTGTCCCTGTTGATTGATTGATTGATTTTTTTTGCCTTGACAGCTTTTATGACTTGATCCTTGGTTTTCTTCCCAGCTCTTCTAATTCCTTTATAAATTTATCTGGCTCTGCTTATTTCTTAAACGTCTCTCTTCTTTTTTCATTCTGTAGCTTTTCCTTTGGTCATTTCATTTATTCCCATGACTTCAGTGACCTTTATGTGATAATCCCCAAAATCTTTTCCTTAGCCCATATTCTCTGCAGAGATTTAAACTACCCAATATTTAACTGCTCGTGAAGCATCTCGGCTTGCCATGTTTTAAGACACTTGAAATTTAGCATGTCCAAAGAGAACTGATTTTTTTACCTATTCCTTCAGCTCACATAATCAACAACTCAGTCCTCTTAATTCTTCCTCTTAGGTGTTGCAGAACAATCAGCTTTTTATCTCTGTATTGGCTATCCTTTTATTCCTGTGGATTACTGCAGCTTTCTAATTAGCCTGCATGTTTCCAGTTTAGGCTGCTATCTCTATACTGCAGCCAGAGTGGTTTTTTGATTATAGAGTCTAGTGATACCACTCTCCTTCGTAAAACTTTGAAAATTCCTAAAATCTTCTTAAAACTCTTCATTGTCTCCTAGATATTACTTGTGGTAGATGACAGAAACTAAACTCACGCTAGGTTTGACAAAGAGTGGAATCCTTGGAAGTTTTTGTAAGTGCAGAAAGAACTGGAGTTGTAGTAGCTAGGCTTCAGAGACACGTAGAACCGGAATTTAAAATGCAACCAATACTTTCTTCACTTCCCTTTTTCTCTTTCTGTGGCCTGGCTTCATTCTCCTCTCACCACTACATAGTGATTTGTGGACTGAAGAACTAGCACCACAGTTTGTACCTTATACAGTTATCAATTAATAGACATAATGTGGTAATTGGGATTTGAACTGTGTTGTTGGGGGACTGGTGTTTCACAAAATTGTACTAACAAAAATTTGTGCATATCAGGACTATGCAATATGAGGACTGCCTGTATTGAGACATGTTAAGATGCCTTATTTTATGACTCCATATCATCTGGCTTCTGTTTCTTTTTTTTTTTTTTTTTAATGTTTATTTTTGAGACACAGAGAGCATGAGCAGGGGAGGGGCAGAGAGAGAGGGGGACGGAGGATCCTAAGAGGACTCTGTGCTGACAGCGGCAAGCCTGATATGGGGCTTGAAGTCATGAACCATGAGATCATGACCTGAGCTGAAGTGAGACTCTAAACTGACAGCCACCCAGACACCCGTTTTGTTTTGTTTTGTTTTGTTTTGTTTTGTTTTGTTTTATTTTAAGATTCATCTTAAAGCCACTTTGTCCTTGGAGCTATGCTCAAATCTTAGTTCATGTGGTTTTTCCCAAGTTTAAATTCCCCTGTCTCTTTCCAAGTCCCTCATTTCTCTACCCTATTCTTTTCTGTTGGGTTTCTGCTACTCACTCTTTTAAGCTTTTCCATAAATACTGCTTTCTTTGAAAAAAGCTTTTTTGTCCTTTTAAATTTGGGTTATATATTCTGCCTGAGGTGTTCCCATATCATGTATGGTTTCTCTTGTCATAATATAGAACACATGATCACACTGTATTGTGCTCATTTACTTACCTGTTACATCTACTAGATCATGTTTTCCATGCATGTAAAGATCATGGCAGTGCTGTTCCCAGTTGTCTCCCTAGAGTGTAGTACTGGGTAGCACAAAATATTAGTCAAGTTTTTTTTGATTTAATGAAAAATAATCAGAATTTTGATGGTGTATTAATACTACCAATATTATTGGAGGGTCTTTTGGAAAAATATAGACTAGTCAAACCTAGGTACCAAATTACAAAATACTGAAAATTTATACTTTCATATACTTTAAATGAAATGTACATTTGATAGCATGCATTCTGTGATCCTTAGAGTTAAATAAATATATCAGAGACATGACAATTGGAGATCTGTCTTCAGTCTGATATGGTAGGTGCTTAATAAATACTTGTTGAATCATTGAAGGAATAACTTAAATTTTATACTTTTGTTTGGTTGTAATAATTATTTTCATTTATTTCTAAGGTATCTTCATGTCTTAATGATCTTCTGGTCATTTGTTGCTGGAGTTGTTACCTTCTATTGCTCATTGGGACCAGATTCTCTCTTACCAAATATATTCTTCACAATAAAATACAAACCCAAGGTAAAATTTTTGTGTTCTTATTTTTGAAAGAGTCAGCATGTATTATCTGTGCTGTTTAATATTATTATTGAAAGCATGTTAAAGCAGTGATTTAAAAAAATCCATCTGCTATTATTTAATAGCGGAAGACATAAGAACATATTCAAAATGAAATTTATGTGTATATTTTTGAAGGTATATAGTTCTACAGGGAGCTATGAAAAGAAAATACAAAATTTTCAAAAGTTGAGATCCATAATTTTATTTTATTTTTTAATGTTATTTATTTTTGAGAGTGTGAGAGAGTGTGAGCAGGAGAGGGGCAGAGAGAGAGGGAGACACAGAAACCAAAGCAAGCTCCAAGCTCTGAGCTGTCAGCACAGTTCACGAACTCATGAATGTGAGATCATGACCTGAGCTGAAGTTGGACACTTAACCTACTGAGCAACCCAGGTGCCCTGAGATCCATAATTTTAGAGTGTCCTCTAACTGCATATTAACCATGAAGACAATAAATTAAGACAGAGGTTCCCAGATTGGTTGTATAGTAGAATCACCTGAGGAATCTTTAAAATAGAGATTCCTAGGCCTTCCCCCCAGATTTTGGTGGAATAGTTCTTGGTTAGGACCTCATAGTCAGTATTTGTTAAAGGCTTTCCAGGTGATTCTGAGGCACAGACACAATTAGGGAACTCTGGATTAAATGATCTAACCCTGTTAATTTCCTAAATGTCTTTTTGCTCCATAAAAAGAGACAGAAATAATTAGGAAGTTTGCTTAACCAAAATAATTTGTATATCTGAAATTTCATTAGGGTGGTAGTGTACTGAATCTATGTCGAGTAGGCAAAGTCACTAGTGTGTAGATATCTTGAAGTCTCGCTTAATAATTCTTCAAGTTAATTCAGTCCCTCTTTTTAGATTTGTTGGTATTTCTACTAAGAAAAAAACACAGAGGAAGGGGGTGCCTCATATTTGAATGATTATTTATTTTGAGAGAAAAAGACAGCATGTGCATATGTGTGCACGAGTGGGGGAGGGTCAGAAAGGTAATCTCAAGCAGGCTCCCCATGCTCAGTGTGGAGCTAGACACGAGGCTTGATCCCATGATCATGAGATCATAACCTGAGCCGAAACCAAGAATGGGACGCTTAACTGACTGAGCCACCCAAACGCCCCCAGTGATGCCCCATATTTTGTCAGGAACATTACTTCTCTTTCTCCTAATTGAAGTTAAGGTTTTAGAGAAATAAAAAATAGTTTTTTCTTACATTTTTTCAGTAGAGTATCATTTTCAAATATAGATCGATTTTTCTTTTTTTAATAAGTGAACATAACAACTGTCCTTAATTTTAAGCTTGGAAATTTGGCTTAGGTATTATAATGCATTTCATCAGGTATTTTTTCTCTTTGATTTGGCAGTTTAATTTAGCCAGCAGTATTTATTACAAGGAATGATTTCAGTGTTATAGCATACAAGTGATAATTTTTTTAAAAATTTGCTGAATTTATACATTGATAAGCTTTTGAAAAGATTATTCTCTTTAGTAAAGATTAAGTGTAAAGTAAAGGCAAATCTCTCCCCTTCCTCATTTCCCTTTTTTAGCAGTTAGGACTTCAAGAACTATTTCCTCAAGGTCGTAGCTGTGCTGTTTGTGGTAAAGTGAAATGCAAACGACATAGGTAAGTTAAACATTTTTTATGTGTTGATCCTTCCAATTACCTTTTGGATTTCAAGCATTATAATTGTATGATTTTCTTTAGGCCTTCCTTACTACTTGAAAACTACCAGCCATGGCTAGATTTGAAAATTTCTTCCAAGGTTGATGCATCTCTCTCAGAGGTAACAGATTTATTTAATATTGTCAAATATACTCAAGCGGAAAATATTAAATACTATGGAAACTTTAGTCAAGGAACATCTTAATATATGCCACCTAATCAATTCTTGACTAGATAGTTGGTTATTATGAAATATGCAACTCAAATGGTAAGTTAGAAATGTTTTTGGATCCTATGTCTAATTTAAATGGACATTTTAGCCAAAGAAAGCACTGTTTTACCTAGATATTGCTTAACTTTATAACAATAGTCATCTTTATGGTAAGACAATACTATTTTGTAATTCCAAAAGGAGACATGAGCTATAAGGAACAAGTCTGTCCTGCTGAATTATGATCCCAGTTTTGACACTGGCTGAAGGGTAGAGTGGAGGACAGGATACTTGTCACGGTTTCCACATAATGTAGGAATAAAATGCTCCCTTTTCTTTGTTGCAGTCACATTTTATATGTACCTTTTGGGTAACATATATTTTAGTTATTTCTTTTAGAGACTTTTTTTCCCCATTGATCTGAGAAAACAGTCAAGTCCTTGAAGGCAGAGAGTAGGGTCCCATTTGTTCCCAGCACTAACCGTAGTGCCAGATATTTTGTTGGTAGTTGATATGTACTGAATTAAGTTGAATGCTAATTAGTTGAAGAATAGCATTAGGCTCCTGAATCCTACCTAATTATCTTCTTTTCCAATTTGTATCCTTCGGCTACAAGTATGCTGCATAAATGCCAAACTGTTGGCACTTTTCTTTTTCATTTCTTCTGTAAGTCCTTTTTCATCTTCAAGATTCCTTGATTTAGGACTATGCTGTCTAGTATGGTCGCCACTAGCCACATGTGGCTGTTAATAAACAACTTGGAATGTATTAGCCCAAATTGAGATGTGATTTTGAGGATTTAGTAAGAAAAAAGGAAGGTAAAGTATCCTATTATATATTTTATTGATTACATGTTGAAATGATAATATTTTAGATATATATTGGTTTAAATAAAATATATTGTAAAATCAATTTCACTGTTTCTTTTTACTTTTTAAAAAGTGTAGGTACTAGAAAATTTAAGACTACATATGTGGCTCACATTACATTTTTATTGGAGAGTGCTGATTTGATGAGGTCTGCTGAAGATAAGACCTCTAATAAGAGTATTATGTGTCTTTGGCACTTCATTAATTTCTTAAAAAAAAAAAAAAAAAAAAGAAAGAACTTAAGGGAAGCTCCTGGCTGACTGCCTGGCACTTATTGGTGTTCAGTAAATGTAAGCTCCAACATTTAAAAACATTTTTTGAGATTTTACTATAGGCAGGAACTGGACTTGGCTCCAGGAATAGAAGGAGAAATAAGATATGGTCACTTTCTTCTAGGAATTTCAATCTAGGAGGGGAGGTAGGCATATAAACAGGTACATACAATATAATGTAAATGCAGGCAATAATGGAAGAAATGTGCCATGTATATTATTAGTACAGAGGAAGAAATGAATAACTGTTGAGAGGGGCAACCAGAAAGTATAACTAGAAGTTATACTTCTATACTTTTATAACTGATAGTGTGTGGAAAAAGGTATTTCATGATTTAGGAAGAGCTTTTGAAAGGAAAGAGAGGCCTTGAAACAAGGTGTTCAGTAAGCTGGAGGGCAAAATGTGAGGGAGGATGTGGGCAGTGAAGATACTGTATTGTAGCTGCTAATATTTATTGGTTATTGCTCTGTATTAGGCATAATACTAATTACTTATTTTCTGAAATCACACAACCTATAAAATAGGTGCTATTATTGATGAATTTACCAGAACTGGACTTTAGAGGGTTTTAATAATTTTCTCAAGTTCATAGCTGCTTGGTAGCAGAACTCACTCTAAAACCCGAGTCTGGCTTAGTTCTTAACCAGTTTATATTTATTTCTTTATTTTTTAATTTTCTTTTTAATGTTTATTTATTTTTGAGACAATGCGAGAGACAGAGTGCAAGCGGCGGAGGGGCAGACAGAGGAAGACACAGAATCTGAAACAGGCTCCAGGCTCTGAGCTGTCAGCACAGAGCCTGACGTGGGGCTCAAACTCACGAACCATGAGATCATGACCTGAGCCAAAGTAGGACCCTTAACCGACTGAGCCACTCAGGTGCCCCTTAACCAGTTCTTATATGGCCCTTTAGAAATCAGATCATCAAAAGACTAAAAGGACTTTGCTGAAGGAGTGTAATTGATCATGGAAGCCAGTGATTTTTGAATTGTGTAACTGGAGTTTTCAGATGTGACTCATAGGATGTAGTGGGAGGTGAAAAGAAAGTAATGGTCACAGCTGCTGGCAGACATCTTTCTCCCACCCCTTTAAAATTGCAGCTCCACTTTTCTTACTTTGATAATATTGTGGTTTGAGAAATTGAAGGTTTATACGGGGTGGGGGGGATAATATGTTCAAATATATGTTTTAGGTTACTCTAACAGCTTTGTGGTGGGTAGAAGGGAGCTAGCTTGGAAGGAGACTAGGTTAGAGGCTGTTGCTACAATTTAGGAGTGAGAAAATAAGGACTGATCAATGGAGCTATAGAAGAGAGCTACTCAGGATGTAAAATCAATAGTAATTAGTGATTGGAATTGGGAAATAAAATAAGACCAGATGTTTAATGGCAGACTTTCTAGTTTCTGTGTCATATCCCTGCTTATATGTATTTTATTTTCCCACTTGATAATCACCAGTGCTTAGTTTTTCTAATTAAAAAAATCAAATCTTGCCTTAATATTTAGAGAATCTGTAACCTTTCTTATTGCTGCCAGAGAAGGAATATAGGCATATAGTCAGATTAGATATATTGTTTCATTCTCTCCTTACTGCTTTTAAAAGTTACTGCCCACTGTTGCAAGTCTTTATTATTTTTTATTATTTTTTAAAACTTTTGGTTCTACATTTGCAATAGACACATTTTTTTTAATGTTTATTTGAGAGAGAGAGAGAGAGAGAGCATGAGCAGGGGAGGGTCAGGTGGTGGGGGGGACATAGAATCTGGAGCAGGCTCTGTGCTACTAGCAGTGAGCCCAATGTGGGGCTTAAACTTAGGAACCATATGATCATGACCTGAGCTGAAGTTGGATGCTCAACTGACTGAGCCACCCAGTCACCCCATTGCAGGTCTTTTTAAAAATTAACATACTGCTACACCCAGACACAAGAAATGGAAAGGTTTTTTTTGTTTTTGTTTTTGTTTTAATGTTTATTTATTTATTTTGGGAGAGAGAGAGGGAGAGAGCGAGCAGGGAAGGGGCAGAGAGAGAGAATCCCAAGCATGTTCCACACTGTCAGCCCAGACAGCCCAATGCAGGGCTCAAACTCCCAAACTGTGAGATCATGACTTGAGCTGAAATCAAAAAGATGCTCAACCAACTGAACCACCCAAGTGCTCCAAGAAATGTAGAGTTTAACACCTAGGGTTTCTTTAGCTTTGTTACTTTTTACTTATAATTTATATACTGATTATAAATTTACAGCCTAAAATTTTCACAAAGTAAACATATCCATATAACTAGCACCCAGATCAAGAAACAAAGCATTATTAGCACCCCAGAAGTCCCCCTCATTGTTTCTTTAGTCACAATTCTCCCTTCTGAAGTAATCACTTATACCTAAATTTGACCCCTTATAAAAGTAATCACTGATTCCTAAATTTGACCCCTTATGTAAGTCTTACCTGTTTCTTCATTTTATTCAAGGAATACTGATTTATAGAGAAAGTTAGGAATCTAAAAGGCTAACCTATATTTTTCTTCTTTCCATAGAACTTGTAGTTCAGTGACTCTTCAGAGAAGTCAGGAAAAATTTAAGTGTTTTTTTTTTTATTTAATTGTAGGAATATTTAGAAATGTGTGTATATCATTATAATAGCAATTTTTCTTTTTATGGAGTTTTACGGCTTTCACATATGTTCTTTTTTTTAATGTTTATTTTTGAGAGATAGAGCATGTTTGCATACAAGCAGGAAAGGGGCAGAGAGAGAGAGGGGGAGAGAGAGAATTCCAAGCAGGCTCCTCGCTGTCAGCGCGGAGCCCACCATGGGGCTTGGACTCAGGAACCGTGAGATCATGACCTGAGCTGAAATCAAAAGTTGGACACTTAACCAACTGAGCCACCCAGGTGCCCCTCATGTTTTGTTTTTGATCATCACAACAACCATGTAAGGTTGACATACACACTTTGTCATGTGAAAGTATGATATTAGATGTCAATATTTAGGATAATAAAATTGGTTCTTGGTGATATATATTATTTAGTAGTATGGTTTATTTTCCTAGGATTAGTTAATTAATTTGATTTTTCTTTAAAAAATAATTTTTATACAGGTTCTTGAATTAGTGTTGGAAAACTTTGTTTATCCGTGGTACAGGTATGTCCTTTCTATAATACCTTTTTTCTTTACTGAATACAATGAAGTGTGCTAATGAAATGTTTTCACTGTAGGCCGGGATTTCTCAACTTTGTCACTATTGACATTTTAGGCCAAGTAATTCTTCTTTTGGA
The DNA here is from genome assembly GCF_016509475.1 of Prionailurus bengalensis. NCBI lineage: Eukaryota > Metazoa > Chordata > Mammalia > Carnivora > Felidae > Prionailurus > Prionailurus bengalensis. The sequence goes on along the minus strand of NC_057349.1, from coordinate 76,736,229 downwards.
GGGGCTGTCCTGTGTATTATAGGATGTTTAGCAGAACTCCTGGCCTTTTTCCATTAGCTACCAGTAATACTCCCTCATCCTCTTATTTGTGATCATCAAAAATGTCTTCAGAGATTGCCAGATATTACCTGGGAGGCATAATTGGCCCTAGATAAGAACCATAGACATAGGCAATCAATTAACAGTTTAGTGACAGTAAAGAAGAAAAACCTAGGCTGCTTTTTGAAGGAAAATCAACTTAGAGAATTTCTTATCACTTCTGAATGTAGTAACTTAATATTTTGCATGTGCTTTTTACATTTGAAATAATTGTACATTTAGAGGCAAATTTATATTCAGATGTTTCATTAAATTGAAATATAATTTTAATAGTATTTTCCTAGAATATTAATGTTTTTTTCCAAAGTAACTGTTTTTAGTATCTGCTATGGATGTACAAGCACCCTCTGCCTTGGAAGGATATAGAAAATACTCTAGATCTAAAAAATTAACCTAGTTTGAGAATCAGAAATTCAAATTATATACTTAATAAATGTTTCCTTACAAAAACATCGTGTATTTAGTTACATATTTGAACACTTACACCTATATGACTTACAGGTGTAATATTCAATGACATCTGTCTTAATTTTATATATTTTGAATTTTCTAATTAAAAGCCGCTAGTAGGTGAGATGCTCTATATGTATTAAACTTAATATCCAGTTTATATGCCATATTTTCCTGAAAAGCTATGTAAATTAATATTTTTATGTTGGATTCTGTCTTAAATATGGGGCATTTGCCATTTAAGTAAAGTTGATGATAAGTCTTTTTGTATAATGAATCCTGTTGTGAATATTCCCCTCACTCCTGCCCATGTTATGACTCTTCATTAAAGCTGGCTGTATTTCTAAATATTAAAGTATGTATTTTCTCTTCAGTGTATTTATTGATACTGAAATAGCCACTTTCCTGGGATTAATAGTAGGAAGCGTAGTTAATACAATTATCTTCTTTATTCTGCCAAGGGACTAAATAGCACCATCTCCAAGTTCAGGATATCACCATTATACATACCTTTCTCCCTTGCTTTGATTAGGGAAGTGACCTAATTCTTCTAGGGATCTCAAGACTTCAGGAAAATGAAAAGTAGCTTCTCAGAAGAAAGTTGTTAAAATTTCCGTTTAAAAATGTTTGAGTTTCACTTTATTTTCTTTTTCAAATAGAATTATTATTTTTTACCTTTTACAATCAGTTTATAATATTAATCTATAAATATTTTAAACCAAATTAAAATTTTGTATTAATTTAATTCTGTTGCTCCTCTCATATTATTCTTTGTTTTGTTTCTTAGAAATTCCTTTAATGATGTTTAGAAAATGATTGTAGTATTGTAAAAATATAACTTTGTATATGTGGTTGTCTACAGGGAAATATATACTACACTTTACTTAGTAATGATTATGTCTTGGTACTAGAATTATGGGAGATGCTTATTTTTTCATTGTACATTTTTATCTTTTATTCTGTAATGTAATGCATTGTTTAAAAAGCAAAGGAAAATAGCATAATTAAAAGGAAAAAAAGAGGAAGTTCTGAACTTTCCTGGGTTTGTGGAAGGAGTAATGGTGTATTTCTCTGAGCTCTTAAATGCTTGCTTTTCTCCTTAATTGAAGGGATGTAACAGATGATGAGTCCTTTGTTGATGAACTGAGAATTACATTACGGTTTTTTGCATCTGTCTTAATTCGAAGGATTCACAAGGTATATATTTATAATGAGAAATTTGGGAATTTGGGGTTTTATTATTCCTAAAAAGGTGGTTTTTTTTTAAATCTTAGTTTTACTTTATCCTATACTATAAGTATTTTTTTCTTCACTTTAATTTTTTTAGATTAAAAGGTAAATGGGTCATTTTTGATTTATTGATGTTTTACTTCCTTTAATGCTAATGCACCTTGGTTTGTAGTAATTAGAAATAAAAAGACAGCTAAAGAGAACTGTAGGAAAAAAAGTCTCGTTCTAGTTAGATGAATTTATTGAGTAAATGGCGATGATTATGATCTACTTTTTAAAAAAAATGTTTCAAGTCATATGTTTGGGTCTTTGTATGTAGTTACAGTATGTTGGCTATAGACACACATGCTTGTATACTGCCTTGTCAGTTTGATAGAATTGAGCACATTGACAATAAACTGGTATATATCATCTCTCTACAATTATTAAATAAAGGTAAATCTTGTTAAATGTTTCTATACTTTTTTGAGAAATTAACAAAATAGTCAATCACTGTAGAAAAGATATGCAAAAATATGAATAAGCAGTTCACAAAAGAAAAATGGCCAATGAACACTTGAGACTATGTTGTCTCACATCAAATAAATACAGTTTTTTGATGAGATGCTCTTCTGTTGCCTATCAGATTGGGAAAGAATGATAATGTCTAGTAATGGTCATTGTGGGGAAACAGGCAGAACAAGTACAAATCCAAATTGGTATAACTCATATACTGGAGGGCAGTTTGGTAATCTTTAACAAAAGACTTAAAAACGTCTATACTCCCAAATTTAATTATATTTTTGATAATATATTTTAAATAAATAATCATGAGATGTATGTAAAAATGAATGCTCGAAGATTCATTGTAGTATAATTTAAGAAAAGGAAAACTGAAAAGAAAATCTGATGTCTAATGATAAAATTGTTGATTAAAATATAGAACATGCTAATTATAGAATCCTGTACAGCCATGAAAATCGTTTTGTAGAATAGTACTTATTTACATGAGAAATTATTTTCCTTATATAATCAAGTGGAAGAGGCTGGAAAATAATATATGTGGTATTTTTCCACATTGAAAACAAAGCTTACATATTAAAGCTTGTTAATATGTGTATTAAGTACATATATATCCTTATTGTTAACTCTTACCAACATGATGGGTTGATGCTGATTTTTGGTTCTTACCATGCACTTCTTTCAGTTCATCTTTATTTGTCTTCATATTGAACTTTTACCATTTTATAAATAGAAAAAAGTTGATAAATATTAAACACATTGTCTACTTTTTAATTAATTTTTTTTAATGTTTATTTTTGAGAGAGAGAGAGAGAGAGAGAGAAAGAGAGAGAAAATGTGAGTGGGGGAGGGGCAGAGGGAGGGAGACACAGAATCCATAGCAGGATCCAGGCTCTGAGCTGTCAGCACAGAGCTTGATGTAGTACTCGATCCCATGGACTGCGAGATCATGACCTGAGCCGAAGTCAGACACTTAACTGACTGAGCCACCCAGACGCCCCTTAATCGTATTGTTGAAAAAATTCTAAGGCACATATATAGAGTTTAATTGGAATAAAAGATTTAGTAAGAAATATCAAGTGTTTGATAGTAAGTCACTTAAATTACAACTTAGAGTAAGTCAAATAAAATCAATTGATCAAAAAGCTGATTCATTACAATAAATTTATAAGTATTAATTTAGAAGAATAGCTCTGCTGTGTTAGGCTTTGAGAAAGCCTAGTGATTTTATTTTATTTATTTATTTTATTTATTTTTATTTATTTTTAATTTTTTTTTTTAACATTTATTTTTGAGACAGAGAGAGACAGAGCATGAACAGGGGAGGGTCAGAGAGAGGGAGACACAGAATCTGAAACAGGCTCCAGGCTCTGAGCTGTCAGCACAGAGCCCAATGCGGGGCTCGACCTCACGGACCGTGAGATCATGACCTGAGCCGAAGTCGGACGCTTAACCGACCGAGCCACCCAGGCGCCCCAAGCCTAGTGATTTTAAAATCATAGTACCTCATACTTGGATTGCTTTATATGTACTTTTTGGTAACAGCTTTATTGAGGTCTACTTTGTATACCAGACAGCTCACTCATTTAAATGTTCAGTGTTTTTTCAGATATTCCTGGAGTTATGCACCATCACAGCAATTTTATACCGTTTCTATCACCCAAAAAGAGACCTCATTCTTTAGCCATTAATCCTTGTTCTTTCATCCTCTTAGCTCTAGCCAACAACCAATCTACTTTCTGGCTCTATAGATTTGTTAATTCTGGATATTTCATATAAATGGAATCATGTAATATGCGGCCTGTTGTGATTGGTTACTTTCACTTGGCATAAAGTTTTCAAAGTTCATTCATGTTATAGTTGTAGCATGTATCAGGACTTCTTTGTTAGGTCTGAATAATATTTCATTGTGTAGATATGCCACATTTTGTTTATCCATCCATCAGTTGATGGACATTTGGATTATTTCCACTTTTTGGCTATTTTGGATAATGCCATAGCATTGTGTACAACTGTTTTTAATGGTTTTGGGGATATATATTTTAATTTCTTTAGGGTGTAAACTTAGGAATATAATTGTTGGGTCAAACAAGTAACTCTCTGTTTAATTTTTTGAGGAACTACCAGACTCTTTTCCAAAGTGGCTATACCATTTTACATTCCCACCAGTAGTATATGAGGGTTCTGATTTCTCTACATCCTTGCCAGAACTAGTTATTATCTCATTTTTGGATTCTAACCATGCCTAATGAATATGAAGTAGTAACATTGTGGCTTTGATTTACATTTCCCTGATCAGTTGTGGCATTGAGCATCTTTTCATATGCTTATTGGCCATTTGTATATCTTTTTTTCAAAAATGTCTATCCAGATTCTTTGCCATTTTTTAACCGGGGTGTCTATTCATTATTGAGTTATAAGAATTCATATATATGATTTGCAAATATATTCTGTTGTTTTTTGGATTGTTAACGCTATCCTTTTCACTTTTTTTAAAATGTTTATTTTTGAAGGGGGTGGGCAGAGAGAGAAAGGGAGAAAATCCCAAGCAGGCTCCACCCTCAGCACAGAGCCCGACATGGGGCTTGATTTCACGACCATGAGATCATGACCTGAGCCCGACATGAAAAGTCAGATGCTTAGTCAGTCAGATGCGACTGAGCCACCCAGGCACCCCATCCTTTCTTTTCATTTTATCTGCGTCATTATCCGGGGAGATAAGTGGGTCATTATCATACCCATTATATAGAAACTAACTTTGATGAAGTGTCAGAGGTAGCTAATGGGTCAAGGATTATGCCTGGGTCAACTTATTCCTAGTACAGTGTTCTGTCCTTGATACCATTGCTTAAATAATGTAAACTGGCAGTTTGGGGGTAATGAACACAAAGAATCATTTAAGGGTACACAATAGTGGTGTATTTTTTTTTAAATTAAAGTTTAGTGACGAACCCATTATTTTACCATTTTGATTGTGACCTCAAGTCTTTAAAAATGGAACTTATAAATGAAAAATTTTCATGAGTATTCTTAGAAGATTTTATATACTATTTGAAAACAAACATCCTGTTTGATAAATATTATAGCAATTTATAATCACTGAGGGCAAGAAATGAGGGAGAAATGAAGAGTTGTGTTATTTTGCAACAAGAAAAACTACTAATAAAAATATCCCTTCTTATTGAATATGTTTTATCTTATACAGCCAAAAGATATCTATTAACTGCTCTGGGTTTTACTGGTAGATCACTAAAAACTGGGGGTTTATGATCCATCACAGTTATTAGATTTATTAGCCTGGGATTTTCCCCCCTTCCTTAATGTAGAATTTAAAAAGAAGAGTTAACACAAAACTTTACTATGATGCAATATGTTCATGCCTTTGATAAAGGGAAAAATATAATGTGTTGAGTATTGTGGTAGAGGATAAACCTGTTGAAGTCAATAAACATGTTTTTAGTGATTCATTTTATTTGCAATTCAGTCTTATTTTTTTATCTCTTCTGTGCGTGCATATAAGCCCTCAACCTTTCATTGCTAACCTGCAATAATCACAGTTTCCAGCCTTTAAGCTGAAAAATGTCTGTGGGGAATGATGAAATTTAGTGTTATTCCAAAATAGAATGCTTCCATATAGCCTAAAACCAGGATTTATCTTGTAAGCTGAATGGAAAACTTCATTTTTAAGTAACCTTAATAAGCAGAAATTTATGGTCTCAAAGGGATAATGTTACTTGAGATTTTTCTTTGTGTTTAAAAGAAACACATGAAAGAACTAAGAATAAAGATATATTTTGTGAAAAATATAGTATATAGTGTATGCATGTTAATATACATTTTCTTTAAAAATTTTTTTTAATACTTATTTTTGGGAGACAGAGAGACAGAGTGCAAGGAGGGGAGGGGCAGAGAGACAGGGAGACACAGAATGTGAAGCAGGCTCCAGGCTCCAAGCTGTCAGCACAAAGCCTGATGCAGGGCTTGAACCCACAAAGCGTGAGATCATGACCTGGGCCGAAGTCAGACGCCTAACTGACTGAGCCACCCAGGCACCCTTAATATACATTTTCTTTACCATGGTAGAAAACTGTCTAAAGTTACAGTTAGTATGATCCAAGAAAATTATTTTTGAAAGATTTCTAAATAATATCTCTAACTTTTAAGATCATGTGTTCCAGCATCTTAAATATAATATTCCTGCCGTTGTAACTCACTGGTAATTATTTTATTTTAATGTTATTTTATTTATTTTGTTTATTTTAATTGTTATTTTATTTTAATGTCATTTTATTTTTAATGTTAAAAAGTATTATTTTAATGTTAAATTTTTCCAGGTGGATATTCCATCTATTATAACCAAGAAACTGTTAAAAGCAGCAATGAAGCATATAGAAGTGATAGTTAAAGCCAGTCAGAAAGGTAATATAGTTTTCTACTACAAAGTTTGAGTGATTTTTATATACCAGCTTTCACCTTAAATACCTAAGTATGAATACTGATGCATTAACTGATATTCACAAATGCTGTGAAAGTATTCCTTTAAACTGAAATCTTTTTCAGTATTTTGTTTTACAATGTAAGTGATTGCAAAAACGCAGTAATCTGTGAAAATTAAAATACAGTTAACTTTTGGATACATTATTGATGACTTTCATCTTTTTTTTGAATAATAGTCTTGCCTTCATTACTTCCTCTGAGGTACCTCACATAATCTCTTCCCCCTTTCTTTTTTTCTTAATGATTTCAACAGTTTTGACCTATTCCAGCCCATTGTATATATCACTACCATTTAATTTCATAGTACTACAATTATGTTCTCTCTCTACTAAAATTAGTGACTCTGCTATAGAGGCTAAATTGTATACTTAAATACTTTCTTGTCTAGTCAGATATTTTAATCTACTTTTGTCTTTAACTGTGTATTATGCTTTGGTTAGGATCACCTATTTGCATTTTTTTGTGTATGTCCTGGCCTCTTTATACTGTCATGATTTGCACATAGTAAATGTTTTCTGATTAATGAGTGAAATCTTCATTTGGGACTTTTCTTGCTCTTAGATCAAACTGGAATTTTTCTTTAAAAAAATCACTTCTGTGTTCTAGGGTTGATTCTTTACAAAACTGATTTTCCTTGTGTTTGCATTTGGTATTCTTTGTCAGTGCTTTCCTAATGCTTTTGGTATTCTTTATCGATACTACATACTACTCCATGTAGATAACCATGTGGAAGAGGTTTCATGGTCATATTTTCTGGTAATTACTATATATTATATTCCCCTTCTGGAAATTCCCAGTAAATACTAGCATACCAAAATTTCTGAGTAGTCCTACAGCAAAGACATAGCTTTGACTACTTAGTTTTTAACTTACCACATCCCAAATTCATCTGAACACAGAACCAATTTTCTGTCTCTCATAATATCAGTTATATAATCAGTTCGTTTGGGGAAATTATGTTCTCAGCAGGGTTGAAGTAAAATTAAATCAAATCATTAGTTTGTTTTTTGCTGAGTAATTCCTCAGGTATGAGAAGCGTTTTAAATTCTATATTTGAATTAGTTTTCTGTGTTCATCTTATATCATAAGAACTAAAATAGTTTTACTTTCAACATGTTCAAAAAGTAGAAGAGTTTGAATATGTGTAATTTAATTGAATAAAAAAATTAACTTAAAAATCATCATCCTGTCACTGGCAAAAACAAACTGATTGTCTTTAGCCATTTTGTCAAGGCCAAACCGTCAGGAAAAAGCATAGGAAAAGTGTTTTTTTTTACTGGTAAATTTCTTTATTATTTTTTTAAACATTTTATTTTTAAGTAATCTCTATACCCATTGTGGGGCTTGAACTCACAACCCAGAGATCAAAAGTCACATGATCCACCAACTGAGCCAGCCAGGTGCCCCAGTAAATTTTAGTTTTTAGAGCAGTTTAAAGTTTACAGAAAATTGAGCAGAAAGTATAGAGAGTGCCCATCTCTCTTTCTTTTCCTCTATTAACATCTTGTATTGGTATATTTGTTACTATTGATATACCAATACTGATACATTATTATTAAAGTCCATAGTTTTCATTAGGGTTTACCCTTTGTGTTGTACATTCTGTAGGTTTTGACTAGTTTCACCTATCATCTCTCCCTCTTTCCTTCATGAACCTTTGGCAACCCTTGATCTTTTTACTGTCCATACAGTTTGCCTTTTCCAGAATGTGATATACCTGGAATCATAATGTGCCCTTTTCAGACTAGCTTCTTTTATTTAAAAATAATGTATTTACGACTCCTCCATGTCTTTTCATGGCTTGATAGCTTATTTCTTTTTTTGTTTTAAAAAAAATTTTTTAACATTTATTTATTTTTGAGAGACAGAGAGATACAGAATGTGAGTGGAGGAGGGGCAGAGAGGGAGACACAGAATCTGAAGCAAGCTCCAGGCTCTGAGCTGTCTGTCAGCACAGAGCCCAAAGTGGGGCTCAAACCCATGAACCATGAGATCATGACCTGAGCCAAAGTCGGATGTTCAACCAACTGAGCCACCCAGGTTGCCCCTGAATAGCTCTTTTCTTTTAATTGCTCAGGTATATTCCAGTGTATGGATGTACCACAGTTTATTTATCCACTCACCTATTGAAGGATATCTTGCTTGCTTCCAAGTTTGGGCAGTTATGAATAAAGCTGCTACAAACATTTGTTTGCAGGTTTTTATGTGAGAAAGGTATTTTTAATATAGTCTTTGTTCTATTTTTTCATTAAAAATTTTTTTTTTCATGTCTATTTATCTTAGAGAGAGAGGCAGAGTGTGAGTGGGGGAGGGGCAGAGAGAAAGAGGGAGACACAGAACTTAAAGCAGGCTCCAGGCTCTGAGCTGTCAGCGCAGAGCCCGACGTGGGGCTTGAACCCACGAGTTGTAAGATCATGACCTGAGCTGAAGTCAGACGCCCAACCAACTGAGCTACCCAGGTGCGCTTTTTTTTCTTTTTTCATTTAAAAAAAAATTTTTTTTTTTTTAATTATAGTCTTTGTTTTAAAGACAAACACTTTGAACTCAGGCTTTGAGTAAATGGATGCATCTTTTTTTTTTAAACTTTATTTTTTATTTTTTAAAATTTACATCCAAATTAGTTAGCATATAGTGAAGCAGTGATTTCAAGAGTAGATTCTTAATGCCCCTTACCCATTTAGCCCATCCCCCCTCCCACCCCCTCCAGCAACCCTCAGTTTGTTCTCCATATATATGAGTCTCTTTTGTTTTGTCCCCCTCACTGCTTTTATATTATTTTTGTTTCCCTTCCCTTATGTTCATCTGTTTTGTGTCTTAAAGTCCTCATATGAGTGAAGTCATATCATTTTTTGTCTTTCTGTGACTAATTTCACTTAGCATAATACCCTCCAGTTCCATCCACATAGTTGCAAATGGCAAGATTTCATTCTTTTTGATTGCCAAGTAATACTTCATTGTATATATTTATATCACATTTTCTTTATCCATTCATCCACCGATGGACATTTGAGCTCTTTCCATACTTTGGCTATTGTTGATAGTGCTGCTATAAACATGGGGGTGCATGTGTCCCTTCGAAGCAGCACACCTGTATCCCGTGGATAAATGCCTAGTAGTGTAATTCCTGGGTCATAGGATAGCTCTATTTTTACTTTTTTGAGGAACCTCCATACTGTTTTCCAGAGTGGCTGCACCACCTTGCATTCCCACCAGCAGTGCAGAAGAGATCCTCTTTCTCCTCATCCTCGCCAACATCTGTTGTTGCCTGAGTTGTTAATGTTAGCCATTCTGACAGGTGTGAGGTGGTATCTCATTGTGGTTTTGATTTGTATTTCCCTGATGATGAGTGATGTTGAGCAATTTTTCATGTGTCAGTTGGCCATCTGGATGTCTTCTTTGGAGAAGTGTCTATTCATGTCTTTTGCCCATTTATTTACTGGATTATTTGTTTTTTGGGTGTTGAGTTTGATAAGTTCTTTATAGATTTTGGATACTAACCCTTTATCTGATATGTCATTTGCAAATATCTTCTCCCATTCTGCCAGTTGCCTTTTAGTTTTGCTGATTGTTTCCTTCGCTGTGCAGAAGCTTTTTATTTTGATGAGGTCCCAGTAGTTCATTTTTGCTTTTGTTTCCCTTGCTTCCGGAGATGTGTTGAGTAAGAAGTTGCTGCGGGCAAGATCAAAGAGGTTTTTGCCTGCTTTGTCCTCTAGGATTTTGATGGCTTCCTGTCTTACATTGAGGTCTTTCATCCATTTTGAGTTTATTTTTGTGTCTGGTGTAAGAAGGTGGTCCAGGTCCATTCTTCTGCATGTCGCTGTCCAGTTTTCCCAGCACCACTTGCTGAAGAGACTGTCTTTATTCCATTGGATATTCTTTCCTGCTTTGTCAAAGATTAGTTGGCCATATGTTTGTGGGTCCATTTCTGGGTTCTCTATTCTATTCCATTGATCTGAGTGTCTGTTCTTGTGCCAGCATCTTTTTTTTTTAATGTTTATTTATTTTGAGAGGGAGAGCGCAAGTGGGAGAGGGGCAGAGAAAGGGAGAGAGAGAATCCCAAACAGGTTCCACACTGATATGGGGCTTGATCTCAAGAACTGTCAGATCATGACCTCAATCAAAATCAGGAGTCTGACACTTAACTGACTGAGCCACCCAGGTGCCCATTTCATTTTTAGTTGAACTAATCAGTTTAATAAAATTCCCAAATTATTTTGTCTCTAAGAGAGTGATAATTTGAAATTTATTGTTGAGACTACAAGAGAGGGGTTGTTAATTTGCTCCTATTAATGCAAAAAGTGGTTCCCAGTTATAAAATTGTCATAAAATGCTAGATTAGATTCATTAATAATATTGTAGTTAATGAGATCCATAGAAGTAAAAGGCCAGAACTTAGAAGGACTTTCATTTTATTCAAAAGTCCTGGTATTCTAAATATTATGACAGGGAATTAGATAGACTTGTAAAAAAGGTTTTCATATTTTTGAATTTTCATTTCTTTAATGCGTGGATTTATTTTCTAAATTCTTTGGCCCCACAATTGTGCATAATTCAGAAAGTAATTAAATGTTCATCTCTTCATCCATATTCCTTTTACTCTCGGTGTTTTCTCTATAATCTGTCTTTTGAGAAGAGGGTATATAGATGTTTTCTATGTAAGTACTTTTATGGCTCTTAGAAATACTGAATGTGTACACATTTAGAAACACTGGTTTAATTTAAATTCAGTAATAAACTGTGCAAAAGGACCTTACTCTCTAGTCTTTCATCCTAAAGATATCCCTTTGTCATGAATTCTGGAGACCTTTCCTGCTTTGGTCTGAAAACTACTAACTACTGATGATTAGTGGGGATTAGTCCATGCTCTGTTTTCTAGCATCTATATTTTGTTTACATTCCCAATTAAGATTTTCCTCCCTGTATTCTCTTAATGTTTTGCATGATTTATTTTCTCATTATCTTGAACTACAAAAAACTTTCAAGTCTGACAGATGTTGAATAGATTTCAGTCTAGTGATTCAATTTATATTTTATGTGTAAATGCTTAATCACATTGACTATTATAATTACTTACACATTTTGCATGATGACTTTTCAGTGTTAATAACTACTTAACTATTTACTGATGTGGGAACTGAGACTTACAGGGATTATATCATTTGTTCAAGATCATATCAGTTTGTTAACGAAGTAGAGTTGTAATTTAGCGTGGCTTAGTCTTATTTTAAATTCCGGCTCATGACAAATTTTTAAAAACCTGTGTCCCAAATTCTTGGAGAAAATGCTTAGCAAATAATTGGATAATTATGAAATAGAATGCATTTCTTGTAAAAACTACATCTGCCTTTGCCAGTCCTTTTGTACCTCAGGCGCAGATGGCCTTCATTTATCTTCTTAGTATTCACACTAGTAGTATGCATATATTGACTTTTTTGGGTAAATGTGCTTGCATTCTCTTTTAATAAAAATAGAAGAAAATAGTGAAAAATACATGCCATTGAATTAGATTAAGATTCCCTTCTTAGAAGCCATGATTTTGAAACTAGGCACAGAATGCAAATAGGGGAAAACATGACTTGTTTTTCTTCTACTCTTTTGAGGTCTGTAAAAAACAGTGGCAATAATATTACCTTTAAGTTAAAATATTTAGTATTTGACCTTTAAAGAAAACTTTCTGTTAATATAAGTTTTATCATCAGTTAATATTCATTAAGTAATGTATCTATTCATGGACTTATACAGTTCTGTACCTCTTGTGTCCTATATGCTGGGCAGAAGGTACAGAACTTAATCAAAAAAGCCAGTTTCTATACCATAAGTGCTTTAAAAGATTACCTGAATTATTTTGATGTTGAAAGCAGAGACAATAAAGAATTTTAACAGGGTTTTTGTTTTGTTTTGTTTTTGTATTTGCCAAGGATGAACAGATGTAACATTTGATAGCAACAGCTTTGTATGTGCTAGAAATTTTCTGTAGTTTTTCCACTTTTTAAAATAAATATTTGCTTTTGTTAATATAATTTGTGGTTTTTTTAATTTATTTTTAAAGAGAGAGAGAGAGAGGGAGAGAGAGAAACCTAAACAGGCTCTGCACTGTCAGCACAGAGACTGACGCAAGGGTCCATCTCTTCAATTGTGAGATCATAACCTAAGCTGAAATCAAGAGTCGGACACTTAACCGACTGAGCTACCCAGGCACCCCTGTTTAATATAATGTGTAAAATAGTGATACAAGTTAAAATTCTTGCTTGCATTGTGAAAGGGTCTTTTTGTCAAATTTTTGCAAAATTGAAAAACTGGCAAGGAGGGAATTATTCTTTTTATATCCTATTTGTGAAAAATTTCCCAGTAAAATACATATTGGAAAGAAAGGAGGGTTATGAAAGGAATAACTGTGTTAAATGATTTTCTGTTTGTGAGTGGAAATGGGTGGAGTTAGTTAATGTTACTTAACTTCTTTCAATATTTATTTTTTAATCTCTGTAGTAGAAAATACAGAGTTTTTACAGCAAGCTGCTTTAGAAGAATATGGTCCAGAGCTTCATGTGGCTTTGAGGAGTCGAAGAGATGAATTACACTATTTAAGGAAACTCACTGAACTACTTTTTCCTTATATTTTGCCTCCTAAAGCAACAGACTGCAGGTATAAATAGACTGGAAAATGTCATAGCAGTATTTGCATACCATGCCATATGTGTATTGATATTCTTTTTTTTTTTTTTTTAAGTTTATTTTGAGACAGAGAACAGGGGAGGGGCAGAGAAGGAGGGAGAGAGAATCCCAAACAGACCCCACACTGGTAGCTTGGAGCCTGATGTGGGGTTCAAACTCATGAATCATGACATCATGTCCTGAGCTGAAATCAAGAGCCACCAGGCGCCCCTGTATGTTGCTATTATTGATCATAATAGGAGTACACTAAAACTTGAGATTAGGCAATGATGTGAATAACTTTTCATTTTTAAAGAAGTACGGTTTGTCCAGTCTTAAAATGCCATTTTAGGTACTAAGTATTTGGATATGTTGTGTTGCTTAGAAGGTTTTTTTTTTTTTTTTTGGAAATTCCCAAGGTAAATATAGATAAAATCAGGTTTTTTTGAGATCATTATACTTTGTTCATTCTTGGTGTTCCATTTTAAAGACATACACATTGTGACTTAGTGGCAGAAACACTTTGAACAAACTAAACTGATATGTTTGTATTTTAAGATATATACCTGAGAAGAATAATTAGAATTCATCTAGACTGTCCTTCCTTGTTCTGGCTGGAACATGTTTAGATTATTGCATAAAGTTACCTCATTACTCTTATCCTAATAATTCTTAGAAGAGAAATTATGGCTTATTTTTAGTGATGTACTTTTTTTTTATTTTATTTTTTATTTTTTTTAGATTTTATTTTTAAGTAATCTCCACACCCAACATGAGACTAGAACTGATAACCCCTAGATCAAGAGTTGTATGCTCTACCAACTGAGTCATCCAGGTGCCCCTAGTGATGTACTTTAAATATTACTTTATTTATGACCTAAAATTTGTATTAACATTTTTAAAATTTTAAACATTTTAATGAAAATATTTTTATTTTAAAGAAATTAATATATAATGTTATTTATTTTTTTAAAAAGTTTATTAGAGAGAGAGAGAGGACCAGCGGAGGAGGGGCAGAGAGAGAGGGGGACAGGATCCGAAGCAAGCAGGCTCCTTGTTGACAGCAGAGAGCCTGATGTGGGGCTCGAACCCACAATCTGCGAGATCATTACCTGAGCTGAAGTCGGATGCTTAACCGACTGAGCCTCCCAGGTTCCTCTATAATGTTAATTTAAATATTATAATTACAAAGTAATTACACTGTTAAAAACCTATTAGTTTTAAACATTAATTTCAAAATATATTAAATATTTTAAATATTCCGAGATGAGTATTTTCTAGTGCTCACCCAAATCCTTCCTGTTAAGGAAATGCTGTTTTCTCTTAAATAGTACTCTCTCCTGGTCAGTACAGGACTCCCAAGTGTGTCTGTGAACCACTAGCATGTGCATTACTTGGGAACTTTTTAGAAATGCAGAATCTTGGGACATATTTATTGAATCAGTCTGCATTTTAACAAGATCCCCAGGTAAGAACTGATGTAAATCACTGAATATGTCTAATACTGTTTATTTTTCCAGATCCCTGACCTTACTTTTAAGAGAGATCCTGTCTGGTTCAGTGTTCCTTCCATCTTTGGATTTCCTAGCTGATCCAGTAAGGCTTAAAAAATGGTTTTGAATTGTGGTAAAATATATACAAAATTTATCATCTTAAATGTTTTTATATGTATAGTTCAGTGGTATTAAATACATTCATTGTTGAGCAACCGTCACTACCACTCATCTGTAGAATCTTTTCATCTTACAAAACTGAAACTCTGTACTCATTAAATAATAATTCTCTATTCTTCCTTCCTCCTAGCCCCTGGCAACCATCACTGCACTTCCTATCTCTATGAATTTGACTACTCTGGGTACCTCATATAAGTGGGTCCAGTCAGTATTTGTCTGTTTGTGACAGTCTTATTTCCCTTAGCATGATGTCTCCAAGATTTATCCATGTTGTAGCATATATTGGAATTTCATTCCTTATTAAGGATGAATAATATTCCATTGTAGGTATATACCACATTTTTCTGTTTATTCATCCATTGGTGGACACTTCAGTTCCTCTTACTTGAACTAGTAAGATTTTGAAGAAACAGGAATAATTTATAAACACTTTATTTTTACATGTATGGAGTATTTACATTATTCCAGGTGTTGTTTTAAAGTTTTTTTTAATTTATTGTTTATTTTTGAGAGAGAGAGAGAGAGAGAGAGAGAGAGAGAGAGTGAGCACATGTGTAAGCAGGGGAGGGGCAGAGAAAGAGAGGGAGACAGAAGATCTGAAGTAGGCTCTGCACTGACAGCGCAGAGCCTGGCATGGGGCTTGAATGCACAAACTGTGAAATCATGACCTGAGCTGAAGTCAGACATTTAACCGACTGAGCCACCCAGGTACCCATATAAACATTTTGAATGCCAAAGTCAGAATAACTTTTCTTTGCCCACTTTCCTAAAAGTGAGGCCCTGCATCACAGATTTTTTTTTTTTTAATTAATTTTTTTTTTTAATTTTTTTTTTCAACGTTTATTTATTTTTGGGACAGAGAGAGACAGAGCATGAACGGGGGAGGGGCAGAGAGAGAGGGAGACACAGAATCGGAAACAGGCTCCAGGCTCTGAGCCATCAGCTCAGAGCCCGACGCGGGGCTCGAACTCACGGACCGCGAGATCGTGACCTGGCTGAAATCGGACGCTTAACCGACTGCGCCACCCAGGCGCCCCTCACAGATTTTTTAAAGTCCCTCTATATTACATATGTGTAGATGCTTTGCCACTGTTCCATATTTTCTTCATTTTTCTAGAAACTTCCATGATATGAAAAAAGCTTTGAGAATTTTGGGAGAAGATGGTAATGGAATTATTTTGACCTATGTGTATTATTTTCTATTAGGATACTGTGAATCATTTGCTTATCATCTTCATAGATGACAGTCCAGTGAGTATTATATTAGAAACATTCAGATTGCATTTAATTTTTGATTTATATCTGTCCAGTCACATGGCACTTGTATTGAATTAATAAATTCTCTTTCTTCAAAGCCTGAAAAAGCAACTGAACTGCCTTCCCCTTTGGTTCCATTCTTGCAGAAATTTGCAGAACCTAGAAATAAAAAGCCATCTGTAAGTATTTTTACCAATAACATATATTATTTTTGATATAAACAATTTTATCATGTGTTTATATGGCCTTAACTTACCCTTCTCTCATATTGTATCAAGGTGCTGAAGTTAGAATTGAAGCAAATCAGAGAGCAGCAAGATCTCTTATTTCGTTTTATGAACTTTCTGAAACAAGAAGGAGCAGTGCATGTATTGCAGATATGTCTGACTGTGGGTGAGGCTTACCGTGCACTTTAGCAAAGTCATTTTTATGCTTTTTAATACATTAAATATTTTAAATATATTTGAGTATTTAGATCAGATTTGATGTTGTTGTAGTGTGTCATTGTACTAAATTTCTTTTTACTAGGTATTCTAAGATCACCTTTGAGTTGTCTCTGGTGTCCACTCCTTTCCACATTGTAACATAATCTATAACTGACCTCGATCAACTGACTTCGTCTTTATTTTTAAAAAAATTTTTTATACTTACTTATTTTTGATAGCGACAGAGCACAAGTGGGGGAGGGGCAGAGAGAGAAGGAGACACAGAGTCCGAAGCAGGCTCCAGGCTCTGAACTGTCAGCACAGAGCCCGACACAGGGCTCGAACTCACAAACCGCGAAATCGTGACCAGAGCCAGAGTTGGACGCCCAACCGACTTAGCCACCCAGGCACCCCAACTGACTTCCTTTTTAAATATAACTTTAAAAAAATTGAGGTGTAATTTACAGTGAAACTCATAGAACTTAAATGTACAGTTTGGTCAGTTTGGAGACATCTGTACATCTGTGTAACCTACTCCTTTATCAAGATAACAGAACGTTTCCATCACTCCAGAAAGTTGGGGTCCTTCCCAGACGAGCTACCCCTGCTCCCACTCCTGCCAGAGCCAACACAGCTCTCATTCCTTTCCCCACAGATTACTTTTGCTTGTACCGTTTCCTGATAGAAGTGGAGTACATCGTGTGTACTCTTTTTGTGCCTGGCTTCATTGATTGAAGATTATGCTTTTTAAGATTGATTCAGGTTGTTGTGTAGAGGAATAGTTTGCTCTTTTTTATTGCTAAGTAATACTCTTTTATATGAGTGTACCACAGTGTGGGCTTTTTTTTTTTTTTTTTTTTTTAATTCATTCTTGTGGATGGGTATCTGGACTGCTTTCACTTTTGAGCTATTATAAAGAAAATTGCTATGCATATTCTTGTCTAAAGATTTCTGTTGGGCATATGTTTAATAACTGGAAGTAGAATTGCTGGGTCACAGGGTAGATATATATTTTGTTATATGAGAAATTACCAAATTGTTTTCCAAAGTGGTTGTACTATTTTTGAGTGGTTGTACCCTCCTTAGCAATATGTGAGAATTCTGGTTGCTTTACATCTTTACAAAAATTTGGTGGTATTTATTTATTTTTTTAATTTTAGCCATTTTAGTGGGTGTGTGGTGGTATCTTATTGTACTTTTAACTTGCATTTCTCTAATGACTAGTGTTGAACACTTTATCATATGCTTATTGGTCATTCGAATATCTTGGTATGTGGAAGTGTTTAAGTCTTTTCCCTATTTTTTATTGAATTATTTTTCTTGTCATTGAGTTATAGGAATTTTTTTTTTTAAGTTTATTTACTTATTTTGAGAGGGATGGAGAGAGAAGCAGGGGAGGGGGAGAGAGAGAATCCCAGGCAGGCTCTGTGCTGTCAGCATGGAGCCTGATGCAGAGCTTGATCCCACGAACTGAGATCATGACCTGAGCTGAAATTGAGAGTTGGACACTTACTTGACTGAGCTACCCATGTGCCCCAGAGTTCTTTATATATTCTAGATGCAACTCTTTTGTCAGATATCAGACTATGACTTGTGTTTTCATTTTCTGAATAGTTTTGATAAGTAGAATTTTAAAATTTTGATGATAATTCAGTAGGTCTATATTTACGGGTAGTGCTTTCAGAGACTTCCATAAGACATGTTTGTTACCCAAAGTCAAGGTGATATTATCTCTAGATGCCTGTTTTTCTCTACATGCTTTATAGTTTTATATTTTACATGTAGGTTTGTGACCTTGAAATCTTTTTGTATTGGTATTAGATAGGAGTGGAGTTTCATTTTTTCCCCTCGTATGGTTATGGATATCCAGTTTTTCTGATACTCATGTTTTTTAAGTTTATTTATTTATTTTGAGTGAGAGCGAGAGCGCGCACAAGCAGGGATGGGGCAGAAAAGAAGAGCGAGAATCCCAAGCAGGTTCTGTGCTATATCAGCATGGAGCTTGATGTGGGGCTCAGTCTCGCGAACTGTGATATCCTGACCTGAGCTGAAATCAAAAGTTAGACACTTAACCGACTGAGCCACCCAGGCACCCCCTGATACCCATTTTCTGAAGAGTCATTTCTTTCCCATCTTGAATTGTTAAATTATTTGATCATGTATGTGTGTTTCTGGATTCTCTTCTGTTCCATTGATCCATTTGTCTGTTTTTTTGGCCAGTGCTATAGTGTTGATTATTTTGACTATATAGGATTTTTTTTTTAATGTTTATTTTTGAGAGAGAGAGACAGAGTGTGATCAGGGGAGGGGCAGAGATAGAGGGAGACCTCTACCTCTATCTGTCTACCTCTGTCACTGCCCCTCCCCCACTCACACTGTCTCTCTCTCAAAAGTAAACAAAACATTAAAAAAATTTAAAAAAAATTTTAAATTGTTGCTAATATACAGAAAGAGAACAATTTTGCATACTGACTTTGTATCCTGTGCCATTGCTGCATTCGTTTATTAGTTCTGGTAGCTTTTTCGTATATTTCCTTAAGATTTTCTACATATGTAATTGTGTCAACTGCAATACAGTTTTACTTTTTGCTTTGTAGTGTTTATGCCTTATGTTTCTTTCTCTTGCCTATTACAATGGCTAGGCCCTTTACAATAATGTTGAATAGAAGTGGTGAAATTTGATATCCTTGGTTTTGTTCCTGATCTTATGGGGATATCACTTAGTGTTATACCATCAAGTATGGTATTACCCTGGGCTTTTTTGTAGATATCCCCTAGCTGGTTTTACGATTTCCTCTTTATTTTTGTTTCTCAGCAATTTGACTCTACTATGTAGTTTTCTTTCTATATGTTCTTCTTGGGTTTTACTGAGAGTCTTGGATATGTTGCCTTGGGATTCTCACTCTCCTTCTCTGCCCCATCCCTGCTTGTGTGTGCTCTCTCTCTCTCTCAAAATAAGTAAATAAACTTAAAAAAATGGGTATCAGAATGGGTTGGTGTCTTTCATCCTTTTTGAAAATTCTTGGCTGTTATCACTTCAAATCCCAGGATCATATATGTGGTGTTCCCTTTTTTAAAACTCTTTTCTTTCCTCTCTGTTTCAGTTGGGTAATTAAGAATTAGGGAGTGAACTCCATATTACTACCTCTTCTAATAAGAAAAGGCAGTTAATATTTTGTCTCCTACTGCTGTCATCTGTCATTAAAAAAAAAAATGATTCATTTGTTTACATGCTCAGCTCCATCAGTAGTCTGTAGTCTCCATGATGGAAGGAAATATTATTTAAAAACATTGGAACTTTAAAAAGCCTTAAGTTTCACTGTTATTTAGTGAATTAGATTTCAAAATATTAATGACCATTGGTATAAGATGTCAATCAAATATGTTCTTTAAATAAAAGTTTTAGAAATCTGTTTATAGTAAATTTGTATTGCTGTGCAAGTGTTTACATATTTTATGTTAATATAGAAAATATTTGGTTAAAAGTTTTTCTTTCATCTGGGTAGTTATTTTATTTCCAATTAAAATTATTTTAAAAGCTTAAAATGAATAGATTGTAATTTCTGTTTTTAATATTGATTACAATTAGACTGGGAATAATATATTATGTTTTATATTGTATTGTGTTATATTGAAAGAATTCATTTTTTTCTTACTTTTTCCTAATTTGCTAGAGGAATTCAATGATAGAATTTTGCGACCAGAGTTGTCAAATGATGAAATGCTGTCTCTTCATGAAGAGTTGCAGAAGATTTATAAAACCTATTGTTTGGATGAAAGTATTGACAAAATTCGATTTGATCCCTTTATTGTAGAAGAGATTCAAAAAAGTAAGTCAAAGATGTTGATGAGAATATAGCCCTTTTACCACTTTTAATGTTTTCAGAGTTTTCTCCTGTATTCATCTAACAAGATAAAAGCTTTGATGAGAAATTTACTCACAATTCACATAGCTAATACTTGCCAGAACTTGTTCTGATTCCTCATCCTAGTGTGATTTCTGTACCTTATAAGTGGATTTTCTGCAAAACATAATTTTAGGACTGTTTGAATGTTCTTTCACTGTCATTTTAAACTAATATATAATGTATTTATGGTATTCATAAACAATTTCTACAATATAATTTTTTTAATAGTTGCTGAAGGCCCTTATATAGATGTTGTGAAACTTCAAACTATGAGATGCCTTTTTGAAGCATATGAACATGTACTGTCTCTCTTAGAGAATGTGTTTACACCTATGTTCTGCCACAGTGATGAGGTAAGTCAAAATATTAATCTTGTTTGAGAATTTTCCTTCAAAATTTAATAATGGCTTTGATATCAGTAGGTGAGTGATTCAAAAAGCAAAATAAAAATAAAACATGATTAACTAAAAAAGTGAGTACTATGTTTCACTACATACATTAATGGAGATTAGAAGTTTATTGTAAAAATGATTCTCAATACCAAAACTGTATTTGTATATATATGATTAGGTAGATGACTATGGCCAAATAGATCCACCTGATATGCCATATGTCTCAGTGGCTGTGTAATGCTGTGGTGATGCAGAAACTCCATTCTTCTTTTACGTACATTACTACAGACATGTGGAAATTAAATGGCCTGAATATCTCTATTTGCAATATTTTAATCCTTACTCTATTTGTCTATGGTTGTTTTCATTTGATTTAAATTTTGTTTTCTGTAACCTGGAAAGTAGTAGGATAAAGTAGCATTTTTAAAAATAAAATAGTTTAATAAATCATAATTTTTTGAAGTATTTCAGGCAACTTTTAAGAGGTGCAGAATCACCAACACGCAATTCAAAATTGAACAGGTGAGTATACTAAGTCATCTGTGTGGTGTGGTTTTTGTACTTGTTGATGCTAATCATTCTTGTGATACTATCTTTGTCTTTATTAGCTCTTTTTCTTTGTGTGGTTCCGTTGCTACATAAGTAGACATTTTATTAAGTAATTATATAATTGTACTACATATAGTAACCTGAAAATGCCTGAAGTTATTTTAGAAAAACTTAACAAGATACACACCATTGCCTTGCTAATATCATAATTAATACATATTAGTGCTTGATCACCTGCTTTATTAGATCTTGTGAACTACTTGCATAAAAGAAATCTATAGATAAGTCAATTTTAGGCAGGTTTTTGTTTTCCTCAGAGAATATTTTATGTTAGAGTACTTACGGGTTACAAATGTGGAGGGTTTTTTCTTTCTTTCCCTTCTCACCTTCTGTGCAGTTAAATAACCAAAAGAAATAACAGAAGAGAGTGCTTTATCCATTTATAAACTGGATAATTAATACCTTGGTTTTTCCTTACATTGTTATATGTACAAAATTGATACAGGTATCAAATGTATAAATCCACAGAATAGATATTCACATTGTTCTCAAAACCTTCCAGTTTGAGCAAGAATCTGGTAAATACATAAATAAGTTGGAGATGTGGTACAAAGATAGAGGTAGATAGGTTAGAAACTGGAGTAGTTTTTTAGATAGTACAAGGAAAAATGTGAAAGCCTTAGCTATGGAGAAAATGTATTGCATTTTTTGATATAACCAAGGGATGTAGAAACAGATTGGAATTTCTTGATGGTTGAATTTATATATTACAATCATGAAACATTGATTTAACAAAATTCCATCATGTTATTTAAAATAGCATACTTTACCCAATCCAAACACTTCTTTGATTTGAATACTTTTTTAAGACTTTTATCAAATTTTCTAGTATCATTTGAGAAACAGGTGGAATTTATTGCTGTTTATAGATATAGGATATTTGGAGTGCCACAGTAGGATATTAAGCTTAATCGCCCTCCTCTACAGGACGATTTAAGGGGAAGTGGTTCTTTGATCTCACAAGCCTACCGAATAGCTAAGTCCTAACTTCAGAGATGGAAAGCTTTCTTTGCCACTTTGAGATCATCTAGTTGTCTTCAACCTATTACATAATTTTGTTGTCTTTAAAATATAAAATAAACAGGAACAAAATATGGGTTCTTTTCATTCTGGGTACTGATTATGGTCTTTAAAAGTATGTTTTTCTTTATATTGACCTGATTTTAATATTAACTATGAGTCTTGTCAGTCCTCTGCTTCTGTGATACTTACTCATTTATCTATATAGAGTAAGTAAAAGATTTACTTAACATTCTCTCATTGAAATTTAGAGTAACATTGCTAATTTGCTAAGTGACTTAAAGAATCTAAAGTATTTATTCATGTATTTTATCTCTGAGTTCTATTTAATTGTATTTTAAAAATAAAATTTTAATGCATTAATGTTAACCTATTGTTCTGTTTCTTCCACACTCAAAGAATAACTTAAAAAACTATATTTAGAGATCTTTTGTTAGCTTTGTTTCTTAGCCTAAAACCTACTTTTCAAAATACTCAAACTAAAGATGTGTGAAGGACACATAATTATATCTAATACAAACTTGGATTTCATGTTGGAAAACATTGAATTTGTCTTTTGTGCTAAGTTTTTGGTGGCTTAGTCTCTGCATACTTTCCACGATATCAAGCAAATGGTATGCCTAAATGAAGGCAAAAAATACAAAATTATTTCCTGACATACTTGTTTAAGAACTTTTTTTTAATGATCTAGAATTCATACTCCCAAAACCCCCCAAATGAGCCATTGTGCTTTTTCTTTCCTTTATTATGTTATAAAAATTCTTTCTCTTTGCAGAGATGAATGCTATCCACCTGTGTAACTTTTAAAGCTTTTAAATTTTGTTTTGTGTTCTGAAGTGAAACTTGTTTAATATCTGGGCTTTCTCTCTCTCCTTTCCTTATATAATTTCATCTATCTGTTACTGCAGAGGTAGCCTAAGTTTGGATGATTTTCGGTAAGTCTTGAGACAGCATGTGATTTTTTTCTGTATAATTTGTCTGTTTAAGTTCAGATAGTATACCCAAAACAAAGTACAACACAAAGGAAAAAAGGAAACACTGCTATTACTACTGCATTTATATCAGCTATTTGGGATATCCTTTTAAAATTAACCTCTGGGGAGGTGGCTCCGTCGGTTAAGTGTCTTGACTTCTGCTCAGGTCACTACATCACGGTTCGTGGTGCTAGCCCCGCATTAGGCTCCGTGCTGGCACTGTGGGGCCTGCTTGGGATTCTCTCTGTCCTCTCTCTACCCCTGGCTTGTGCGCATGTGCTTCTCTCTCTCCCTCTCTCTCTCTCTCTCTCTCTCTCAAAATAAATAAACTTAAAAAAATAATAAAATTAATCTCTAATTTGATTTTAGATATCTCTTTTTTGAAATAGCATGATACATGTCATAAAATGTCAGTTTAAAATAAAATGAAAAGTTAGTACCTAGCTGTTCAAGGCTATTGACTCATTTAAAAAAAAATTTTTTTTAACGTTTATTTTTGAGAGAGAAAGAGAGAGAGATAGACAGACAGACACAGAGCACGAGGAGGAGAGAAAGAGACACAGAATCCAAAGCAGGCTCCAGACCCTGAGCTGTCAGCACAGAGCCTGACATGGGGCTAGACCTCACAAATTGCGAGATCATGACCTGAGCCGAAGTTGGCTGCTTAACCAACTGAGCCACCTGGGTGCCTTGACTCAGTTTTTTGTTATTGGTTTTGTTAAATTACTTGTATTGACTTATTAATTATTTGAGAGAGAGAGAGAGAGAACATGAGTGGAGGAGAGGGACAGAGGAAGAGAGAATCTTAGGCAGACTCCATGCTCAGCAAGGAACCTGATGGGGGGCTCGATTCCACAACTGGGATCAGGACCTGAGCTGAAATCAAGAGTCAGATGCTCAACTGACTGAGCCACCCAGGCACCCCCTAAATTACTTTTAGAATTACTTGTGTTTAAGGAACTTTATTTTTCAAAGCAAGAAGTATAATATTTCTGTGTTTCTGGGGATAATTAGAAATGAGATACTTTAAAAAATATTTCAGATTTTAAAAGCCCAATTTTTTATAATCTGTCTAGGTTCTAGAAACTAGAATAATCTATCTGGATTCTAGAGGTTTTAGTAATACTTCGTTAACATTTTCATAATTGGTTTTGGAAACATTCTATCAGAGAATTGTGTTTACAGTCCTAGATTTTTTTTAAAAAACAACATATGCTTGTTTAAATAAAATAATCTTCTAGTTTACCCATTTTACTACTATTTATTATTAGAGTTTTTCCAGTTTTAAATTAGGTTTGATTTTCTCCTTGGACGTATATAAAATGCACATGTTACTAATGTACCAGATATATTTAAAACTTAATCAAATTATTTTTATTTTTGTAATTGTTGCATTATTTCAATAAATAAGTTTTGCTTGTAGGAATAGTAGCTATCCATTAAATTAAGCATTCAAAACAAACTTTTGAATTTTAAAATAGTAATTCTTATTTGGGTATCAGTTGTACGGGCAGCATTACATGGAGAGCATGAGTGAGTTTTAAATTGAATAAAAGTTCTGTTTTTATTTATTGAAACATGGGACAGTGGACTGTAATGGAGGAAATTTTTGCTGCTTTTTGGCTTATTTTTTGTTGTTGCTTTCCAACTATTTCTGCTTTTAGAAATTCACTTTTGAAAAAAATTTCAAAACCAACATTTAGTATATATGGCAGAGCAGGCTGCTTCCTTAGGCTACATTTGCTTTTGTCCTTATGTTTATTGCTAACCCTTCCCTTTGGCATGTTTTTTCCATCCCTTGGGCATGTTATCTTTTTGTTACTTTGAAGTCAGGTAAGATACACTTTGTACTTCATTCCTTATAGGAATATAAAGTTGATATTTGCTTAAAAATTTTTAGTCATAGAGGACAGAATTTTTTTGTTGTTAATTTCTAAAAATGGGGCACCCATGGGCACCTGGGTGGCTGTTGGTTAAGCGTCCGACTTGGGCTCAGGTCATGATCTTGAGGTCTGTGAGTTTGAGCCTGGCATTGAACTCTGTGCTGACAGCTCAATCTGGAGCCTTGCTTCTGATTCTGTGTCTCCCTCTCTCTCTGCCCCTCCCCTATTTGAGCTCTCTGTCTCTGTCTCTGTCTCTCTCTGTCTTTCTCTCTTCTCTCAAAAATGAACAAACATTGGGGTGCCTGGGTGACTCAGTCAGTTAGGCGTCTTGACTTCGGCTCAGGTGATGATCTCACGGTTTGTGAGTTCGAGCACCGCGTCAAGCCTGCTGCTTCAAGCCTGCTTCGGATTCTGTGTCTCCTCACTCTGCCCCTCCCCTACTTGTGCTCTGGTCTCTCTCTGTTTCTCAAAAATAAATAAATGCAATAGAAAAATTAAAAATGAACAAACATTAAAAAAATTCAAAAAATAAAAATGAAGGACTGAGAAGGTCATAGTTTTATATATTTTTCTGTTATATACTGTTATTTTAGTGGTACAGTTCTAAATGGATACATTGTTTTGAATGTTGGCTCAACACATTAGTTCAAAATATGTATGGCAATAAGAACTACATACCACTAGGGGGCTCTAATCTTCATTCTAGTTCAGTTAATGTTTTAAAGTTAAATAGGTAAATTCCAAATTTTTATTTTTTTTATTATGTTTTTAAAGTTTGTTTATTGTTATTTTGAGAGAAGACAGCATGAGTTGGGAAGGGGCAGAGAGAGAGGGAGAGAGAGAACTCCAAGCAGGCTCTGGCTGCCAGTGCAGAGCCTGATGTGCAGCTTGAATTCATGAAATCATGAGATCATAACCTGAGCTGAAACCAAGAGTCAGATGCTTAACTGACTGAGCCACCCAGGTGCCCAATTCCAAATGTTTATTGATAAATACTGTCCCATTTATTCATACCCTCAAATTTAGACTTTAAATGTCACTTTTGGCTTCTGATATCCTGGGACTTGATCTAGATGACTAAGAACTCCAAAAAGTTATGTTAGCTGTACCTTCAGTTTACTCTTTTCACACATATTTTAATTATTGTTAATAAACTAGAATGTCGTGATAATTTGCTGTGTACTTGATACGTTTTTGTTTAATATTTAGGAGCACACAGAAGAGAGGAGAATCATTTGGAATCAGCAGAATAGGTAGCAAAATTAAAGGAGTATTCAAAAGTACCACAATGGAGGGAGCTATGTTGCCTAATTATGGGTTAGCCGAAGGTGAAGATGACTTTGTAAGTAAAAATTTTTCAGTTTGATGTATGTATAACTTCAGACCTACAATGGCATAAAAAATGATATGCTTACTTTCTATTTTCCCTCTCCTTTATTTTACTTATTTCAGACTTCAATGCCTTATTTTTTTCATTAGTTATTATAGTTTTATGATGCTAATCTAATTGGTAATGTTCCTGAGCACTAAGTTAACTTCTTGTTAAGGCCAGAATGGTTTCTGTTGAGCTGTGATAGTTATAAAAGTCAAACAATTTACCATCCTTTGGTTAGGCTTTTACTTTGTTTCCTCATCTTATCGCTTTCCAGCCATATGGTCCAGGCAAACAGAACTGTTGATAAATGTCCTACCCTCAACATGGAGCTCTAACCATGACCCCTTGCTATTCAAACTGTGATTGGTACGTCAGCAGCGTCAGCATTACCTGGGAGCTTATTAAAATGTAGAATGTCTGCTTCCATCCTAGACCTACTAAATCAGTTCGCATTTTAACAAGATTCCCAGTTGATTTATATGCACATTAACCCACCATACTATTTTATTTTTGTGATCTTTGCACATGCTGCCCTTAAAATGTCCTACCTTTATATGTACCTAGAAAGTTCATACTTAACTTTCAGAATCCAGCCTCTCCCATAAACCTTTATCTGGGCCCCCCAGTGGAATTGAACATTCTCTCCTTTGTGCCCCTTATGAGATCTTATGTTAAAACATGTACCGTATAGTGTATTTGAAATGATATGTTTATGATTGTTTTCCATACCAATTAGTTCTATAAAGACAGATACTGTCTCATTTGTGCTTTTTATTTGTTTAATAAATCTTTATTAAATAGAGTCCCTGTATCCTTATTTTGCCCATTAATGACTCTGAGCACTGGAGATAAAATGATTTTAAGACAGAGACTTTCCCCTTAAGAGATTCACTAACCTGGATATAAAAGGGATGAATAATAGTGATTGGATTGGTAGTGACCAAGAAGAAGGAATGGGGGAAGAGAGGAGTAAATTAACCCATTTTTTTTCTCTGTACTTCTTCCTTTTGACCTCTGTCCCATTGCAGTGATGAATTATCGAGGACATTCATTGCTTTTTCATAGTTTAAGTGGAAAAAAATTTAATTCTTTTTTTTTTCCTTCTTAGGTAATCTAAATACAACATTTTTTTTCTGTTTATACCCCCCCTTTTTTTTTTTTAAGTTTGTTTATTTTGAGAGAGTGAACATGAATAGGGGAGGGGCAGAGAGAGAGAGCGCGAGCGAGAAAATTCCAAGCCCGACATGGGGCTGGATCACACAAACTGTGAGATCATGACCTAAGCCAAAATCAAGAGTTAGATGCTTTAACTGACTGAGCCATGCAGGTGCCCCTGCCCTTGTTTTTTCTTAAAAGTGTGGGTAGAAGAAAGACAGTAAACCAGAGGAAGCAGTCATTTTTCAAAATGATGTTTATATATTTTTTAATTTTAACTATATTATAGTGTCAATTTTTTAATAATACGCAAAAGTGGAAACAAATTTAAAATACCACCCATAATTGTAACACCCAATAACTCACCTCTATTAACATTTTGGTGGTTTTCTTTTTTAAAAAGTACCTTTCCTTTCTCATCCACATAGATTAGGGTACACCATTATATATAATGTATATGTATAGAATATAGTTTGCTATCCTGCTTTGTCCCCTCTTAACATTACAACAAACGCATTTACCCATGTTATTGTGAACTTTTTAAAACATAATTTTTGTTCAGGAGGACATACTTTTTCGTTCTGCCCAATTACTTGTTCTGCCCAATATAAGCTCGTTTTTTTGTTTGTTTTTTTGTTTTGCTTCAGGAATAGGAGGATAATCTTCAAAAAGGTGAGAGAGTTCTGTTTTGTAGTGGTTCAAGGAAGAAGAAAATTCTTGATTTGGAAGCAAAGATAGTGATAATGGAAAGTAGGAAAAGAAAGCAAACTAATCTCTAATATTCTGAAAAGAAAAGGTAGGGGCGAAGAGGCTGTTGGCCCAGACCAAGACAGTACTACTTAGGATTTAGAGAGCACTGTGCTAGTTTCGTTTTGTTCCATTTCTTTTCTTTTCTTTTCTTCTCTTCTCTTTTCTTTTCTCTTCTCTTCTCTTCTCTTCTCTTTTCTTTTCTTTTCTTTTCTTTTCTTTTCTTTTCTTTTCAAGTTTGTTTTTTTAAGTAATCTCTACCCCCAGTGTGGGGCTCCGACTCATGACCGTGAGATCAGAGGCACATCTTCCAACTGAGCCAGCCAGGCTCCCCAGCACTGTGCTAGTTTTTAGCTATGGGACCTTAGAGAATTGTCTTTGTCTTGTTTAGGAAGTTTAGAGGAAACTCTCACTACCGCAACTAAAATATGGGAACTGGAAGACATTTTCTTTTACTTATTTTATTTTTTTAAATATTTTTTTTAGTGTTCGTTACTTATTTTTGAGAGAGATGGAGACAGAGCACAAGCAGGGAGGGGCAGAGAGAGAGGGAGACACGGAATCTGAAACAGGTGCCAGGCTCTGAGAGTGCGATGGGGGGCTCAAGCCCATGAACTGGTGAAATCATGACCTGAACCAAAGTCGGACACTTAACCAACTGAGCTACCCAGGTGCCCCAAGACATTTTCTTTTAGAAACATTGATGTGATCATTTGGTGGCAGTATTGCCTTGCTATGTGACCTTGGGTAAATTGCTTAATTTTATTGTGATTTAGTTTCCTCACATGTGAAATGGGATTATAGTATCTAACTTACTTAAGGGTGTTGTGAGGATTAAATAAGTAGTATGCATAAAGTGCTTAGAACAGTGCCTAGCATATGGTAAGCATAGTAATCAGTATACAGTATTAGAATAGAATTAGTTTTCATAAATATATGAATGTAAATTGTGAGATAGACATATGTATACTAGCCTGGGAACCAAAGTCCATTGCATAAGATTGAATCTGTATGAAAATATATGTATCTGTCCCAAGTTCAGAACTGATTTGCAAATAGACTTCTGGAATATAATATGCCCAGTGGTATATTGGTAGTTAATCTCCACATAGGAAATTATAATAGTGAGACTGTTAATACTTCTCAAGGAAATAGGGGGACATCTTTTGTCTTTTATCTTCTGCTGCCCTTATTCTCTATTCTCTTTGTAGAGGGAACATCTATTTGAAAACAAGAAAGTACTTGGTTTTCCTTTTCATAAAATTTTGGTTTATAATATTTATTTACTTTCAAAAAATACCATATAACATCAAAATTCTTTGAAGAAATAAATATTTCTCTAACTAGAATAATTATTCTCTGAATAATCTAGAGATTATTCATTAACCTCTTTTGATAAAAACACCTTTTAAATGGTAGCAGTAACAGTAATACATTTTAAAACGTCCTTTGTTTCATTGATATTTTTATGTTGCTAAGAATTTTGTTCTCCCATTTTCTTTCTTAGATTGATTTTGGGGAAGTTCTTTTTATTTAAGAATGTCTATTTTTTGGGGGTGCCTGGGTGGCTCGGTTGATTAAGTGTCCAACTTGGCTCAGGTCATGATCTCATAGTTCACGAGTTCAAGCCCCGCGTCGGGCTCTGTGCTGGCAGCTCAGAGCCTGGAGCCTGCTTCAGATTCTGTGTCTCCCTCTCTCTCTGCCCCATCCCCACACATGCTCTGTCTCTGCCTTAAAAATAAATAAAACATTAAAAAATTTTTAATAAAAGAATGTCTATTTTTAAAAATTTTTTAAGGGGCGCCTGGGTGGCGCAGTCGGTTAAGCGTCCGACTTCAGCCAGGTCACGATCTCGCGGTCCGTGAGTTCGAGCCCCGCGTCGGGCTCTGGGCGGATGGCTCAGAGCCTGGAGCCTGTTTCCGATTCTGTGTCTCCCTCTCTCTCTGCCCCTCCCCCGTTCATGCTCTGTCTCTCTCTGTCCCAAAAATAAATAAACGTTGAAAAAAAAAAAAAAAATTTAAAAAAAAAAAAATTTTTTTAAATTTGTTTTTTAATTTTAAATGTTTTTATTTATTTTTGAGAGAGACAGCGTGAGTGGGGGAGGGGCAGAGAGCTAGGGAGACACAGAATCTGAAGCAGGTTCCAAGCTCTAAGCTGTCAGCATGGAGTCCAGTGTGGGGCTTGAACTCATGACCTTGAGATCAAGAGTTACATGCTCCACCGACTGGGCTAGCTAGGTACCCCAAGAATGTCTGTTTTTTGGCATTTAGCCAACTTGTTAAATTATCTATCATTTTATTATTGATTTACCCTTCTTATATCTCAGAAGCTGAATCCATTGACAAAAATACAGTTGTAATAGCCATGGAAAATGCTGCCCTGTACCTCAGGCTCCAAATGGTGGAGTGGGCATTTCACTCACAAATTCTCTCTGTTTTTGTGTCAGGTGTGTAAGGAGATAGCCTTATCCCAAAAAGGCAAAACCCAACACATATTATCTGTTTTTATGGTTTCTTTTCCTTCCTTTTTAGGAATTGATGACTTTGTTTTCAATAGAGTATTAAGAAGTCCTCCTAAGATCACCAACAGTCTTATTAGGGATTATGGAAAGCCATTTTAGAACAAGAAAGAAAAGAATAATTGCGGGGCGCCTGGGTGGCTCAGTTGGTTGAGCGTTTGGCTTCGGCTTAGGTCATGGTCTCATGGTTTGTGAGTTCGAGCCCTGCGTCGGGCTCTGGGCTGGCAGCTCAGAGCCTGGAGCCTGTCTTCGGATTCTGTGTCTCCCTCTCTCTCTGCTCCTCCCTGCTCGTGTGCTGTCTCTCTCTCTCTCAAAAATAAATAAACATTAAAAAAAAAATTAAAAAAAAAAAAAAGAATAGGGGCGCCTGGGTGGCGCAGTCGGTTAAGCGTCCGACTTCAGCCAGGTCACGATCTCGCGGTCTGTGAGTTCGAGCCCTGCGTCAGGCTCTGAGCTGATGGCTCAGAGCCTGGAGCCTGTTTCTGATTCTGTGTCTCCCTCTCTCTCTGCCCCTCCCCCGTTCATGCTCTGTCTCTCTCTGTCCCAAAAATAAATAAACGTTGAAAAAAAAAAAAAAAAAGAATAATTGCTAAGGGACTTTGTGGGAGAGGAGAATTCACTTAGAAGAGAGGTGGCTGAGGCACCTGAGTGGCTCATTCAGTTAAGCATCTGACTTTGGCTCAGGTCATAATCTTGTGGTTCATAAGTTAAAGCCTTGTATCAGGCTCTGCCCTAACAGTGCAGAATCTGCTTGGGTCTCTCTCTCTCTCTCTCTCTCTCTCTGCCCTTACCCCACTTGTGTGTGCTCCTTCCTCTCTCTCTCTCTCTCTCTCTCTTTCTCAAAATAAATAAAACTGGGGCACCTGAGTGACTCAGTTGGTTAATTATCTGACTTTGGCTTGGGTCATGGTTCGTGGGTTCGAGCCCAAAGTCTGGCTTTGCTGTCAGTGTGGAACCTGCTTTGGATCCTCTGTCTCCCTCTCTCTGTCCCTCCACCCACTCAAAAATAAATAAACATTAAGAACATGAATAAAACTTAAAAAAAAAAAAGGTGACTGCCAGGTGTGGGAAGAAGTAGAATTGAGAGTGAAAGTTAGGGTGCTAAAATTGTGGAAATAAATCTCTCTCCACTACTGGTTTGCTCTGAATAGACTTTTCAGATTTCTTATTAAGTACGAGAAATCTTTGACTCATTGCCTTAAAAAAGTATATTCAAGATGGATGTGTTTTATCTGTAATATTTGGCTTTCTTTAACATGAATTTTAGATGTATAAGTGACCAGGTGTTTTAATGTGCCAATTCAGAGGTTCTCTTCTTCTTCCTTTTTTTTTTTTTTGCCAATTTTTTTAAAATTTTTATTTATTTTTGAGAGAGAAAGAGACAGAGCACAAGTGGGGGAGGGGCAGAGAAAGACGGAGACACAGAACCCAAAGCAGGTTCCAGCACAGAGCCCGACACAGGACTCAAACTCACAGACTGTGAGATCATGACCTGAGCCAAAGTCAGATGCTTAACCAACTGAGCCACCCAGGCATCCCAGTTTTTCTAATTTTTTAAAAATGTTTACTTGAGACAGAGAGAGTGAGCGAGCGAGCATGAGCAGGGGAGGGGGAAAGAGAGGGAGAGAAAGAATCCTAAGCAGGCTCTGCACTCACAGTGTAAGCACGGTGCAGTGCTCGAACCCACAAACTGTGGGATCATGACCTGAGCCGAAATTGAGAGTTAGACACATAACCTACTGAGGCATCCAGGCTTCTCTAGAGGATTTCTTCTAATTTAATTAAGTTGGGACAGTTTTTCCTCCTTTCTGTATGTGTAGTTCTAGAACATGTTTAAAATTTCTTTCTAGGGGCGCCTGGGTGGCTCAGTCGGTTGGACGTCCGACTTTGGCTCAGGTCATGATCTCGCGGTCTGTGAGTTCGAGCCCCGTGTCGGGCTCTGTGCTGACAGCTCAGAGCCTGGAGCCTGTTTCGGATTCTGTGTCTCCCTCTCTCTCTGACCTTCCTCCGTTCATGCTCTGCCTCTCTCTGTCTCAAAAATGAATAAATGTTTAAAAAATAAATAAATAAAATTTCTTTCTAAAAATAATTGTTCTTCATGTAATATTTTAAAATATTATTCTAGACATTTATATTATGAAAATTTTAGAAGCCAAGAGATGAAAAAATAACCTTAATTCTATGAAGGTGGATCCCTTTCAGGCCATTTTTCATTTTTGACATTACTTAAGCTGTAGTGAATATATTTATACTTGTATCTTTTCCACAGTTTTAAAAAGATTGACTTGGAATAAATACTTTCATTAGACTGCATTCCCAGAAAGGAGTTAAAAGATCTTCTTCAACTTACAATGGGATTACATTCTGATAAACCCATTATAAGTTGAAAATAATCTACTTTAAACAAGCTCTGAACACTTAACATTAGCCTACAGTTGGGCAAAATCCTCTAACTCAAGACCCATTGTATCATAAGGTGTTGACTGTCTTACGTAATTTATTGAATACTGAAAGTAAAAACAATGGTTGTATAGTGTATTGGTTGTTTACCTTTGTGATTTATTGAATACTGTACTGAAAGTAAAAACAATGGTTGTATAATGTATTGGTTGTTTACCTTGCAAGTCCCACATCATGCTCCATGCTGACAGCTCAGGACCTGCTTGGGACTCTCTCTTTCTCCCTCTCTGTCTGTTCCTCTTCCTCCTCCACTTGTGCTCTTCCTCTCTCTCAAATTAAATAAATAAACGTCAAAAAATTTTTTAAAAATTCAAAGTATAGTTTCTGCTGAACGCATATCGCTTTTGCATTTTGGTAAATTTGAAAAATCATAAGTTTAACTATCTTAAGTCAGTGACCACCTGTACTTAGTTGAAACTGTTTTATGGTTCTTTCTAAATACATACTGTCAAAACGAAAAAATATCAGTACATTAATTTTTTCTTCTTATTACCAAAGTTAAATATTTTTTTATACTTGTGTATTTTCAATATCGTTAATCTCTGAAGTGCCTATTTTCTCCTTTCTATGGAATTTGCACATATAGGTGATACAACAGAACCTGGAGTTGATGCTAGTAACTTGTTAGTTTTAATTTATCTTTATATTTTTAGTAGAAAATTTAGTATCATTTAATTTCAGAAGTAGTAGAAAATTAGGAATTTATATGGGCACATTCTTTATAGTTGTATCTTGTATGCTATAGGTCTGAGGACCTGGAAATGTTAAATTTTTTTCTGATGATTTTTTTTCTAGATTGAAGAAGGTATTGTTGTAATGGAAGATGATTCTCCAGTGGAAGCTGTGAGCACACCTAATACTCCCCGAAACCTTGCTGCATGGAAAATTAGCATTCCATATGTAGACTTTTTTGAAGATCCCTCCTCTGAAAGGAAGGAGAAGAAGGAGAGAATACCTGTGTTTTGTATTGATGTTGAAAGAAATGATAGAAGAGCAGGTAGGAAGTTCTCTGAATACATTTCTTAAAAGGCGCCAGTTAGTCTATTTGTCAGGAATGGTAAACATTTTGCCATTTCTAACTATTAAGTATGACTGCATGTCCAAAAGATAAGTGTCTGGGGGCGCCTGGTTGGTTCAGTCAGTTGAGCGTTCGTCTTTGGCTCAGGTCATGATCTCACGGTTCATGGGTTTCAAGCCCTGCATCTGCTGTCAGTGCAGAGCCTGCTTGGGATCTTCTGTCTCCTTCTCTCTCTGCCTCTCCTCTTCTCTCTCTCAAAAATAAGCAAACATTCAAAAGATAAGTGTCCGAACAGAAAATTGAATGAAAACTTAGGCTTTTCTAGGTTATCTCTAGTACCACTTAACTAATTAGTTTGTTCAACCAATGCATATGCCACCTGTGAGACACCTGACAATGCAGCAGGGCATTTTATGTAATGTTCTTTTAATGGTTTTGCTACCATCATTAGCCATTATACTTATTATTAGTAACCCACATAGCACTATATCGGGTATTATACCAATTTCATTAAGACAGCATTTCTCCTCCTCCATTGTTGTGGGCTAATTAGAATTTATAAAAATGTGATAAAACACAATGTGAGAAGTTTTCATCATGTTTTCCTGTCTTCTTTTGGTTGTTTCAGGTGTGGACTAATAGATATAGGTGTAAATAGTATCCATGATGAGATAACAGACACCACCCTGGCTTTTGCCCAAGAAGTAGGGCATTCAATGTAAACAAAAGCACATCAAACTTGTGCACATTATGGGAATGATGAACAGAAAGATAAAATTGAGCTCAGGAAGAGGGAACTGTTTGTGGTGAAAGAAGGAAAGAAAATGGCAGTGTTAGGAAATGGTTTTGAGAGAGGACTGATGAAGTATTACAGCATGAAGGTCAGTGCTAATAATTCCCCTTATTTGTTTTTCTTTAAAAATATTTATTTGTTCTTTTTAAAAAAACTTTTTAATGTTTATTTATTTTTGAGAGAGAGAGACAGACAGAGTGTGAGCAGGGGAGGGACAGAGAGAGGAGACACAGAATCCGAAGGAGGCTACAGGCTCTGAGCTGTTAGCACAGAGCCCGATGTGGGGTGTGAACCCACAAACCACAAGATCATGACCTGAGCTGTAGTTGGACGCTTAACCAATTGAGCCACCTAGGCGCCCCTATTTATTTGTTCTTGACAGAGAGAGAGAGAGAGAGAGAGAGAGGTAGAGGTAGAGGGGCAAAGAAAGAAGAAGAGAGAGAATCCCAAGCAGCCTCCATACTCAGTGCTGAGCCTGACCCGGGGCTTAATCCCATGATCCTGAGATCATGACTTGAGCCAAAATCAAGAGACAGATGCTAAACTGACTGAGCCACCCCAGCGCCCCAATTATTTTTATTCTAAGCAACTTAAGGCACAGTGAGGTTATTTGTTCTAGTTCACTTAATAAATGGGGAAGCTGGGATTGGAATAGGCAGTCTGACTCAACTCATTGTGTAAACCATTACTTTGTGCTATTCAGTTTGGTAGCCACTAGCCTCATGTACCAGTTAAAATTAAATTATATTAAAATTTTAGTTCCTTACTTACAATAGTCACATTTCAAGTGATCAATAACTACATGTGGCTAATATCTACTATATTAATGCAGATAATAGAGAACATTTCAGAATTGCAGATAGTTCTGTTTGATAGTGCTATTCTATACTGTATTAGATCAGGACAATTGGTAAATATTTGAGGGACCCAAAATTGATTACAAGTTTTTATGAGATACATAATTTATTTCTGTGACACTTAAAAATCTTGACTGTATAATTGTTTTAAATTTCTGTCAGCTCTATGATTCTTTTCTAGAAAAATGTGTTTTGAGATAACTTCATAAATAGGTGAAGTTTATCAGTCCCTTAAGAAATTTAAGATATGGGATAAAATATGTTAATAATGTGATGTTAAGGAATAATAAATCATTAAGACTGGAAGAATTTCTGATAGTAGTTTATAAAATTATTTATTACTTACTGTGTATCCATTCAATTTACAGTTGGGCATGAGCCTGAACATTGGTCTGTCTATAGAAGATATCTTGAATTCTATGTACTTGAATCAAAGCTAACAGAGTTTCATGGTATGTTGTCCTTTTTGTATAAAACATTACATTTTAGTATTAGCTTTCTTGAAGAAGCTGTTGAACTAGATTCATTTTTTTAAGTAATTATGCAAAGAAGTGTAATACTTAACACTTATGTACACTGCTGTTAATATAGGAATGTACTGTTTTTATCTTATTTTTGCTTACAAATATTTTTGAAGTTTTTACAGTATACATGTATTACTTATTAATTTTTTAAAAAATATTTATGAGAGAGAGAGGGAAAGAGAGAGCATGAGCGGGAGAGGGGCAGGGAGCGAGGGAGACAGAATCCAAAGCAGGCTCCAGACTCTGAGCTGTCAGCAGAAAACCCAACACCGGGGGCTTGAACTCACGAACTGCAAGATCATGACCTGAGCTAAAGTTGGACACTTAACTGACTGAGCCACCCAGGCACCTCAATAATATTAAAATTTAAAAGATAGCTATTGTTTTTTTTTTTTGTTTTTTTTGTTTTTTTTTTAAATTTTTTTTTTTCAACGTTTATTTATTTTTTGGGACAGAGAGAGACAGAGCATGAATGGGGGAGGGGCAGAGAGAGGGAGACACAGAATCGGAAACAGGCCCCAGGCTCTGAGCCATCAGCCCAGAGCCTGACGCGGGGCTCGAACTCACGGACCGCGAGATCGTGACCTGGCTGAAGTCGGACGCTTAACCGACTGCGCCACCCAGGCGCCCCAAAAGATAGCTATTGTTTAATTGTATTGTAGAAAAGTTTCTCTCTCCAGTTTAATTTTTGTTTATTTCCATGTGGCAGAGAATTTAAACCAGGCATTTTAGAGTTGCTCTGCTCTTTTACTACCATCTTTCTTGATAAACATGTTTGCTCTGAATCATGACAAATGTTTTGATTTAGCTCTTAGATTTAGATATGAAGACAAAACTTGTAATGTTTCTTTTAAGGTTAGATCAATCAGAAGAGGGGAGCACTTTCCTTTTTTTAGGTATTCTCTTCACCTCTCAGTCTGTCTTATCTATTTTAGTTAATATCAAGGATGTAGTTATAAAGTATTTCCAGTCATTTTGCATGTAGATTGGTGAGTTCTATTTGTGTATTCTGAATCTTTTTTTTTTTTTTTTTTTTTTTTTTTTTAAATTTTTTTTAACGTTTATTTATTTTTGAGACAGAGAGAGACAGAGCATGAACAGGGGAGGGTCAGAGAGAGGGAGACACAGAATCTGAGACAGGCTCCAGGCTCTGAGCTGTTAGCACAGAGCCCGACGCGGGGCTTGAACTCACTGACCGTGAGATCATGACCTGAGCCGAAGTTGGCCACTTAACCTACTGAGCCACCCAGGCGCCCCTGAATCTTTTTCTTTTACACCAGCTTTGTGGAGTGTCCCTGATCCAAATTCAGGTTGGTTCTCTATTGAGGACAGGAACCTTTTTTACCCTTCTTTACTAAGTGCTCTAAGTAAAACACTTGATAAAGAGACTACAAGAAGGTAAAAAAAATACAAGGTCCCATTCCAATCTTTTTGCTTAGATTTTGAATTTGTACTTGTCTTTAAATGGTTTTCTCTTGGGGCACCTGAGTGGCTCACTCGATTGAGCGTCTGATCCTTGATTTTTGGCTCAGGTCATGATCCCAGGATCGTGGGGTTGAGTCCTGCATCGGGCTCTACACAATTAAGATTCTCTTCTCTCTCTTCCTCTGCCCCCCTTCGCTTGCTCTCTCATAGATAGATAGATAGATAGATAGATAGATAGATAGATAGATAAATGAATAAATAAATTTAAAAAATGGTTTTTCTTTTTCTCTGCCAGTTTTGTGCAATGTCATTCTTATCTCGTTCTTTCTCTGAGAAATTTTCCTTTGGGTTTAGAGTTAAGAGAAGATAATTTATTCTATACTTTAAAGTCCTGGATCAACCTAAGTTGATTGGATTCCCAACAACATTTTTCTTTTTTGGTATTTAAATTTCCAGTCAGCCCTATTTGAGAAAGCAAGTCCATGTTTTTTGTTTTTATTTTTAATTTTTTTTTTAACATTTATTCATTTTTGAGAGAGACACAGTAAGAGGGGGCAGGGCAGAGAGAGAGGGAGACAGAATCTGAAGCAGGCTCTAGGCTCTGAGCTGTTAGCACAGAGCCCTACACGGGGCTCTAACCCATGAAGCATGAGATCACGACCTGAGCTGAAGTCAGATGCCCAATCAGCTGAGCCACCCAGGTGCCCTGAATGTCCATGGTTTTTAAATTTTGTTGTTTTAAGTTTGTATAGTATTAGCAGAATGCTACCTTTTCTCCCATGATAGAGTAGGTATTTCTTTGTAAGATTTTGTTGAATAGAATCCCACCAACTTCAAGATAATTTCATGATAAGTTTTTGAAGCTTTTTTACTAGTATCGAAGGCTAAATAAGTCTTTGTCAATGAAGAGTTGGTGAAATTTTGGATATCTGTATATTCAGGTTCTTTGGTTTGGACTTCTGAAGTGAAGCTCATGGATTTTGTCAAGATTACTTAAAAGATAATGCCACATCTCTGTAAGAGCATTGTGAATCTGATTTTGCCATAGTGAATTATAAATTAGGTTTTAAAGATGGTAGCAGAACATAGTAATAACTTACATATATATAAATTTCAGGCACATTTCCTGATGCCCAGCTTCCTTCCAAGAGGATCATTGGCCCCAAAAATTATGAATTCTTAAAGTCAAAGAGAGAAGAATTTCAGGAATATCTACAGGTATAGTAGTAACTTAATTTAAAACATTGCTAATCCTAGCATTCTCTAATCTTTTTTTCTCTTGTATATATATATTTTGCTTTATAAATACCTGTCAATGTGGACTTCTAAAATTCTTTTCTTTTTAAGTTTATTTATTTTTTTTTTTAAATTTTTTTTTTTTTCAACGTTTATTTATTTTTTTTTTGGGACAGAGAGAGACAGAGCATGAACGGGGGAGGGGCAGAGAGAGAGGGAGACACAGAATCGGAAACAGGCTCCAGGCTCTGAGCCATCAGCCCAGAGCCCTACGCGGGGCTTGAACTCATGGACCGCGAGATCGTGACCTGGCTGAAGTCGGACGCTTAACCGACTGCGCCACCCAGGCGCCCCAAAGTTTATTTATTTTTGAGAAAGAGACAGAGAGAGTGAGTAGGGGAGGGGCAGAGAGAGAGAGAGACAGAGGATCCCAAGCAGGCACTGCACTGCCAGTGCACAGCCTGATGCCAGGCTCAAACCCACGAACTGTGAGATCATGATCTGAGCTGAAACCAAGAGTCAGATGCTTAACCGACTGAACCACCCAGGGTCCCCCTGAGCTACCCAGGTGTCCGAATTTTATTTTATTTTTCAGTGTGTGCACATGGTGTTATATAAACAATGTAATTGGTATGTGTTTTCCATTGTTGATGCAGTCAATTTAAAAGTTACTTACTTGAGGGGCGCCTAGGTGGCTCAGTCAGTTAAGCATCCGACTATTGGTGTTGGCTCAGGTCATGATCTTACGGTTGTGAGATTGAGCCCTGCATTGGGCTCTGCACTGACAGCCAGAGCCTGCTTGGGATTCTCTCTCTTCTTCTCCCTCCATCCCTCTCCTTCTTGTGGATGCTCGCTCGTGTGCTCGCTTGCTCTCTCTCAAAAAAAAAAGTTGCTTACTTGAGACTAATATAAAATTAATGACCATCTTTCTTTAATCAAGTGCCTAAGACCAAAGAGTGGATACTTCTTACTTTTTTTGTTTTGTTAAAAAAATCTTTTTTTTTTAATGTTTGTTTATTTTTGAGAGAGAAGTTGTGGGGGAGGATCAGAGAGAGAGGGAGACAGAAGATCCCCAAGCAGGCTCTGTGCTGACAGCAGAGTCCGATGTGGGCCTTGAACTCATGGGTGGTGAGATCATGACCTGAGTCAAAGTCAGACGCCTAGCCAACTCAGCCACCCAGATGCCCCCTAAAAAAACCTTTTCTTTATTTGGCCATGAAATTTTTTAGATTTTATTAAGTATTCAGTTAAATTTGGATGCCTCTTTGCCCAAAGTATGTATTTTAAGTTAAAAAAATACTCAACAGTATAAAGGAATATTTACATTTTATTTCTTGTGTTTAAACTGTTGAATACTTCAGCCCATAAAATATTCATTATATAAGTTTTTGGTGGCATGAAAATTGAAATATGAAATATTTTATTATTATTATGTTATTAACTTTATTAACGTCTGCAAGGATATTTGAATGCAGCATATAGGAATGTTAACCTTTGCCTTTGTT
Organism: Prionailurus bengalensis; assembly: GCF_016509475.1. NCBI lineage: Eukaryota > Metazoa > Chordata > Mammalia > Carnivora > Felidae > Prionailurus > Prionailurus bengalensis. Next base: position 76,695,047 of record NC_057349.1, on the reverse strand, counting down.
GATACCATTAACCCATTATTTGAATGGACTAAATCTTTCTAAGAATTGGAAGTACTGGATTCTAGAAGAGTATTTTCTGGTGATATGGAGCTAAAGGTTGCTGTTACTGGTATTTCATTTATACAGATTTCTGCTTATAAAGTTTTGCAACTGTTTCAAGTTACAAAACAATATTAGGTAAGACTGGGTTAATTTTGGCTTTAAAAAGTCAGTTTATCTTGTAAGAAAATAGTGTTGCAAGAAGAACAGACAACAAATTTTTCAAGTTCACATTTCTACATTTAGTTTTCTTCAAAACCCTTGTGCCAACTTCTTTTAATTATCAAGATACTGTAGTACTTGTTTTATAGTTGAGACACAGAAATAATATTAGCTAATGTTTAATCTTCCTGTGTATCAGGTACTGTGCTAAATGTTTTATATAATAACGTTATAAAGTAAGGAGTAGTATTATCTTCATTTTACACTTGAGGAAACTCTTAGGTAGTTTAGGAACTTTTCTAGGGATACCTCACTGGTAAATGGAAGAGAGCCAGAATTCAAATTCTTTCATGTCTGACTGTAGAGGTTGAAGTCTTATCTGCTATGTGATATATTCTTTCTACAAATGTAGTTTTGTTATTCTGCAGATAAAATAGCTTTTGAGTATTTATAATTGTTTTTTTTAATCATTTTAATATAGTTTTGATCACCCTTCTGGTTATTAAGCTGTTTTTTCCCTTTTTTTTTTCCTTTTTCATTTAAGAAACTTCTGCAGCACCCAGAACTGAGTAATAGTCAACTTCTGGCGGATTTTCTCTCCCCCAATGGCGGGGAAACACAATTTCTTGATAAGATACTACCAGATGTAAATCTTGGTAAGTCAGTTTAAAGAGTCATGTATGAGAGGATAAACTGAGAGGTGCCTGGGTGGCTCAGTCAGTTAAGTGTTTTGACTGTTGATTTCGGTTCAGGTCATGATCTCACGGTTCATGAATTTGAGCCCTGCATCAGGCTCCATGCTGGCAGTGTGAAGCCTGCTTGGGATTGTCTCTTTCTCCCTCTCTCTGTCCCTTCCCCATGGGTGTGCTCTGTCTCTGTCTCTCAAAATAAATAAACATACTTAAAAATTTTTAAGAAGTGGGGGCGCCTGGGTGGCGCAGTCGGTTAAGCGTCCGACTTCAGCCAGGTCACGATCTCGCGGTCCGTGAGTTCGAGCCCCGCGTCAGGCTCTGGGCTGATGGCTCGGAGCCTGGAGCCTGTTTCCGATTCTGTGTCTCCCTCTCTCTCTGCCCTTCCCCCGTTCATGCTCTGTCTCTCTCTGTCCCCAAAATAAAAATAAACATTGAAAAAAAAAATTAAAAAAAAAATTTTTAAGAAGTGGATAAACTGAAGTAATCAGCATTTTCAGATTAATGAAGGAAGAGTAGTTTATATAGTGAAACCATGTATCAAATTCTAATAGACTTATTATACACTGTTAGTAGGAATATAAATTGGAAACTAATTGGGAAAACAGTTTGGTATAGAACTGAATGACCCAGTAGTTCCTCTCTGAGATATATACTCTAGAGAATCTTATATTCATATTAAAGAATGTTCATAGCATTATTATTTATAACCAGTCACTAAAACTGGAAATAATACAAATGTTCATCACCAATAGAGTAGACAGATAAATTGTGGTAGATTCATAAAATGAATACCTATAACGTGTAGCTATTTGCAACAACATTGTTAATCTTAAAAACGTGATGATGAATGATAAGCAAGACAAAGAATATACGCAGCATGGTTTCTTTTACATAAAGTTCAGTATAGACCACAGAGATAAAGGCAGGAAAAATTTGGATTGTTAAAGATAATAATGGAGGTAGGGGCACCTGGGTAGCTCAGTTGGTTAAGCGTCTGACTCTTGATCTGGGCTCAGGTCATGATCTCATGGTTTGTGAGTTCGAGCCCCACATCAGGCTCTGTGCTGACAGTGCAGGTACTGCTTGGGGATCTCTCTCCCCATCTCTCCCAGCCCCTCCTCAGCTCTCTCTCTCAAAATAAATAAATAAACATTAAAAAAAAGAGATAATAATGGAGTAAAGCAATATTTCTAAATATATTTTATATAATATAATCTGAAGTATATATAGAAGTAAATAAATGAATTAAATGTTGCAAGTGGGCATTTGGCTTTCATCTGTATCTCTTCAAATCAGTACATTCGGTCAGAGCCAAAATACTTGGTATTTGTACGTGGAGGTTTTCTTATCAGGGGAAAATGGGAGAACGTTTTATATTTGGTTATATATGATGTTTAGAAGACAGAATTGGGTAGACTTGATTGCCAACTAGAATTGACTAAAGAAGAAGAAATGATCAGAGATGTGACCCAGATTTTCTATTTAAACATTTGGATGGATGCTGTTACTTGCTGAGATAAGGAATAAATTAAGGGTAGTTCTGAACTTGTTGAGTTTATAGAATCCAGTGAGAGGTTTTGTAAGGTAGGAGAGGCCAGGAGACAGGCAAGCAGTAGAGATTTGAGTGTTATATGAAGTCAGATTGAGCACATAATTTGACTCAGGAAAAGCATGTAGAAGAGACAGAGAAGCAGAGAATAAAGCTCGTCATTTAAGGAACTTGGAGAAGTCTAAGAGAGGTGTAGTTAATGGGGGTAGAAAGGAGAAATAGTCTGGTGGGAGAGGGTTAGATGGTTTTCATATCATAAAATAATCTACATTTTATTTTATTTATTTTTATTCTTAAATATTTATTTTTGAGAGGGAGAGCACAAGCAGGGGAGGGGCAGAGAGAGGAGGACAGAGGATCCCAAGTGGGTTCTGCGCTAACAGCAGCGAGCCCGATGTGGGGCTTGAACTCAAAAACCATGAGATCATGACCTGAGCCAAAGTCAGACACTCACCCAACTGAGCCACCCAGGTGCTCCCAACAATCTCCATTTTAATTTCTTATTAATATGTGTTCTGCTATTGCCATAAGCCTACTTTTTTCTAAATTGAACTGAAAGAAATTTAAGTCGCATTTATCAATTTTGACTAATTTTTAAAGGCATTTCTAATGTTTGAGAAAATCTCAAGGTGTTTGATATTTTAAAATAAGGGAACCTGGAGATAAGATCAAGAAGAGATTTTGGCAAACAGAATTAGAATATGTATTCTTAACCTAAAATTCAGATTATAAACTATTTAACCAATTTAAATGTTGTAGCAATTCTTAAAATTTTTTTGACTTTTGTATACTTTTAGATATCTTTATATATTCATCATTGTTTAAAATCTTTTGAAAACATTTCTTATGGAAAATTTCAAATATACACAAAAGTAGAGAATTTTGTATAATAAACTTCTCACACTATTGCGACAGTTATCAACACTTGCCTTGTTCAGTCCTTCCCGCACCGCCCCCCCCTCCCCAACACTACTGGATTATTTTAAAGTAAATCCCCACTGGTTCCTGAGCCCCACATCCGGCTCCCTGCTGTCATCACAGAGCCCACTTTGGATCCTCTGTCCCCTTGTCTCTCTGCCCCTCCCCCTCTTGCTCACGCACGTGTGTGTGTGTGTGTGTGTGTGTGTGTGTGTGTGTGCTCTCTCTCTCTCAAAATAAACATTAAAAATAAAGAATACCATATTTATTGTAAATTTCTGTTGAGTGTGAAATAGTAAGTTATATTTTTTATTGTTTTACTTTTTTTACCTGGCTTTTGAGTATTTAAAATTACCTAGTGAAAAAAAATTACCTAGTGAAGTATTCATGTGAGCAATTTTGCAGTATATTATGCTTTCATAAAATTAATATTTTCCTTTTAATTGCAGGTAAAATTATAAAGTCTGTTCCTGGAAAACTAATGAAAGAGGTGAATAACTGATTTACGTATGTTCTGTAACATGATAGTTATAACTGTATTTAAATATCAGTGAATTTTAATGCATTATATGATTATTAAAAATCATAATCTTGATTTTTTATTTTCATACCATGATTTCTGTGTCACAACAGAAAGGCCAGCATTTGGAACCTTTCATCATGAATTTCATTAATTCTTGTGAATCTCCAAAGCCTAAACCAAGTAAACCAGAACTGACCATTCTCAGCCCTACTTCAGAAAACAACAAGAAGGTACTGCATATTTATTGTTTGACAGAGTCATGAGGTTTGAAGTTACCCTACTTGGAACAGCTTTTCCATTGTAGGGAGAATCATGTGTTAATGAAATGAATGGGACTTATTTCCTTTATATGGAAATCAGTTGTACAGTGTAAGGAGGGTATTTTATGTAGTTGCTTGCATCTTTGCTTTTAACAGGTAAATTTTTCTTTATATAATTGCATTTGCAAATTTCTAACATTTACGTATTTGGGGGACTTTTTATTTTAAGTTTATTCTTTATTTTGAGAAAGGGAGAAAGAGAGTGAGGAAGGGACAGAGAGGGAGGGAGAGAGAGGATCCCAAGCAGGCTCCACACCATCAGTGCAAAGCCTGATATGGGGCTTAAACGTATGAAGCATGAGATCATGACCTGAGCTGAAGTCCAATGCTTAACCAACAGAGCCACCCAGGCGCCCCTTGGGGGATTTTTTAAGGTGGTTTTCTTAGGTTGTAAATCACCAACTTCTAATACTCATGAAGTAAATTGATACAATGTAGTCATGTTGATTTGATGCTTATTTTATCTAATCTTAATGGCTTATATAATATTTAATCCATTAAGCAAGTATTTTAACCTGTGCCAACACTGGAATATAAAGATATATTTCCTGTCCACAGGAAGCTCAGTTTAGTGCCAGAATAGTGCTCAGCATGAGGAGCTATGTGAGCTCAAAGGACAGCCTTCCCCCTTTACCCCCAAAACTCACTTTTTTGTTATTACTATAAAAGGTGTCTTTAATATTTTTTTCACTTTATCACTTTCATTTGATAAATACAGTTAATTTTTATGTGTTGATTTTTTTAAATTCAGTAACTTTGCTAGACTTGTACTAATTTTAGTAATATATCTATTAATTCTTTAATACACATTATCTGCAAATGGTGGTTTTGTTTCATTCATGGCTAGGACCTGTTGTACAAAGAGAATCATTTCAGTATTTCACCATTAAATAGTGTATAGTGTAGCTTTTTTCATAGATATTCTTTTTTTTTTTTTTTAATTTTTTTTTTTCAACGTTTATTTATTTTTGGGACAGAGAGAGACAGAGCATGAACGGGGGAGGGGCAGAGAGAGAGGGAGTCACAGAATCGGAAACAGGCTCCAGGCTCTGAGCCATCAGCCCAGAGCCCGACGCGGGGCTCGAACTCACAGACCGCGAGATCGTGACCTGGCTGAAGTCGGACGCTTAACCGACTGCGCCACCCAGGCGCCCCTAGATATTCTTTATAAGGTTAAAGAAGTTTGCACCATCTTTATGGGTGGAGTTGGTCTATACTGGAATGAATTATGCTTGCAAACCAAGGTTTTTACTGTAATTTTTCTTTCTCATTCTATCCTTGCCAATTTTTAAAAAAAATTTATTTATCTTGAGAGAAAGAGCACAAGCAGGGGAGCAGCAGACAGAGAGGGAGGGAGACAGGATCTCAAGCAGGTTCCATGTTCAGTACAGAGCCGGATGCAGGACTTGAACTCACAAACCATGAGATTATGACCTGGGCCGAAATCAAGAGTCGGACACTTAACTGACTGAGCCACCCAGGTGCCCCAATCCTTGTCAGGTTTTGGTATTAAAGTTATATTAACCTTTTTCTGTTTGCTGGTAAAATTATAATTGGAATTATTAGTTCTTTAAATAATTTATATGATTGGTTGTTAAAGTCCTCTAAGCCTCAAGTTTTGTTTATAGGAAGGTTTTCTTTAAAAACCAATTTCGGGACGCTTAGGTGGCTGAGTCGAGTGTCCAACTTTGGCTCAGGTCATGATCTCGTGGTTCGTGAGTTCGAGTCCTGAATTGAGCTCTCTACTGTCAGCTCAGAGTCAGAGCAGAACCTACTTCAGATTCTCTGTCCCCTCTCGCCCTGCACCTTCCCTGCTTATTCTCTCTCAAAAATAAATAAACATTAAAACAATTTCTTTAGTGATTATAGTATTCTTCAGATTTGTTTTGTGAGTCCGTTTTGATAGGTTATATTTTTCTTTAAAAAAAATTTTTTTTTAGGGGCGCCTGGGTGGCGCAGTCGGTTAAGCGTCCGACTTCAGCCAGGTCACGATCTTGCGGTCCGTGAGTTCCAGCCCCGCATCAGGCTCTGGGCTGATGGCTCAGAGCCTGGAGCCTGTTTCCGATTCTGTGTCTCCCCCTCTCTCTGCCCCTTCCCCGTTCATGCTCTGTCTCTCTCTGTCCCAAAAAATAAACGTTGAAAAAAAAAAATTAAAAAAAAATTTTTTTTTAACGTTTATTTATTTTTGAGATAGAGACAGAGCATGAACAGGGGAGGGGCAGAGAGAGAGGGAGACACAGAATCTGAAACCGGCTCCAGCCTCTGAGCTGTCAGCACAGAGCCCGACGCCGGGCTCGAACTCATGGACTGTGAAATCATGACCTGAGCCGAAGCCGGCCGCTTAACTGACTGAGCCACCCAGGCGCCCCGATAGGTTATATTTTCAACGCATTTTTTATTCAATCTAAATTTGAAAATTTTTTGTCCTGAAGTTGTCAATAATGTCCTTTTAATTTTTTCTAACATCTGTAGTTATATCCCCTTTTATTTTTTATATTATTTGTGTCATTTCTTTTTTACTTTTTTGATCAATCTTGCCAAAGATTTTGTCCTTTTAATTTCTTGGCTTTGTTGATCTTTTCTAGCATACTTTTAGTTCCTTTATTTCTGCTGTTTCATTATTATTATTATCAAGAATAGACTTTTTTTGCATAGTTGGGAGTAAGTAGGGCTGAGATTTCATTGCATTTCATCATTTTTACTATAAGAAGTTTTTTGCATCTTTTTTTTTTTCACATTTTCAGACTATGACTGTTACTGTCAAACTTTGGTTAGAGCTCAATGTTCACCTCTAAACACCCTTTAATTAACTAGTGAATTATAATCTTTAAGTCATGTTTTAAAATTAGCTGTCATTAATATATTTATACATCTTTATATGTTTATTTGCTCATTTTGGTATAAAAAAGCAAAGGGGTTCTTCCTATGGGTAATTATCTGTTTTGTCTTAAGTGAATGGAGACTTTTGTGTACTACTTTGGGGAGAATGTATTTTTTAATTCAATTTTGGATATAAATGTGGAATTTTGGAGACAGAGCTTAACCTATCTAATGCTCTGTTTTGATTAAAAAAGGTTTAAATGCCTGTGTTCTGTTGTCACTTTAGCCTTAGTGTTTGTTTATTAGCAGGTGTAATAAACTATGCATCTCTTTACTATTTCAATTTTTACTTCAGCTTTTCAGTGATCTATTTAAGAATAATGCAAACCGTGCTGAGAATACAGAAAGAAAGCAAAATCAGAATTATTTTATGGAGATGATGAGTGTAGAAGGAGTCTATGATTACCTGATGTATGTAGGTAAGGTCTGTCTGGTTATATTAAAACGTATTTTTCATTCATGTGTCCTGTATCTTCTGTGATACAAATTAATGCTCTTCACTATTGCCCCATTGTAACTTCTTTTTAAATTAAAGATATTTCTTTTATTAGAATTTGATACAAATGGTCCTGAACATATTAAAGTTACTAGTGTTTACAAATAAAATATTACCATTTTTGTGTTTTCACATTGGGGAATGTTTGAAATACCTGTTTATCTTAACAAAATATTCTATATGATCCCTCTCAGGACGGGTGGTTTTCCAAGTTCCTGACTGGCTTCATCATCTCTTAATGGGAACTCGAATCCTGTTTAAAAATACCTTGGAAATGTATACTGACTACTATCTTCATTGTAAACTAGAACAACTATTTCAGGAGCACCGTTTGGTCTCACTTATAACACTTCTCAGAGGTATTTTCTCATGTGTTTGTTTCAGGTCTTGTGTACTGTTGTGTCTTGTTTTTCATTGGTTTATTGGTATTTCTGCTATGAAGAAGTACTTCGTGTATAATAGGTGAAAATATTTATTTTTGTTTCATTTTAGATGCTGTATTCTGTGAAAACACTGAACCTCGTTCTCTCCAAGATAAGCAAAAACGAGCAAAACAGACTTTTGAAGAAATGATGAATTACATTCCAGGTGTAATATCTAAGTAGTAAATACAGATTAGCACCCCTTTGAGATCACGATGTATAGTAATTATTGAGGCCAATTTTTATTTTGAGTTTTCATTTTAGTAATAGTTACTAAGGACAAAGTAAAATTAACTCATTAGTTAAATAAAATTTGGTTTTTATGATATAAGCACAATGAAATTTAAGACAGGCTTTTTCTACTTATGCAACAGCCAGATTTTTTTAGCAACAACTTATAATCAGACTGATCAAAGTGATCTGTTTGTGGGACAGTTGGAATCCTGCTGCCCACTCTACAATGAGAAGAGCTTCACTCGTGTTTATGAGTAAAAGGTCAGAATTCATTCGTTCATTTCAAATTTATTGAGCTCTTTCCACATGTCAGGCACTATGCAGAGTGCTAGGGATATAAAAAGTGTACTTGAGTAGTTCAGTCTAGTGGACAGACAGACATACAGATAAAACATACATATGATAAGAGAGAAGGCATGTTCAAGTCACAGAGTGTGTCTCAGAGGAGGAGAATGATCATTTCTCCTGTAAAGGAGGTAAGCTTGGACCACAAGGTAAATAAATAGTAGTAACCTGTTACAGAGATGGGAAATACAAGGAAAAGATGCAAGGAGTCAAAGCAGAGGATACTTAGTTTAGAATATTTTGAGTGTGAAGTTCCTATACAGTATTTAGGAAGACATGTCTAGTAAGTAGTGAGATACCCAGGTTTTGAAATTGGATTAATGAACAGTACAGGATAGAGACATAGAGGTTATGTGTGGTGGATAATAATGCCCAGAGAGAAAATACAGAGTAAGAACCAAAGAAGCCTTTGGACTGTACCTTTGGACTGTACCTTAGAGAATTCTCATCAATGAAAAATTAGTCTCAGAATAGTCCTGTTGCTCTGTGTGAAGACAGTTAAGTTAAATCCCTGGTCTGAATATAAAAGTGAATAAAAGCTATTCTGGGGTAAGTCTTCTGTAGGTAAATGATGAAATAATTTCTTACCTGTTTTGTAATAGTGACCCTTAGCATTCATGGCTTTAACAGTCTTAGTTTGATATTCAGGGACAACATGGAAAGCCACTGAATGTAATAATTTGTTATTTTGCTGAGGCAAGAATTTGAATCACCTCTACTTCAAGACTCCTTTTGGGAAGGAATAATTTAGTAAACTTAGCATGTCTTTCTGTTGTCCTCTACCCCTCAATCTTACTTAGGATTTCTGAAGGATCTGAAAGGATCACTTATTTTTGTCCATTATGGTTCACACATATTAATTGGGAAGTTCTGTATAGTATTGGTGAATTAGCAGATTCATAAAGATACATATTGGGCCACATAATCTTGAAAAGATCAAGGATCTACTATGCTTGTTATAAATTGAATTTGGCCTTTGCCACTTAGGGTTAGATTTATCTCCTAGAAGCAAACATAAGGTGAGAACTTTTTCAAGAACATCATTAAGAGTTTTATTATGTTTGGGGGGGAAAGGACACATATTTGGGCATTTGGTTTACTTGATAATTTTACTTTTTGCCTTGGGGAAAAGGTTTAGTTGAGGTTTTTAGTAAGGACTGACTCTTTGGTAATAGAAGTAATACATGACATCTGTGCAGTCAAACATGAATCAGAACTTTTTATTTTATTTATTTATTTATTTATTTTTTTAATTTTTTTTTCAACGTTTATTTATTTTTGGGACAGAGAGAGACAGAGCATGAACGGGGGAGGGGCAGAGAGAGAGGGAGACACAGAATCGAAAACAGGCTCCAGGCTCTGAGCCATCAGCCCAGAGTCTGATGCGGGGCTCGAACTCACGGACCGCGAGATCATGACCTGGCTGAAGTCGGACGCTTAACCGACTGCGCCACCCTGGTGCCCCGAATCAGAACTTTTTAGATCCTAAATTAATATTTAAACATTTCCCAAAAGGATTGTTCTGTAAGATGGTTAATAATAACTATGCAAAAAGTACAAAATAAAGTGGTCATATTCATTGAGGAAAGTCTATATTAAACAGTTAACTTTTTTTTCCTGATACTAAGATATTCAAACATTATGAAAAAATATATAGCAAAAAGTAGAAGCCATCTCCCCAATGTGCATAAGTAGCCATGTACTCAGCTTGGTGTTAATCATCACAAATATTTTTCTGTGCATTTCTATACATGTGTATACAAATGCATATGCATAATTTTGGGATTTTATTTGTTTTATCTGAATGGAATAACACAGTGTGTATTACTTTACAACTGTCTTTTATCACTTAATAGTGTAAATAGTATAACAGTATAAATAGTATAAATTTTTTTACTGCAACACTCCTCAGCACTTGCAGTATACTTGGTGCATTGTGAATCTCCAGAAGGAGGATATATGGTTCTGAGTTTCTTGACCATAGAAGTGTTTTTTCCAGGAGGCTCTTGCAAGAACACTGGTTTAGGAAATGCTGATTTACAGTTTTTGTGTAATATCTGGGAAACAGAGTGAAGATTTTGCTTTATGGTCCACTAAATGATGAGTCATTTGTAATATGAAATGTTTCACATTTGGCTTTCTTGTTTAGATCTGATAGTCAAGTGTATTGGTGAAGAAGCCAAGTATGAAAGCATCAGACTTCTATTTGATGGCTTACAACAGCCAGTTCTCAATAAACAGGTAAAAATCATTAAAGGAGGTTGACTAGTGTTGGCTAGGTTTTGTGAACGACACACAGTAGGATTCTGGTATGTTATTGTGAAGTGACACTCTCAAGGTGGTGCACTTCAAACATTCGGACAGAAAAAAAATGTTTCATCTTTGTTACTCTTTTTTGCTGACTACTTTTTAATTTTTTTATTTAAGTTTTCTATTTTAATTCCAGTATAATTAACGTATAGTGTCATATTAGTTTCAAGTATATAATGTGATTTAACCAGTCTATATATTACTCAGTCCTCATCAGGATAAGTGTACTCTTTCTTAGTCCCCTTCCCCTATAGCACCCATTTCCCTTTGCCTTGTGGTAACCATCAGTTTGTTCTCTAGTTTACTTTTTTTTCTTTAGAACATAAGTAGTTTTGACTTAAAATAAACATAGATTCATTGTAGAAAATTTGGAATTTATACAAAATTCATGAAATAAAGTAAAATTTTAAAAATTAAGAATTCCATCATTCAGATTACATTAGAATAACCACAGTTAACACTACATATATAGTGCAGTATGTACATATTTTGTTGAGATCCTAATAAGTTAAAATTTTGTATCCTGCTTCCTTCTTCAAAATTTTGTTATGTATAAAATAGTTAAGATAAAATGAATTATGCAGCATAATAATAAAATGTCCACATGTATATTTAAGTTCTGCTCCCTGCTTTCTCATTTAGACATAACCACAGTCCTGAATTTTGTGTTTATCATTTTTATGGTTTTTTGTCTAATGCCTTAAAAAAATTTTTTTTGGTGCTTTAGCTGACTTATGTTTTATTGGACATTGTGATACAAGAACTATTTCCAGAGCTCAATAAGGTAACTGAAAAGCAGCAGTTTTATTCTTTGTTTTTGATGGTATGCTGACATTTATTTTAATAAGGGACACAAAAATTAAGGAAACCCTTGTTATTATGATCCTTTTAAAAATGAACAACCTTAACAAATGACTCTTTATATTTTCTTTTTTCAACATGCTTAAACATAGAGTCAGTTTTGGGTGGACAGGAAAGGAATAGCCTGTGTTTTGACTTCCCTGCTTCCTAAATACAAGCAGATAGGAATGTTATATACCCTGTAGTCTTTCCAGAAAAAGGTATGAATTTAAATGCTAGCACTAGAATGGGCCAAACTCTTCAGGCTGTTATCTGTCTGTGACACTGAATGCCGTGTAAGTCAGTCTTGAGTGTTTTTGAGGTGGTTGAACTTATATGAACCCAAGAGTACAAAATGAATTGGAATTAGAGCATGGCAAAATGTCTCTCTCTCTCTCTATGTCTTAGGTTAGAATTTTAATACACTGAAATTGTTATTAGGCACTTCACAAATGAACGCTGTTTTATTGTCTTCTATTAAATAGATTTATTTTTACTTTAGGTACAAAAAGAAGTTACCTCTGTGACGTCCTGGATGTAAACATTTGGATTTGAGATACAATGACCAGATAGATAACAAATTTCTGCTTTGCTAATTAATGTAGTATATATGTACTTTTTTCTTTTACTTTTGTATATTCTTGTATATATCATGTAATCCAGTGTCTGAATTTTTGATTTTTTTTTGTTTTAATAAAGACTAACACAAACTTAATAATGATTAAAAGTGATTGGGTTTCATAGTCTTTCATTTTACACCTGTTACCAAAATTTTATTAGAATATATGTCATTTGCTGTTGCCATTTTTTAAAATGTTTTATTTATTTATTTTGAGAGAGAGAGGATGTGAGTGCCAGCGGGACAGAGAGAGAGAGAGAGAGAGGGAGAGAGGGAGAGAGAATCCCAAGCTGACAATGTGGAGACTGACCTTAAGAACTGTGAGATCACAATCAGAGCCAAAATCAAGAGTCGGATGCTTAACTGACTGAGCCACCCAGGTACCCCTACTATTGCCATTTTTTAAAGAGGTAGGGCAAACAGGACCAATAATCTTTGTATTGTATCACTTTGAAAATAATTATGTTTAGTGTGGAGAAATTGTAGTAAGATCTGATTTGCTTTCTTATTTAGAGTTAATACATTTTAGTAGATGTATCTTTTCTTTTTTTTTGCCCCTATTTTCTACACAGGTAACTATGTGTTTATAAAGAAGACATCCTTTATGAGTTTTTCTTAAGAAACAAAGCACTTTTCCTTACTCTTGCTGGATTGACAGGTTATTGCCCTTTTTAAGTGTGAAAACTGACTACAAACACATATTTCTGATTGTGTGGTTGCAGCTATATTTTACTGAATGAATGTAGCTATATTCCAAAATCTTATATAACGATTTAGTCAAGTAGATTTTTGGATTATATTGTCTATTATCTCTCCAAAAGGAAAATACAGAATTAATTGTATTTCTTGAGGGAAGTTAATTTTTTTTTAATTTTTAAAATGTTTATTTAATTTTGAGAGAGAGTGAGTGATGAGTGGGGGACAGGCAGAGAGATGGAGATAGAGAATCTGAAGCAGGCTTCAGGCTCTGAGCTGTCAGCACAGAGCCCGATGTGGGGCTTGAATTCACGAAATGTGAGATCATGACCTGAGCCGAAGTCCGCGCTGAACCAACCAAGCCACCCAGGCGCCCTAATTAATTTTTTTTTTAATGTTTGTTTATTTTTGAGAGGGAGACTGAGCAAAAGAGGGGGAGGGGCAGAAGGAGAGGGAGATAGTGAATCAAGAGCAGGCTCCAGGCTCTGGTCTGACAGCACAGAGTCAGACACGGGGCTCAAGCCCATGAAATGTGAGATTATGACCTGAGCCAAAGTCAGATGCTTAACCACCCAGGCTCCCCTTGAGCAAAGTTAAATTAAAAGATTAGAGTCAGTGTTCAGAATTCTACTTATAGTTCCCTCCCATGCTATACTTTTCTCCTTAAAACAAGTTTGTCTTTCAAGATCGAGCATTTTGTGTTTGCTAATTGGTCGTAGCATTCATTCAGGCTATATTTATTGAGTTTCAACTATGTATTAGATACTAAGCTGGGTAATAGGGAACTCTAAATATAATTTGGAAATCTAACCTGTTTAATACTGTTTGTTTATTTTTTTTCCAAAAAAAAGTGGTTATTAAGTGTTGGAATTTTTTAAATGTTTATTTATTTTTGAGAGAGAGTACATGCATGAGTGAGGGAAGGACTGAGAGAGGGAGACAGAGGATCCACAGCAGGTTCCACACTGACAAGAGAGTCTGATGTGGGGCCCGAACTTATGGAGCCACGAGGTCATGACCTGAACTGAAGTTGGACGCTTAACCAACTAAGCCACTCAGGTGTCCTGGTGTTGTAAATTTTTAAAAAAGTGTTTATTTATTTTGAGAGAGAGAGAGAGCATGTTCATGCATGTGAATGGGGGAGAGGCAGAGAGAGAATCCCAAGCAGGCTCCTTGCTGTCAGCACAGAGCCTGACCTGGGGCTTGATTTCACAGTTTGTGAGATCGTGACCTGAGCTGAAATCAAGAGTTGGACGCTTAACCCAGTGAGCCACCCAGGCACCCCAGTTTTATTGTATTTTTAATTGTTTCAAGATTCTAGTATATGTATGAGTTTCTGTGAGTTGGTACTTTAATACAAAGCCTTAAACATTTACTGATTTCTCAGGGACAGATGGAAAGTTAATCAGGTTAACTCTTCACATTTGAATCCATAGCATTTTAAGCACTGTTATTTAAAATGTCATGGTGAGCTGGAAAAAATATTTCACAGCCCTTTTTATCCCATTCTCACCTACTCTCCTATAAATCGTCATATTCTCTTTATTTAGGTGAGAAAAATGTTCTTAGGAGTGTATCATTCTGCTTGGGCTTCTATAACAAAATACCACAGACTGCGTGGCTCTAACAACAAATTTATTTCTCATAGTTCTGGAGGCTAGAATCCAAGGTAGGTTTCATTGTGAGGCCTCTTCCTTTGGCTTGCAGATAGCTGCCTTCTCACATGTGCTCCTGACCTCTCTGTGTACCTTTGTGGGAGGAGAGAAGGAAAGAGCTTTCTCTCTCTCTCTCTCTCTCTCTCTCTCTCTCCTTATAAGGGCATCAGTCCAGTTGGTTAGGGTCCCACTCTTATGACCTCATTTAACCTTAATTACTTCCTAAAAGCCCCATCTCCAAAGACAGTCACAAGGTGGTTTTGGGCTTCAACATATGAATTTTAGGAAGGCACAGTTCCATCCATAGCAGTGGCTGAGCTCTATTTAAAGAAAATGTGTATACAAATCTACACATACAAAATTAATTATTCATATTATCAAAGGAAAAGGAACCAGATGCAATCTCTGTTGGCAAGGCATTTTATATTCACTATCAGGTTTTATCATCCATCATAGTAACTGTGAGATGGTATTATTCCTATATTATAGGTAAGGATATTGAAGCCAGAGAGAGTAGTGAAGTTAGAATTCAAACTTCGATTTGTCTCTCATCTTGTCCTTGTTAGTGTTGCCCCATAAAAAGAGCTTTTATTTCCAAAAGTAGTCACTCTTTGGATCCTTTTAAAAAGTATGTTCCCCAGTCATTTCATATATTTTACTTTGTACATTCCTTCCTATCTTTATGTGTGTTCTCTTGTGCATGAGCTTCACATTTTGAAATGTGTTTAATAGAAACAACTATCAGTGTTTCTGGTTGAGGGGATAAAATGAAATTAAATAGATGGGAAGACATTTTCAGATATTTAAAGGACATTAAAATTGTGTTTTAAGTATAATTAGTTATAGATATCAGAAGATCCTGAGAAATGATTGAAAGCAACCACTTAAATGATCATTTTTGACTTAGTAAAAAGCATTTGATTTTATTGTAGAAATATAAATATAAATCTAATTTGCTTCTGTTTTTAGCAGAGTGTGTAATGATATATACACAAATTGTAATTTCAGATATAGTCAACATTGGAATAAAAATGATTGACTAAATGAATGAATGAGCAAATGAATAGTTCTTGCCAGTTCATTATATTCTGTGTCAAGGAGTATGCTGTCTGTAATGTACCCAGTTATCTCTTTGGCAGTGCTGGATATACAGAGAAGAAATCTTTAACCTGAGGCCCATGAGCTCCAGTGAAAACTAGTGTTTTTTTTTTAATTTCACTTTTGTTAATTTGATATTTATGATTTTTTTTTTTCCTGTCAAACACTCTATGTAGTGGATGTATTTGTATTCCAATGACACCCTATTTACATAAAGCAGTGGCAGGCAGAATTTGGCTCTCAGGCTGCAGTTTGCTAATCCCTGATGTTGAAGAACAAAACAAGGGAGAAAAAGGAATACTGTTAGAAAAGTTATAATTACCTTCATATTAAGGAACAAGGGAATTAAATTTTTGGAGAAAGGCAGCTGTCCTTAGGGGTAACTTAATTGGCCTTTTGGTTGCAGAGAGGTTAAAGAAGAGACAAACACTCTGCGTGATGAAATGGGTGTCTTCTGTAGGTAGAGAAATCTTAATTATCTGTATTCTCTGGAGGGGTGAGGCCAGAGAAAAGGACTGTGTGTGTGGCTTTTGGACTGAGTGAGGAGGAGGGTGGCAGAAAGGTACAAGGGAAGGAATTATACACAGTTCATTCAGTTTATTTGTGTGTAGTGCACACTCACCCATGTGCCAGGCAGTTTTAGATAAGCTAGGGATATTATTTGTGCATTTAGAAGCCTACATTCAAACTCCAAGAGACAGACAATAAGATAAATAAGGAAATTATAGTATCTTAGAAAATAAATGCTCAGAAGAAACATTTTGAACTAAGGAGGGGAATATGGGGGAGGGTTGCAGTTTTAAATGGCGGGGTCTGGGACCTTGGAAAAGACTTGAAGGAAGTGATAAATCAGGTAATGCAGGTATGTAGGAGTCCATGTTCCAAGTAGAGAAAATAGCACATGCAAAGGTTTGAGTGGGAGAGTGTTTTGTAGGAAGAATAGCACGGAGATCAGTGTGGCCACATCAGGGAGAGTGAAGAGAAATAATGTCAGAGAAGTAATGGGAAACCAGATCACAGAGGGCCTTGTAGGCCATTGGGATAATTTATTGTTGCTTTTACTGGGAGTGTGGTAAAAAGATTTTGAGCCATTGAGCAACACAGTGTTGCTTAATACTGTAAGACATCACCTTGGCTGCTGAATTGAGAATGTTGGGAACTGACTAGAGTGGAGCAGAAGTGGAGACCAACTCATTTAGGAGGCTGCTGAAGCAATTCAGAAGTGGCAGTGATTTGAAGCAAGGTAGTACTTGTGAAGGGTGTTGTGTGCCTGTGTGTGTGTGTGTGTGTGTGTGTGTGTGTGTGTGTGTGTGTGTGTGTTGGGAAGCAAGATTTACCCAGGGACATAATGTGAGTTTGAGAAAATGGGAGCCACCAAGGATGACTCCCCTGTGTCCCCTGAAAAGATGGTGTGGCTTGGGCCCTTATCCCCATTTCCTGTGAATGTGACCTTATTTGGAAATAGTGTTTTTTTTAGGTGACTAAAATTAAGTCATTACAGTGGGCCTAATACAGTATGACTTTGTTCTTATAAATAGGGGAAATTTGGACATAGAGACAGACATACAGAGGGAAAAGGATGTAAAAACAGAGGGAAAATACCAGCTATAAGGCAAGGAATGCCTGATGCTACCAGAAGCTAGGAGAGGCTTGGAGTAGATTCTTCACGACAGTCTTCAGAAGGAAACAACCTTGCCAACTTGATCTCAGGCTTCTGACCTCCAGAAGGGTGAGACTATAAATTTTTGTTGTTTAAGCCATCCAGTTTATGTCAATTTATTACAGCAGGCCCAGATAACTACTCAGGAAACTTTCCTAATTTGGGGAAGTGTAGCCATGGATCTATCCATGGACCACAGACTCCTCAAGGGAGCAACTTTTCCTAATGGGCAACTGTTGGCAGTCTCAACTTTCTTCTAAGAAACCCTGCTTATTCTTTGTTAGAAACTGCTGAAGGCAGTTCTGGCACCAAATGGATTTAACGGATCCATTTGATCAAGACAGAACAATTGGTTTATTTATCAGTATGCCTGAAGAAGATTCTTAGATGCACAGCCAGTTCAGACAAATTAAATCCCCAACATTGTCCAACTTGGGCATTTTTATTTTTAGTAAACAACTACAAGCCTCAAAACAATTTCTACATTAGATTCTGTATATGAAAGCCAGAAAATATAAGAGTATTATTTAAAATATCCTTTATTTACTGTTTTCTCTTATCTAAAAATTGCATGCATTTTTCTTCTTGTTGTTTTGGCTGAAAAGGGGGCTAGGGAAGGTTATCAAATGGCAAGGGACTTACGATCAAGAGAAATTATACCAGTGATAAACCACCAAAAGTTTTCCTTCAGTTGTATTGTCCCAGGTTATAATGTTTGCTTGAGAGAAGAAATAACTACCAAAGACAAGGAGCATATCTTCAGTTTTATTGCACAATTGAATCTACAGCTGTAAAGTGTTTGAGGTCATTTCTTAAACCACTGCACAATATATGCACATATATTTAGAAAACTTACAAAAATGTTCTTTAAAAAGTTGTGCTCTAATAGGATTCATTGTATTTTACTGGCCAAGCATAAAAATATACTCCAAATGCACCTTTCTCTAATTTTCCTCTTCCAATCCTGTTGACATTTGCTTATAGCTAATCTGTATATGCATAGAACTGAGGGCATTATTTTACTGCAGCAGCCTTTTTAAAGATGTTATAAAATTTTTAAAGTATATTTTGTATCAAGAGTACTTAATATTTGTAAACATTAACAAACACTCCCTCTCCAAACCTCTAGCTGCTGTTTGCTCACCATTTTTTTTTCATTTATTATTTTTGAGAGAGAGAGAGAGAGAGCATATACAGGGGAAGGGACAGAGAGAGGGGAGAGAGGATCTAAAGCAGGCTCTGTGCTGACAGCAGGGAGCACGACACGGGGCTCCAACCCATGAACCATAACCTGGACCGAAGCTGGATGCTTAACTGACTAAGCCACCCAGGTGCCCCTGCTCACCATTTTTTAAGGTGAAGGCTCCCATTTCTCACTGAAGTTTATGCAATGCTGAGCAGGCTCACATGGTCTCACGACCACCTTAAGCAAGTATTTGTTCTTTTGGTTATAAATCATTTCATCAGTCTGGGTGTTTTCCTGAACACCCACTCAGGGGCTCACTCCCAGGCAGGAGTTCTCATATTCATACTTGAGCATGACTTAAGAGTATCCAGATTTGCAGGCAGATCTGACTTCAAACTTATTACGTGTAACACTTAAAAATCAATCCTTGTCTCCCCTCTGAGTTTTCCATAACTGGGGTGGGGGATGAGAAGGGACAGAGAGAGAGACAGAGACTAGGGTAAGTGCTGGCATCTTGCTGGGGAGAACGGGTACAAGTTTAGAATCACACCTTATCTTAAAAGGTTCTCATTCCCTCACATTAGAAAGAAGGGTGGAAAGAGCACAGAGGCAGAACTGATGGAATCTCATAAAATTATTCACAGGTAATACTATGTATCAGGCACTCTTCTGCTACTCCTTAGCAAATATCTCTTTAACAAATCTAAATGCCCTTTAGCTCTTTTTCTTCCATAATGTAAATATGTCCCGGGTGTCCTGTTCTTCCTTTTCCTTTCTCCCTGCCCCTGGACTATTTTTTGCAGGCTCTGGCCTTTCCCATCATCTCCTGCTGCACTGTTTGTTCCCTGACTTGTTAAAGGCACATGGGTGGTACAGGAGAGGATGCTGCCTGTGTTTAGTCCATGAAACTCAATGTAACAACAAGATCTAAAAAGGGAAAAGTTAGAGATATGAAATAAAGCAGAGACTTGTCATTCAGGAGCTTGATGCCATTGACAGTTATGAGCAGAGGAGACCATTAAGTATCTTTCTGAACAGCAACTGGATGTAGTTGAAAGAGTCTGGACTTGAGGTCAGAAGACCTGGGTGCAGGTCTTAGATTTGTCACTTTCAGCTGTATGGCTTTGAACAAGTCAGCTCTTTCTGAGTTTCAGTTTCCCTGTCTGCCAAATGGGAAAAACATTGCCTGCCTTGCCCACCAAAAAAAGTTATAGGCATCAAATAAGATAAAAACTGCCTTGTAAAGGATAGAGTTCTATGTAAACATAAATTGTTTGGTGGATTAAAATGGATATTAAAAAATGATTTCTGTGGTTTAAAATTGTTAATATAAGTTTTATTTAAATTTGCATATGTAAACTAAAGATGGTTGGCTTTCCCCTCAAAGGGCTCATTTTCATTTTTTCCTGTGTGTTCAGTGACTTGCTGATCCTGAGTAATGATGTCAGTGTCTTCATTTACAAGCCTCCAGCCTCAGCTTCTGGGGGCCAGCAAAGATGGTCTGTGCCATCACCAAGCCAGTTCCTAAAATGCAGACTTGAATCTCACTTGAAAAAAAAAATGCAGTTCCACACATTAATGGCAAGAGGAATTTTTGGCTACTGGTATAAAACAATGCTCACTGCCAAAAAGGAAAGAAATGTTAGAGAAAAGCTTCCACGACAATGACTTCCTGCAGAAAACTTGATCCGACCTTCAACTGCTGGATAAATTACTTTCATTTTTAAGATATATCCAGAAACCACGTTGATATCTTGGTCACCTGGAAAAATATATACATTATTTTAACTACAGAATAAGTAATTACCAATTAAGAGTAAGAGGTGGGAAAACCAACGTATTTCTCTGAAGTCTTTTGTAATTGTAAGAGGGAAGATACTACTTTCATAAGCAAGGATAAAATGTCACAAAAGACAAGAAAAGTGATTACAGGTGCAAAGAATTTGATTGCTTTTTCATGTTCCAGATGTGAAATGTGCCCACTGTTGACTACTAGACAACTGGAGGGAATAGTCATCTCAAAAGGTTGTTGACCTTTAATATTGCTTTTGAACCACTCCAAAACAAGGGCATTAGGGAAACGGTTGAGAGCAATTAGTTGAGACATAAAAGTGGCTTCCTTCTGCTTGCCTGGTCAGAAGTCATTTTTGCATAATTGACAGACAATGGAGACTTCATTTCCAAAAGAGAGGAGACCTGATAAATACTAATTGCCTATAACTACAACAAATCCATAGGGACCTGACAAAATTTTGTTTTAAAAATACCACTCAACAGATCATATATCTGATAAGCAGTTAATACCCAAAATATATAAAGAACTCCTAGAACTCAAAAGAAAAACAAAATAAAAATCTGATTAAAAAATGGGCAGAGGATCTGAATAGATTTTCCAAAGGAGACCTACAGATGCCCAACAGATACATGAAGAGATACTGAACATCACTAATCATCTGGGAAATGCAAATCAAAACCACAGGGATATCCCTTCTCTGTTTAGAATGGCTATTATCAAAAAGACTAGAAATAACAAGTGTTGGCAAGGATGTGGAAAGTGCACCCTTGTGCACTATTGGTGGGAATGTACTTGATGTAGTCACTATGGGAAACAGTATGGAGGCCCCTCAAAAAATCAAAAATAGAACCATTGTATGATCCAGCAGTTCCACTTTAGAGTATTTGAAGAAAACACACTAATTCAAAAAGTAACATGCGCCCCATGTTCACTGCAGCATTATTTATAATAGACAAAATAGGGAAAAAACCTAAGTGTCTGTGGTAGATGAATGGATAAAGAAAATGTGATTCCACACAATGGAATACTATTCAGCCATAAAAAGAATGAAATACTGCCTTTTGCGATAACACAGATAGACCTTGAGAGCATTGTGCTAAATGAAATCTATCAGAGAAAGACGAATACCATCTCCTCTCACTTGTATGTGGAATTAAACAACAGCGACAAAACCAAACTTGCATATATAGAGAACAGACTGGTGGTTGCCAGAGGTGGGGGTAGGGGGGTGGGAAAAATGGGTGAAGGGGGTTAAAAATCCAGACTTCCAGTTACAAATAAGTCATAGGGATGTAATGTACAGCATGATGACTAGAGTCCATACTGTATTGCATATTGAAAGTTGCTACAAGGGCAGATCTTAAAAGTTTACCTCACAAGAAAAAAAAATTTGTGACTATGTATGATGTTAACTAGACATTGTGATGATCATTTTGCAATACATACATATATTGAACCATGTACACCTGAAATTAAAACATTGTGTTATATGTCAATTATACCTCCACAAAAAAAATACACTAGTATTTTTAAAAAGAACTCTCTGCAGTGGTTCTCATCCCTGCATTAGAATTGCTGGAAGAGTCTTTTCCCCAACACAATTATATTGGAATCTCTTAAAAGCTGGGGCCAGAGTATTGATATTTAATTTAAAATGTTCTCCAACTAAGTCTGATACACAGCTAGGGTTGAGAACCCTTAGGACCAAGGCTTCCTCAGCCTTCTATGTGAGTTCCTCTCTCAAACTTAATCAGTCTGGGTTTAGTCTGCACAGCCCCCAGCCTCTGTCTCATGTGGGACCCAAGAGGACACCTCTGTAAAGCCTGTGCTTCCATCGTCTTTCATGGAATGTACAGAAGTAGCTAGCATCTTTCCTGGCAGGAAGGCTGCCTCCTTTGCCCTGGCTCCGCTCTCCACCCTCCTTGAAACAAGAGGCTGAAACAGCAGGCCCACCACAGGAAAGCTGACGAGGAAGTACCAGAGCTCTTTTCTGGAGATGCAAAGTTGTGCACATGCTTTATAAGCACGCTGGCTTCTGCCCTAGAGAAGAGGAAGGGGTAGCATATTCTATCAATGGATCAATGGACTTCATGCATGTGAAGTGGTTTTTGTTTTTTTTGCTTTTTGTTTTTTTTTTTTAATGGCCCTGTGCTGATGGTATCCTTTGGGCCTCTGTGGGACTCAAATCTACCATCAGCCGACTTCCATATGATTTTTAAAAGTGAGGTTGCAGTATAATGACCCTAAATGCTGCCAAAAATACTGAGGTCAGGTGTGGTTGTTCCTTTCAATACTCCACCAACCCAGTGTGCTAAAAAGGGGGAGGGGAGCACAGC
The DNA here is from genome assembly GCF_016509475.1 of Prionailurus bengalensis. NCBI lineage: Eukaryota > Metazoa > Chordata > Mammalia > Carnivora > Felidae > Prionailurus > Prionailurus bengalensis. Next base: position 76,672,272 of record NC_057349.1, on the reverse strand, counting down.
CCATCTACTCCTACCTGACCTATTCACACTAAAAGCTTCAAGAAAGCTTATAGGATTTTCCAGATCCAATCTAAAGTTCTAGAGATGAGGTTTCTCGTTAAGTGCAAAACCCATTGATATTTCACAATTTAAATAGCTGTTTATACATACTTAACAGAATTTTTTTTTTTCAACGTTTATTTATTTTTGGGACAGAGAGAGACAGAGCATGAACGGGGGAGGGGCAGAGAGAGAGGGAGACACAGAAGCGGAAACAGGCTCCAGGCTCCGAGCCATCAGCCCAGAGCCCGACGCGGGGCTCAAACTCACGGACCGCGAGATCGTGACCTGGCTGAAGTCGGACGCTTAACCGACTGTGCCACCCAGGCGCCCCAATACTTAACAGAATTTTAAAACATTTTGGGCTTGGATGGGTGGCTACGTGTGCCGAAGAGGGGTAGGGCACATATTCTCCAATGCAGTGCTGCTATTTTCCAACAAAGCAGGAGGGAGGCGGCAACAAAGGGGCAGGATCTGATTTCTGGCACTGCAGTCCTGGCATCCTGAGTAGCTTCCCTCTTTGGCCCAGTTTTGTTCTGGAGTACTTTGGAGTAGGGAGAGGAAGAGACACTTGTGCTTACCAGAGTCGTGTCTTAATGCTTCATCTTTTATCATCTGGAATCCATCTCCACCATTGGCAAGGAAGCTTGGAAGGATAACCTTATATATCTCATCCATTCTGAGAGGCTCATAACTGGGCACTCGACACTGGGTGCAAAGAACATCCAATTTGACCACTCTGTCCCCAGGTTTTCGGGAAAGATCATACACCACATGAATTCCTAGAAAAGAAACGAATATGTTTTCAGTGGATCCAGAGGGAAATTTCTGTTTTCTAAGAAAGAGATTTGGCCAAAATATGGAATTGGGGCACTGGGCTTGGTTTTCACTGAGTTTGAGCTTGAGTGAAATTTCAGCAAGAATTGAGGTGACATTGCAGCATTTGGTTAGATTGCGTTTGCATTTCTTGGTTAGGTTTATCCTTGAGTCTTGGGAGGTCTGAGACCCACTGGGAGGAAAACTGGCTCTGCCTCAGTATGGGCAAGGGGTAACAGTGCAGGGAGAAACCACATCTTTTTAAAATCCTAAATGAGTTGGTCAGCCACTTGGTTCAATGGCTTTGGAAAATGAGAAATAGATGAGAGGTACAGAATATTTGTTCTAATTTTGAAGACTACTAAATGATAATAATTTGGGTTTGGATGACTTTCACAAGACATGTAACTACCCAGCACTGTGATGGAGCACCAAAACCCTGTTGTTCCCCCCAAGTCTCTCCTGGAAAAGTGCAGAATGTGTGGGTTACCCCACAGGCATTAGGCCATGGCTCCACTACCATCTGCAGCTCCCCCCCTCAATCCAAAGAGTTGGGGGTTCTGTAGAAGGAGGACTTGACAAAGCAATCACACTATCAAGTGAGGCCCACCATCTACAGTAAAAAAAAAAAGGGGGGGGCAAATTATGGTATCAGTATCAAGGTTATAAATTTAACGATTAATTCAGTGGACTGTGGAAGTTATTGACAAAAGTGTTTCACATTCACAAGTCCTTGGCAATTTGGGAAGCATTTATTTTCATTCAGTTTTCACTGTGATCCATGAGATGAGCAGGGCAGATGTTTTCAGAACATCCAGAGAGATTGAAGACCTGTCCCATGTCACAGTGGAACTAGAACCAGGTGTTCCGATGTGTCTATGTAGTCGGCCGCCCCTCCCAGACATCATCCTTGCTAATACTGATTGGATATTGAATTCTTTTGAACCTCTGCATGGTACCAGGCAATTATGAATAGAACAGAGAATGGTGGTTTTGGTTTTTTTTTTCTACAAAAGAATACTGAGTGTTTAAACAACTAAGATTTTAATAGAAACTAGACCTCAAGGCCGCTGACCTGCTTAGAGTCTGGAGGGCCAGCTCCTATAGTGAGTCTATCTGACATCCAAATCAGGCGTAGCAACTACTGCTCATTGCCAAGGCATTGAGGCGTTGACCCTGACCTAATCTCAGTTGGTCTGGGAGCCCATGACCATTGAGAGACTATGCATTCATGTTGGGTGGGGGGAAAACCTAAACAAAAGTGGAGGTCCTGGGGAGTGAGGAACTAAGCCAACCAGCAGGACAAACCCACTTCACTTCAAAGGGTGACTTACCGCCCACCTGCAGGAACTCTCCAGTAGACTGGCCATAGCGGTACACGCTGTGCTCAAAGGCCGCCTTCAGGGTGGAGCCTTTTAATTGGACCAGGTCAAAGGTTCCTCCGAAGGGCAACACAGCAGCCAGGTTCTCCCAGGTAATTGTGCCTGACGGTAGTTGTAGATGGGGTGAGAAGGAAAACAGCTTGAGAATAAGATTACCCCAAGACCAGCTTCCTTTAGGGTTGGTGGAGATGAGGGAGACAAGAGGCTATTGGAAGGCTATTAGTACAGCATCAGCTGTGTGAGTGGTTCCTGACACTCAGGGAGGGAATGGATTCAAGAGGCCTCTGGCCATGCTCTCAACCACTGGGCAAGATGGCAGGTGCTCATAAATGGCTGTGGCTCCAAAGTCACCAGTGCTCTGCCCTGGATCTCTGGCTTATAGCTGGGTCTTCAGTGGGTGTTGAGCATTGCTCAGTTCCTCCAGACAGGCAGTGTGTCCCTGCCACCTGTCCTTGTTTGACAATGAGATGAGCTTGGGGCTTTACACTGAGACTACCTGGTTTGACAGCAGATCAGGGAAGACTGCAAGAGTGGTTTGAATATCTGACTAGTTGGTTTGTTTTACCATGCAAGATCCTGGATATCTGTAAATGCACTAAAAGAATTTAATCCAGTAGGGTGTTGTTGTTTGTTTTGTTTTGTTTTGTTTTTGTTTTTTTCCAGCACAGAACATGGACAGTTTGTCCCTTTCTCTTTCCAGGTATCAAGGAGGCGGCTGTTGGTAATCAGCAATAATTAGTATTTGGCTTTGTGTGTCAGAAGTTTAGATCAAGATTGGGTTCCATTCACCCTCGCTCTCCACTCTGTGTGTGAATACATATGAGAACACACAAGCATGTGTGTGCCCTTCTGCTTAGGCACTGACTTGAGTAGCAGTTAACCGAAACTGGAGAGGCTGACATTGTGGTACATGGCTGACAGGACAGATGAGCTGAGGCCACCCAGGGGCACGGTCAGAGAGAGACCTGAGCTGACACCCTGAGCCTGGGAAGCATACCGTTGTTCCGCTCGTCAATGGGTGACCGAATGCCACCTCCATTTAGAATGCACATGGACACATGGTTCCAGGACACTTCATCCGAGTGTCTAATGTTGTTGTTAATCTGCAACAGTAGCATGAATTTACATTAGTTATTCTAGACCTTCTTCCACAGAATCAGTTTTAGGGATTTGGTTATCTCTACCATGGAAATAAAGCTGCTTCTTCCTGCTCCCGTGTTCCCAGAGATTTCTCAAGTATAGTCAGTCAGAACTAGTTTTATGCTCTGAGAAGCAAAAGTAAGAAATAGTGACCAGTCCCGTGTCAGACTCTTAGAAGCAAGTAGCCCTGAGCCCCCTTTCCTAAGACCCTTGTACTCTCAGGCCAGTGGGCATTAGCAAAACTGGCTCTTGTGTCAGGACAGGACCTCCATGCAAATTGGTCCACCATACCTCTCCTTCCCCACCTCCTCCAGGCCCCACACTTGCTCCTGAAGGCGTGACCTGAAAACCTTTCCACTCAGGACCTCAAGCCAACAAGATCCCTGGCCTCCATGTCAAATTTCCAAGTTGGCAATTTTGGAGGCACAGAGATGGCCTCCTGAAATGGGAGAATCCGTTTCATTCTTTTCTTTTACAAAAATATGTGTTTAGTAACAAGAAATAAAATGAATATATTCTCATTTGAAAAAAAAATAGCGCAAAAGCAAGTGTTTTCTTAACACTTGCCTCTGCCTCTTAAAAGAGAGATAAGCACTGCTAACAGCTTGTTTCCTTCCAGACTTTTCTCTAAACATTCCCATACTGGCTACTCTTTAGCTATTTTTTTTTTCAAAATAGGATTCTTCTTTAATATTATGATTTTTAAAAGTATAATGTATTGTCAAATTGGCTAACATACAGTGTGTAAAGTGTGCTCCTGGTTTTTGGGGTAGATTCCCATGGTTCATTGTTTACATATAATACCCAGTGCTCATCTCAACAAGTGCCCTCCTCAATGCCCATCACCCATTTTTCCCTCTCCCCCACCCCCCCATCAACCCTCAGATTGTTTACTGTATTTAAGAGTCCCTTATGGTTTGCCTTTCTCCCTCCCTGTTTGTAACTTTTTTCCCCCTTCCCTCCCCCCATGGTCTTCTGTTAAGTTTCTCAAGATCCACATATGAGTGAAAACATATGATCTGTCCTCTGACTTATTTCACTCTGCATAATAACTTTCAGTTCCATCCACTTTGCTACAAATGACATGATTTCATTCTTTCTCATTGCCAAGCAGTATTCCATTATAGATATAAAATACATCTTTATCCATTCATTAGTTGATGGACATTTAGGCTCTTTCCATAATTTGGCTGTTGTTGAAAGTGTGGCTATAAACATTGGGGTACATGTGCCCCTATGAATCAGCACTCCTGTATCCTTTGGATAAATTCCTAGTAGTGCTATTTGCTGGGTTGTAGGGTAGTTCTATTTTTAATTTTTTGAGGAACCTCCACACTGTTTTCCAGAGCGGCCACACGAGTGCAACAGTGCAAGAGGGTTCCCGTTTCTCCATATCTTTGCCAGCATCTGTTGTTTCCTGAGTTGTTCATTTTAGCCACTCTGACCAGTGTGAGCTGGTATCTCAGTGTGGTTTTGATTTTTATTTCCCTGATGATGAGTGATATTCAGCATCTTTTCATGTGTCTGTTGGCCATCTGAATGCCTTCTTTGGAAAAGTGTCTATTCATGTCTTCTGCCCATTTCTTCATTGGATCATTTGTTTTTCAGGTGTTGAGTTTGGTAAGTTCTTTATAGATTGTGCATCCTAGCCCTTTATCCGATATGTCATTTGCAAATGTCTTCTCCTATTCCATCAGTTGCCTTTTAGTTTTGCTGATTGTTTCCTTCACTGTGCAGAAGCTTTTTGTCGTGATGAGGTCCCAGTAGTTCATTTTTGCTTTTGTTTCCCTTGCCTTTGGAGATGTGTCGAGCAAGAAATTGCTGAGGCTGAGGTCAGAGAGGTTTTTTCCTGCTTTCTCCTGTAGGGTTTTGATGGTTTCCTGTCTCACATTTAGGTCTTTGATCCATTTTGTGTTTATTTTTGTGTATTGTGTAAGAAAGTGGTCTAGTTTCATTCTTCTGTATGTTGATGTCCAGTTCTCCCAGCATCGGAGACTTTTTTCCATTGGATGCTCTTTCCTGCTTTGTCAAAGATTAGTTGGCCATACATTTGTGGGTCTAATTCTGGGTACTCTATTCTATTCCTTTTGTCTATGTGTCTATTTTTGTGCCAATACCTTACTGTCTTGATGATTACAGCTTTGTAATAGAAGCTAAAGTCTGAGATTGTGATGCCTCCTGCTTTGGTTTTCTTTTTCAATATTACTTTGACTATTTTGGGGTCTTTTGTGGTTCCATACAAATTTTAGGACTGTTTGTTATAGCTTTGAGAAGAATGCTGGTGCAATTTTAATTGGGATTGCATTGAATATGTAGATTGCTTTGGGTAGTACTGACATTTTAACAATATTTGTTCTTCCAATCCATGAGCATGGAATGTTTTTCCATTTGTGTTTTTTTCAATTTCCTTCATAAGTGTTCTATAGTTTCCAACATACAAATCTTTTATTCTTTGGTTAGGTTTATTCCTAGGTATTTTATGGTTCTTGGTGCAATTGTAAATGGGATCAATTTCTTGATTTCTCTGTTGCTTCATTATTGGTGTATAGAAATGCAACCAATTTCTGTACATTGATTTTGTACCCTGCAACTATGCTGAATTCATGTATTAGTTCTAGCAGCCTTTTGGTGGAGTCCTTCGGGTTTTCCATGTAGAGTATCATGGCATCTATGAAAAGTGTCTTTAGCTACTTCTTTTGTGTGACTGCATAATGTTGAAGAGCCAGCACTGGTCTGACCTTGGGAAGTGTGGACATTGTCATTTACTTGGCAGTCAGTTATTGAGAGTATATACATCAGGCACTGGGCTCCAGGTACCAAGCACAGTGCCAAGCACAGACAAAGAATCAGCCCCCTGGGTGCGGACTTCGGTGGGAGTGTTAAGTCTGGCCTGGGACCCTGGTTCAGCATGGCTCCCCAGGGGCTGCCAACGGCCAGTCTCTTGTAGACAGGTAGACAGTGGGGTGTTTTCTTGAGCGATCTATTCAGCCACAGGCCTTATTATAACTGCATGTCGTCATTCTCTGCTTGTGAAGGAGGCTTCCAGTCACATAAGGCCTTGTTCTCTGGATCCAAGAGGGCAGATCAGTGAGACACTCTGGCCAATTTAGGCCCAAGCAAATGTGTTTTATCTACTATGTCTACATCTTCAGAATAGTGAAGTTTCACGTATTCAGATCATCTTACAAAAGGAAAGCAACATCCAAAATTCAGACATCCAAGGTGAATACCTATCAATAAAGCTTTCAGTTCTTGTGCAATAAAGTGATGGTCAACTGGTATAGTTTAGGCCCCTTCCCAAGGTACTACTACTCAGTATGAATCTACCCCAAGCTATTGTTTGCATATTAATTTTTAAAGACCTTGAATTTTGTAGCAGGCTGTCCCTCCTTGCAACCTTCCTCCCTCCCCTCTTCCTCTAAGCACAGGCCCAGCACTCCTGGGGACCACTCACCATGGCATCACAAATCAGGTTGCCCATGTTGCATTCCTTAAAGCGGCATGACTGAGTGGAGCCATCCAGATAGACAATTGTTTTCCCTAATTCCTGGGTAGAAAAATTGTCTAATTTTATCCTCCATTTGTTAATGTCTGCTTTTATGCTTGGATCTAGAAAAAAGTAAAACAGAAGAAAACAAAAAAAAAAAAAAAAAAAAAAAAAAACAAAAAAATCAGGTTGCCATTAAGGCCTAAATTTTGGAGAAGGAATCAAAGATCATTTAGCTTACCTGTTGTGACTATACATTTCTTTACCCTATTTGTCTACATTTTCGTTTTGACTATAAAATTTCCTCAGAAAATTCTGTTCCTTGGTAATAAGACTAGGAATGGATCTGAACTTAAAGATGCACTGAGTATCCTAACATCAACTCATCACACCTGAATGAGTACCTGTGGACCCACTTGGGATAGCATTGGTGGGGGGGGCGTGGGGAAGAGTGGGGATGATGAAAGGTCCCCAGGGCAGGTCTACAGGGCCTTCTGAGGTTCTGCTGTGCAGTCCCGGCCTCTCCCTCTGGCTGTTGAGATGATCTGTGCTGTGAGCACAGGCTCTGCAGGGCACCCCACTGCCCATCTCTCCCTGGTCCAATCATGGTGAGAGAGGCCCAGGGCTGTGGTCATGTACACCACATGTAAACAGGTGACATAAGATGTATTTTATTCTGAGTCCCAGACAAAAAAGTAAAAAAGACACTCCCTCATGTGATAAAGAAACAGAAGCCCACTGAGACTGGGCAACTTGCCATGGGCACACTGCTGGTGGTGGGGCTTTGAACCCCTTTGCAGCTCTCCTCTGGACATGAGCTAAGTGGCTTTTCCGTGCCTGGACAAGAGGCAGTGACACGGTGTCTGATGCTAAGAGGAACTGGGAAAGCAAATGGGATATTGGGCATTTGAGTGTATTTTCAATCTTCTTATCCATGAAGAGGGCAAACTTAAGAGAGAATTCTATTCTTTAAAGGTGTTACAGCCTTGCCCTGAACCATTAACAACAAGAACAAAGTCCAGCCATCATTTACCCACCTTCCATAATGCTGCTGTTGAGAAGAATGGGATTTCCATGTGAAGCGATGACATTTCCTTTTTCATCAAACTCAACCTTCAAATAGCCTAAGTATTTGCCAAAAGCATAAGCCTGGACCACAGGAACCTTCCGCCCATCATCGGACGTGACTATGAATGGGTACTTCCCAGCTGGCACCTCTTTGGAAGGTGGAGTGCCTAAAACAGAAGAGCCAAAGCTGATCAAGTCAGCCCTTGTACACAGCTTGGCTGCAGGCCAGCAGGCCACAGGCCAGATGACAGGGAATTCTGAATTGATGATGTGCTAGCTGCTGCCCCACATAGCTTGTCTTTCAGAGCTGCGCTCGGACATCTGCCCATTTCCGAAGGCCCTTTTGGCACATGAATCCTTCCATTTTCAACTCAGCAAGTGTTTGGTAAGCTCTTCCCACATCTATGGTCCTGCGCCTGGTACAGTGGGGGACACAAAAACGCGGTGGGGCCAAGATTATCCTACCTCTATCCTGACTCAGGCTCAATTCTCAATAGCTGGGTAGAATAGTCAAGCCACTTCACTTCCCTGTATTTCAGTTTCCTCACCTGTAAAATGGGCGAAATAATGATTCTTACTTCACAGGGTGGTCTAAACTTCCTAGCACAGTGCCTGGCACACAGTAGATAATAAATGTGTATTTCCTTCCCTTATGAGGTGATGACAACCTCTAGAAACCCTAGACGCACAATCTAGAGCTTAGGATCCTTAGTGGAACATGAGTAGAAACAACTGAGCCTGTCCTCAGGTTTTGCTGCTAAAATTGGAATTCCTTTAGGTGCTTTTCAGAAGAGCCACGTTCACCCTGGCAGTCAACTGGCACGCACACTACTCATCCAGCCAGACCTCATACAGGCTAGATTCTGCCGACTTCTGTCTCAAAGGGGTCCCCTGGGGACAGCCTGGGAGCCAACTCAGACCCAGAGGCTGAGAGGCTCCCCCCACCACTGCCTCCTGGACACACGCTTGCACAAGGGTGGGGAGCCCTGCCGTATGGGGCACAGGCCCTGGCTTCTAAGCACTTGGCATGTTTCTGTAAGTGCAATGCTCCTTCAGGAACACTGCAGTTCACATCTTACCTCCAGAGAGCTGATGACCCAGTTTGGCTGTTTTGAATCACAGATTATAGGTGGCTCAGTTGCTTGAGCGTCTGACTTTGGCTCTGGTTATGATCCCATGGGTTCATGGGTTTGAGCCCTGCACTGGACTTGCTGCTGTCAGTGCAGAGTCTGCTTTGGATCCTCTCTCCCCTCTGCCCCTCCTCTGCTCTCTCTCACGCTCTCTCTCTCTCAAAAATAAAAACATAAAAAAAAACCCAGATACCCTTGACCCATTACTCTTTCTACTCACCCTCCAAACACCCCGACCAGTCCTTCCTATTAGAGGTTTACAGAGGGCCCAGGAAAACTTCAGCACATTTGTTACTCACATGGATTGGTTATGAGAGCTGGCCCAGAGCCAGGCTGTGCACTAGATCTCATTTAATCTTCTAAGCATTCCATGAGGCAGGTTCTATTACTATCTCCACTTTACAGATGAGAACGTTGATTGTCATAGGCAATGTGCCCAAGGTCACACTGGTACATGCATTATGTGCAGTATGGCTGGTATGTGAAGGAGAGCAGACTGAAAGCGGGGGTGAAACTGGAGCTTCTGTTCTCTCCACTGCCCAACACAGTCTATGCTTGCTTGTCTCACAATGCCTGAAAGAGTCGGTTGCCAAAGGTCGCTCACTAAATCCAGTGCTGCACCTTTCCACCCCAAGCTGTTTCTGGGTTTCTCTTTTCACCTAAGACAAGCTGGGGTGGATGTCATGAAAACCTCACTCCTTCTCTGGTCCTATAGAGCAGCCCCCATTCCAGCCTAATACCAAAGAGCAGAAGTGCAGCAAATACCAGCACCTCAGAAGCAGGAAACAGCTGTTGCCCACTTTAGTTTCCCATTTTCTTGCGCCCTCTGGAAAAAAAAAAAAGACCAAAGTTTTGGAACTTGACTCTTACAAAAGCACCTGACTGGAGGCCCCGTGCAGGGCTTGCCCCATCTCCACCTGTGGTGTACAATCTCATGGGTGACTGGCAGGTGTCAGCCCTAACAGTTATAGATGATCTCACGCATTGCAGAGGAGCAGGGAAGGTTAACACAGTCATCATCCTCATTCTTCTCTGCATTGGTTCTTATTTGGGCAATCCTGGAGCCTGGACCAGGGCTGGTGTGGTAGCCCCTTCTCACCTTCTCACCTGGGGAAGGTTAGAGACAGTAGTTCCTCCTATGAACCCAGAGATGCAAGTGCAATTGGGAGGTGCAGTTCCCAACACGTCCACGAGATGGCAGAGAACACTTCATCCAGGAGGAAAAGGCACTGTCAGTTTTAGAAAGGACTCTGGCAGTTTCCTGGACACCCCAGAGAAGGGCAAGCCTGTTTTTTGTTTTTTTTTTAGCCTTTCTTATTCTGCCTCACAAAGACATAATCAAACTTGAAATTAGTGTAACAGGATTTCGAGGATACAGTCAAATGCCTCATCAAATCAGCATGCACTTGGGGCGCCTGGGTGGCACAGTCGGTTAAGCGTCCGACTTCAGCCAGGTCACCATCTCACGGTCCGTGAGTTCGAGCCCCGCGTCAGGCTCTGGGCTGATGGCCTGGAGCCTGTTTCCGATTCTGTGTCTCCCTCTCTCTCTGCCCCTCCCCTGTTCATGCTCTGTCTCTCTCTGTCCCAAAAATAAATAAAAAATGTTGAAAAAAAATTTAAAAATCAGCATGCACTCTACAAATAGGAGCTACTAACCCCAACTCCAGTCTGACAGGGGACATTCTCCGGTTCTGAAAGGCCTTGATGTTCCTTTTGTTAGAACATAAGACATATCATCTGCTTCTTAAAGGGACTTAATCAGGAACAAGGAGGATGCTTCCCAGAGGCTGAGGAAATAGCTGGTCTAGTTTGGCTAGTCTCTGCCTCCTCCACAGCTGAATGTTCTCTGAGTCTCTGCAGAGTTAGTGGCTCTGTTAGAAAACCACTAACAGAGAAAGCCATCCAGGGCTTCACATTTTCCATACTATTCTATTCAGCCAAAGATGCTCATGCCCAAAATATTATTTCCGCACAGAGCCACATGTCTGTCTTTAGAAACCCAATTTGTCATCTTGGCAGGATAGACATTATTCACCAGAACTCCATTCCAGCCATCTAGTAAGTAAATAATCTGGGAACCAAACATGGAGAAGCCAAGGAATTGTGGAGTGACATTTAGAGTTGGTAAATGGGGCATTTCCTAGAATAGCGTGAACGCCTGACGGAACCCACCAGGGTTCTGCCCTGGGGGCCTTGGCCACAGCAGCTCCACAGGAATGTGACAGTTCTAATTACAGGCCTGGGCAACTGCCCTGCCAGTAGGCAGAAGGGGCCAAGATGATGGATCATGTGACAGAGGTGCCAAGAAGCAGGCCTTTGACATGGTTTTCAGTTGGTTAAATATAGTATACAATGTTTCAAGGCAGTCCTTGCTACAATTTTATTGTGTATGGGACCAGTTTAAGAACTTCCATGCTTCCTGTGTGGTACATATATGCAACACAATATTAGCCATAAAAAAAGGATGAGATCTTGCCATCTGCAATAACATGGATGAATCTAGAGGGTATTGTGCTAAGCAAAATAAGTTGGACTGAGAAATACCACGATTTCACTCATATGTGTAATCTAAAAAACAAAACAAATTAACAAAAGGCAAAATCGGACCTATAAATATAGAGAAAAAAACTGATGGTTGCCAGTGGGGAGGAGTGCAGGGGTTGGGCGAAACAGGTGAAGGGGAGTGGGAGACACAGGCTTCTGATTATGACATGAATAAGTCACAGGTATAAAACGCACAGCATAAGGAATATAATCAATGATATGATAATAGCCTCATATGGTGACAGAGGGTAGCTACAACTTGTGGTGAGCACAGTATAATGTATAGAGATGCTGAATCACTATGCTGTGTACTGAAATTAACACAATGTTATGTGTTAAGTAGACTAAAAAAAAAAAAGAGCTTCCATACTTCCTATGAAAGGACTAGATAAAAGTAATTAGTAATTAGCATATTTCACACCATTGCTTCTAAGGGAGAGTCTCTTTTTTAACTTACTTGGAAGTGCTTGGTCTGTCTACTTCTCTACCTCTCCTCAGGCAAGCCACACTCCTGGTCAGCATTATCTTGTGCCTGGGTTACTGCGATGGCCTCCTAACTGGTCTGTATGCCTCTTCTTTGCCTCTTTTTTTTTTTTTTTTTTAATTTAATGTTTCTTTATTTTTGAGGAAGAGAGAGACAGAGTGTGAGTGGGGGAGAGGCAGAGAGAGAGGGAGACACAACCTGAAGCAGGCTGCAAGCTCTCAGCCATCAGCACAGAGCCCAACGCAGGGCTTGACCTCACAGACCACGAGATCCTGACCTGAGCCGAAGTCAGACGCTTAACCAGCTGAGTCACCCAGGTGCCCCTTTGCCTCTTTCTAATCCAGTTTCCACACAGCAGCCTGAGTGAGGTTTCTAAAACATAAATACGATCATCTGTTCCCTGGTTTAAAATATCTCTTACTGTCGTAGGAAAAACAGGACAATTTTTGACAAGAATATCATAACCTATGTGATGTGGCCCTTTCTTGCCTTGCCAGCTTCATCTAGACTGACCGCCCTGTGCATCAGCAGTCTCAGCTTCTCTCACTTCCAAGCCACACCTGCCTCCAAAAGCCTTGGACTATGGGTTGCCACCTGGAGCCAAAGGCCTACATGTGCATTTGTGACATTTTGCTTCAGTTTAGTCTTCTGTAAAATGGGGAAAATAACAATACCAGCCTCCATGCTTGCTGGGTGGGTTACAGAAGTTAATGCAGTGAGGAAAGCCTACGTTGGTAAATGCTCCATCAAGATGAGTGATCATTATTTACCAACTTTAGCTCCTGGATGTCTTTCTGATCTGAGCCCAAATGTCAGCTTTTCAGGAGAACACTGTGTGATGATCCCCCAGCGTTGGTCAGGTTTTCCTATAGATGCTCTCACGGCATCTGGAACTTCTCCCTTCATAGCATGCTTTGTAATTATATATGATGAGATTGATTTGTTTGCATACTTAAAAAAATCTGATCAGGGTCGATATCCCTTATAAGACAAGTTCCAGGAAAACAGGGGCTGCCGTGTCTCCTGGGTTTGCCCAGCATACAGCAGGCATTCAATAAATGTTTGCTAAATGACTAAGCTTAAGTAGGTTAGCCAACACTTTCCCATGGATCAGACAAGACTTCTATGCTTTCCCTGTAGTGACATCCATATGCCCGAGGGGGCAGGGTCTGAGTGCCCACCCCTTCTTCCAACTCCTTTCAATTCAATTTTCTCAACTAATGAGCTGGGTGGGGCTTGTAAAGCAGAACCAGGGCTGGGATTCAAGAGAATGGGTTTTGGTGATAGCTCTCTTTCAGTGTGGTTTCATGACCTTGACGCAGACATTCAGCTTAAATTGGGGGCCTAAATTTATCTCCTAAATGTGTAAAACAAGAGATTTGGGGGTGTCTCAGTGGCTAATTTGGTTGAGCGACTGACCTCGGCTCAGGTCATGATCTCACAGTTCTTGAGTTCGAGCCCCACGTCGGGCTCTGTGCTGACAGTCCAGAGCCTGCAGCCTGCTTAGGATTCTGTGTCTCCCTCTCTCTGCCCCTCCTCCACTCATGCTCTCTTTCTCTCAAAATAAATAAACATTAAAAAAAAAAATAAAACAAGAGATTTAACTTTTTTTTTTTTTTTTTTTTTTGTAGAAACTAGATCTCCTGCATGCAGGAAATCTTGGGGCAATGCGAGCCATAAAACAGACTTCTCATAGTGCAGGCTGAGGTGTGCTGGGCGAGTCCAGCTTCAGGCTCCTGGCCATGGGTGCTCTGCAGGGCACAGTTTGGAGACTACTGCCCGACATGCCCTTGGTGCCCAGCTAGTCAGGCCTGCTGCTCCATCCCTGGCCTCTGGTGTAGCTACACCAAGCAGCTTCAAGCATTTAAGACCAAAGGCTCTCTCCTGTTTTCCCAGCCAAGAGGTCTTTGGCAACCAGAGGGGTGAATCACAGTGTCCTTGGCTACCTCTGTATCCAACCGTGACACCATGACACTTTAGCTGTCATGTTTCCTTAAGGGAACTCAGTGAGCCACATAATATTCTCCATATCTGGATGGTGTCCAGATTTACTGCTCAAATACTCACTCTTGGACATTCAGTGATGACTGGGAGGTCTGAAAGAGATGATGAGTCATGGAGCCGTACCCAGAGTGGGCACAAAACCCTCATGAAATCCAGTCCAGGCTGTTGGCCTGAACCCAGTTCTGGCTGGTTGGAGCAAATAAGGGAGTCCTGTACAGTAGGCATGAAGTCACTACAAATTCATTCACTCATTCAACATTTACCAAGCTACAACAGGTATCCAGTGTTTTGGATCTCTACTGCTCTGCAGGGTCAGGCCCCAATGTCTTTGCTTTATCTCCATGAGGTCAGGAGACACTGCTTGATGGAGACAGAGTAGGGGAAGGAGTGATGCCCCAGCTGTCTGCCACGCTCTTCTCTTCCCAAGAGGATCCAGCTACACCTATGGCCTACTAGCTTTCCAGGTACCAGACTTCCCATTCACTTTTTACATTATAGAACAGGGTTTTATATAACAAATTAAAAGTAAATCATAACACTGTCTTATCACTATGGCCTGTTAAAATGCAGAGTCCAAAGGAATGGGATGGGGAGAGAGAGACTGGTTCTCATCTTAACACGACCTTCTTGCAGTTTCATTTACTCACAGTGCTATTTTCAGAAGTAATAACTATATCTTGCATTTAGTTCCTTTGGAGAAAACATGTGGGAATAGCTCTCTTCCTTGCAGCTTTCAGATTCTGTAAGGCTAGAAGGCACCCCTTCTCTTCATTCTGACATGAGAGCAGTCAGGTAATCTTGGGGTCAGCTCCAAGTGCACAATGATTGTACTCACAAGAACCTGGAATGACGTTCAACATTGCAGGGGGAGCAGTTCATGCACTGTTTTGGTCATGCCTCATTTAAAGCTGAGTTTTAAAAAATATGGGCTAGCTACAGTACAATGAAGTTAATTTAATAGGTGGTAACCAGCATTTAAAAAAATTAAATAACAGGGGCGCCTGGGTGGCTCAGTCGGTTGAACCTCCGACTTCAGCTCAGGTCATGATCTCACAGTTCGTGAGTTTGAGCCCCACGTCAGGCTCTGTGCTGACAGCTCAAAGCCTAGAGCCTGCTTTGGATGCTGTGTCTCCCTCTCTCTGCCCCTTCCCCACTCATGCTCTGTCTCTCTCTGTCTCTCAAAGATGAATAAATGTTAAAAAAAATTTTTTTTTATTTAAATAACAGAACAGAAAATATCAGGTGCAATCCAGATTTTTTGTGAAATTTTCTTTCAGGTGTGTGTGTGTATGTGTGTGTGTGTTGGGTTATGTGCATGGCAAGACATAAAATTCCAAGGGATGTATTATTTTAACTATATTTTTATTTGCTTATCATATTTAACTTTAAGTTATGCTAGTTCCAAAAACAATTTAGAGGAATTTTTGTTTGTTTGTTTGTTTGTTTGTTTGTTTAAGGCTATGCAAATTTATTTAAACAAGCAAATATGCTTCATCCCCTACCGCATCCTGGAATTACCTTCAATTGTAAATTCATCCCTCAAAATGAAGAGTATTAAACTTGAATGTTTTCATGAGAACAAATTTAATCTGGCTAAGCAATCATGAAATGTGAAATAAATGACTAAGACTACAGAGGCAGTTTTCTTTCAGAGCCTGTAATTATCTACCTCAAGATTTATGTATAAACAAATTATGATATTTATGCCCAAATCTTTCTTTCATCCAGTCATTCATCAGCAACTAAATTCATCTACTTAGCAAAAGGCACATACTGTTTTGCAGTACTTTGTTGGCTGGAACAAAATTGCAGGGACAAAAGGACACAGGCTGCAGCATTAATGGGAAGCCAGGCATGATCACTGAGCCTTTTCAGGCCCATCAGGGCACACTAATCGATGGCCACACATCAAGGCTCTGGATGATCAATTGGTGCTGTGGGACGGCACTGGGTAAGACGGTGTAAAGGCAAATCATGAGGAACATGGAAATGACTTTAGCATCTGAAAGGAGGGGTAGATTCCTTTGCTTGTTTATGCACTGTTTTGGTCATGCTTGATTTGGAGCTGAGTTTTTCAAAATATGGGCCAGCTACCATATGACGAAATTAATTTAATGGGTGGTAACTGACACTTAAAAAAAATGAAACAGTAGTACAGAAAATATCAGAGTGCATTCCAGGTTCTTCGTGAAAGTTTTCTTTGTGTGTGTGTGTATATGTGTGTGTGTGTTTGTGAGCGTGTGTGTTTGTGGCATCATGTACAATGCCTTTCTTAGTATGGTTCGAAGCCGGTACAGTCTGAAACACTATCCCACAGGACGAAGGGGGTGGAGGCAGACGTCTAGGTCCAGCTGTGTGTCTTGTGTTTTTTTGACATTGCCTCAGAGAAAAGCTAAGAAAAGGCACCAAGGGAGGGTTTTTCACAGATCTCGTCCACAGAGTTGGGACATAACTGAAATAAGGACAGCTCAAATACTAGGCCTTGTCCTGAGGGGCCTCAGCCACCTGTTCATGACATAGGTCAAGTCATGATGACCTTTTATAATAGGGTTTTTCCATCCTCACTCTGCAGATGAGGAGATCAGACAGAGACAGGATCCCACTACCACTCAGTGGCACAGCCAGCATGACCCCAGAGTCTTCACTTCTACCCAGTGGTGCCCCATGACTTACTCCAATGGGATTTTCCCTGGTCTGGTGCTCTCAGCCCATCTAACTCCCCCGGAGTTACTTAAATGGCTCCCAGATGTTTGACCGCAACACTGCTCACACTAAGAAATTCCCATCACCACCAGTGCCCGCCACTGTTCTTGTCACACTTATGTCCTGCATGCTATGCACTTGGGAGTGCTAGCTGTCCTCACCATCTCACATACATCTTTTGCCATGAAACAATGTATGTTCATATGAATAATGTTAAATGCCTAACCTATTTTAGTCTAGTCTGTTAAAAAAAATTTTTAACCCACTAATTTATATCACAACCATTAATGGATGTAATCCAGTTTGAAATTTTTCTCTAGCCTATGTCTACCAAGAGATAAAATACTTACGAAGGAACTGAATTAGTAAGGAATCAATTATGTAGATACCAGCATTCTTTACTTTTTCTTTTATTTTAGAGAGACAGAGTGAGAGAGAGAGCAAGCAGGGGAGACGGGCAGAGGAAGTGAGAGAGAGACTGTTAATCGTGGGGCTTAATCCCACGACTTGGGATCAGGACCTAAGCCAAAATCAAGAGTCAACCGACTGAGCCACCCAGGCACCCTTAGCATTATATGAAGTAGGTCCCCAGTGTCACCATTTTGATTGTTATATTTTCACTGGTGGGCAGTCTCAATACCACTGCATGCCAGAACACAGCTATTTACACTTTATGAAGTGCCCTCCCAGGAGTAGACACACCACCTCACGTCATTTTCACAACAATGTGGCACTTTGAGTATTATCTCCATTTTGAAACAAAGCTAACAGGTTCAGAGAGGGTGTGACCTGCTCAAGGTCTCTGACGTGAGTCAGGAAGGAAGACTTCTGACCCCAGGTTGTGTTTCTTTCTTTTCATAATTTGTGTTTCTTTGGCTGATTGCAAAAGCAACATGCATTCGTTGTTTGAAAATAATTGGAAGTGCGAAGAAGAAAGTAAAAATTACCTGTATGCTCTTTTTAGTGATAACCCCTTTTTTAACATTTTTGGGTACTTTTTTTTTTTTGTACTGTTCAGGGTATTTTTTATTTTTAATCTTTTAAAAATAGGATCACCTTAGATAGCCCACACAGAGACGGCCAAAGCAGCAATCTCTTCAAGGAGAGGGTTGTGCCCCACCAAAGCCTGCTTTTGCACTGCTGATAAAAGTCAGTTACCAGCCAAGCCCTCCTCCTTCCCTTCTTCCTAATTCTTGAAAGTACTTCAATGCTCCAGGTAGTGGTGGTGGGCAGGGGGCATGGTAGGAAAGACTGACTGAGCTAGACTCAAAAGTTTTGGGACATTATAGGTTCCAAACAGAAGGAAAAAATAGAGGTTTTCTAACTAAAACTACCTAACACTAAGGAGAGAGAGAAGGAGGGAGTGGGGGGGAGGGCGGGGGGAGTGCATGCCTTCAAGAGCAACAGTACCTGTTGCTTCCAGGACGCTCATAGTCCTAAGTCCCGGTACACAGTAGTAAAGTTAGGACTGGAACCCAGAGTTCCAGCTCCTGCTCGTGAACCTACAAATCAAATCCTGTCACCTTGATCTATGAAGGCCTTATTTATTTTGTTTATGCTTAAAATTTTTTATATGACATGTTGCTTTTTGATATAAACTGACTTTTGGCTGGGGCCTCACAGTAATCTTTTTATTTTACATGTATATTTTATTTTTTTAATTTTTTATATGTTTGTTTTTGAAAGAGAGAGAGAAACAGAGTGTGAGCAGGGGAGGGGCAGAGAGAGAGGGAGACACAGAATCCAAAACAGGCTCCAGGCTCTGAGCTGTCGGCACAGAGCCCAGATGCGGGGCTCGATCCCACAAACCATGAGATCATTACCTGAGCTGAAGTTGGACAGTTAACTGACTGAGCCACGCAGGGGCCCCTACATGTATATTTTATGCATATATTTTATATATATTTATAATATACATATATAAATGGGAGCTGACATAATCATTAAACCAATAAATTATTGTTAGGAATGTCTCTGAATAAGATTTACAAGTTACTATGTATGTGTATTATACATCTATTACATATCATAGAAATATACATAATATATATTATATGTTAAATTGTAGTAAAAATAATAATAACAGTTACAAAGACAAAGACACAAAGTAACTTATCTGGACATTGTGGCCAGTGTAATCCTTCTGAAACAATTACCTGTATAAAGAAATGTATTGGAGTGTCCTCCTACCACGATGTCCACGCCCTTCACTTTCTGAGCGATGAGTTTATCCATTTCAAAACCAGAGTGTCCCAGTGCAATAATTTTGTTCACATTTAGAGTTTTTAGTTTATCTACTTCAGGTTGCAATGCGGTGATTTCATCTTCAAATACTAAATTCCCTCCTAAGGAACAAGATAAGTAAAATGCACATTTATTAATAATTTTTATTATATTACTTATTACACATACTAACACATAGAGTCAAATCACCTTAATCTACCGAAGCTCTTAAGTTACTGAAACCAAAACATATTTATAAGTTAAATATAAAATCCCTAAAATGCCAATAAAAATTCACATCATAATCTTCAGTTACATTCACTTAATGTTGTATTAGTTTAAGGTTGTGAATGATACCCTGTTGCTCTAATTCAATCTCAAGCTATGAGGAGGCTTCAGATCTGGAAGCCTATCTATTTTTTAAAAATCTGTTTTTGCCTGAGCACATCAGCATGTTGTGCTATGCATGTCATGCATGTTGTTATGGTGTTGACACAGCTTAAATGTATACAGTGCTGTGTGTTGGTTCTATCTCAATAAAACTGAGTGGGGGGTGGGTGGGGAGGAACCTAGAGTACCTCTAAGGCTTTGTTTGCAAGTTCAGGATAATCCGTCTTCAAACTTAAAACTCTGCTGGCAACTAGTCCTTGAATGACAAGCTTAACACACCAGTTGACAACTGTCTTGTTCATTTGGTAAGGTCGACACTAGAGCAGTACTGAGCTCTGCATTAGACAGGGTCTCAGTCACACATTGCTGGCACTCAGCTGTGGACATTCTTCTCTGGCCACTTACTCCCCCTTGTAGTAGTAAAGGGAGCTTGTGCCCATGGGACAGACTGGTGAGTGTGGGTGTGACTGTGCAGACCCACACCCTGAAAATTAGCAACTCACAGACGTGCCGTGCCGTTGGACTCATAGTGCTGTCACTGACGCACAGGTGACATTTAAACATCAGGAGTTGTAACAGCTCTGCCACCATTGTCTGCCATGAAAACATCAAGAATAATCTGCTTCTTGCTGATTACTCCAAGAAGTCCAGGGCTCCCTGGTCACTCCTCAGTGCCATGTCACTTTCTCTGTGAGTTCCCTGAGCCTCCCTTTAAATTGACAAGGTATGTCCTCCTCCATGCCTCACTTGCTGTTCCCCTACTGTTTAGCACTTAGCACCTTCTGACACACCAAATATCTTACTCATTTATTTGCCCACTAAACCTGTAAACTCCAGTAGGTAGGCAGGGATTTTTTTTTTTTTTTTTTTTTTTGTCAGCAGCCCTGGTGCCTACACACAGGCACTCAGAGGAAAGAAAAAGAAAAGAAGAGAAGAGAAGAGAAGAGAAGAGAAGAGAAGAGAAGAGAAGAGAAGAGAAGAGAAAAAAGAAGGAAGGAAGGAAGGCAGAGAAGAAAGAAAGAAAGAAAAGAAAAAGAGGAAGGAAGGAAGGAAAAGAAAGAAAGAAAGAAAGAAAGAAAGAAAAGAAAGAAGGAAAGAAAGAAAGAAAGAAAAAGAATAAATATTGAGACCTTCTGAGAACACTACCATTCTCCACTTTAGTTTGGCTGTAACTAGTCTTTGGACAAAGTTCAGAGAAATGCCTCTGAGAACAAAGGAATGTATTCTCCTAACGTGTCAGGAGCCTCTTGGGATCAGTCATCACACATATACAAAAGCATGGGATATGTTTCAGGATACCTTGAAGGGGGTTGTAGGAATTCCATTACCTAGCTAAAATAAATTAAATGTGCTAGAAATACCAGTTATACCTGTGGGTACGTAGGCAGCAGGACTGGAGGGATGGGGTTGGATCAGGGGCCAGAGATCTGTAGGAAGAACCCATGCACTGGGCCTGTGGTCTTGGTAGAAAGAAAGTGTCCCTAGAAATACTGTTCTATCCCCCACACCCCCCATCCCAGTGCTGGGATCAGTCCCGACACAATTCAGCCTTTCTCTCCTGGGAGCTGCGATGACAGCATCATCCCTTCAGATCCCCCTTCTGTTACAACCTAGTAAAGGGCTAATATGGGGTGCTATCAGAACCCCAGCAAAGGGGACTTATTTCTGGAGCCCCCGTGTCTCTCCACCAACAACCTCTCCTTTCTTACTGGCGATTATTCAAGAAGGGATAACCTTTTCTCCCCATCATGCCTGAACTCCTTGATCAGTCATTCAGGAGGCCCTACAATCCAGTCTTCACCCAGATTTTGCTTTCCCTGATTGGAACCTGTGTTCCAAGGAACTGAACTATGTGCTCTTTTGTGACTGTGGCCCCCACACTTCCCTGCTCTCATGTGTTCATTCTAGCAACATTTATTGAGAACTTCCCACTTGCTGGGTATGATACAAAACATGGAGCAGTGAATGAGACAGATAAGGTCCCTGCCCTCGTGAGGCTTGCGTCCTAGCATGTGACCTCACCGCTGGAATGACCTTTGCCCCAGGATGCTTGTGTGCCCTCGAGGTGGCCAAGGAGGTTCTTCAAGTCTACAGGACCTCCAAGCTAGTCACTCACCCCCTGCTCCTAAAAGACGTTGCCCCACTCCCTGACTTCGTTCTTAGCTCTCTTATGGCATTTAATTACATTCTATTTTAAATGAACTCAAAAGCCAGCGGGTAGAATAGAAATTTTAGAGACACATAATTAATTCAAATATTCAAGGCCACATCCTTATCCAAGGATCCTATGCTGGCCTCTCTACTAGGTTCTGGATGTTCACTGAGAAGAGACCCAGGCTCTGTCCTCAGTTGTTCAGGCCAGCACACGAAGCTGACAGTAAGAGACAAGTGTAATAAGGGGGAGAGGTGTTTGCTGTGGGAGCTGGGGACCCAGAGCAGGAGCGTCCAACCTGACAGGAACCAGGGGCAAGGGCAGCAAACACTGGGCCATGTCACCCCAGGCCTACCAACATTGGCAATTGTTCTGTTAGCAGTCATGCAGCCTGGTTCACTCTGCAATCTGCATATGCTCCTCTTTGCAGAAAACCCCTGGAAGGCCCGAACCACAGCAACCCCCTCAAACTGGGGGGAGGTCGGATCACCAACCAGAGTGGGAGGCAGCGGCCGGCTGGCCTGTCATGTGCAGAATGAAGCAGAGGACTATGGTCAGCTGGGTGGGGTTC
This sequence comes from Prionailurus bengalensis, assembly GCF_016509475.1. Taxonomy (NCBI): domain Eukaryota; kingdom Metazoa; phylum Chordata; class Mammalia; order Carnivora; family Felidae; genus Prionailurus; species Prionailurus bengalensis. The sequence goes on along the minus strand of NC_057349.1, from coordinate 76,650,139 downwards.
AGAGCAGCCTAAGACTGTCCAGGTCCCACTGGTGGGACCACACACTTCTTAGAAGAGCACTTCTGAAACATGTTGAGAGCCGGTGACTCATCATGTCCACAACTACCCCCGGGCTCCATAATGACCTCAAAAACAGTGATTTATTGACTGTGTGTCACACAGTATGCAAAGGCTTGGTCACCTGTGGGACAGATGCCTACCTGCCACCTGGAGTGCCTGAATATCCCCACCTCCCCTACCAGCAGAGAGGAGAGAAGGCCTGTGCCTGCCCTGTCTCCAGGCTGGCTGTACAACCTTTCCCTCAGAGCAGAGCCATGCTGCTCAGGGCCAAGCAGGGCTGACCTTGTTACTGTTTCCAATGGCTTAGACCTATTGTCACAACAACAATAAATATATCATTTTTTAATTGTTAAATGATAGTAAGCCCTTTATCAGTTAATTCTTAATGAAAACCCTTATTTCTGGATAATACCAGCTCCTAGTTTTCCTTCTCCTCTTTCTCTCTCTTTTTCTTTTTCTCCCTTCCTCCCTCCCTTCCTTCATTCCTTTCTTTTTTTTTTTTTACACTATGTTCACCACAAGGTAGCTACCACCTGTCACCACACAATGCTACTATAATACCACTAACTTCCCTATGCTGTATCTTTTATTTCTGTTAGTTTCCCCTTTTTTTCTCCAAATATGGGAAGAAAATTGGTTTGCATAATTTAGAAAAAATATCATTTTTGTTCTTACTGCCAAAGTGTTTTGGTGAAAGTGTTCCTGTAAAAGTGGCTCAAAAATGTTTCTTTTTTATAAAATAACCATTTTTTAAAGTTTATTCATCTTGAGAGAAAGAGAAAGAATACATGAACAGGGTGGGGAGAGAAAGACAGAGAGAGGGAGAGAGAAAATTCCAAGCAGGGTCCATTGTCAGCACAGAGCCTGATGCAGGGCTTGAACTCATGAACCATGAGACCATGACCTCAGTGAAATCAAGAGTTGGACGCTTAACTGACCAAGCCACCCAGGTGCCCCCAAAATGTTTCTTGAATGATTTTAGGGTTATATGTGTATGTATGTACATATACAGATATATATATATATACTATATGAAATATAGCATATATAAAAAATATTTATATTAGGATATGTATACCATGAGACCTTTCAAGGATATGTATTTCTCAAAAAGCTGGATACAACAAAGTCATTAACAAATAACAAAAAGGGAACAAGGAGAGTTAACTAGACATAATAATCATACTAGAAAAGGAAAGGTAAGGTAAATTGAGGTAACGCCCTAGCTTTGGGCTCTCTGGCTCTGCAGGCAACAGGGCAGTGAATTATACAGCTTTTATTCTCCAGTAAGTAACTCTGTAATGTTTAGTACTGGATGTAAATGGCTTTCTTGTCCAATTTTGAATGCACTGAATTAAACAAAGATACTGTGTATGTCAACAAAGAAGTTCAGTGAACAAAGCAGCAATGTCTATAAGAAGTAATTTAGAACAATGTGGAAGTCACCAGACTGGTTTTATCAATGTTAACCTAAGTACGCCATTTGCCCAACACAGCACGCTGTTCCTACTCTTGCCTACAGCCCATACAAATAATGCCAAGCTCTGATTTAATACATCTATTTGCAAGCAACAAGTGCTATAAAAGTAGAAAATACCTGGATTTGAGAGATAAGGGGTTTCTTTTGAAGTATATCCAACAATTCCCACAACTTCATCCCCAACAGGAAGAATTTTATATGGCAAATAAAGTCCTGATATTTGAGATGCTAGCGGCCCCTTGGCTTTAATATTTGCACTCAGAATTGGAAATCTGGCCTCTTTGAGGAGTGGATCAATCAGTCCTTCTACGCCATTATCAAATTCGTGATTTCCCAGTGCCTAGTAGAAAGGGAAAAGAGAACAAGAATTAGGTACTCTGAAATTTCTGCAAAAACAAAAATATACTGTAAAGAATACTACATTAGCCCAGTGGCTCCCAAACCTGATAGGGTTCTAGGAGGCTGATGGCATGACCTCTGTCATCCTCACAACAGGAGATTTTACTCAGTGACCCTGGCGCTGGGCCCATGGACACACGGATCATCAGGTTCATTTGAGAACTGCTTCCCACATCCCACAGCATCTACTGAAGGTGGCATCAGTCCATGTAAGAGTCACTTGCAACGCTGTCCCTGCTGTCCTCAGATGTGGGGCAAGTTGGAGAGTCTGCCATTTCCTAAGCTCTGCCCAGGCTTTGCAGGTTGGTTTCTCTCATAAACCCACATTTCAACTCCCCAATGCAATTGTTTCAACATCCCATCTGCTGGGAGAACCATTAAAGTCAACAGGATTTTAGCAAAAGGCGACTGGAAATGTATTGTTGGTAGAGATGCCAGTGACCTCTCCTCCTCTGGTGTCCACATCGTCTCGGTCATTTCTCCTTTATGTTCCCACAACTATGTCTTCCCAAGGGCTGTGTGGTCCTCTAATTCTTTGGGGAAAATGAAGATCCCCCAAGGTAACAGGAGATGGCATTCTCTGCATTTTGCAGGGGGGCACGGGTTTCCTCCTTCGGGCAGCTCTGGGCCGTTGTGGGTTTCATTCCCGGCAGCTTCGCGTCCCAGGAAGATCAAGATGGTGAAATGTTCACCGACCTTCAAGGCATTGTTAACCCACTCAGAACGCAGGACTTGGTGGGGAGCTGGCATGGTTTACAGGCAGCCTCACCTCCCACCTTCTTTGCTCTCTCCCATTCCTCCTCACTGCTCTGGGAGTGGCTACTGGGTGCAAAACAACCTCTTTGACATCTGGCAGCTTCCCCCAGAGTAATACTGACAAAACACGCATTCCAGCCACCTCCTCTGAAAAACCCTCCGCCCCTTTCTCTCTTGGCCCTAGCATAAGCCCATGTCCCCCAGGCACCTACCTTCCTGTGCTGGCTGCAAGGCTGTTTTGCTAACTTAGTACTTAAACTAGTGAATCTCAAACTCTCCCACGGCACGCCTGATTTTGCTTCACTTTGCCGTTCATCTGGGAATAGACCTGAAAAGTGCTGACTGGTGACCTCTCAACCCAGATTAGGGCCCTCCTGCATTCTCTTACAGGCCCCACTCCCTTCCTTCCTAGCACATTGCATACTCCAATGGCACGTTCAGCATGTCCGTGGAGTCCTCGCCAGACTGTGTGCTCCCTGAGCCACCACGTCCTGCTGTCTTCACCCTGCTCGGCGCTGCAGCCCTTCTCCACCCACACAGGTGCCCCTCTGAACATCTGTGGCTCAAAGAATTGTGTGCTTATGTCCTCACGCATATGTTTATACAGAGCAATACAATGTCTTCACATTCCCACACACCTGTCTCCCTAATGAAAGTCAGAATTTCTGAATTTGCCTCCTCCCCCACCTCCTCCCCCACCTCAGAGTATCCATCTTTACTTCTTCCTCTTAACTAATGATTTCTCTCTTAAAGGCTGACCTAAGTCTTAAAGGACCTCCCAGCCTTGGGTAATCATCTTTTTATCATCTCTTTGTTACTGATTATTATTTTTAGTGTTTGTTTATTTTTGAGAGAGAGACAGAGTGCGAGCAGGGGAGGGGCAGAGAGAGGGACACACAGAATCTGAAGTAGGCTCCAGACTCTCAGCTGTCAGCACAGAGTCGATGTGGGGCCCAAACCCACGAACCACCATGAGATCATGACCTGAGCCGAAGTCAGATGCTTAACCAACCGAGCCACCCAGGTGCCCCCTTTTTATCTTCTCTTTAGAACACCATGATTTCTTCCTGTGGTGAAATCAGTCTCTCTTATGAGATTACAATTAACTATCTTGCTTAATTGTAAAGTCTTAAAAAGTGAATGTTTCTATCATTCTTCATGGAGGATTATCCAATGTGTCAGTCACCTTGCAGTTTACCAACAGCAATATATTGGTACCATTTGGCAATGGTTGGATTTGTGGTTGTCTCCTTGCATGGTTGTCAACCTTGCGTGGTTGTCTCCCACTTTAACGGGTGGTGGGTGTCAGAAATAAAGTCTTGAAGACAAGACCAGGTCTCAGAGAACCTTATGGCTCAAAGAGCTCAGGAATGTTGACTTTTATCACAAGAGCAGCGAAGAGTCCCTGTAGGACCTTAAAGTCGAGATTGACAAGATAAGCTTTGCATTTTAGAAAGATTATTCTGGCAGCACTATGTTGAATGGTTTAGAGAAGGGAATGGCACCAGCAGAAAGCCAGTGTGGGAGCTGATGCAGTGATCCAAGAGGGAACAGTGAGGACTGCATGCAGGGGAATGGATGGAACCAAAACATTGAGGCAAAGGTGGGATACTGGTTGTGGTGGGGTGGGGGGGCAGTGGTTGGTGAGGAAGAGCGAGTGGGGGGCATTCAGCTGCCCAGGGATTTCTGGCTTTATTGACAGGATGGTGATGGCAGCTTGGGCCAACATGAGGATTTCTGGGGGAAGGGGTTTTGAACACAGTAAATGTCGGTTCTTGTGAGTCCTTGGAGGGAAGTGGCCATGTGGCAGTTGGACATAGAGGTTAGCACTACCACGCGAGGTTAGCACTACCAATCATGAGCTTGACCTGAGCACACTTCTAAATCACAGCTTCCTCTGGAAGGGCAGCGAATGAACAAAGCAAAGGTTGTAATGAAAATGAGTCAGCATTTACCAAGCACTTGCCACACGCCAGCATCGTGCAAAGTGATTTTGTTAAGAAAGACTGATTTTGTGCTGTGGGCACAAATAATATTACTATTATCATTTTACAGATGAGGAAAACTGAGATCTAGAGACATAATGAATTGTTCAAGGTCATGCAATTAGTGAGTGGTAGAGCTGGGATCAGAACCACTTATGTTTGACTGCAACCTTCTTAACCACTATGCTTATATATAAAGAGCTCTGCATAAGGCCTGGTATATATAGGGATTACTCAAAATAAAATCCTAAGTACCTGCAGTTTTCCATGCTTGGACTTATCTTTGTCCCTTTGTATATACCAGATAAATGATGATTGGTAGATCTAAATATAGATAGGTAGATGAATAGAAATGATAGAATAGAATAGGATAGAATAGAATAGAAATTTCTTTTTTACACCATGGCTTTACTACTTTATTCAATCAATGGCTTTAGCTCCTGAAGTGTGATGATCCTTCTAGAAGTGATACTTCCCGTGGACCCTTCATTGAGCTCCCTCTCTGAGTTAGATGCACATTCTCTGCTCTACTGCTCACCTCTGTGCAGTGCCTGCACCTGCCTTCTGAACCCCTATAGCGCCTAGCACAGACTGTGGAGAAGAGCAGGGAGGCACTGCTGAATGAATACATGAATGAGCAGAAGAATCTCTAACAAATTTCTTTCTTCTATACACAGCTAACGTTTCCTACAAAAATGTGTTCCTTTGCAGAAAACTGCCTTTGTAAATACTTACTTTCCTATAAACTCATATTTTCATTTCCCCACCATGACTTTCTCCGACCCATTTCTCCTCCATTGCATTCACTACAAGTTCATCATTCATAAGCTCTTCAGAAGGAATATCATACCACTTGCTTGAGAACACCACACTCCCTGCAGGCAAACAGCAGGTGCTCAAGAAATGTGTTAAATAAATTGATTTTTTAAAGTTTTAATTTTAACTCCAGTTAGCTAACACACAATGTTATAGTACAATACAGATGTACCGTACAGAAAAAAATTCTTATTCATTTCTATAATTTTTATTAACATGAAAATACCTTAGGAAGAGTCTGCCCAAGAGCACTCAGAGCAATGAAAGACATCCATGTCCCTTTACATCTTACAGAGCATTTGTAACACACACATAAGAGAATTTATGCAAATTCATACTGCAGTATTGTTCCACTTTTCTGGGTCCTATCTAAATATTCCCACCCCTCTCCTTAAGTGCACTTGTCATTTTTTTTTTTTTGCTGTTCTGCCCACAGCCTCCCCCATGACTTTAACAACAGATCCTGATCTGAGCTAAACTGTTACCGGCTATTATTGCTATAATCCTCACATCAGGCAAGTGTTTTTTCTGATCCAAATCATATTTTTTTAAGTGTTTTAATGTTTGTTTATTTTTGAGAGGGACAGAGACAGACAGCAGGAGTGGGGGTGGGGGGTGGTACAGAGGATCTGAAGTGGGCTCTGCAATGACAGCAGAGAGCCTGATGTGGGGCTCAAACTCATGAACCATGAGATCGTGACCTAAGGCAAAGTCGGATGCTCAACCGACTAAGCCACCCAGGTGCCCCTGACCTAAATCATATTCTTATGCTTTCTCCTTCTCTCTTCTATTTTTGCTTTCCAAACATTGCATTTCTAATATTGGGTTCCTTTGTCTACAAGCCCTATTCATTCACTGATTCTAGATCTGACAATCTTGTATATTTTTACCATAAACACTAAATTTCACCAAATGCACTTTTCTGTAACTTAAGAGAGCTGAACCAAACAAAATGACCTCCACCATTGAAATCAGAGAAATTTAATGCGTGCACCTGGTTTAGCCCTGGCTCCCCACCCTCACTGCTTTCTTCATGCAGAAGAAGCCTAAAACACTATTTAAAAAGACAAAAAAGAAAAAAAAAACTGTTACTCTTCTATGAAAAAAACTTTCCTCACTTTCCATCTAGCCAGCCCAGCATGTTCAACCACCTGAACACCTGAAATGCTGCTGCCATTTAAAGCTAAAAACAAATGAAAATGTAAGGACAGGAAGAGATCTGATTCAAAATCCTCTTATTAAATTAACTCTGAGGAACAGAGATGATTTGTTTAACATCTTCTTTAGGGGTATGTTAATATTTACATTTGATGTGGATAGTTTGTCAAAGTCTAGTGGCTTTGGAGAAACTCTGTTGACTAAAGATAAAGCCCAGAGAGATTTTCAGGTAATATGAAGCAGTAATGGAAGAATGAAGATATTCTAAGACTTCTGACTCCAAGTTTCTCCCTGGATTATTAAAAATACCCTGCAGTGAGGACCGAGGGAAAGCTTGTGTCTACACTTCGGTTATCATTCTCATGAATTCTGAATACAGGCCAAAATCTACCTTCCCTTTGTGGGTAAACAATTTCCTTATTTTCAGGTGATTATGAGGTGACTACATCTCTTATCATATTATTTCCAAATGCACTGTGTGCTAAACAGAATTTAAGCTAACATTCAATCACTGTCTCTTGGATACACTGCAAACAAATGCATGCTATCATAATATCATTCTCCCCTTCTTCCCTACCTCTTCCTCTGTCCATGAAAGATGCCAGCTAATTAACTTAATTGATCTTTCCCACTCGGTTTGGACTGAGCCTCAGAATCCTTCTTACCTTAGCCCTACAGGGAGTTACTGTCAATCAACTACAGCTGGCACTGGAGATGAAATTGTTTTTCATGCTCGCCCTAATGATTATGTGCAGAATTGATTTATTGACTTCTAACAACAATAAAATATATCCTCAGTGAGTAACAAACGTTAGAGGCAATGCTTTCAAAGAAAGAAGGAAGAATCCTTTCTGACTTTTATTTCCCATGTTTTTTCCATGTATATTGTGGCTGGAATCTGCTACTGAATTCAGCGTTGATGCTCTGCTGCCTGACCACACTGTCCTCTGTGCCAACTTTCATGTTTTTTCTTTCCTAAGGCTCTTCTTAGGAGGTGCTGCTATTTATTCATTGCCTCCTTTCACCCATAAACAAATGTGCCCATTGGTACTGAGGCACTGGTATGAGTAAGTGGATGAACAGAAGAAATAATGAGGACACTCCTCAGGGTGAAAGTCAGAGAAAGAAAGCCCTTGGTGTAGGAGTGTGTCAGCCTGAGCCTTGATGCCAGGATTTCTTCAGCGTCTGCAGGAGACACAGAAGTCAGTGGCCATCCGACAGATTTCTATGAAGGTCTTTCATTATTCTGGAATATTTTACTTTTATGGAGAATCTTCCCTTTTTTAAAAAAATATAATTTATTGTCAAGTTGGCTAGTGTGTTCTTGGCTTTGGGAGTAGATTCCCATGATTCATCGCTTACATACAACACCCAGTGCTCATCCCAACAAGTGCTCTCCTCAATGCCCATCACCCAGTTTCCCCTCTTCCCCACCCTCCCCCATCAACCCTTAGTTTGCTCTCTGTATTTAAGAGTCTCTTGTAGTTTCCCTCCCTCCCTCTCTGTTTGAAACTTTTTCCCCCTTCCCTCCGCTTCCCCCATGGTCTTCTGTTAAGTTTCTCAAGATCCACTTATGAGCGAAAACATATATCTTTCTCTGACTTATTTCACCTAGCATAATACCCTCTAGTTCCATCCGCATTGTTGCAAATGGCAAGATTTCATTCTTTCTCATTGCCAAGCAGTATTCCACAATATATATAAACCACATCTTCTTTATCCGTTCATCAGTTGATGGACATTTAGACTCTTTCCATAATTTGGCTATTGTTGATACACTGCTATAAACTTTGGGGTACAAGTGCCCCTATGCATCAGCACTCCTGTACCCCTTGGGTAAATTCCTAGTAGTGCTATTGCTGGGTCATAGGGTAGATCTATTTTTAATTTTTTGAGGAACCTCCATTCTGTTTTCCAGAGTGGCTGCACCAGTTTGCATTCCCACCAACAGTGCAAGAGGGTTTCCATTTCTCCACATGCTTGCCAACATCTGTTGTTTCCTGAGTTGTTCATTTTAGCCACTCTGACCAGTGTGAGGTGGTATCTTAATGTGGTTTTGATTTGTATTTCCCTGATGATGAGTGATATTGAGCATCTTTTCATGTGACTGTGGGCCATCTGGACATCTTCTCTGGAAAAGTGTCTATTCATGTCTTCTGCCCTTTTCTTCACTGGATTATTTGTTTTTCAGGTGTAGAGTTTGGTAAGTTCTTTACAGATTTTGGATACTAACCCTTTGTCTGATATATCACTTGCAAATATCCTTTCCTATTCTGTCGGTTGCCTTTTAGTTTTGATTGTTTCCTTTGCAGTGCAGAAGATTTTTATCTTGATGAGGTCCCAATGGTTCATTTTTGCTTTCGTTTCCCTTGCTTTTGGAGACGTGTTGGGTAAGAAGTTGCTGCGGCTGAGGTCAGAGAGGTTGTTGCCTGTTTTCTCCTCTAGGATTTTGATGGTTTCCTGTCTCACATTCAGGTCTTTCATCCATTTTGAGTTTACTTTTGTGTGTGGTGTAAGAGAGTGGTCTAGTTTCATTCTTCTGCATGTTGCTGTCCAGTCTCCCAGCACCATTTGGTAAAGAGACTTTTTTCCATTGGATACTCTTTCCTGCTTCATCAAAGATTAGTTGGCTATATATTTGTGGGTCCAATTCTGGGTTCTCTATTCTATTACATTTGTCTATGTACCATACTGTCTTGATAGAAATTTTCCCTTTCTGATCTGTCCATTTACAGTTGATTGATCAAAGCGATAAACAATATGCATTATTAAACAATATGCATTGACTCCCATAATTTATTTAAAATGTCCCCAGGGGCGCCTGGGTGGCTCAGTCAGTTAAGCGGCCGCCTTCGGCTCAGGTCATGATCTCACGGTCCGTGAGTTCAAGCCCCACGTCAGGCTCTGTGCTGACAGCTTGGAGCCTGGAGCCTGTTTCAGATTGTGTGTCTCCCCCTCTCTGACCCTCCCCCGTTCATGCTCTGTCTCTCTCTGTCTCAAAAATAAACGTTAAAAAATTTTTTTTTAATGTCCCTAACACAGGGGTAATATTTGGTAAATATTTACTGAATAAATGAACAAGTAAATAAATAACGGGTAGGAGAGGAGGAAAGTGACAGAGAAGTAATTTCCAAGGCTGGACTTGTTGCTGTTGCCACCAGCAGCCTCCTCCACGTAACCTAGAATTCTGTACTAGCATCATCATGTCTTGTGTGTGCTGCAATGAGAAACTGCAGTCTCTCTGACCTCTAGTACCAAACTGGCAAAGAGTTCTGTTTTGAAAGCCTCTGATGAATGGTCACAGCAGGCACGGAGTGGTAATTTTAGCAGGAAACTTGGCCATGGAAGGCAAGGAAGGTGCAAATGCCTGGTTGTTGAGAAAGCCTCACAGGCCAGGAACCTGTTAGGCGTCACCTCACACAAAGCCTGCATTCTCAACTGGGCAGCATGTCCCAAAATCAAGCTGTGAAGAGGCCACAGCGGCCCAGTTCTGACAAGCTCCTGGTGTAGCATCCTTGGTCAGACTCTACCTGAAGCAGAGTTTTTATTCCAAGCGCTACAAGAAAATATAGATTTTTTCCAAGATTTGAAATGACCCCTCCCCCTCTCCATTTCAGGCTTGCCTGGCTTGAAGCAAGGCAAGGTGGGCAACAGACACTGAAAACGTGCCCACTGGGACAGGGCCAGTGGCCCAGAGGCCTGTTCCCCTTTCCTGTTTCTTATTTCAGGGGACATTGTATGGAACTGTCTGGCAGTGGTCTGGTGGTCACTGTCCTTTCTCTTTCACCCTCCCCATGCTTCCCCACTCCTGCCTGTCTGCTGGCCATTGAGGAGTCCCCTCCAGGTGGACGGCCAGCAGAGAAGGACACTTCTTGCCATTAAGGCTGTACGACACCTGTGAGGATGCACATGGTCCCAGGGTTAGGAGAGAGCCTTTACAACTCCTAAGAACACCCGGAGAAGCAGGGAGATGCCTGAGCAGCCCTCCCCTTGTCCCCCTGGCTTCCCACTCACGGCCAACCAGCCAGGAAGGACTGTTGCTTCTGCTCCTACACCATCCTCTCTCAGGTGGTCTTCTCTACCACATTCCCACTGCCCCCTCTGCCTCCTCACTTCTCACCCACACCTTTCTGGAGTCTTCAAGTCAGCCTCCTGGCCACCAGGCTCACAAACCTCCTGCCACCACAGGCCATCAGAATGCATTTCTGAAAATGCGTGTGCAACTGCTTCTAGCCCCTGCTTTGAGTCCCTCCAAGGTCCCTCCAAGGCCTCCTACCTCCCACTGAAATCCTGATCTCCCTGAGCTGGTTCATTCCTTCCGCCAAACTTCAGATGCGCTCAGTTCCAGGAACACTAAACCACCCACACTCAATGAGATGCCTTAGATGCTGCTCAAGTGTGATCTCCCTGTGAAGACTTCCGTGGCACCTCCACTGTAGATACCACACTCTGACATACCTTGCATGCACAGCTCTGACAATACATGACCTTGCTGTGGCTGTCTGCTCACACATCTTTCTCCCACAGACAAGAGTGGCATCGACTATCCCTGCATCCTTGGTGACACCGGATGAATGCCTGGCACCAGTGCCCAGCAGATGTTTACTGAATGAATGATAAAACCACCCACTCCACCTGTCCATTTAAATGGGCTCCACCTGGGGCGCCTGGGTGGCGCAGTCGGTTGAAGCGTCCGACTTCAGCCAGGTCCCCATCTCGCCGTCTGTGAGTTCGAGCCCCGCGTCGGGCTCTGGGCTGATGGCTCAGAGCCTGGAGCCTGTTTCCGATTCTGTGTCTCCCTCTCTCTCTGCCCCTCCCCCGTTCATGCTCTGTCTCTCTCTGTCCCAAAAATAAATAAAAACGTTGAAAAAAAATTTTTTTTAAAAATAAATGGGCTCCACCTTACTCTCTGATTTGGTATGTGAGCCATTAAAACTTTTCAGAGCAAGGCAGGATTTTATTTTTTAAAACTTAGGGGCGCCTGGGTGGCTCAGTCGGTTAAGCGTCCGACTTCGGCTCAGGTCACGATCTCAGGGTCCGTGAGTTCGAGCCCCGCGTCGGGCTCTGGGCTGATGGCTCAGAGCCTGGAGTCTGCTTCTGATTCTGTGTCTCCCTCTCCCTCTGCCCCTCCCCTATTCATGTTCTGTCTCTCTCTGTCTCAAAAATAAATAAACGTTAAAAAAAAAAATTAAAAAAAAAAAACTTGGTTAATAGTTATTACACAATATTTTGTGAAATGAGAGAAATCAAGTTGCTTGGAAGCTTAGCCAACTGCATTACCATTCCTGGCTGACCCTCTCAGGGCAATTGGCCTGGTTCCCTTGTTTTCATTCTGTGTGTGTGTGTGTGTGTGTGTGTGTGTGTGTGTGTGTGTGTTTTAGTTTGTTTTTACTTATTTTTGGGAGAGAGATAGAGAGCGAGCAGGTGAGGGGTAGAGAGAGAGGGTAGAATCTCTGCGCACTGTCAGCGCAGAGCCCAATATGGGGCTCTAACTCACAAACCGTAAGATCATGACCTGAGCTGGTCACTCATCCAACTGAGCCACCCAAGCGCCCCTCATTTTCTATTTTAAATTTAGATTTCCACTAATATCTTACTGGCCTTTGTGAATGAAGATTTTTTTTTTTTAAGTTGGTTGAACTGTTCTGTGTCTTATGTATGTACATGAGAACATTATTTAGATTTCATGATGGCAGTTAGGGAGAAAATGGAACTTTTTAGAGTCTCTTTCTATTGGAAATCTGCTGAAGATACCCAACTAGCAAAGGATGCCTATGTCTGAATTAGTAAGGGGACATTTCAGAGCCTCAGCTTTGTTCACAGAGGACTGTAAAAATTACTAATGATTTGACATAAGGCAAATTTCAAGAAAGTTTTTTTTTAAACACAAAAAATATGACAAAAAGAAATGTTAATAGTTAAGATCTTCATGTTACGTAGCCCAGCCCTATTCACATATTAACTTATTTAATTCTTATAATGTTATTAGGTAGGTGCTATTATTTGACCTTTTCCTAGATGGGGAAATGGAGGCACAGGGCTCTCACAACTAGCAAGTGACAGAGCTGAGGTCTGAACAAAGGTAGCGAGGCTTAAGCATCCAGGGCCTTAACCATTCTGTCAAATTGCCACTAATGTAAATACCTGGAAGGGATGGGTATCATTCAACTGGTTTCTTACAGGGTTCTAGAGTGTCAAGTAACAAGGCCCCAGGAAGTCCTTGTCCTCAGGAAGCTGAGAGACAGACAGGGAGAGGGCAAGACATGAGCGCATGCATCCACGCATCCATCCGTGCATACATAAGACATGTGGGAACCACAGACAGGGGTGTTTGTGAAACAGCCCAGCAAAGACATGGGCACAGGCTGCCTGCTCAGGACCAAAGGCGCTCAGAGTGGGAGCTTTACCTCTCTGGCACCAGTTAGGGGAAGCTCACAGGCAAGTGGCTGCAACTGTATACACAAGTGAGACAATGAAAACATGAGGGCTGAGGTAGTCAAATCTTCTAAGTGAAGACAAGAGGCTTAAACATGATGTTAGAAGAAAAAGGAAGGAAATAATTGATTTAAGGGCAGCGCAGTATGCATGACACAGAAGAAAATAAATTGTTTTAATCCACAGAAATCAATTGTAATAATGTCAAAAAGCCATTTGTCAGAAATCCACAACATCTGTATTCAGCTAGTCATTGACACACTAGCTCATCTCATTAAGGACTGGAGGCAGAAGATGGCGGCTTAGGAGGACGCTGGGCTCACCGCACGTCCTGCTGATCACTTAGATTCCATCTACATCTGCCTAAATAACCCAGAAAACCGCCAGAGGATTAGCAGAACAGAGTCGCCGGAGCCAAACGCAGACGAGAGGCCCACGGAAGAGGGTAGGAAGGGCGGCGAGGCGGTGCGCGCTCCACGGACTGGCGGGAGGGAGCCGGGGCGGAGGGGCGGCTCGCCGGCCAAGCAGAGCCCCCGAGTCGGGCTTGCAAAAGCGGAGGGGCTTGACGGACTGTGTTCCCACAACAAGTGCGACTTAGCGTCTGGGAGGTCATAAGTTAACAGCTCTGCTCGGAAAGCAGGAAGGCTGGAGGACAGAGGGAGGGAGAGCTGCTGAGCCCCCTGACAACAGAGCTCAGTTTGGTGGGGAACAAAGGCGCTCGCCAGCGCCATCTCCCCCGCCCATCCCCCAGCCGAAATCCCAAAGGGAACCGGTTCCTGCCAGGGAACTTGCTCGCTCTGCGCAAACACCCAACTCTGCGCTTCTGCGGAGCCAAACCTCCGGCAGCGGATCTGACTCCCTCCCGCTGCCACAGGGCCCCTCCTGAAGTGGATCACCTAAGGAGAAGCGATCTAAGCCTGCCCCTCCTGCCCCCGAGAACCTTGCCTACCCACCCCAGCTAATACGCCAGATCCCCAGCATCACAAGCCTGGCAGGGTGCAAGTAGCCCAGACGAGCCACACCACCCCACAGTGAATCCCGCCCCTAGGAGAGGGGAAGAGAAGGCACACACCAGTCTGACTGTGGCCCCAGCGGTGGGCTGGGGGCAGACATCAGGTCTGACTGTGGCCCCGCCCACCAACTCCAGTTATACACCACAGCACAGGGGAAGTGCCCTGCAGGTCCTCACCACGCCAGGGACTGTCCAAAATGACCAAGCGGAATATTCCCCTCAGAAGAATCTCCAGGAAATAACAACAGCTAATGAGCTGATCAAAAAGGACTTAAATAACATAACAGAAAGTGAATTTAGAATAATAGTCATAAAATTAATCGCTGGGCTTGAAAACAGTATACAGGACAGCAGAGAATCTCTTGCTACAGAGATCAAGGGACTAAGGAACAGTCACGAGGAGCTGAAAAACGCTTTAAACGAAATGCATAACAAAATGGAAACCACCACAGCTCGGCTTGAAGAGGCAGAGGAGAGAATAGGTGAACTAGACGATAAAGTTATGGAAAAAGAGGAAGCTGAGAAAAAGAGAGATAAAAAAATCCAGGAGTATGAGGGGAAAATTAGAGAATTAAGTGATACACTAAAAAGAAATAATATACGCATAATTGGTATCCCAGAGGAGGAAGAGAGAGGGAAAGGTGCTGAAGGGGTACTTGAAGAAGTAATAGCTGAGAACTTCCCTGAACTGGGGAAGGAAAAAGGCATTGAAATCCAAGAGGCACAGAGAACTCCCTTCAGACGTAACTTGAATCGATCTTCTGCACGACATATCATAGTGAAACTGGCAAAATACAAGGATAAAGAGAAAATTCTGAAAGCAGCAAGGGGTAAACGTGCCCTCACATATAAAGGGAGACCTATAAGACTCGTGACTGATCTCTCTTTTGAAACTTGGCAGGCCAGAAAGAATTGGCATGAGATTTTCAGGGTGCTAGACAGAAAAAATATGCAGCCAAGAATCCTTTATCCAGCAAGTCTGTCATTTAGAATAGAAGGAGAGATAAAGGTCTTCCCAAACAAACAAAAACTGAAGGAATTTGTCACCACTAAACCAGCCCTACAAGAGATCCTAAGGGGGACCCTGTGAGACAAAGTCCCAGAGACATCACTATAAGCATAAAACATACAGACATCACAATGACTCTAAACCCGTATCTTTCTATAATAACACTGAATGTAAATGGATTAAATGCGCCAACCAAAAGACATAGGGTATCAGAATGGATAAAAAAACAAGATCCCATCTATTTGCTGTCTACAAGAGACTCATTTTAGACCTGAGGACACCTTTAGATTGAGAGTGAGGGGATGGAGAACTATTTATCATGCGACTGGAAGCCAAAAGAAAGCTGGAGTAGCCATACTTATATCAGACAAACTAGACTTTAAATTAAAGGCTGTAACAAGAGATGAAGAAGGACATTATATAATAGTTACAGGGTCTATCCATCAGGAAGAGCTAACAATTATAAATGTCTATGCACCGAATACCGGAGCCCCCAAATATATAAAACAATTACTTATAAACATAAGCAACCTTATTGATAAGAATGTGGTAATTGCAGGGGACTTTAATACACCACTTACAGAAATGGATAGATCATCTAGACACACGGTCAATAAAGAAACAAGGGCCCTGAATGAGACATTGGATCAGATGGACTTGACAGATATATTTAGAACTCTGCATCCCAAAGCAACAGAATATACTTTCTTCTCGAGTGCACATGGAACATTCTCCAAGATAGATCATATACTGGGTCACAAAACAGCTCTTCATAAGTTTACAAGAATTGAAATTATACCATGCTTACTTTCAGACCACAATGCTATGAAGCTTGAAATCAACCACAGAAAAAAGTCTGGAAAACCTCCAAAAGCATGGAGGTTAAAGAACACCCTACTAACGAATGAGTGGGTCAACCAGGCAATTAGAGAAGAAATTTAAAAATATATGGAAACAAATGAAAATGAAAATACAACAATCCAAACGCTTTGGGACGCAGCAAAGGCAGTCCTGAGAGGAAAATACATTGCAATCCAGGCCTATCTCAAGAAACAAGAAAAATCCCAAATACAAAATCTAACAGCACACCTAAAGGAACTAGAAGCAGAACAGCAAAGGCAGCCTAAGCCCAGCAGAAGAAGAGAAATAATAAAGATCAGGAAATAAACAATAAATAAACAAGAAATAAACAATATAGAAACTAAAAAAACTGTAGAGCAGATCAACAAAACCAAGAGTTGGTTTTTTGAAAAAATAAACAAAATTGACAAACCTCTAGCCAGGCTTCTCAAAAAGAAAAGGGAGATGACCCAAATAGATAAAATCATGAATGAAAATGGAATGATTACAACCAATCCCTCAGAGATACAAACAATTATCAGGGAATACTATGAAAAATTATATGCCAACAAACTGGACAACCTGGAAGAAATGGACAAATTCCTGAACAACCCACACTCTTCCAAAACTCAATCAGGAGGAAATAGAAAGCTTGAACAGACCCATAACCAGTGAAGAAATTGAATCGGTTATCAAAAATCTCCCAACAAATAAGAGTCCAGGACCAGATGGCTTCCCAGGGGAGTTCTACCAGACGTTTAAAGCAGAGATAATACCTATCCTTCTCAAGCTATTCCAAGAAATAGAAAGGGAAGGAAAACTTCCAGACTCATTCTATGAAGCCAGTATTACTTTGATTCCTAAACCAGACAGAGACCCAGTAAAAAAAGAGAACTACAGGCCAATATCCCTGATGAATATGGATGCAAAAATTCTCAATAAAGTACTAGCAAATCGAATTCAACGGCATATAAAAAGAATTTATTCACCATGATCAAGTGGGATTCATTCCTGGGATGCAGGGCTGGTTCAACATTCGCAAATCAATCAACGTGATACATCACATTAACAAAAAAAAAGAGAAGAACCATATGATCCTGTCAATCGATGCAGAAAAGGCCTTCGACAAAATCCAGCACCCTTTCTTAATAAAAACCCTTGAGAAAGTCGGGATAGAAGGAACATACTTAAAGATCATAAAAGCCATTTATGAAAAGCCCACAGCTAACATCATCCTCAACGGGGAAAAACTGAGAGCTTTTTCCCTGAGATCAGGAACACGACAAGGATGCCCACTCTCACCGCTGCTGTTTAACATAGTGCTGGAAGTTCTAGCATCAGCAATCAGACAACAAAAGGAAATCAAAGGCATCCAAATTGGCAAAGATGAAGTCAAGCTTTCGCTTTTTGCAGATGACATGATATTATACATGGAAAATCCGATAGACTCTAGCAAAAGTCTGCTAGAACTGATACATGAATTCAGCAAAGTTGCAGGATACAAAATCAATGTACAGAAATCAGTTGCATTCTTATACACTAACAATGAAGCAACAGAAAGACAAATAAAGAAACTGATCCCATTCACAATTGCACCAAGAAGCATAAAATACCTAGGAATAAATCTAACCAAAGATGTAAAGGATCTGTATGCTGAAAATTATAGAAAGCTTATGAAGGAAATTGAAGAAGATTTAAAGAAATGGAAAGACATTCCCTGCTCATGGATTGGAAAAATAAATATTGTCAAAATGTCAATACTACCCAAAGCTATCTACACATTCAATGCAATCCCAATCAAAATTGCACCAGCATTCTTCTCGAAACTAGAACAAGCAATCCTAAAATTCATATGGAACCACAAAAGGCCCCGAATAGCCAAAGGAATTTTGAAGAAGAAGACCAAAGCAGGAGGCATCACAATCCCAGACTTTAGCCTCTACTACAAAGCTGTCATCATCAAGACAGCATGGTATTGGCACCAAAACAGACACATAGACCAATGGAATAGAATAGAAACCCCAGAACTAGACCCACAAATGTATGGCCAACTCATCTTTGACAAAGCAGGAAAGAACATCCAATGGAAAAAAGACAGCCTCTTTAACAAATGGTGCTGGGAGAACTGGACAGCAACATGCAGAAGGTTGAAACTAGACCACTTTCTCACACCATTCACAAAAATAAACTCAAAATGGATAAAGGACCTAAATGTGAGACAGGAAACCATCAAAACCTTAGAGGAGAAAGCAGGAAAAGACCTCTCTGACCTCAGCCGTAGCAATCTCTTACTCGACACATCCCCAAAGGCAAGGGAATTAAAAGCAAAAGTGAATTACTGGGACCTTATGAAGATAAAAAGCTTCTGCACAGCAAAGGAAACAACCAACAAAACTAAAAGGCAACCAACGGAATGGGAAAAGATATTCGCAAATGACATATCGGACAAAGGGCTAGTATCCAAAATCTATAAAGAGCTCACCAAACTCCACACCCGAAAAACAAATAACCCAGTGAAGAAATGGGCAGAAAACATGAATAGACACTTCTCTAAAGAAGACATCCGGATGGCCAACAGGCACATGAAAAGATGTTCAGCGTCACTCCTTATCAGGGAAATACAAATCAAAACCACACTCAGGTATCACCTCACGCCAGTCAGAGTGGCCAAAATGAACAAATCAGGAGACTATAGATGCTGGAGAGGATGTGGAGAAACGGGAACCCTCTTGCACTGTTGGTGGGAATGCAAATTGGTGCAGCCGCTCTGGAAAGCAGTGTGGAGGTTCCTCAGAAAATTAAAAATAGACCTACCCTATGACCCAGCAATAGCACTGCTAGGAATTTATCCAAGGGATACAGGAGCACTGATGCATAGGGCCACTTGTACCCCAATGTTCATAGCAGCACTCTCAACAATAGCCAAATTATGGAAAGAGCCTAAATGTCCATCAACTGATGAATGGATAAAGAAATTGTGGTTTATATACACAATGGAATATTACGTGGCAATGAGAAAAAATGAAATATGGCCTTTTGTAGCAACGTGGATGGAACTGGAGAGTGTGATGCTAAGTGAAATAAGCCATACAGAGAAAGACAGATACCATATGGTTTCACTCTTAGGTGGATCCTGAGAAACTTAACAGGAACCCATGGGGGAGGGGAAGGAAAAAAAAAAAAAAAGAGGTTAGAATGGGAGAGAGCCAAAGCATAAGAGACTTAAAAACTGAGAACAAACTGAGGGTTGATGGGGGGTGGGAGGGAGGAGAGGGTGGGTGATGGGTATTGAGGAGGGCACCTTTTGGGATGAGCACTGGGTGTTGTATGGAAACCAATTTGTCAATAAATTTCATAAAAAAAAAAAAAAAGATATCAACATTGCTTCTTGGCAGTCGCTACCAGCACAAAATAATAAAATGTGAATGAACAAAAAAAAAAAAAAAAAAAAAAGGACTGGAGGCAGCAGCACACCCTCTCATCTAAGGATTGAGGGGAGAGCCTGACCTATTACACAATGGGGCTCAGTTGCCGATCACTCAGGGAAACTCAACAAGGACTTTAAGAGGAGAGGACTACAAATTCAGTTTGGTTTAGTTGATACATTTCTGGAGTTGTGGACCATTTCCAGTGTTGGGTTGTGCTCTCCCTGGCCCCTTAGCCATGGGCCGGGTCATGGTGGTCCTGGCAGGTGAATGTGGCCTCTGACTAAATGACAGAAAAGATCCTGGGGCACGGCCCAGCTCACGTGCACTTCAATGTTTGTTGACCGAATGAACAGGTACTGAACAGACAGCATTTCCCATTTCCCACATCAGATGGAAAAATTTACAAACTCTCTATGTGCAAAATACATATATCAGCATTACATTTAGAATTATCTATTCGCCGGATGGACTTCCATGCAGGTTTAACTATATCTCTGAGGGGCTAGAGGGCTCTAGCTAATGTGTGGATTATATATGGAATCGATTATTCAGGTGAGGGAAAAGAGGTGTCAGAGAATTTTCAAATTCTAGTTACGTGGTTGAAGAAAAGACACTGAAGGAGTTCACACAGTATTCAGATGTATCTGTAACTGAAGAGCAGAAAGCTTCCAGCTCACTGTGTGATTTGTTTCTTTTTGTTTGTTTTCCAATTTTCAGTTGGGTAAACACAGAGGCCAGAACAAGGACAAGATGAGCAAAGAAACCGCCTTTGCTTCCTCCCTCTGTGTTTGAGGCCGGTCTCACCCCGCCCAGCTCTGGTGTAGAACTCACTCTGGAAGAGAGGAAGTAGAAAGGCCATGACCACAGCCACAGGATGGAGTGGGGGCCACTGACATCACTGAGGCTTGGGGATCAACAACCACCCAGACTCTCAAAACTTCTGAGGTCTGAGCTCTATGAATAGCTACTAACTTACTTTGCCTTAAAAACAACAACAACAACAACAACAAAACCATTGTCATCAGTATACCTCTTTCAAACTTTCCAAATTAGCATTGTTAATTTGTCTTTCCAGGACATGGATTTGCTATAGAAGATAAAGTAATTCTGAGAGTTTCTTTGATGTGAGAGACTTTGTAAGCACCTGAATATAAGGTGACTTCCCCTTGCTTAGGGATTAGTTTTCTGTGGAGAAGAGGAAACATGGCAATCATCCATTTGGGCATCTGTGACACATAAATTAAGGCTTGATGTTGTGTCTTCTGCAGACCAGATTTTGGTTCCTGAACTCCCATGCTCAGGTGTTAGAATTTCAGTCATTTTTGCTTTGCTTTGCTTATGCCCCACCTTCATAGGTCTTGCTCAGCCTATGTGGTCAACAAGGGCTCAAAAGGGCACTGCCCCTCTATCCACTGAATAGCAGGTTTCTCCCTAGCAGGTCTGATCCGCTGTCCTTGGCACTTAGCAGAGAGCCTGGAGCATGCAGTTCTTAGTGAGTATTTGTGGAGTGAATGAATAAATGAGCCTCAAAGACAACAGGCTTGAAACTGGGCTCATCACCGTACCGTTCCTTAGGCCATCACCTTCTATTACATATAGAGTAATGCTCTATCCAAATCCTGTGAACCTCTATCTGGAAACAGTGGCCAACTCAAGGTACCTGGGAGAAGACCCAATCCATCTCTCCACAAGGAAATAGCTGTCGTAACAGCAACTGTGACAGAGACCTAAGAGAGTTGTCACTCAAACTGAGACTTGTATGTAAAATTAAGTTCTGGGACAAACCAAGTTACCCCTCCAGTCCCCCATCCTACAGATGAGGAATCCGGCGGCCAAACTCACATAGCTAATGAGTGGGAAGAGACAAGCAGTAAAACCTGGGTGTGGTGATGTCTCGTCCAAATCTCTTTCCACAGCCCCTGTCTGCCACAGGCCACAGGGTCCAGTCCTGTCCAATCAGCTCAGGAGAAGCCTTTAGACTGCAATTCTGTGCAGTAAATAGCAGGCTTCAGCTGTCAGGGGGTAAGGTTCAGTAGAAGAGTCCGTGCTCCCGTGTGGTAGTGTCAAACTGCTGACTCCCGGTGCCCCTGGCCTGAACCCTCTTAGTCATCTTTTGATTACACCCTCTCCTGAGTCACCCCTGCCAACAGAAGGTGAGCACCTCCAGCACTTCCTAACACCTTACTGAGAGCCGACGTCATGCTAAGCGCCTCCCGTGTGCCACCATGTCCTTTCAACCCCACAACAACCCAAGTGGTGAAGACCATCATCGCACCCACCTTAAGCATGTGGAAATGGAGGCTTCAAGAGATGAAATAACCTGCTGTCAGTCCACAGAGAGGGGACTCGATCCCAGGCTGTCACCCCAGAGTTTACTCTCTTGGCCCCATGCCATCCTGCCTGCCCGCTGAAGCCTTCCCATGGACTCAGCCTTTCTCCCCCCATCACAGTTCAGTGACCACCTCACCCTAGACTGCTGCCCAGGCTCTTCTCCATCCTCTTCCGGGGGGGGGGGGCGGTCTTCTGTCTCCCATCCATTTCTGCTCATCTTCCAAAACTGTGACTTCCCTATGTCACTGACAGTTTTTTTCCCTCACATCAACCAATTCTCCAGTTCTCTGGGGTTACAGACTGGGTGCCCAACAATTCGGTTCAAGTCTGCCACTATCTACCTGGAATGAGCACCATACCTCACCAGTAAAAGGGCTCAGTGCCTACAGGACGGCCCTCACTTCAGGTGCCAGCTGCCAGTCCTGGGCACCTCTACTTCTGACCAACCAGCTATAAACTGGGGAGTTGACGGACCTCCTCCACGGGTTGGATAAAACTCAAAGAAGTCAGAGAAGTGCTTTAGTTACTATTACTGGTATATTATAAAGGATACAACTGAGGGACAGCCAAGCAGACAACATGCATAGGGCAAGGCATGCAGGGGGCCAGGGGGTGTGTAGAGCTTCCATGCCCTCTCTGGGCACACCTCCCTCCCAGTACCTCAGTGTGTTCACCAAACTAGAAGCTCTCTGAACCCCAGCATTTAGGGGGGTTTGTCACATAGGCATGGTTGATTAAATTATTGGCCATTGCTGATTAACTCAACCTCTCACCCGTCTCCCCTCCCACGAGGTTGAGGGGAGACTGAAAGTTCCAATTCTCTATTCATGCCTTGGATTTTCTGACTGCCAGACCTTTTTCTGAAGCTATCTAGTAGTCCCCAGCCATCAGTCATCTCATTAGCATACAAAAGGCTCTCCTCACTCAGGGGATTCCAAAGGTTTTGGGAGCCGTATGCCAGGAACTGGAATAAAGATGAAATATCTGGTTGTTTTTTTTTTTATTATTATACCACAGTTGCCTTCTACTCAGAAACCTCCAATGCCCCCAGCCCCCACCCTGCTGTGACAAAAGAGGAGAGCCCAAACTTTTCAGATGGCCATTAAGCTGTATAAAAGCTCATCTCCCATGACTCCTGCCTCCTCAGTTCTGGTCCAGAATCTTGCAGATTCCTGCGATTCCTGCCTCTGCACCTCTGTCCCATCTGCCTGCCCCTTCGTTGAATCAAAACATTTCACTGAACTGAAACTGAATCAATGTGTTTAGAATTGTGTGGAACCTCAGAGATGAGGTGGATCAAACCTCTTATTTTATAGATGAGGAAGTGGTGATCCAGACAGGTGAATGGCATAGCCCCAGGTCACAAATTTATTATTGGTTAAAAGGTAGAGAGAACAGTACCAATGTCTGAATTTCTGGTGATGAGTGCTGGAGATGATAAGCTTCAAATTAATAAAATTAATAAACTCTTTTTAAAAATGTTTATTTATTTCTTTTGAGAGAGAGTATGTACATGAGCAGGGGAGGGGCAAAGAGACAGGGAGAGAGAAAGAGTCCCAAGCAGGCTCTGCATTGCCAGCGCAGAGCCTCATGCAGGTCTCAAACTCATGAACCATGAGATCATGACCTGAGCTGAGATCAAGAGTTGGACGCTTAACCTTCTGAGCCACCCACCCAAGCGCCTCACCAAATTAATAAACTCTTATGTAAACTTTCAAAAGCACAAATCACAAGGCAAAAAAAAAAAAAAGAGAGAGAGAGAGGCAGAGATTAATTTGATTATACCAAATGAAGGATTTCTGTTCAATGAAGGATTGAGTTAACACACATAATCAGAAGATAAAATTGGTCACAGATCAATACCTAGAACTCCTGAAAATCAGGAAAAATAGAGTAAACCTAATGTTTAAAAAAGAGCAAATGAAGTGAACATGCAATTAGGGAGGAGAAAACCTCAAAAGTGAATATACCAAAGTCCGCAGTTATTGGAAAAATACAAGATCGAATAATGAGATGCCATTTCATACCTACTGGAAAGCTGGATAATGCTGCAAGATAGGAGTAAGGATTTGGGGATTCACATCTGTGCGGGTGTAGAGGTCAGGGAGAGTAGAGCATGCCAGTCCCACAGGAAAGCAATCTGGCAGTCTTTAGATGTAAGGATACACATCCCTGGGACCAGCAATTCTGTCGTGGGGTATGGATCCCAAAGAAATCTTCCTAGGCAGGAAGTGGAGGAAGCTATTCAGAGCAGCCTATTTGTGTAACTGCAGCATAACTGGTGCCATCTCCAAAACCGTCACCAAAGAGCAGATAGTAAAATGTACAGAGATCTCTGTGGAGCACAGTACACAGCAGACACAGGATGACATGGACAAAGTGAAAACAACCAGTTTAAAAAAAAGCAGAATCAGACCTATAAGTACAGAGAACAAACCATTGGTTGCCAGAGGAAAGGAGTATGGGGTTGGGCAAAATGGGCAAGGGGGAGTGGGAAAACAGGCTTCCAGTTATGTAATGAAGTTACAGGAATACAAGGCACAGCATAAGGGCTACAGTCAATGATACTGTAACAGTGTTGCATGGTTGTATGATGACAGATGGTAGCTACATTCGTGAGTACAGCAGAATGGCATAAACTTGTCCAATCACTACCTTGTAACTTGAAACGAATGTAACATTGTGTGTCAAGGATACTCAGATAAAACTAAAACAAAAACCCAGACAACCAGTTTAGGGCAAAAGCAAGAAACAGAATGAGCTGAGCAACAGGAGGAGTTATATAAATTACATATTTATATATAAACTATATATATATAATACATAGGTATATATTTAAAACATAAGAACCCTAACTATATATATGGGCACATGGGTGGCTCAGTAGGTTGAATATCCGACATCGGCTCAGGTCACGATCTCTGGTTGGTGAGGTCCAGCCCCACATCTGCCTCTCTGCTGTCAGCCTGTCAGCACAGAGCCTACTTCAGATCCTCTCTCTGTCCCCCCTCTCTCTGCCCCTCTCCCGCATGTACTCTCCCCAAAACAAATAAATACTTGAAAAAAGAAAAGAACCTTAACTGTAATAAAGGTTCTGGAAGTACACACAGGAACAAAACATGAACATCAAACGGAATGGCTGCCCATGTAGGAGGTGGGGAATGTTGATGAGAAGCGATTTGATTAGAGGTCCGCTGGGAGAGTTAAAGGCAGGGGCCCCAGTCCCCACCCTGCCTGCTGGCTCAGGCACCAACAGGCCATTTGCTAAGGCTTCAGCTGCAGTCTTTCAGACAGAAAGTTGGAGGCAGGGGCAAGCACCTCAGAAGCAGGCCGGCTACAAAGGAGGCTGCCCTTCTCCACTGAAGCTATTTCCTCACAGCCCACTCTGAAGGCGGGAAGCCCACCTCAGGGCATGAACCCCTCAGATTGTGTGCTTTGGGGGGAGGTGGTTCAAAGTCCACTCGACAAGTAAAATAGTTTAGAAAATGGGGCTTAGGAAAGACAGTGGAGGGGGCAGAGGAGGGATGGTAGAGTGTGCCAGGCAGTCGGAATCGGATAAACTAACACTGTAAACCCAAACCTTCCATTGTTTTGTTTGCTTCCTGGCAGCGCATCCAGAAGTAACCTTTACTGAGGACTTACTATGACCCAACAGGGTGCTAGGGATTTTTACACTTGTCTTACGTACTGTTCACAGAAATCCGACACGGGGGTGGGAGTTATCCCTCTTGTTTTACAGTCAGGGAACAGGGGGCTCAGAGAAAGTACCCCAGCCAAGCTCACACTGTGACTGCATCCACTTGGTCTTCCTCATGCCTTCAGGGGCACTAATCCTTCCATGGAGACAGCTAGCCAACTAGTGGCTTCTGACATTCTCCCTCTAGCACTTTCTGCCCAGCAGCTGGGTTTAGGAGGTTTCCAGGCTTGCCCCAGGCCCTCCAGAGGTATGAAAACTGTTCCAGCAGCTCTGTCTGGGACACACAGGTCTAGAAAGTCAACACCTCTTCAGAGGCTCCTGCTCT
The DNA here is from genome assembly GCF_016509475.1 of Prionailurus bengalensis. Classification (NCBI taxonomy): domain Eukaryota; kingdom Metazoa; phylum Chordata; class Mammalia; order Carnivora; family Felidae; genus Prionailurus; species Prionailurus bengalensis. The sequence continues at coordinate 76,624,408 of NC_057349.1, read as the reverse complement.
AGGGAACTCCTGGGGTTGAGCTAGATTCTAGTAGCTTCCTCTTTGCCCTCTATACTCTTGAGTCCTTAGACGTGGCTCCTCTAACCAAGTCCAGTTTCTAGAGAACTGGAAATGCCCCTGAACAACTCTTTTCCATCCTACCCTAAATCTCCAGCTTCCTGGGATTTAACATGTGGAGGGTGAGTGGGTGGAGTGAGGGAACATTTATAACAGAACAGCAATAAATTCCCTGAGAGTAGAATAATATAAACAAAAAATGACAGTGAAAAATCTCCTTATCACACACTAAAGCATAACAAGACTAGAATTTTATGCAGGTCAAATCATGTTTGTCAAACCCCACAACTGCAGAGTAAGTCCTGATGAGATACTATCAGGAACATGGCCATCAGCCTTCCCCCATTTTATCTCCTGTTAACATATAGTAGCTTATTTTTCCTCAGGCCTCAGTCCAATGATTTTGAGTAAAACTTAAAATTATTGCATCCAACAAAAAGCATTCTAAATAATTTCCAGTGGGGAACTGCTGTAACTTGCAGAAAATGGTTCCAGCCTCAGCCAGAGTTCTATCATAAATACTTGATATGGTGATTAATATCATGGGATCAATTTGACTTAAAGAGGAAAACATTAGTATTAGGGAAAACTAGGAATTCTCCATTTTTTTTTCCACCTAAAGGAGTTTACATAGCCATGGAGAAAAGGATGCCACAAGAAAAAAAGTTGAGAGTTGTGGTTCACATGATATCAAAACAAACTCACATAATGTTTATTTTCACTTCTGGGAGGAAATGAAGACGTAGACTAGTTAACAATTCAATTCAATAAATATTTATTCTGTCAGCATCGCACACAAAACACCAGGTAGGTTGGGCTGTGGAAATACCAACGCTAAGAGACCATACAGGGTTCTTGAGACCCATCATTCTTCTGTGGAGTCCAGACAGATGCTGGTGAGCCGCCCCCACTCCATCTGTGGACTTGCAGGGCTTAGGGATCTGTTTGAATTGTTGTGCTTTCAGTGACCCTGATAACCTTATGACCAATAATCAGAATGGAGAGGAGCTCTCTGCCCATCTCTCACCTCTCTGAAATGAGCTTTCTTTTTGGCAGAAAAAAGCCAAACAGCTCTACCTTATCATCTTTTCCCATCTTCCTCTCTCCACGTTTCCAGGGAAAAAATAACTTCTGTGCTCTTCTGATACCAAGTGTATTGTTAGCCCTCTGTATCCCAGCCTGGACCACACCTCTCCTTCCTTTCCCTGTACGTGGGCTCCACAGATTTCCCTGCTTTGTTCTTCCTCTTATAAAGCTCTTAAGATTTCTTATCACCGGTTACTCCACAGAATCCCTTTAGTCTAGGATTTTACACAGGGTTAAAGTTGGGTGGTGGTTTGATTAAAAAAATAAACCAGATATATGTTTTGGGCATATTTATTACTGTGAAACCCCTCCCTGCTCATTTTCTAGAATTGAGTCCAAGAAGTAAGGCATTGCCTTTAACAGAGCATTTGGGAGCTTGGATTTAAAACTCTTGCACATGTTTTAAGAGTGCCTCATCTCTTAAGTTGGATTCTCTTCCTATATCTCTGCTGCCAAAGAGATTTTATTGAAATCCTCTGAAACCCCAGTGTTCCAGCATTTTGGGTCTCTCTGGAAGTTTCTTTCTTTTGTTAAAAAAACATAGAGTAGTATCTGGTAATAAAAGTAACATTTACAGAGGCCACACTGTGTGCCAGTCAACCCTCTGAGGCAGATACAATTATTCTCCCCATTTTATAAAGGCTGGAACTGAGGCACAGAGAGACAGTAAATAACTCGCACACAGAAGGTAGTTGCACCAGGAATCTACCCCAAGCTTGTGAGCTTAATCGGGCTCAAGCTCCAACATCAAAGGGATCTGCAATCCATTCTTATCTTGTCTCCCTTTTGGAGCCCATGACCAGGGCACTGTACCCAACCTCTTTGAGTTGAGTTTTCCTTCCAATAAAAACGAAATAAAACATTCTACTCCTGACCCTGGCTTTGGATAACTGCCACTGCTCCCATGTACCCCAGCTGACTCCCCTGGGAGGTACGGCTGTGTCCCTCTCCTCTAGATGCCCCCCCCCCTCCAGCGGGGGGGGCGGGGTAATCAAACGCATCAATCTATTTAAAAAGAAATCATCCAAAGGACTTTTATGTCTGTATCTACCCGGCACGCCGGCGGGAGCGTCGCTTTCTCCCCACAGCGCTCTGCGTCCTGTTCCGGGCCGGCCACTCGATGCCCCGCCGTCCGCTGCTCCTCCGCGCTGGGTTCCCTCTCGGTTCGGGACTCCCACCCCAGGGCTCCCCAGCCTCCCCGCTAACAAGGCGCCCTCTTACCATGGCGTCGTAGCGCAGGGCGTTCATGAAGTGCGCCACCTCGGCGCCCTTGTACACCGTGAACCAGATGGTGCCCTGGTACTGGTCGCCGGCGTCAAGCAGCAGCACGTGCGGCTCGGCGCGCCGGATCTGCTGCACCTTGGTGAAGAGGCGCGCCACGCCGCCCACGCAGCGGCTGGCGTTGACGCACTTGCTGGAGTCCTCGCTCGTCTGCTCCAGCCGGCTGTGCACGTCGTTGGTGTGCAGAATGGTGAGTTCCCAGGCGCCGGCCGCCGGCCACAGCAGCGCGCCCAGCGCGAGGAGCCGCAGCGCCGGCGCCCGTGAGGCTCCGGGGCCCATGGCTGCGGCGCGGGGAGCGGGGAGTGCGGACTGGCCGGGCGAGCGGCGGCGAGTGGCGGCGGGAGCTGGAGCTGGGCGCCCTTGCCGGCGGGGCTGGGCGGGGCGGGGGCGGGCTTCCCTCGGCCCGGAGGCCGGCCCCACCGCCGGGCGCACGCCCGCGCGGTCACCCGATCCGACCCTGGCACCCGGGGAGGCCGGGCGCGCCCGGGCTGGCGGCTGGCACCCGCTGCCGGCAGGAACAGTAGGGAGGTTGTTCCCGGCGGGGAGCGGGCCGCCGGCCCCGATGCCGGGGTGCCCGCAGCCCCACAGCTGGTGTGCTGCCTTTCCGGGGTGCGAGGGAGGAACCGGAGGGGCCACCCCGCGTCTAGGTCCTCGCTGTTTCCAGCCTCATTTGAGGCACGAGTTTTTCTCAAGAGGAAAGCACGGTTTGTGTTGGGCTTGTGGTTGCGCGAGCTCATCACTTGAAAGAGCGAAAGTGGGAAAAGGGAGGAAGAAAAAATGGGCGAGATGACGTACCTGGGGGACAGGGGGAGAGGAGTGCAGAGAGGCAGGAGAGAAGAGCGCTTGCCCTTTGTGCTGTGGAAGCCAAAAACGGACTGTGAGACTTGGCTGCCCGCTCTCTTTGCAGCTGGAGGACGCACCAAGTGCATGTAGTTTAGACGTAGAACCTGACAATTGAAGACCATCCCAATCCAGTCCAACGTTTGTTCACAATTAAAGCCTTAGCGACGAAAAGGTATCGGTGCGGGAACTGGTCTTGGAAGCGAAAACAGACCATAGGAGTAAAATCAGCAGCTACGTGGACGTGATGCTGCCTTCCGTTGCTTTTTTAGGCACTTTTGTTGTTTCACATGGTAATGTTTTATGGACTTCTTGGTTTTTTAGGTGTTAATGTTTTAAGGATGTGGCGTGTGTGGGGGTGGGGGTTGGGGGGGGTGGGGGGGAGGGTGCGCACGCACGTTCGTGTTTGTGTAAAGGCAAAGCTTTGGGCCAGGAAAACAATAATAGGAATGCATTCAATAAATCATCCTTATAGAGAATTTCCCTTTGTTTAGCCAGCCGATTACTGACTGCAATCAATTATCTAGCCGCCTTGGGAAGGAAAGAAGGGAATTCGTTTGGAGGCCCTATGAGGTGTCCTATGATTTATGCTTTACTAAACAGCATATGTAGTCCTCACACTTCCTGGAATGCATCAAGTCAGCACTGTTGGCTTGTTTTTGTTTTTGTTTTAAGCTTTTTGGGGTAATACATATATAACGTCAAAATGACCATCCTAACCACTTTTAACGTTTGTTTATTTTTGGGACAGAGAGAGACAGAGCATGAACGGGGGAGGGGCAGAGAGAGAGAGGGAGACACAGAATGGGAAACAGGCTCCAGGCTCTGAGCCATCAGCCCAGAGCCTGACGCGAGGCTCGAACTCACGGACCGCGAGATCGTGACCTGGCCAAAGTCGGACGCTTAACCGACTGCGCCACCCAGGCGCCCGCATCCTAACCACTTTTAAGAGTACAGTTTAGTAGCATTAGTTGCACTCACATTGTTGTGCAACCATCACCACCATCTACCTGCAGAACTTTTTCATCTTCCCAAACGGAAACTCTTGCAGCCATTAAACAATAACTTGCTAACTGTCCTCTCCCCCCAGCCCTTGGCAACCATCATTCTTCTCTGTCTTCATGAATTTGCAGACTCTAGGTACCTCATAGAAGTGCATTAAGACAATATTTGTCTTTTTGTGGGTGCCTTATCTCACTTAGCATACTTGTCCTCTTAACGGTTCGTCCATGTTGTTGCATGTGTTAGAATTTCCTTCCCTTTTAAGGCTGAATAATGTTCCATCGTTTGTACGTGTATACCACATCTTGTTTGTCTATCCATCCATCCATGGAGACACTTGGGTTGTTTCTGCCTTTTGGCTATTGTGAATAATGCTGCTATGAATATGATATACAAATATCTGTTTAAATCTCTGCTTTCAGTGTTTTTGGGAAATGGAATTGCTGGATCATATGGTAGTTCTATGTTCAATTTTTGAGGAAATGCCATACTTTAATGGCTGCATCATTTTATATTCCCACCAGCAATGCTCAAGACTTCAGTTTCAGGGCACCTGGTTTGCTCAGTGGGTTAAGTCTCGACTCTTGATCTTGGCTCAGGTCATAATCTCACGGTTTGTGAGATCAAACTCCGAGCACACATCTTGCCTGGGATTCTCTCTCTCCCCTCCCCCTCCCCCCCCTCCCATCTCTTCCTACCTGCCCCTCCCCCCCATTCATGTGCGTGCTCTCTCTCTCTCAAAATAAATAAATATTTTAAAAAAGAGTTCTGATTGCGCCACATCCTTATTAACACGTGTTTTCTGTTTTTGATAATAGCTATCCTAAGGGATTTGAAGTAGTACTTCACTGTGGTTTGATTTACATTTCCCTAATCTTTAATGATGTTGAGCATTTTTTTCATGTGCTTATTGGCCATTTGTGTATCTTAGTTGGAGAAATGTCTATTCAAGTCCTATGATTTACCCATGTTTTTTTTTTTGTTTTTTTTTAAAAATTTTTTTTTTTTCAACGTTTATTTATTTTTGGGACAGAGAGAGACAGAGCATGAACGGGGGAGGGGCACAGAGAGAGGGAGACACAGAGTCGGAAACAGGCTCCAGGCTCTGAGCCATCAGCCCAGAGCCCGACGCGGGGCTCGAACACACGGACCGTGAGATCGTGACCTGGCTGAAGTCAGACGCTTAACCGACTGCGCCACCCAGGCGCCCCAACCCATGTTTTAATAGGGTTATTTGTGTGTTTTTTGTTAGTGTTGTTGAGGAGTCTATATATTCTGGATAATAATCCCTTATCAGATATATATGTTTTGCAATTGTTTTCTCCCATTCCATAGGATGCCTTTTCATTCTGTTGATAGTGCCCCTTGAGACACAAACTTGTATATTTTGACAAAGTCTGATTTATTTACTTTTTCTTTTGGTATCTATGCTTTTAGTGGCATATCTGAAAAAACACTGCTATATCTGATGTCATGAAGCTTTTCCCCTATGTTTTTTTCCTAAGAGTTTTATTGTTTTAGTTTTTTTTTAATTAAAAAATTTTTTACAATGTTTATTTATTTTGAAGAAGAGAGAGAGTGTGAGTGAGGGAGGGGCAGAGAGAGAGACACAGAATCTGAAGCAGGCCCCAGGCTCCGAGCTGTCAGCACAGAGCCCGACATGGGGCCCGAACTCACAAACCGCGAGATCATGACCTGAGCTGAAGTCGGACACTCAACCAACTGAGCCACCCAGGCACCCCTATTGTTTTAGTTTTTAGGTTTAGGTCTTTGCTCCGTTTTATATCCAATGTATAATATATATGTGGAGATAGGGCGAGGGATAGAGAGAGATTTATCATAAGATATTGGCTCACTTGATTATGAATGTTGAGAAGTCTCACAAGACACTGCCTTGGAGACTCCTGAAACCTGGTAGTGTAGTTTGAAGGCCTGAATGCCAGAGAGCCAATGAATTTACCTTGGTATTAAAGAATATAATTTTGTGTTTCATTCTGTACAGATACATGCAGTTAGTACACAAGTGCAAAATTCGGAATTTGGGGCATGGCAAGAGTTTGGATTTCTGCATTAAAACCAAAAAAAGCTAAGTCTATGAAAATATGATAAAGCATAGGATTTCAACTGCAATTAAAATGTATTATAATGGGAAAAATGGAATGTTTCAGGAAATAGTTCTGGCAGGACTCAGTTAATCTGGAGTAATATGAAAGTATAAAAAGTTCCCTCTTAAATATTCTGAATAAGATTCAGTTTCCAATCAATGGCTTTTTTCCCCTTTCATGTGCTCTCGTTATATATTATAATATTTTAGGTTGGCTGGGGGGAATCTGACTTTTTATTATATTAAAGTAGTAGATATTTGCATTTATCCCATGATTTCTGAGAACTTGCAGTTCTACGCTATGTGTATCTGCACATAAAATAAGAATCTAAGGGGTGCCTTAGGTGGCTCAATCAGTTGAGCATCCAGCTCTTGATTTCTGCTCAGATCATGATCCCAAGGTCGTAGAATCAAGCCCTGTGTCTGGCTCCGTGATGAACCTGCTGAAGATTTTCTCTCTCCCTCTGCTTCTCTCCCCTGTGCATGCTCTTTCTTTCTTTCTTTCTTTCTTTCTTTCTTTCTTTCTTTCTCTCTCTCTCTAACAACAAAAAAAAGGAATCCTAGTAATATGAATTTCACCTAGGAGCCAAGAATCTTCCAAACAAAACCTCAAAGCCAGAATTGCCTGTATTACTATTATTATTTTTTGTTAATTGGTGGAATTATAAAGTACAATAAAAGTATGTAGTTACCTCCTTGATCTTCATGCAGAAAAATAAAAAAAAAATTTGAGTGGCTAATATACTAAGTGGGAGTGTCAATTTTTTATAAAATATTTATTTATTTTGAGAGGGAGAGAGAGAGAGAGAGAGAGAGAGAGAGAGCGCAGGCTCGAGAGCGCAAAGAGGGAAGGAGCAGAGAGAGAGGGAGATAGAGAATCCTAAGCAGGCTCTGCATGGTCAGTGCAGAGCCTGTCAAGGTGCTCGAACCCAAGAACCATGAGATCATGACCTAAGCAGTAATCAAGAGGTGGATGCTTAACTGATTGAGCCACCCAGATGCCCTGGGAGAGTCTATTTGATGTGTATGATGCAAACTTTAGAATAGCAATCAATTATATTTTAAACTTATAAGAGAATGTTGCACATTGAAAATGACAAGAACTTACAGGTATGAAAAGATGCAAAAATGTAAAATTTTTGAAGATGAGGCCAGGATTTAACAAAGTTAAGAATGTATGCATTCAAATATAAGGATTCTGATGTGATTAGAAATTAAAGAGGAGAGGAATTGATTTTTAGCTGGAAATCATATGAGCCTTGTACTTATAACTAAGTCATTATAGATGGACCCAAGGGTGATGACAAATAAACTATTGTATGGAAACAGATCTCCTAGGGTTTTTCCATATCTCAAGATAGAGGAGATCCTTCTGTTAGGAGGTAAAAACAGCTACCTATCTGAAACCAAAAGGAATCATTAGAAAGTTTCGAACTATGTTCAGAATTAATATTTGTATTGATACTGTATTATTTTTAACTTAAATTGTGGGATAAAGTAAATAAATAATTACATTAGTTTTATCAGGAAAAGGATTCGTATAAGATATTCAGTTTGGAGGAAATCAAGAATTTTAGTAGGAACCCTGACCTTTAGCAACTGGATTGGAAGTAGCAATATGATATTCTTTTATAAGAAAAACCTGTTTTGCTGTCCCACTGAAATAGCCCAGGAGTAATTTGACCCCATGAGACACTCTAATGTCCAGGATGATATGATCTCTAATACCATTTCCACTGAAAGAGCATTAAGGGTCCTTTGCAGAAATGGCTGATTCCATGTCTGAGGCTAAAAGGCACAAGTAAACATAAGAAATTAGGCAATGTATATAACATGAATCTGGGGAAGTGGCCAAAATCATCATTTTCCTCTTAAGAGTATGGAATCATGGACACAACAACTGTAAGTAGGATTTTAGGCATCCTATAAGGTCAAAAACAAGAATCTAGGCAGCTTCCTGAGCTAAATCACTGGTGATAAATGAGGTTATTAGCATTAAAACAAGCGGCAAGTGGTCTTCCAATCACTATGATGAGTGACTGAGATCCTAAGTAATCTCTTGAGATTGCTCATGATGGTTCCAATACTTGGAGGGCATATATGCTGTCTTTATCAGGTACTTATTTATTTGTTTATTTATCTATTTATTTATTTAAATTTATTGATTAAAAAATGTTTAATGTTTATTATATTTTTTGTGACAGAGAGAGATAGAGCTCAAGTGGGGGAGGGACAGAGAGAGAGGGAGACACAGAATCTGAAGCAGGTTCCAGGCTCCAAGCTGTCAGCACAGAGCCTGACACAGGGCTCGAACCCACAAACTGTGACATCATGACCTGAGCCAAAGTCAGTTGCTTAACTGAGTCAACCAGTCATACCCAGATACTTTTTTTAAAAAGATTTTATTATTAAGTAATCTGTACACCCAATATGGGGCTCGAATTTACAACCCCAAGATCAAGAGTCACATGCTCCACCCACTGAGCTAGCCAGGCATCCCTTCATCAGATACTTCTATTCCAACTTCCTTTTCAGAAAAACCATGAGCTTTTTGTGCAATGGACCTTTTGCTAGTCTGGTGAAACCTAGAGACTCTTCTCAGAGTAATATTTTTAAATGGATAAAATAAAATAAATTGGATTACAAAGGAAACTAATGAAATACAGTTATAAAAATATTTTTTAAATTTGTGATATAATAATTCATATATTCTTTGTTAACACATTGAGTAACAAAAAGCATATTTAAAATCTTTTTTTTTTTTTTTTTTTTGGGTAGAGAGAGGGCACAAGTGAGCAAAGGGCAGAGAGAGGCAATCTCACAAGGGGCAGAGAGAGAGAGAGAGAGTTTTTCCCAAGTTGACCTATAGAGTCTATGCAGTTACAATCAATATCCCAGACAAGTTATTTTGTAGATATTAAAAAACTGATTCTGAAGTTTTTATGTAGAGACAAAAGACCTGGGACAGCCAAAACAATATTGAAGGAGAAGAGGAAAGTTGGAGCACTGACACTATCTGACTTCAATACTTACTCAACAGCTACAGTAATCAAGAGAGTATGGTATTGGTGAGAGAATTGACACATAGATCAACAGAACAGGATAGAGATCCCAGAAATAGACCCAGATAAATAGAGTCAATAGCTCCTTTACAAAAGAGCAAAAACAATATAATGGGGAAAAGGTGGTATTTTCAACAGATGGTGCTAGAACAACTGGATATCTTCATGTAAACAAATCTACACTCTTCACAAAAGTTAACTCAGAATGAGTCATAGATCTAGCTTATAAAACACAAAATTACAAAACTCTTAGGAGATAACACAGGAAAAAATTTTGGATCCCTTTGGGTCTGGTGAAGCCATTTTGTTTTTTTAATTTTTTAAATGTTTATTTATTTATCTTGAGAGAGAGTGCAGTTGTGTGAGTTGGGGAGGGGCAGAGAAAGAGAGGGAGAGAGAGAATGCCAAGCAGGCTTTGCTCTGTCAGCACCCCCAGTGAAATAAAAAACTTCTGCTCTGTGAAAACACTCTCAAAAGAATAAGTAGGGATGCCACAAACTGAAGGAAAATATTTGCAAAAGATACATGTGATAAAGGACTATTGCCCAAGATATACAACGAACTCTTAGAAGTTTAAATAAGAAAACTTAATCTAAAACTGGGCAAATGAGGGGTACCTGGGTGGCTCAGTTGGTGAAGCATCTGACTTGATTTCGGCTCAGGTCATGATCTCATGGTTTGTGGGATAGAGCCCTGGGTCAGGCTCTGTGCTGACAGTGCAGAGAGGGATTCTGTCTCTCCTCTCTCTCTCTGCTCCTCACCCCACTCACATGCATGCTCTCTTTCTTTCTAAAATAAACATTAAAGAAATAAAAAATAAAAATGGGTAAATGATCTGAACAGATACCTCACTAACAAATATATATAGATAACAAATAAGTGTATGAAAAGATGCTCCACATCATATGTCATTAGGGAAATGCAAATTAAAACAGCAATGATATACCACTACACGCCTATTAAAATGGCTAAAATGTAGAAACGTGACAACAGCAAATGTTGATAGGGAGGGTATAGCAACAGGAACTCTTCGTTCATTGCTGGTGGAATTATAAACTGGTGTAGTCATTTTGGAAGACATTTGGGCCATTTCTTTAAAAAATAAACATGCTTTCACCATATGATCTAGCAATTTCATTACTTGGTATTTTCCCCAAAGAGTCAAAAACCCATGTTCACACAAAAACCTGCACGTGAATGTTTGTAGCATCTTTATTCAGAACTGACAAAACTCGGAAGCAACCAAAATGTCCTTCCATAGGTGAATGGATACATAAACTGTGGTACATTCATACAAAGGAATATTATTCAGCCCCCACAAAAAGAAAGAAGCTATTAAACCATGCAAATTCACAGAGGAAACTTTAATACATATTACTAAGGAAAGAGGCTAATCTGAAAAGATTATATACTGTGTGATTCTAACTTTATGACATTCTGGAAAACGCAAAACTGTAAACAGAAAAAGGATCAGTGGTTGCCATGGGCAGGGGAAGGGAAGTGTAAGTAGAGCACAAAGAATTTTTAGGGTGGGGCACCTGGGTGGCTCAGTCGGTTGGCATCCGACTTCAGCTCAGGTCATGACTTCAACTCAGCTCACAGTCTGAGTTCGAGCCCCGCATTGGGCTCTCTGCTGACAGCTCGGAGCCTGGAGCCTGCTTCAGATTCTGTGTCTCCCTCTGTCTCTGCCCCTCCCCTGCTCATGCTCTGTCTTTCTCTGTCTCAAAAATAAATAAAAACATTAAAAAAAATTAAAAAAAAAAAAGAATTTTTAGGGCAGTGAACCTATTCTGAGATATTACAATGGTAGATATATGATATACATTTGTCAAAATCCACAGAATGTACAACACGAAAAATGAACCCGAATGCAGAGTATAGGCTTTGGGTGATGATGATGTGTCAATGTAGGTTCCTCGATTATGACTAGTGTACCACTCTGATACAGGATGTTGATAATGGGAGAGACTGTACATGTGTGGAGCCAGGGGACATAATGGGAAATCTGCATACCTTCTGCTCAATTTTGCCGTGAACCTATGACTGCTCTAAAAAATAAATTCTGTTTTTTTTTTTTTAAAGTTAAAAGGATATCAGTCACAGCTCTCTTTTTTCAACTTGGCAGCTTAGCCAAGAAAGCGTGTTGTTTTTCCACAGTATCCATAATGATGACTGTAGGGTTTTCATGGAAAGATTTATTTTATTCATGTAATTATGAACAACTGACAGGTAATACGGATAAAGGATATATATTTCTTTTCCAAAGTGAAACAAGAATGGGTTTTCTTTTTTTGTAGAAAAAGTGAAACCTCTGCTTATAGTTCCAGGTACTTTTTAAGATTTCCCTCTTCTGAGTGGTGGAGGAGGGCTCTCCACAATGTTCTCATTCTTGACAAAATCTCTTAAAAATGCCATGATTCAGAGATCTGCTTCTGATAGGGGTGTTGCCTGTATGGTTGTAAAAAAAAAAAACAAAACTGCTTCAGGGTAACAGGTGGAGTCTTAGTTACCAGTGCCTTTCTGTGTAGTGAACAATGAGTGATGATGACCCAAAGAGGTTCCTTTTTCATGAAAGTAGAGCAATATGTATGACAAATGTGTCAGGAATGCTGTCTGCATAAGCTTATGAAGTGTTTCTTTTCAGACAGTTTTGTTTGGCAATTTTTCTTCTTTTTCTTTTCTTCTTAAAAAAAATCATTTCCAAAACATTCACAGTCTTCATAATTTCTAAAAAGGACCAAAAATTTTTTTTGATGACACCAGCAAGTCCACAGTGAACAAAACGAGGAGATGGCTATTTTAAGGAGATGGCCTATAGTTCCCACCGGTTACTTGCTGAAGGAGAACTTTGAGGTTGCCAATTCTTTAATAATATGCTTCAAAATGTGAAAAAGAAATGTAATTACTCAAACATCACATATTTGACAAAAAAATATTTCTAGCCTTTTCCCCAGCAGGAAAAGGATGTGGAGAAGCTGTGTATCATTGTGCTGGGACATTGCATGAGAGCCATAGAGGCCCGGGAATCACAGTGTGCTTTGCTCTTCCAAGGATGTGTGTGGGCCATGCTGCAGAGCAAATTTAAAACTCTTTGTAAGACTCAACAATTATTTAAAAAGAAGCTTGCAGGGTAGACCCCAATGCCATTGCAGAAAAATGAGGATTCTATTTGTGCATTAGGAATCCAGTACTCCAAGGATGGGCCAGGCCACCATCTTGGATCAATATTTGCTCCCCTACCTTTGGATTTCTAGACTGCTTACTTCGTTCTTTTTCTTTTTCCTTTTTCTTTTTTTTTCATTTTTACTTCTACCTTTGGGTCATTCCCTTGCTTTACACACAAGGATGAGTTTTCTGGGGATTTTGTCAGACTGAAACTTACCTTCACAATGTCTCTCAAGTTTCTTCTCATGTTATTGTGTTAATTATTCTTTCTTTTTTTTAAATTTTTTTTTTCTGTGTTTATTTTTGAGAAAGAGAGAGAGCGCAAGCCGGGCAGGGGAGGGGGGCGGCGCAGAGAGAGAAGGAGACACAGAATCACAGAATCCGAAGCAGGCTCCAAGCTCCAAGCTGTTAGCACAGAGACTGACGTAGGACTCGAACTCACGAACTGTGAGATCATGACCTGAGCCAAAGTCGGAGGCTCAACCAACTGAGCCACCCAGGTGCCCCTGTTAATTATTATTTATTTTTCTATTTACTTATTTATTTTTTTAATTTATATCCAAGTTAGCATATAGTGCTATAATGATTTCAGGAGTAGATTCCAGTGATTCATCCCCTATGTATAACCCCAGTGCTCATCCCAACAAGTGTCTTCCCTGATGCCCCTTACCCATTTAGCCCATCCCTCCACCCACAATGCCTCCAGCAACCCTCAGTTTGTTTTCTGTATTTAAGAATCTCTTATATTCTGTCCCCCTCCTTGTTCTTATATTATTTTTGCTTTCCTTCCCTTATGTTCATCTGTTTTCTATCTTAAAGTCCTCATATGAGTGAAGTCAGATGATATTTGTCTTTCTCTGACTAATTTTGCTTAGCATAATGCCCTCTAGTTCCATCCACATAGTTGCAAATGGCAAGATTTCATTCTTTTTGATTGCTCAATAACACTCCATTGTATATATATACCACATCGTCTTTATCCATTCATCTGTCCATGGACATTTGGGCTCTTTCCATACTTTGGCTGTTGTTGATAGTGCTGCTATAAATGTTGGGGTGCATGCGCCCCTTTGACAGTACACTGGGATCTCTTGGATAAATACCTAGTAGTGCAATTGCTGGGTCATGGGGTAGTTCTATTTTTAATTTTTTGAGAAACCTACATAGTGTTTTCCAGAGGGGCTGCACCAGCTTGCATTGCCACCAGCAGTGCAAAAGAGATCCTCTTTCTCCGCATCCTTGCCAACATCTATTGTTGCCTGAGTTTGTTTATTTTAGCCATTGTGACTGGTATGAGGCAATATCTCAATGTGGTTTTAATTTGTATTTCCCTGATGATGAGTGATGTTAAGTACTTTTTCATGTGTCTGTTAGCCATCTCGATGTCTTCTTTGGAGAAGTGTCTATTCATGTCTTTTGCTCATTTTTTCACTGGATTATTTGTTTTTTGGGTGCTGAGTTTGAGAAGTTCTTTGTAGATTTTGGACACTAACTCTTTCTCTGATATGTCATTTGTAAATATCTTCTCCCATTCTGTCGGTTGCCTTTTAGTTTTGCTGATTGTTTCCTTTGCTGTGCAGAGGTTTTTATTTTGATGAGGTCCCAATAGTTCATTTTTGCTTTTGTTTCCCTTGCCTCCAGAGACATGTTGAGCAAGAAGTTGCTGCGGCCAAGGTCAAAGATGTTTTTGCCTGCTTTCTCCTCGAGGATTTTGATGGCTTCCTGTCTTCTGTTTAGATCTTTCATCCATTTTGAGTTTATTTTTTTGTATGGTATAAGAAAGTGGTCCAGGTTCATTTTTCTGCATGCTGCTGTCCAGTTCTCCCAGCGCCATTTGCTGAAAAGACTGTCTTTATCCATTGGGTGCTCTTTCCTGCTTTGTCAAAGATTAGTTGGCCATATGTTTGTGGGTCCATTTCTGGGTTCACTATTCTGTTCCATTGATCTGAGTGTCTGTTTTTGTGCCAGTACCATACTGTCTTGATGATTACAGCTTTGTAATACATCTTGAAGTCCAGGATTGTGATGCCTCCAGCTTTGGTTCTTTTTCAGGATTGCTTTGGCTCATTGGGGTCTGGCTCCCCATTCTGGCTCCATACAATACAATTTTAGGATTGATTGTTCTAGTTCTGTGAAGAATGCTGTTGTTACTCAGATTCAGATTGTGATTGCATTGAATATGTAGATTGCTTTGGGTAGTATTGACATTTTAACAATATTTGTTCTTCCAATCAATGAGCATGGTGTATTTTTCCCATTTTTTTGTGTCTTCATCAATTTCTTTCATAAACTTTCTATAGTTTTCAGTGTATAGATTTTCTACCTCTTAGATTTATTTCTAGGTATTTTATGGTTTTTGGTGTGATCGTAAATGGTATCAATTCCTTGATTTCTCTTTCTGTTGCTTCATTGTTGGTGTATAGGAATACAATCAATTTCTGTGCATTGATTTTATATCCTGCGACTTTGGTGAACTCATGGATCAGTTCTAGCAGTTTGTTGGTGGAATCTTTTGGGTTTTCCACATAGAGTATCATGTTGTCTGCAAAGATTGAAAGTTTGACTTCCTCCTTGCTGATTTGGATGCCTTTATTTCTTTGTGTTGTCTGATTGCAGAGGCTAACTGATTGCAGAGGCTAAGACTTCCAATACTATGTTGAATAACAGTGGCGAGAGTAGACATTCCTGCCTTGTTCCTGACCATAGGGGGAAAGCTCTCAGTTTTTCCCCATTGAAGATGATATTAGAGTTGGGGCTTCCATATATGGCTTTTATGATCTTGAGGTACGATCCTTTCATCCCTACATTCTTGAGGGTTTTTATCAAGAAAGGATGCTGTATTTTGTCAAATGGTTTCTCTGCATCTTTTGAGAGGATCATTTGGTTCTTGTCCTTTCTTTTGTTGATGTGATGTGTCACATTGATTGTTTTGTAGATATTGAACCAGCCCTTCATCCCAGGTATAAATCCCACTTGGTTGTGAATAATTCTTTTAATGTATTGTTGGATCTGGTTGGCTAATATCTTGTTGAGGATTTTTGCATCCATGTTCATCAGGAAAATTGGTCTATAGTTCTCCTTTTTAGTGGGGTCTTTGTCTGGTTTTGGAATCAAGGTAGTGCTGGCTTCATAGAATGAGTTTGGAAGTTTTCCTTCCATTTCTATTTTTTGGAACAGCTTCAAAAGAATAGGTGTCAACCTTCTTTTAATGTTGGGCAGAATTCCCCTGGAAAGCCATTTGGCCCTGGACTCTTATTTTTTGGGAGATTTTTGGTTACTAATTCAATTTCCTTACTGGTTATGGATCTGTTCAAATTTTCTATTTCTTTTTGTTTCAGTTTTGGTAGTTTATATGTTTCTAGCAATTTGTCCATTTCTTCTAGATTGCCCATTTTATTGGCATATAATTGCTCATAATATTCTCTTATTATTGTTTGTATTTCTGCTGTGTTGGTTGTGATCTCTCTTCTTTCATTCTTGATTTTATTTATTTGGGTCCTTTCCTTTTTCTTTTTGATCAAACTGGCTAGTGGTTTATCAATTTTGTTAATTCTTTCAAAGAACCAGCTCCTGGTTTCATTGATCTGTTCTACTGTTTTTTTTTTATTTCAATAGCATTGATTTCTGCTCTAATCTTTATTAGTTCCTGTCTTCTGCTAGTTTGGGGTCTTATTTGCTGTTCTTTTTGCAGGTCTTTAAGGTGTGACATTAGGTTGTGTATCTGAGACCTTCCTTCTTTAGGAAGGCCTATAGTGCTATACACTTTTCTCTTATGATCACCTTTGCTGTGTCCCAGAGGTTTGGGGCTGTGGTGTTATCATTTTCATTGGCTTCCGTGTGCTTTTTTTTCTTTATTTTTTAATTAAAAAAATAAATTTTTTAAAAGTTTATTCATTTTGAGAGGGACAAAGACAGCACAAGTCGGGGAGTGGCAGAGAGAGGGGGAAACAGAGAATCCTGAGCAGGCTCCGCACCATCAGCACAGAGCCTGATGCAGAGCTCAAACTCACGAAACTGTTAGATCATGACCTGCACTGAAATCAAGAGTCGGACACTTAAACAACTGAGCCACCCAGGCGCTCCCCGCCCCGCGCCTCTGGCTTCCAGGTACTTTTTAATTTCCTCTTTAACTTCTTGGTTAGCCCATGCATTATTTAGTAGGATGTTCTTTATTTAGTCTCCAAGTATTTGTTATTTTTCCAAGTTTTTTCTTGTTGTTGATTTTGAGTTTCATAATGTTGTGCTCTGAAAATATGCATGGTGTGATCTCAATATTTTTCTGCTTGTTAAGGACTGACTTGTGTCCCAGTATGTGATCTATTCTGGAGAATGTTCCATGTGCACTTGAGAAGAATGTATATTCTGCTGCTTTAGGATGAAATGTTCTTATATATGTTAAGTCCATCCAGTTCAGTGTGTCATTCAAAGCATTGTTTCCTTGTTGATTTTCTGTTTAGATGATCTGTCCATTGTTGTAAGTAGGGTGTTAAAGTCCCCTACTATTATGGTATTATTGTCAATGAGTTTCTGTATGTTTGTGAGTAATTCATTTATATATTTGGGTGCTTGCACATTTGGAGCATAAATGTCTACAGTTGTTAGATCTTGGTGGATAAACCCCTGAATTATGATATAATTTCCTTCTTCATATCTTGTTACAGTCTTTATTTTAAAATTTAGGTTATCTGATATAAGTATGACCACTCAGGCTTTCTTTTGGTGACTATTAGCATGATAGGTGGTTCTCCAACCCCTTTTCTTTTCTTTTCTTTTCTTTTCTTTTCTTTTCTTTTCTTTTCTTTTCTTTCTTTTCTTTCTTTTTTTTGTATTTTGTAACACTGTTTTATTAAGAGTGAACACTTTTCTAAAAAAAAAAAAAAAAAAAAGAGTGAACCCTTTTCGGTATTCCTAAACTGTAAACAATGAGAAACTGAAGTATCAAAGGAACACATCAGGGATCATCTGTAACAGACAGAAACCTTTAAATTTTCTTATTGCCTTTATACAATCAATGTATATTTAAGTAAAACTGAATTCCTTATTAGGCAAACATTTGTGCATATGCTGTCTTCTCTTTATCTTTCTTTGCCTTTATCTCTTGTTTGGCTTTCAGCAGTTCTGCCTGGATAGATTTATCTTCCCTGCTCTCTCCTGAGCTTTCTTAAGATCGCTAAAACTTGATCGTATTCTTTTAATCCTTGCCATCCGTGAACTCTATGGTACAATGCTTTCGTATTTGATGGGTCTATTTCAAGAGCCTCCAAACAACTGTCAATTGCTCCCTGCCAATTTGACATCTTCAGTTTACAAGCACCAATATTCAGAACACAGCCTAAAGCTGTAGGTTGCAGCTTTGATCTATCTGCTTTCTCAATAACAGCCTTTGAACCTTCCACGTATCTTAAAACCTTTGTATATATTTTAATGGCCATCTCCCAGTTCTAGGATTTGAAAAAAGTATTTCCAATATTTTTTAAGTTTTCTGTTATTAGTAAAAATTTATCTACATCTTTTAAGTCTCTATCTGCTTCCTCAGGGAAATCTGGATGACTGTCACCAGAGCCATCTTTTGGGAATATGCCCCATTCATCCCCTTTCTTCAATTTCCTCATTTTGCAATAACACACAATTTGGCAGGTTTTTCAGCTTTCACTTATACATTTTCCGGTATCCTTACCACACTCATTCCTTTAATTATGTGGCCAAATACCACATGTTTCCTATCCAAATGAGGAGTCAGAACTGTTGTGATAAAGAACTGAGAACCATTTGTATTGCAGCCTGCATTTGCCATGCTCAATAAGCCTTCCTGGTCATGCTTATAATAGAAATTTTCATCTTCAAGTTTTCCACCATAAATACTTTCTCTGCCTGTCCCATTTTGATTTGAGAAGTCTCTACCCTGAATCATAAATTTCTTAGTAATTCGACGGAAAGGACATCCTTTGAAATGGAGAGGTTTCCCAGTGGTGGGTCCAATGCCTTTTTCTCTGTACACAATGCACGAAAATTTTCTGCAGTTTTCAGTACAATATCTGCAAACAATTCTAAGACAATTCACCCAACTTGCTCTCCTCCAATGTCCATGTCAAAGAAGACTCAGGGGTTATTGGGGTTGGAGGGCTTAGTTTGGGGGGGGATTGGTTAGACATATTGAATTGCAGATGCATTTGGAAGCAAACTCAGAGAACCTCCTCCATCCCCTTGCTTTCAATCTGAAGGTGTCTTTAGGTCTAAAGTGGGTCTCTTGTAAATAGCATATAGATGGATCTTGTTTTCTCATCCATTCTGTTAACCTATGTCTTTTGATTGGAGGTTACAGTCCACTGATATTTAGAGTGAGAACTGAAAGGTATGAATTTATTGCCATTATGTTGCCTGTAGAGTTGGAGTTTCTGGTGGTGTTCTCTGGTTCTTTCTAGTCTTTGTTGCTTTTGGTCTTTTTTTTTTCCCTGTCTTTTCTCCCCTGAGAGATTCCCCCTTAAAATTTCTTGCAGGGCTGGTTTAGTGGTCACGAACTCCTTT
The DNA here is from genome assembly GCF_016509475.1 of Prionailurus bengalensis. NCBI lineage: Eukaryota > Metazoa > Chordata > Mammalia > Carnivora > Felidae > Prionailurus > Prionailurus bengalensis. Next base: position 76,605,286 of record NC_057349.1, on the reverse strand, counting down.
AGTTTTTGTTTGGGAAAATTCTTATCTCTTCTATTTTGAATGACAGCCTTGCTAGGTAAAGAATTCTTGGCTGCATATTTTTCCAATTCAGCACATTGAGTATATCCTGCCACTCCTTTCTAGCCTGCCAAGTTTCTGTGGATAGGTCTGCTGCAAACCTGATCTGGCTTCCCTTGTAGGTTAAGGACTTTTTTTTTCCCCTTGCTGCTTTCATGATTTTTTCCTTGCCTGTTTTGTGAATTTGACTATGATATGCCTTGTTGATGTCGGTTTTTGTTGAATCTAATGGGAGTTCTCTGTGCTTCCTGGATTTTGATGTCTGTGTCTTTCCCTAGGTCAGAAAAGTTTTCTGCTATGATTTTCTCACAGAAACCTTCTACCCCTTTTTATCTTTTTTCATTTCCTGGGACCCTTATGATTCAGATGTTATTCCTTTTTAATGAGTCACTGAGTTCTCTACTTCTTATATTATGCTCTTTTGCCTTAGTTTCCCTCTTTTTCTCTGCTTCATTATTCTTCATAAATTTGTCTTCTATATCGTTGACTTACTTCATCCATCCTTGCCACTGTGGCATCCATTAGGATTGCAGCTCAGTTATAGCATTTTTATTTTCATCCTGACTAGATTTTTACTTCTTTTATCTCCACAGAAAGGGATTCTATGCTTTCTTTAACTCCAGCTAGTATTCTTTTTATTGTGATTCTAAATTCTGGTTTAGACATCTTGCCCATTATCTGTGTTAAGTCCCTGGCTGTTATTTTTTCCTGTTCTTTCCTTAGGGATGAATTCCTTCATTTCATCATTTTGAAGGAAGTAAAAGACTGCCAAGTTCTGTGGTTAAAGTTGTGCAGATTGTTGGGTTAATCCTCAAATCAGTTTTCTAGGTGTGCAAGATGGTTTGGCCTTAATCTAGCTGCATTTCAGGGACAAGACAGGCAAAAAAAAGTTCCATTCTTCTCCACCATCTTGGTCCCTCCATTATTATTTCTAATAAAAACTACCTTTTATTTGTGTCATGACTTTTTTTTCTTTTTTTAATATATATTTTTAACATTTATTTATTTTTGACAGAGAGAGAGACAGAACGTGAGCAGGGTAGGGGCAGAGAGAGACAGAAACACAGATCTGAAGCAGGTTCCAGGCTCTGAGCTGTTAGCACAGAGCCCGATGCAGGGCTGAAACTCATGAACCATGAGATCATGACCTGAGCCGAAGTCAGCTGCTTAACTGAGCTACCCAGGTGCCCCATGACTTTTTTTTTCTTCCAGGAACCTAGAAATTTGGAAGAGTATAACCAGTTGTGGGAAAACCCATGTACTGTTTGTATTTTTTCTTTAAAATATAGCCACGTATGTTTTCAAACATAGCTACATAGATTTTCTTTAAAACATAGTTATGTAAGTTTTAAAGAAAAAATAAAAAAATACATATAAGTTCTTTATATGTTTTGGATACCAACTCTTTATCTGATATGTCATCTGGAAATATTTTCTCCCATTCCATAGGTTGCCTTTACTTTTGTTGATTGTTTCCTTCACTGTGCAGAAGCTTTTTATTTTGCTGAAGTCCTGCCACTCTGGACAACAGTATGGAGGTTCCTCAAAAAGTTAAAAATAGAACTACTCTACAGTCTAGCAATTGCACCACTATGTATTTACTCAAAGAATACAAAAATACTAATTCAGAGAGATACATGCATCCCCATGTTTATAACAGCATTATCTACAGTAGCCGAACTATGGAAATAGCCCAAGTGTCCGTCGACTGATGAATGGGTAAAGGCAATGTGCTACCAGTGGTGCTTGGGTGGCTCAGTTGGTTAAGTGTCAGACTTCAGCTCAGGTTATGATCTCATGGTTCATGAGTTCAAGTCCTGTGTCAGGCTCTGTGCTGACAGCTCGGAACCTGGAGCCTGCTTTGGATTCTGTGACTCCCTCTCTCTCTGCCCCTCCTCCTCTTGCACTCTGTCTCTTTCTCTCTCAAAAATAAACATTAAAAAAATAAAAAGAAAAGAGAAAATGTGGTACATATATACAATGGAATATTAGCCACAAAAAGAATGAAATCTTGTCATTTGCAACAACGTGCATGGAGCTAGAGAGTATTATGCTAAGTGAGAGAAGTCAGTCAGAGGAAGACAAATACCATTTGATTTCACTCATATGTGGAATTTAAGAAACAAAGCAAATGAGCCAAGGGAAAAAAGAGAGAGATGCAAACCAAGAAAGAGACTCTTAACTGTAGAGAACAAACTGTTGGTTGCCAGAGGGGAGGTGTGTGGAGGCATGGAGTAAATAGGTGATGGGGATTAAGGAGTACACTAGTGATGGTGAGCACTGGGTGTTGAGTCACTAAATTCTATACGTGAAACAAATACTACACTGTATGTTAACTAACTGGAATTTAAATAAAACCTTTAAAAAAAGATGAATTTTTTAAACTAAGAAAAATGATGAGGGGCAAGCTTTTAAGAAGCACCGTCTCCAAACCACCAAGTCTTGTGGTGGACAATTTATCTTTACTCTTTTGTGAATTTTCACAGTAGTCTTTTTAAAGTTGAGGATAATAAATCACAGAGAGATGAAACACTTTGTTTAGTTCAGCTTTGCCAGGTCTGTCTGGCTATCTAACCTTGATGACTCAAAATTGTATATATTTTTTATCTCTTCCGAATGAAAAAGCATACTATCTGAAACCTTGGGCAAGACTCAGTTCTCCTGTGGTTTAATTTCTCATTTTACATAAGAAGAAATGATGTAATAATCCACTCTCCAAAGCTTACAAAACAGGTTCCTGAGAGATTGCCATATAGTGACATGGTAGTTGGTGATGCAGGCCTAGGAGCAGGGCTTCCCTGAGGACAGAGGAAGAGCTGGAAGTACACACCCTACCCCTATAAATGATTGACAGGGAAATGGTAGAGGAAGTGGTAGGTACTAACTGGAGCTGGAGGAACAATTCTGTGGGGAGCTGAGCCTTCTCCACTCCCATTTAAGAGTAGCAGGTTGACATGAAGGACAGACAGACATTAGTACACCTGAGCTTTCCCCTTCCCTTTTCAGAATAAGGAACATAGGTCACAAGGGCAACCTGCAACAGCCAGCATCCATCCTATCCTTCCCATGTGCCTAGCACTATACATCAACCTATTAAGTCTCATTTAATGGCTGCAACAACCTTATGAAGGGTTTTGTTATCTCTGTTTTACAGAAGGGGCAACTGAGGATTTGAGAGTATAAGTGTCTTGCTCAAGATCACAAAGCTGGTAGGTAAAGAAATAACCTTGGTTTCAATTGCTAACACATTCGTATCATTTCCATAGACTTCTGTGTGTTTTTACAAAATTGTTTACCCTGGATTTCCTTTAGCTGGGAGGCTTTTAGGTTGAGAAGCTTTAAAATAGGTCATGGGGTGCCTGGCTCAGTTGGTGGAGCATACGACTCTTGATCTTGGGGTTGTGAATTCGAGCCCTACATTGAGTATGGAGATTACTTAAAAAATATAAAATCTTTAAAATAAGTCATGAATGTTATGAGAAACTTAATCCCATTTTCATTAGAATTACTAATATAAAGTTAACCTGATCTTAGAGACTCACCTCTTTTACCCCCAAACTGGTCCAGAATCAATCCACAGTTTTCTTTCCATTGCCTATCAGTTCAGGCCTTTAAAAAAGTGTGATAAATTTCATTTTGTCATGGTATATAATCTCTTGGATTCTTTCTGTTTGATAGTATTTTGTTGAGAATTTTTATGTCTATATTCATAAGAGATATTGGTTTGTAGTTTTCTTCTCTTGTCATGTTTTTGTCTGGTTGCGATATCAGGGTAATGTTGACCTTATAGATTGAACTGGGAAATTTTCATACTTCTATTTTTTAGGAGAATTTGTGAAGAATTCGTGTTAATTTCACTTTAAATATTTGGGAGAATTCATTAGTGAAGCCATCTGAGTCTAGGCTTTTCTTTGTGGGAAGATTTTTTTTTAATCTTTTTTTAACGTTTATTCATTTTTGAGAGACAGAGAGAGACAGAGGCATGAGCAGGGAAGGGGCAGAGAGAAGGAGACACAGAATCCGAAACAGGCTCCAGGCCCCTAGCTCTCAGCACAGAGCCTGATGCGGGGCTCGAACCCATGAACTGTGAGATCCTGACCTGAGTCAAAGTCGGATGCTCAACCAACTGAGCCCCCAGGTGCCCCGGGAAGATTTTTATTATTAATTCAATCTCTTAACTTCCTATTGGTCTATTCAGATTTTCTTTTATTTTTTTTTCTTGAGTCAGTTTCAGTAGTTTGTAACTTTTTGGGAATTTCTCCATTTCATCTAGGTTATCGAATTTGTTGGCATGTAATTATGATTCTTTTCTTTGTATAAGGTTGAGAGTAATGTCCTTTCTTTCATTCCAGATTTAAGGAACTAATTTCAGTTTTTTATTTTTATTTCTTACTTTTTTTGGTCATTCTAGCTAATGGTTTGTCATTTTTTGGATCTTTTAGAAGAACTTAGAAGATTTTTTTCTATTAGTTTTTTATTTTCTATTTCACTTATTTCCACTCTTCATTATTTTCTTCTTTATCCTTGCTTTAGGCTTAGTTTGCATTTATTTTCCTAGTTTCTTAAGTTAAAACATTAAGTTATTGATTTAACACAGGCATGCACAGCTATAATTTTACCTGTATACACTGCTTTCACTGCATCTCATTTTTACTGTTTCATGGCCATTAATCTCAGCATACTTAATAATTTCTTTTATGATTTCTTCTTTGACCTATTGGTTATATAGGAGTATGATGCTTAATTTTCATGTATTTATGAATTTCCCATATTTTCTTTATTTATTGACTTCTAATTTTATTCCATTGTGGTTGGAGGACATGCTTTATGACTGAAATCTTTGTGAATGTATGGAGGCTTGTTTTATGACCTAGCATATGATCTATCCTGGAGAATATTCTGTGTGTGTCTGAAAAGAATGTACATTCTGTTGGGGTGCCTGGGTAGCTCAGTCGGTTAAGTGTCTTGACTCTTGGTTTTGGCTCAGGTCATAATCTCATGGTTTGTGAGTTTCAGCTCCACATCAAGCTCTGCACTGGTGGTATGGAGCCTGCTTGGGATTCTTTCTCTCTCCCCTCTCTCCCTCTGCCCCAATCCCACTTGTTCTCTCTCTCAAAATAAATAAATAAGCCTAAAAAATGTACATCCTATTGTTGTTGGGTGGAGTGTTATTTAAATGTCTGTTATGTCTAGTTGGTTTATGGTGTTTTCAGGTCTTCTGTTTCCTTTTCCATCTTCTGCCTAGTTGTACTATTCATTTTTGAAGTCTCCAATTGTTACTGTTGAATTGACCATTTCTCCTTGCAGTTTTGTAACTTTTTACTTCACACATTTTTAGGTTTTGTTATTATATGCATACATGCTTATAACTGTCATTTATTTCTGATAAATTTACCCTTTTATTACTATACAATGTTTTTTTTGTCTTACAGTCTATTTTGTCTGATATTAGTACAGCCACTCCAGGTTTTTGGATACTCCATACTCTATGCATATATCTCTTTTCTCATCCTTTTATTTTCACCTTATTTTTGTCTTTTAATCTAAAATTTGTCTTCTGTGGATGGCATATAGTTGGATCATGGATTTTTTTCCTCCATTCTTCCAAATCCTGCCTTTATATTTAATCTAATAACCAGTTTGGTAGGATTCATATCTGTCATTGTGCTCTTTGTTTTGTATATTTATTATATCTTTCTTGTTCCTTTGTCCTTCCATTACTACCTTCATTTTTGTTGTTTTCAATTTTTTTTAAATTATTTTAGAAAGAGAGTGTGTGTGAGTTGGGGAAAGGGGCAGAGGAGGAGAGAGAGAGAATCCCAAGTAGGCTCCATGCTCAGCATGGAGGCCTGACTCAGGCCATGAGCCTGGGATCATGACCTGAGATGAAATTGAGAGCTAGATGCTCAACGGACTGAGCCATCCAGGAACGCGTTGACATTTTCTAGTGTACCATTTTAATATCTCCTCATTTTTAAATTCCATTTGTGAATTATTTTCTGTCAGTTCAGAGCCAGATGTAGGGCTTGATCTCATGAACCATGAGATCGTGACCTGAGCTGAAATCAAGAGTCAGACACTTAACCTATTGAGCCACCCATGTGCCTCATGTTTTTGTCTTTTAATAGTTTGACTATGATGTGTCAAGTGTGGATCTAATTGGAGTTTCTTGAGCTTCTTGGATGTGTTGATTTTTGGTTTTCATCAAATTTAAGAAATTTTGTCCCTTATTTCTTCAAATAGACTTTCTATCCCCTTTTCTCTTTCTTTCAGGTGCTCTCATCCTGTGAATGCCATTACACTTAATCATGTCTCATAAGTCTTTGAGACACTGTTTATTATTTTTCATCATTGTATTTTCTTTCTGTTCCTCAGACTAGATAGTTTCTATTAACCCATCTTTAAGTTTGTTGATACTTTTTGCAGCCAACTCAGATTTGTTGTTGAGCTCTTCTACTGATTTTTCATTTCAGTTATTGTGCTTTTCAGTTCCAGAATTTCTTTTTGGTTCTGTTATTTATTTATTTCGAATAATTGCTATTTATTGGTATTATTTTCCAATGAGATGTTGTTCTCATATGTTCTTTTAGTTTTTTAGTTCTATGAATGTATTTATAATAGATGATTTAAAGGTTTTGTCTAATAAGTCCAACATTTGAGCCCCATCAAGGACAGTTTCCATTAGCTGTTTTTTTATCCTCTTGGTATGGACCATACTTTCCTATTTCTTTGCATGTCTTATAAACTTTTAAACAAATACTGGACATTTAAGATAATGTAATACGGTAACTTTGAAAATGAGACCATCCCTTCCACCAACCAGGGTTTGTTGTTGTTTGTGGTTGTGATTGTGATTGTTGTTGCTGTTTATTTTCTGAACTAATTCTCTAAAGACTTTCCTGAACTAATTGTGTAAAGTGTATATTCTCTGTTGTATATGGCCACTGAAGTTTTTGCTCAGTTAACTTAATGATCAGCTAATGATTGGACAGAAATATCCTTAAATGCCTTGAACTGGAAAGTCTCCTAGCCTTTGCTCAGGGTTTTTCTATGCATGTTGGGGCATACTTTCAGCATTCTGATAGGCAGTTTTTGCAACTCTTCCTTAGCCTTCATTTTCTGTTTGTACAGAATCTCAAAGCTAGCCAGAGGTGAAAATATTAGGACCTTCTAAGATCTTTCCTGGCATACTCACATCTCTGCATGTGCATGGCCTTTTAGATTCCCAGGACTACGTTGAGCTTTTCAAAGTCCCTAAGGACTCCTTATTCACTAGCTTCTCCTTTAAAATTTTCCTGATCAGCCTCTTATTTGCCCAACTGTTAGTGCTATCTTAAACAGCTGTGATGTTAAATAATTGCCATGCATTTTTTTTTTTTTGACAAGCACTGTTGGGAAAAGGCTATTCCACTGAGCAAGTGCTGAGGTAGGTCAAAAAAGAAGCCCCATTAGTGGGGATTTCCAGAAAGCTTCCACTTAGGTCATATGATGGCAATTCTTTGGGAATGGAGGTTTTTGGGGAGTGCTAAGCCTGTTCTGCCATCTCAGTGACTTCTAGGCTACTGGTGTAACAGCTGCTGTGATTGCACATCTGTTGGGTTTCAAGACTACTATGGGGATAGGAATAGGGCAAATTAAAGATTCCACAATGCATTTTTTTTAAACAGATATTCAGACTTTTTTCTTGAGAAAAGAAGAAAAATTGGATTACTGCAAGCCTTTGGTTAATTTCCAGAATTCTGAAAAAAGCTGATTTTGACAGTTTTACTGGTGCTCTTATTATTTTTATAGAGAACTATATTTGGGGAGCTTGTTTCCTGCCATCATGGAAGTACTTCTCAAGATTTTTTTTTTTTGCAACAAAAAGCAATTATACTGAAACTTGTCCAGCAGAGAAACAGAAACTTCCTACTTCCTATGCATCATCCCACACCCCATGTCTATTTGATTTTGTTCATGATAGCTATCTTTGAAAAACGTTCTGTGGTTTTTTGATCCTTCACTTAATCCTTTAACTCTTAAAGAGAAGGGGCCTTGAACTGTAAATGTCCCCTAAGGTTTGATAATTAAGGATTTTAATAATGTTTTTATTATTTCAGTTTGGATTTTAGAACATTATTGTGTTTCATCCATTTTTCTTAAAAATTTTAAAATCTAACTCCCCCTCCCTGAGTTTACTAATATGTAACCATCACACAGAGCAAACTAACATACTTACCACTTGAATGAATGGATATCTTACAGTAAAATTGACAAAGGGAGGAATTTTCAGCATAACGAATTCCCATCAACTTCTTTTTAATCGTTAGATGTATGTTTTTTTTTAAAGTTTATTTATTTTGAAAGAGAGAGAGAAAGAACAAGGGAGGGGCAGAGAGAGGGAGAGACAGAATCCCAAGCAGGCTCTGCACTGACAGAGCAGAGCCTGACATAGGCCTTGAACTCACGAACCATAAGATCATGACCTGAGCAGAGATCAAGAGTCAGACACTCAACTGACTGAGCCACCAAGGTGCCCCTAGATTTATATTTTAATTAAAAAAAAATCTGACCTAAAAACTCATGAAGGAGCAGTCAAGATGTTTGCCAATCTTTTAGATAAACATTAGAATATTGTAAGTTATTTTATGACTCTTAATTAACATGTTATCATTTTTCACCTTTGATCCATCCACTGAGCTCATGCCTCTTCTCTTTTCTTCAAATCTTTAGCCTAATTGTCTAAGATTTAGGAATTTCCCTATATTACACACTCATCTGACAGCATAACCTTTGGGCCTTGTCTTATTCCTCTTTATCTTCTCCACTGAACCAAACATCTTTCATATTTTTATGTAGTCAAGTTTATCTATTTTTCCATTTTGGTATCTGGGTTTCATGTTGTACTTAGGCAAAATTAAGTTTTTCTCTTGTATTTTCTTCCACAGTCTTTATAGTTTCATTTTAAATAATTGATCCAACCAGAATTTATTCTGGTCTAAGGAGTGACGTAGGGATTAACTTTTATTCTTTTCCCAAAAGATTTGCCAGGTGACTCAATTCTGTCATTGAATAGTTTTATCTTTTCCCAATGTATAGGTAATGCAACTTTTTACAAAAGAAATTTTTATATGTACTTTAGCCTTGATTATGTTTCATTTATCAGCTTGTCTATTTTGACTGAAGTACCAATTATTGTTGCTATTAAAATCTAGTAGAACTCCTAGTTTACTGTCAAGGTGGATCCAGCTTTTGTGTGACCTAATGCTAATATAGTTTAAGAAAAAGAATACAAAATCACAAAAAATTAGTACAAAAAGGAATATTGATTTAGAAAGAGAAAAAAATCATCACAAATTACAGAATTTTGGAAGATAATTACTTCAAACATCATAACAGCTGGAAAACAATCAATATTTTTATCTGTTGCCTCTCACCTTTCTATAATGATTTCCCCCTACTTTTTGACTATTTACTTTTTGATTGTCTCTTCGTATCAAATAATTTTATAATATAATTTTCTATATAGAGAAAGGAAAAATAAAGTCTTTTTTCTATCATATGTTTTTTTTATTGAAACATTTTTATAAGTAAAGTTTATAATTTCTTATAATCGAAATAAATTTTTTTCACCTTTATACCTTATCATTGGTAATGTCATGTCAAGTTTGGCTTCCCAACTTCTATAAACCTCCACAAAATTTCTTTAATATATAAGCTGTAAGATTTTAGGCATTTAGTGTTTTTTTCCCCCATGAATGATATTGTGTATTTATTGAAATGTTGGCATTCATTAACAAATATGTTGTTGATATCACTGTCATATTGTATTTTCATGTCCTGAATCAGAGGGAGCTGGCATAATAGACAGTAAAATGTTTTTAGAAACTATTCCCATAGTATGGTTAGCCTATACCTTATACGCTGAAGTGACTGAATACCACATAAATATATCCAACTACATCCAAACTAAATGAATCTTCCAGTCGACTTTCTCTTAGCTGGTTCTCAAAATTCCTAAGTCCTCTCCAGTACTATTCATCACAAGGGAAAGTGTGATGAAGAGGGAACCTTCAGGCACCTAAGGCACCTAAGGCACCTGGGTGGCTTAGTTGGCTAAGTGTCTGACTCATGATCTTGGCTCAGGTCATGATCTCACAGTTCTTCAGATCCAGGACTGCATCAGGCTCTGTGCTGACAACATGGAGCCTGCTTGGGATTCTCTCTCTTCCTCTCTCTCTGCCCCTCCTCCACTTGCTTGTGTGCTTTCACTTTCTCAAAATAAATAAATAAACATTTTAAAAAAGAGAGATAGATGTCTTAACCAATTGCAGTTAAAATACCTTACATGTGAAATTTTAACAAAATCATATGAGCATATAAATACATTGCTAGACCCCTCCCAGGGCCTTGAAAGTGATCCATGCAGGTGTGGCACCCTGAGGTTTAAGCTTTATTGGTTTTATAGTAAATCCATCTGTATACATTACTCTTGTTTTCAATAAATCTCTGAGCTGTTCTCATTTGTTTATTATTTTCCAAAGAGCTTAAGAGTAATTTTATCCAGTTCACAAAAATCTTATTTGGGAGAATGCCTGGAAGATGGCAGTGTAGGAGGACGCTGGGCTTACCTCGTCCTGCTGATCGCTTAGATTCCACCCACATCTGCCTAAATAACCCAGAAAACTGCCAGAAGACTAGCAGAGCAGACTCTCTGGAGCCAAGCGTAGACAAGAGGCCCACAGAAGAGGGTATGAAGGGCAGAGAGGCGGTGCGTGCTACATGGACTGGCAGGAGGGAACCGGGATGGTGGAGGGGCAGCCCACCCGGCCAGGCAGAGCCCCCGAGTCTGGCTTGCAAAAGTGGAGGGGCCAGACTGCATAAGTTCTGATAGCCAGTGGGACATAATATCTGGAATGTTAAAAGTCAACAGCTCTGCTCTTGGAGAGCTGGGAGGGTGAGAGGACACTGGGAGGGAGAGTTGCTGAGCCCCAGAAGACAGAGCTCAGCTCGGCAGGGAACAAAGGCTCTGACAAGCGCCATATCCCTCTCCCATCCCCCAGCCAAAATTCCAAAGGGAACCAGTTCCTGTCACCAAACTTGCTTGTACCGTGCAAACACCAAACGCTGTGCTTCTGTGGATCCATCCCTCTGACGGGTCTGCCTCCCTCCTGGTGCTGCAGGGCCCCTCTCGCAGGGGACCACCAGCAGCAAAGCAAGCTAAGCCTGCCCCTCCCACAGCTGTGCACCTTGCGGAACCACCCTGGCTAATATGCCAGATCCCATCGAAGCAGCACCACAAGCCTGGCAATGTGCAAGTAGCCTAGACAGGGGCCACACCACTCCACAGTGAGTCCTCCCTCTGGGAGAGGGGAAGGTAAGGTACACACCAGACTGACTGTGGCCCCAGCACTGGGCTGGGGGCAGACATTGGGTCTGACTGCGGCCCCGCCCACCAACACAAGTTACTCCAGACAGCACAGGGAAAGTGCCCTGCAGTGTCGAGCCACTGCAGTGACTACCCAAGAAAATGAGACGGATGAACTCTCCTCAAAAGAAACTCTAGGAAGTAGCAACAACTAACGAATTGATCAAAAATGATTTAAGCAATATAATAGAACAAGCATTTAGAATAATAGTCATAAAATTAATCGCTGGACTTGAAAAAAAGCATAGAGGACAGCAGAGAATCTATTGCTACAGAGATCAAAGGACTAAGAAATGTCATGAGGAGCTTAAAAATGCTATAAATGAGGTGCAAAATAAAATGGAGGTGGCCATAGCACGTATTGAAGAGGCAGAGGAGAGAATAGGTGAATTAGAAGATAAAATTATGGAAAAAGAGGAAGCTGAGAAAAAGAGATTAAAAAAATCAAGGAGTATGAGGGGAGAATTAGAGAACTAAGTGATGCAATCAAATGGAACAATATCCGTATAATAGGAATTCCAGAAGAGGAAGAGAGAGAGGAAGGGGCTGAAGGTTTACTTGAACAAATTATAGCTGAGAACTTCCCTGATCTGGGGAAGGAAAAAGGCATTGAAATACAAAAGGCACAGAGAACTCCCTTCAGACATAACTTGAATCGATCTTCTGCACGACATATCATAGTGAAACTGGCAAAATACAAGGATAAAGAGAGAATTCTGAAAGCAGCTAGGGGTAAACAGGCTCTAACTTACAAAGGTAGACACATAAGAGTAGTGGCAGACCTATCTACTGAAACTTGGCATGCCAGAAAGAATGGCGGGAAATCTTCAATGTGATGATCAGAAAAAATATGCAGCCGAGAATCCTTTATCCAGCAAGTGTGTCAGTCAGAATAGAGGGAGAGATAAAGGTCTTCCCAAACAAACAAAAACTGAAGGAATTCATCACCACTAAACCAGCCCTACAAGAGATCCTAAGGGGGACCCTGTGAGACAAAGTCCCAGAGACATCACTATAAGCATAAAACCTACAGACATCACAATGACTCTAACCCCATATCTTTAAATAATAACACTGAATGTAAATGGACTAAATGCGCCAACCAAAAGACATAGGGTATCAGAATGGATAAAAAAAACAAGACCCATTTCTTTGCTGTCTACAAGAGACTCATTTTAGACCTGAGGACACCTTCAGATTGAAAGTGAGGGGATGGAGAACTGTATACCATGCCACTGGAAGTCGAAAGAAAGCTGGAGTAGCCATACTTATATCAGACAAACTAGACTTTAAATTAAAGGCTGTAACAAGAGATGAAGAAGGGCATTATATAATAATTACAGGGGCTATCCATCAGGAAGAGCTAACAATTATAAATGTCTATGCGCCAAATACGGGAGCCCCCAAGTATATAAAACAATTACTCATAAACATAAGCAACCTTATTGAGAAGAATGTGGTAATTGCAGGGGACTTTAACACTCCACTTACAGAAATGGATAGATCATCTAGACACACGGTCAATAAAGAAACAAGGGCCCTGAATGATACATTGGATCAGATGGACTTGACAGGTGTATTTAGAACTCTGCATCCCAAAGCAACAGAATATACTTTCTTCTCGAGTGCACATGGAACATTCTCCAAGATAGACCACATACTGGGTCACAAAACAGCCCTTCATAAGTATACAAGAATTGAGATCACACCATGCATACTTTCAGACCACAATGCTATGAAGCTTGAAATCAACCACAGGAAAAAGTCTGGAAAACCTCCAAAAGCATGGAGGTTAAAGAACACCCTACTAAAGAATGAATGGGTCAACCAGGCAATTAGAGAAGAAATTAGAAAAAATGGAAACAAACGAAAATGAAAATGCAACAATCCAAATGCTTTGGGACGCAGCGAAGGCAGTCCTGAGAGGAAAATACATTGCAATCCAGGCCTATCTCAAGAAAAAAGAAAAATCCCAAATACAAAATCTAACAGCATACGTAAAAGAAATAGAAGCAGAGCAGCAAAGACACTCCAAACCCAGCAGAAGAAGAGAAATAATAAAGATCAGAGCAGAAATAAACAATATAGAATCTAAAAAAACTGTAGAGCAGATCAATGAAACCAAGAGTTGGTTTTTTGAAAAAATAAACAAAATTGATAAACCTCTAGCCAGGCTTCTCAAAAAGAAAAGGGAGATGACCCAAATAGATAAAATCATGAAGGAAAATGGAATTATTACAACCAATCCCTCAGAAATACAAACAATTATCAGGGAATACTATGAAAAATTATATGCCAACAAACTGGACAACCTGGAAGAAATGGACAAATTCTTAAGCACCCACACACTTCCAAAACTCAAACAGGAGGAAATAGAAAACTTGAACAGATCCATAACCAGTGAAGAAATTGAATCAGTTATCAAAAATCTCCCAACAAATAAGAGTCCAGGACCAGATGGCTTTCCAGGGGAATTCTGCCAGACATTTAAAGCAGAGATAATACCTATCCTTCTCAAGCTTTTCCAAAAAATAGAAAGGGAAGGAAAACTTCCAGACTCATTCTATGAAGCCCTCATTACTTTGATTCCTAAACCAGACAGAGACCCAGTAAAAAAAAGAGAACCAATATCCCTGATGAATATGGATGCAAAAATTCTCAATAAGATACTAGCAAATTGAATTCAACAGCGTATAAAAAGAATTATTTGCCGTGATCAAGTGGGATTCATTTCTGGGCTGCAGGGCTGGTTCAAAATTAGAAAATCAATGTGATACATCACATTAATAAAAGAAAAGAACCATATGATCCTGTCAATTGATGCAGAAAAAGCATTTGACAAAATTCAGCATTCTTTCTTCATAAAAATCCTCGAGAAACTCAGGATAGAAGGAACATACTTAAACTTCATAAAGGCCATTTATGAAAAGCCCACAGCAAATATCATCCTCATTGGGGAAAAACTGAGAGCTTTCCCCCTGAGATCAGGAACACGACAGGGATGTCCACTCTCACCGCTGTTGTTTAACATAGTGGTGGAAGTTCCAGCATCAGTAATCAGACAACAAAAGGAAATCAAAGGCATCAAAATTGTCAAAGATGAAGTCAAGCTTTCACTTTTTGGAGATGACATGATATTATACATGGAAAACCAGACACACTCCACCAAAAGTCTGCCAGAACTGATACATGAATTAAGCAACGTCACAGGATACAAAATTAATGTATGCAAATCAGTTGCGTTCTTATACACTAATAATGAAGCAACAGAAGACAAAGAAAGAAACTGATCCCATTCACAATTGCACCAAGAATCATAAAATACCTAGGAATAAACCTAACCAAAGATGTAAAAGATCTGTATGCTGAAAATTATAGAAAGCTTGTGAAGGAAATTGAAGAAGATATAAAGAAATGGAAAAACATTCCATGCTCATGGATTTGAAGAATAAATATTGTTAAAGTGTCACTACTACCCAAAGCTATCTACACATTCAATGCAATCCCAATCAAAATTGCACCAGCATTCTTCTCAAAGCTAGAACAAGCAATCCTAAAATGTGTATGGAACCACAAAAGACCCCGAATAGCCAAAGTGATATTGAAGAAGAAGACCAAAGCAGGAGGCATCACAATCCCAGTCTTTAGCCTCTACTGCAAAGCTGTAATCATCAAGACAGCATGGTATTGGCACAAAAACAGACACACAGACCAATGGAATAGAATAGAGACTCCAGAATTGGATCCACAAAAGTATGGCCAACTAATCTTTGACAAAGCAGGAAAGCATATCCAATGAGAAAAAGACAGTCTCTTTAACAAATGGTGCTGGGAGAACTGGACAGCAACATACAGAAGATTGAAACTAGACCACTTTCTCACACCATTCACAAAAAAAAACCCTCAAAATGGATAAAGGACCTGAATGTGAGACAGGAAACCATCAAAACCCTAGAGGAGAAAGCAGGAAAAAAAACCTCTCTGACCTCAGCCACAGCAATTTCTTACTTGACACATCTCCAAAGGCAAGGGAATTAAAAGCAAAAATGAACTATTGGGACCTTATGAAGATAAAAAGCTTCTGCACTGCAAAGGAAACAATCAACAAAACTAAAAGGCAACTGACAGAATGGGAAAAGATATTTGCAAATGACATATTGGGCAAAGGGATAGTATCCAAAATCTATAAAGAGCTCACCAAACTTCACACCCAAAAAACAAATAATCCAGTGAAGAAATGGGCAGAAGACATGAATAGACACTTCTCTAAAGAAGACATCCAGATGGCCAACAGGCACATGAAAAGATGCTCAATGTCACTCCTCATCAGGGAAATACACATCAAAACCACACTGAGATATCATATCATGCCAGTGAGAGTGGCTAAAATGAACAAATCAGGAGACTATAGATGCTGGAGAGGATGTGGAGAAACGGGAACCCTCTCGCACTTGGTGGAAATGCAAACAGGTGCAGCCACTCTGGAAAACAGTGTGTAGCTTCCTCAAAAAATTAAAAACAGATCTACCCTATGACCCAGCAATAGCACTGCTAGGAATTTACCCAAGGGATACAGGAGTGCTGACGCATAGGGGCACTTGTACCCCAGTGTTTATAGCAGCACTTTCAACAATAACCAAATTATGGAAACAGCTTTAATGTCCATCAACTGATGAATGGATAAAGAAACTGTGGTTTATATACACAATGGAATACTATGTGGCAATGAGAAAGAATGAAATATAGCCTTTTGTAGCAATGTGGATGGAACTGGAGAGTGTTATGCTAAGTGAAATAAGTCATACAGAGAAAGACAGATACTATATGTTTTTACTCTTATGTGGATCCTGAGAAACTTAACAGAAGACCATGGGGGAGGGGAAGGGGAAAAAAAGTTAGAGAGGGAGGGAGCCAAACCATGAGAGACTCTTAAAAACTGAGAACAAACTGAGGGTTGATGGGTGGTGGGAGGGAGGAGAGGGTGAGTGATGGGTATTGAAGAGGGCACCTGTTGGGATGAGCACTGGGTGTTGTATAGAAACCAATTTGACAATAAATTTCATATTAAAAAAATCTTATTTGGTATTTAATTAGTGTATCAGTCAAAGGAGAGAAGCCACACAGTGATTTGAATTGGTAAAGTTTAATGTAAATAATTATTAATTTCAACAGAGGATTAGAACAACAAGGTATTGACTCTTAAAAGTAAACAAAACTCTAAGGAATATAGGAATAGCAGATATAAGGAGCAGCCATCACTCCTACACTAAATGAGGTAAAGCCAAGGAAGAGCCCCCAGACTGATATCCAGATGTTGGTAGAGACTGGCTTACTGGATGGTAGAGAGGTTGCTTCAGTGCTGAACCGGTAGGACTTGCTGGAAGTATGCACCACAAGGTGCCAGGAAAAGCTGATCATTGGAAGGTGAACAAAATCTCATCAGGACAGTGGTACTAGGAATCTTCTGGTGGCTGCGCACTGAAGGAGCTAGGTTTTGGAGAAGTTCTATACTCGCAGGAGTCTGGAGAGTAAGCAGGAGGGAACCAGGAGGCAAAAACTCTTCCTCATACAGTTTCTCTTTGACAAAGTGCACTCTACTCGTTAGCTGGCAAAAGAAAAATAAAATTTAAAGGATCTGGATCCATTTTTGTAGAGCAGCCAATGAATAATGAATTTGGACAAGAGGTAATTAATTGCTATCTGATAATTGATAATGTATTGGATTTATACATTCATTTAAGGAAAACATATTTTTATCTAAGAAAAGAGTATGGTGTCCCATTTGCTCAAGATTTTTCTTAGTAGATTTTTCTAGTTTCAAAAATACATGAGTATTATAAGCTTATATTTTTTCCAAGTATTATGTTCATTTTGTTGTTTCTACTGGGAATTAGATATTTTCCCATTATATTTTTTAAAATTTTTTTTCAACGTTTTTATTTATTTTTGGGACAGAGAGAGACAGAGCATGAACGGGGGAGGGGCAGAGAGAGAGGGAGACACAGAATCGGAAACAGGCTCCAGGCTCCGAGCCATCAGCCCAGAGCCTGACGCGGGGCTCGAACTCACGGACCGCGAGATCGTGACCTGGCTGACGTCGGACGCTTAACTGACTGCGCCACCCAGGCGCCCCATTTCCCATTATATTTTTGATCATTGTTCAAGCTGTTGATTTTTTTGTATCTTCATTTTGCAGTGACAGTCTTATTAGTTTATCTTAGTATTCCTAATGTTTTTTCCCCAGTTGATTTTCTTGGTTTTCCATACATAAAATTTTATTATCTGAAACTAATGAAAATTTTTTGGTTTTTTTTCCCAGATTTCTAGGAGCTTTATATAATTCTAAGATGCTTATGTTAATAATATATCTACCTATATATTATCTAAGAGGGTTTTTTATATTACTTATTTGACAATACTTCCCATGTAATTTAATATACCAAATAAGTCTAATTAGTTTAATTTCTTACACACAGAAAATTTTTTTTCCTGAAATGTTCTATGGGTCTGCTGGCAATTTTAAGTTAGATTGCAGTCAAAAGACTCTTTTATTTATTTATTTATTTATTTATTTATTTTTACTTTGGATAATCTTTTTTTTTCTTTTTTAGTTTTTATTTAAAATATAAATAGTTAACATACAGTGTACTACTAGCTTCAGGTGTACAATTTAGTGATTCAACACTTACATACAACACCTGGTTGGGGCGCCTGGGTGGCTCAGTCGGTTAAGCGTCTGATTTCGGCTAAGGCTATGATCTCACAGTTGTGGGTTTGAGCCCTACGTTGGGCTCTGTGCTGACAGCTCAGAGCCTGGCGCCTGCTTCGAATTTTGTGACTCCCTCTCTCTCTGTCCCTCCCCCGCTTGTGCTCTATGTCTCTCTCTCAAAAATAAACATTAAAACAAAACAAAACAAAGCAAAAAACAGCTGGTGCTCATCACAAGTGCATTCTTTAATCCCCATCACCTATTTCACCCATCCTCTTGCCCACCTCCCCTCTGGTAACCATCAGTTTGTTCTTTATAGTTAAAGAGTCTGTTTCTTGGTTTATATCTCTTTTCCTCCCTGTGATTGTTTCTTTTGTTTTCTAAATTCCATATATGAGTGAAATAATATGGTATTTGTCTTTCTCTGACTGACTTATATCACTTAGCATAATATTCTCCAGTTCCACCCTTAGCATTGCAAATGGTAAGATTTTTTTTTTATTAAATTTTTTTTTCAACGTTTATTTATTTTTGGGACAGAGAGAGACAGAGCATGAACGGGGGAGGGGCAGAGAGAGAGGGAGAAACAGAATCGGAAACAGGCTCCAGGCTCTGAGCCATCAGCCCAGAGCCTGACGCGGGGCTCGAACTCCCGGACCGCGAGATCGTGACCTGGCTGAAGTCGGATGCTTAACCGACTGCGCCACCCAGGTGCCCCGCAAATGGTAAGATTTGTCTTTTTTTTTTGTGGCTGAGTAATATTCCATTATATATATATATATATATATATATATATATATATATATATCCATTATATATATATATATATATATGCCACATTTTCCTTATCCATTCATCAGTCAATGGACATTTGGGCTGTTTCCATAGTTTGGCTATTGTAGATAATGTTGCTATAAATATCAGGGTGCCGTATCCCTTTGAATAAGTACTTTTGTATTCTTTGGGTAAATACCTAGTAGTGCAATTGCTGGATTATAGGGTAGTTCTGTACCCTATAAAGTTTTAACTTTCTGAGGAACTTTTATATTGTGAAACCAATGAAATTTTATCTCTTTTTATTAATCATTTTAAATGTTAGAAATAATTTTGTCTAATTAAATTAGTTAATATGTCTTGAGGAATGTTAAGTAATAATGGTGATTTAAGCATCATTGCTTTGATGTAAATCCTTCTAGAATTTCACTCTCCTGCATGGATGTTAGCTTTTTATTTGCACAGTATATTTGATCATGTTAAGAAAATATCATTTGACTCTTACTTTTCCAGTCAAATCTACAATTGATGTTTGACTTTATAAATGAGGTCTTTTAAAACATTGTTTAATTTTATTTTGTAGTGTTTTATTTATGATTTTTGTATCAATATTTATGAGTGAAATTGGGATATAGTTTTCTGTTAAATTTTGGAATCGTTGTTACATGGCTTTGTATAAATTATTGGAAAACTTTCTACTTTTTCTTTGGAAAATTTAATAAATATTTAAACATTTATTCCTCAAAGATTGGAATAACTTCATCTGTAAAACTCTCTAGTCTTTGTGTTTTGGGGAATATTTAGGCTTAGGCAATTTAAAAAATATCTTAAGTTTCTTTAGAATATCTGTCTTTTCTTGAGTTATTTTTGGTAATTTGTATCTTTGTCAAAAGTCATAAATTTCTCCAGGATTTATTTTCTCTCTCTCTTCTTTCTCCTTTCTTTCTTTCTTTCTTTCTTTCTTTCTTTCTTTCTTTCTTTCTTTCTTTTTCTTTCTTTCTTTTTCTCCTTCCTTCCTTCCTTCCTTCCTTCCTTCCTTCCTTCCTTCCTCTTTCTTTCTCTTTCTTTCATCACATCCACCCAAGCAGGGGAGGGGCCCAGGGAGAAGGATAGAGAGAATCTTAAGCAGACTCCATGCTCAGTGTAGAGCCTGATGTGGGGTTTGATTTGGGCCTTGATCTCACAACCATGAGATCATGACCTGAGCAAGAGTCAGACATTCAACTGACTGAGCCACCCAGGTGCCCCTTCTCCTGGATTTTCAAAGTTATTAACAAGGACTTTAAATTATCTCACTCTTGGTAGTTATTTTTACATTTTCATTCTTAATTCTTCATGTTTGTGCTTTGAATTTATAATTTTATCGCACCAGTATCAGAGAATGCAATCCGTACTGTTTCCCTTGTTGAAATTTATTGAACTTTTATCTGTGGCCAATATAGGACTGATTTTTGTAACTATTTCAGGGGTAAATTTTTTAAACTCTTTGTGGTAGGACGTTCCTTTTTGTCATTAAATCAGCTAAATACATTTGAAAAATTTTATCAAGTCTGCATTTTTTCTAAACCATTGTAGTCTAGTGTCTTTGCTGAAAAGTATTCCTAAGACTAGCAGCACCAACCTAGCCAGAGAGCTTGTCAGAAATGTGGAATCTCAGGCCCCATCCCAGACTTACTGGATCAGAACCTTCATTTTAACAAGATCCACTTGTCATACATGTGCACATTAAAATCCTAGGGAATTACATAATTTAAATCGTAACATTTAATTTAGTTATGAATGTTCTCCAAATCATGTTATTTATTGATATTGCCCTTTTTAAATGAATTGAATCCCTTATAAAATTGAACAAGGGGCACCTGGGTGGTTCAGTTGGTTAAGTCTCCCAACTTTAGCTCAGGTTATGATGTCACAGTTTGTGGGTTCAAGCCCCACATCAGACTCTGTGCTGACATTTCAGAGCCTGGACCCTGCTTCAGATTCTGTGTCTCCCTGTCTCTCTGCCCCTCCCCTACTCGTGCTCTGTCTCTCTCTGTCTCTCACAAATAAATAAATGTTAAAAATTTTTATAAAAACATCTAACAAAAAGTAAGTTTTATAAGGCACTGGATACAGTGTAAATTTTTACCACTTTTCTAAGAATATAATTACAGCTGGGGCTGGCTTATAACCCATTGTGATGTCATCCTTTCTTCTGTAACCCTCACCTTCCTCATCTTCTCTCTTAATGCTTGGAAACTGGTTAGGATCCAAGGAGTTTAGCTGTACAGACTTGGGGGACATGATCACACCCCCGCTGGACTGAAAAATCTAGTGTAATAACATTGTTTTTTTCTGTATGTTTTTCTGTGAACTTGAGCTCAAGCCACCAGGCAGTGGCTTGAGCTCAAGCCACCAGGCAGTGGTTCTGGACCTCATGCCAAGCAACAACTGAAAGAAACAAGTAGTATATTCTTTCTTTCTTGCAGCCTAGCTACCCCAGAAAACCTTAGGAAGTGGAGGGCAAGGAATGACCACCAGCTTGGTAGCCATTGAGGAGCTTATAGGGTCAGGACTGGGCATAAGTCAAGCCAGTGGTATTAGACATATTAAGAATTAGGGCATTTCAGATGCAACTCATTAGAATTATGCCCTCATCATGCCAGGCCATGTGGAACTTTCTTAAGGGAATTGTGTGACATCTAAAAACATAGCAAGTATTCTAAGTTTTTTTAGGGTGTCGCATTTTATTTTTGTACAGCAATAATTTTGGAGATCTTTTTGGCAGGGGTGAATTTCAAACCAAGCAGGAAAAGGATGGACACTCTTAATCATGTACAGATCAGGGGCACTTCAGGAAAAGTGTAACTCTTGCTTCTCTCAGAAAAAAAATGCTGATCTTTGATCTCATCAATAGTGCAGACAAGGCTGAATTCTCACTAATAAAGCTTGACATGAAAAATATACTCAATTGGCATATGTTTGAAAAATTGGCAATGTCTTCCTGTTCCACAGATATCTGAAAAGTTCTGAGAGCAGATTTTGACTCCTTTAAGTTCTTATCACCTAGATGGGTGTTTCTTGGGTTGTCATAGTCATGAAATCAGGGAATTGCCTTGGACTGGATTAGGCCCCCCATAATATTGTGTCACTAAATGGACCCCTGAAGTAGCATTTCAGATACTACATCGGGTCCTGCCACTTGCAGCTTTCCTACTCCTCTCTCCCCTTCTCCTTTTTCTTTCCTTCTCCTATCTTCCACCTCTCTCTCTACTTTTCATTCCTCCCTGGCCTATGTCTGGGAGCTTTAGTAGCATTAATCAATCATATTATAGATATCTAGTATGCACCAGGCAGGTTGCTGGGCACTGTGGAAAATACAAAGTGAACACAATATACATTTGTCCTTGATGAACTTATGCATTCGCTAGAGAGACAAGTGTATACACACATAAAGATGACCTCATACAGCTCATGCTATGCTATAAATGTAAGTACTAATCGGATAAACTTAGGACAGGGAGACATCACCTTTGTTTTCTATCGTCAGGGAAAAAGACTTTTCCAGGGAAGGTGGGGCTTGGAGAACAATCAGGATCAACAACTAAGACACTCTTATTGATGTTTCTCAAAGAAAAACAAATAAATGTTATTGAGCCCTGGGCTAGTTATTTCTAGACTTACACTTTTTAAAAGTTCTTTCCAGTCCAAAGTGAAATATTGGATTTCTAGAAGAGATTTTGATTATGTTTAGAACTTTTCTCAATATACTATCTTATAGAATAAATATTTGTGAAGTATTAGTAATTTTCATGGCAAATTGAGTATCTAACTTAAATTCAAAGCATACATTAATTCATTTGAACCTCTTATATTGATCCATCTAGATACCATCCTCTTGGGGCGCCTGGGTGGCTCAGTCGGTTAAGCGCCCGACTTTGGCTCAGGTCATGATCTTGCGGTCCGTGGGTTTGAGCCCCGCATCAGTCTCTGTGCTGACAGCTCAGAGCCTGGAGCCTGTTTCAGATTCTGTGTCTACCTCTTTATCTGACCCTCCCCTGTTCATGCGCTCTCTCCGTCTCAAAAATAAATAAATGTTTAAAAAAAAATAGATACCATCCTTTCTACACTGCAAGTTAGTTGTATAATTCGCCCTCCTGTTCTCTCTTATTTAAACAATATGTATTGAAGTTGTGAGTACCTGATTATATTAAATTGCATTATCAATAATAACTATGTATTAGCTGAATATCTTCCTTTCAGTACTTGGACCTACTGTCAAATCACAGCAGTTGTGTTTTCCAGAAACAAGGGTAAATATTTCGAGGGGGCTCCGGTGCAATTATCTCTTTATCAGCAGGGGCCATGAAACATTCCCCAAAGTCAGAGATCGGCTGCCTTTCTGTGTAAGTCTTGGCACAGCCTTTATATCTTAGCAGTTGGAGTCAAGTTTGAAAGGTTTTCTTCCCCTTACCCCCTTCTTCTTCTGACCCTGGCCTCTGTGGCTTCCTCTTTGACAATTGATTTGCTTTCTCATATATACACCTCACTTCAGTTTCTGAAAGGAGAAGAAAGCTAGAAGGCCGAGCACACCCACTCTTTGCCATAGGTTCATAGCCCTTTTACCCATGCTCATTCTCTCCAGATTGTCTGCTTACAGACACATGCAACTACCAGCTCAGTTGAATTTGTTTAGATTAATCTCTATTGACATGAAAACCCTAACCACCTCATTTGATATTTGCCCTCAGCGATATCCTGTGTCTGAGGTCAACAGGAAAATAGAAATCTCTTCTAATGGCCATTTTTTTCTTAATCACACCAGCATCATAATTAAGAAAGCCTTTCTGGTGACAGGTTCCGTTAGAGATAAATCTTAGATCCGTGTGAATGCATGGTGTAATGGAGAGCCTCAAAAGAAAAAAGTTAACTTTCTCACTCATGTACAGTTTCTGAATTCTCTACTTGGTGTGAGTTTGCATTTTGTGTTGACTGGATGATTGGAAATCCCTACCTGGAATATACAGCAGTTTTCTACCCTGAGGTCAGATAGATCATTCTGTGTTTACTTAACCGTATCTCTTACTGGGAATGGATTTTAAATTGCCTATAAGTGAATAACAAAGTAAAACTCCTTATCAATTTTAATTGGGAAACATGATTAAATTTGTCTCACAAAGTCAACGTCCTTTTATTCTTTTTGGTGCCTCAGTGCTGCTTTGTTCATGGCAACAGTTGCCTAAGGGGTGAAGTGTTAGTGTGAGCATGGACTCTGCTGACCTCGTATGATTTTGGGGCCTAAGGACTCAGAGAATTTTCTAGAGAGCCTGGAATGGAAGGTGCTGTTCCCATAGGCCTCTGTGTTTCTCCTTGCTTATCTTGCTTGGTGTTGCTTTTTCCCCCTTTGAGTTCTCCAGAATGATACTATTATTTGTCTTTAGTGCTCTCCTCCCTGTTTTGATTTGTTTCCTCCCTACTTGCTGAATAATGTTTCGTATTTTCCTGAGTTCATTGCCTGGCTGACTGGCCAGGAACCTTGGCAGCAGAACGCACCAAAACAGCCTTTTCACTAAAAGTCTTAAAAACATAACTTGAGGGGGACTGAGGTTTTAAAGCCGAGTGCAGACAGAGACTGCACAAATTCTTATTGCCATTGATGTGAAGCTTCAGTTGTTTTTCTGATTGTGTGTTTGTGTGTGTGTGTGTATGTGTGTGTGTGTGTCTGTGAGCAGAGTCTGTCTTTTATGCTCTTTTTTGTTTGTTTTGTTTTGGTTTTTAATTTTTTTAATGTTTATTTATTTTTGAGAGACAGAGTATGGTGGGGGGAGGGGCAGAGAGAGAGAGAGGGAGACACGGAATCTGAAGCAGGTTCCAGGCTCCAAGCTGTCAGCACAGAGCCTGATGCAGGGCTCAAACCCATGAACCGCGAGATCATGACCTGAGTCGAAGTTGGACGCTCAACCAACTGAGCCATGTAGTTGCCCCTGCGCTTTTTTTTTTTTTATGTTTATTTATTATGTTGACAGAGAGAGAGAGAGAGCTCACAAGCAGGGGAGGGGCAGAGGGAGACAGAAAGAATGTTAAGCAGGCTCCACACCCAGCATGGAGCCTGACATGGGGCTCAATCCCATGACCCTGGGATCATGACCTGAGCTGAAATCAAGAGTCAGTCGCCTTAACCAACTGAGCCACCCAGGCGCCCCTAATATGCTCTTTTGCATTCGTTTGTTCACTCATTCATTCTCACCTGTCTTTTACAAGATTTCAAAATATTTTTTCTTTTTTAAACCAATTTGTTTCTTTAATGTTTATTTATTTTTGAGAGAGAGAGAGACAGAGTGTAAGCGGGGGAGGGGCAAAGAGAGAGAGTGAGAAACAGATTCTGAAGCAGGTTCCAGACTCCCAGCTGTCAGCACAGACCCGATGCAGGGCTCGAACCCATGAAACATGAGATCATGACCTGAGCCGAAGTCAGATGCTTAACTGACTGAGCCACCCATGTGCCCCCAAATACTTTTTTTCTATTACTCTTGCCGTTAAAACTGATGGTCAGGTAGTCCACAGTGGTACAGATGCGTTGATTATCAAATGTGGAAGTGCTTCCGTTCTCAATGGCAAATAGCTATTGCCACAAACTCCAGCTGAGTGCTCCTGTGCTGCCAAGGAGTCCCTTAGACCTTCCCACAATCCAGCTCCTTCTCACAGTCCAGCACAGCTGGGGGAAGAATCCTCTGAGATCTTATTTTGGTGTTCCCTGAGTGCACCTGCTGTGCTTATTTCATATTTTGATTATCACTTGCTGAAAGTAGCAGCCTTAACCTGGAGACTACATGGCTATTCAGCCATAAGAATTGTGCAGGAAGCACAAGGAATCCCTGAAGAGTAAGAAGAGATTCCACAAAGTCTTGGCACTAATGATCACACACTTTTCTCATAAGGAAGAACTCAGTAATAACTTAGATGGTGACAATATGGACCCAAGTACCTTGCTGAAGTGTGGGCTTTCTGTCTAGAAGCAGACTTGAATGACCTCCCAGGTCCGAATGACCTCCCAGGCCCCTACCAAACAAATGATACTTAAGAAGTAGGAAGCATTGCAAATTCTCCCACAAAGTGCATAGTCAGTACATTATAGCAGACCAATGAGAGCTAACTAAGTAAAGGACCAGGTGCTACCTTAAGGCCTCTGTTTGCCAGTCCTGGGTTTAGACACATGGCTGCAAGAAACAACTGAATGTAGCATAAGCATGCAATTTTGGGATTTTTATCCTGAAGCACTGCTTATCCATGGCAGCCAAGGGAACATGGGTTGAAATGACAAGGATGTGTGTGGGGTATCAGGATGTTTGGGAAGGAGGTGGTTTGATTTTGTGAATCGGCAGTTGAGCTTTGTAAGTACAATTATGACAGTGAAAGGAGGATTTATTTTCTGGGAGTTTGGAGTTGAGGTGCAATGGCTCTAGTAGCCCAAGGTTAGTCTTCTGAAGGTGGTTGCAGGGCAGAGCCTGGGAGTGAAGGAAGCAGAAGCTGGGAGAAGGGCACAAAGAACTGGTCACAGAGAACCCAGGAGATCCAGGAAGAATATCAGTGTGGCTCCTGCAGTGACTTATTGCAAGTTAGCAATTTCAGCAACTTGAAAATTCAGCAACTTCTTGAATGAAGTTAACTTCATTAGAGGTAACTTCAGTGTGCTTCAGTTTTCTCCTCTGTAAGATGGGGATTATAGTATTTTCCCCTGTATCTTTTCTTAGTAATTGTAAATTATATGGTTGGCCATGACAAGTGTCAGTAATGATTTTTTTCCTAGGAGCCCAGGTGGCAAAGTAGCTCTTGCATAGGGAAACATCCAAGGGGGCCTGCAGCTTGAGACTTCCCTGAATCCCAAATGCCCTCTGGCCAAATCTGGTCTGGTTTCAAACCTTAAAATTAAAAAAAAAAAGTTAAATCCCAGGAAAACTGAAAAAATAATAAACACCCATATAGTGTCCTCTTAGATTGACCAGCTATTGGCATCTTTCCAAACACACACACACACACACACACACACACACACACACACACATACACACACACACACACACTTTCCTTTGGAAGCCATCTGAAAGTACTATGAAGGCATCGTGACACTTTAAACCTATATGATTCTAAATAATACATTTCCTGTAAACAAAGATATTTATCACTTTTCTATTCAATATCATTTCCATAGCTAAAGAAATATTAATTGAATATATCCAACACAGAGTCAAATAAAATTTTCTAAATTGTTTCCAGTACATCATTAGAGTTAAGGTTAATGCATTGCACTTGTTTGCTGTTTCCTTAATAGACTTCAGTATAGAGCAGCCTCCCCTTCTCCCTGTTTCTTACTGAATCTTTCAAGTGTCCAGGCCAGATGTCCTACAAAGCCCTCCATGGGTTCCCGTCACTGTTTCTTTGTTGGATTATATTTCTGAGCCAGCCTTTCTAGTTCTGGTCTTAAGAGTCATGGGGTTGGTTTTGATATTGTAGCCTGAGGATCTTGCTAGATGTTTGGGGTAAGCACTCAGAGAACTAAGAGTAAATCTTTGTACACATTTGAAGGCCCAGCCTCATTAATATGCCTCTGAAGGTTTCCAGGTTCATTCAGTCCCTACTCACTACCATCTTAACCTATATTTACCCCCAAATCAGTCATACTTGATCCACCACGACATCTAGGATCAGTTCTGAAGAGCGAAGCAGAAAAGAACAGGGGTGTTTGATTCATTGCACCTCTGCATTGATGATGTAGGCTCATTCTTAAGGCACCAAAATAAAGTGGAGGTTGAATGCAGATTTGGAAGATTTGTCGTTTCTGTCTTGGGTATTTATGAAGAAATCTTCTCCCCCTCTAGCTTGCCCATGACAGACATCCTGTCAGCTGTAAAGTGGCCTAATACTTTGAGTTGTGAAGTGTCAGGTGAGTGGAGTGGCAGAAAAGTGGGTTATTGTTGCCACAAGTCACTCTAGCATTTATACACCTCCTCTCTTTTCTTCATGGATCTGTAATCATGGAGACAGAAGAGATCCTTTTGCATATGAGGAAATGGAGGCCAAGAGAGATGAAGTAGTTTGCCCCATGTCACTCAGCTTGTTTCACACAGACCTGGGATGAAAGCCTATCTCTTAAATCCAGTTCTGTGCTTTTCTATGAGCCCTAATGGTGGAGTCATTAGATTTTGTATTTAGATGCCCAGTGAAATGGTTTTGAAATGGCAAGTGCTGGAGAAGAAGAGAACATGAGTAATTCAGCAGGCGTGAGAGACTTTCAGAGTAGTTAAAAATCAGAGCACAGGGTTCTGCTGCCATGTCCTTGAATCTTGAGTCATGGCAAATGTGGCATTCTCTATGAAAGGGCAGAATGCTTTGTTTCTTTCTGGTCTGCCAAAACCATAGTTTTTTGACCTTCAGAGTTTGAATCAAGATACTACGTATGTGGGGGCAAGTAATTTTTTCTTGGGTTTTCATAATGGATTGTTTGTCTTTTAAGTTGCAAGCTGAATCACTATCTTTTATATAGGTATTTTCTTTCTGAAGTAATTTTGCAAAAATTTCTCGCTTCTTCTCCCACAGGTATATAAATACCCTTTGTAATTACCAGGTGTCTGTCTTCACCTGTGTATTATAGAGGGAGTTTTCAGAAGTTCCAATTATATATACCAAATTTCAGATCATGGCCTAGATTGTACTTTGATCTTAAAAATAGAATTTAAGGTAATTTTTCTCAACCAAGTTGCAAATACTGCAGTGGTTTTATTTTTTCGTATGTACATTAATCTGTCCAACTAACTTTCCTTTTTTCATTAAAAAAATGTATTTTTAGTTCCCTAAAGAAAGAAAGGAACGAAAGAGAGAAGGAAAGAAAGCAACAGAAAACTTACCATCAGTCATCTACACTTAGTGACTGTTCAGATCAATTGTCTAGGATGTAGATTTTTTAAGCTCCTTTCAGTGTTTATGAAAAATCTCCAGAAATAGTAAAGGAAGAGAGACTCAGTAAGATGCATATCTGTATCAGTTAGATGTTTTGGCTGAAGTAGCAGAAGCAAACAAAAAATAAACCTTCAGACTGCTTAAATAATACAATTTACTAGTTCATATAACAAAACATCTAAAAATGAGTTGGCCTTCAGGGTGCGGTGATCTTGTGACTTGGTGATGTCATTAGGGACCCAGGTTCTTTCCATCTTACCCTCCTGCTAACAACAGTATCAACTTGTTCTGAGACTGAGTGTTCTTGGGATCAGAATATGCGTGTCAGTAGCAATTGAAGCTGTAAGAGTCCTTGTTCAGGTTTAGTTTGAAAGAGAGATCTTTTCCCGTGGTTCTCTCTAGCACCTGGAAATTTTTCCAGAAGATTCCAGAACAAGTCTCCTCATATCATAGTAACCTGATTTGAGTCATGTGCCTGTTTTTGAAAGTTCCTGCCATGAGGGGAGTGTCATGCTTAGGTCTAGTATCTTAGGGTAGGTTCCCCAGGAAGCAAACTCTGAGTAGTTTATGTGCAGGTGGTTTATTGCAGAGTGCTCTCCAGTCAGTGCTTACTGAGGAATGAACGAAGTAGGATTGGACAAAGGAAGGAGTTAAATGACAAACTCCGTTCCACGGGGAACTCTTGAGCTAAGTTTGTCCTTCAGAGTTGTCCTTCCTTGCATCAAAACTGCCCAGCTTTGTACTTTCACCTTGACCTATCACTGAATGTGAGCTGACTCCAGGGCTATCATGTGGCCTTGGGCAAAGTGTCTTTCTTTGGCTTGCCTTTCCAGGGCAATTCCTAGAGAAGAACTCAGCTGACAGCCATCAATACCATCACTCCTGGCAGCTGAGGGGATGGATGTTTCAGTCCTGAAGTGGGGGGATGGAGGATTGGGGCAGGACAACACAGCTTACATTTCATTTCATTTCATTTCATTTCATTTCATTTCATTTCATTTCATTTCATTTCATTTCTTGAAACTTTTGGATCCACATTCTTTGTATAATATGTTCTGGGAATAGTTCCTCCAGGATTCTGATTACTCTGTGTTCCTGGAACTTAAAAAAGGGAGGTTTCCAGTCAGGATGAATTGCTGCCCCTTTGGACGTGGAAGGAGTTGAATAAAGTCAACTTGTCAACAGCTGGCTGGTTAGTCTCTTCAAAGGATGGTGCTTACTGCCCTTCATTTCATCTGCAGTAGCAGGCAGATAAGGAAAGAATATCCGAATTTGAGTTTACTGTATTTTTCCCCTATGTTATCTTCAGCCTGATCTTAGCACAGTCTAAATCCAAAAGTAAGCATCAAGGAACAGATAGACCACCCAGGAAAATCTCTTTAGTTCTGGCTTGAGGAGCAGAAAACAGAACTCTTAAAGCTCAGAGACTGAGGGAATCACCCATTTTTTTCCTTCTTTTTCTCCATTCACTTTCATTCCAGGCTTCAGGCAATCTTGTGGTGGGGGAAGTGGGGGGGGGGGCAGCAACGAAATAATGTGGAAAATGGCTGGAGCCAACATTCTGAGGGAAGAGAACCTTCATTTTTCATTTGGTGGTGGAACAGGTCCAAGACGTAGGGCCAAATACTTCTTCCTTCCCCTTTTTTCTTTTTTTTTTTAAATCTTCTCTCTGTCCTCTTGTCATTTAGACCCCAGATGTGACTCTGTCACAGAAGTAAGTGATTTTTTGCTGATGGACTGAAAAAGGAGCCTGAGGAACCAGGAAGTACCAGGGAAATAGCAAAGAAGGAAGAACTCAGGAGATGGATCCCATAAACTGTTTGTGACTGGGCTAATACCCAACTGTGCACGATGGCCATGCTCTTAATTAGCATTCCAAAGGCTATGAGAACAGAGCTAGCAGATAGATCTCCTCCCAGGCCCCAGATTAATCACTGGGTGATACACTCACAGAACAGATCTGAATAGCACTTAAAGCCTTTGAAATTTGAACTGACATTGTAACCATAGTACATAGAAAGTAGGCTGGAACTAATGATTTGAACTTAACCAGGTCAAATGCCTGCTTATACAAAAGCATCAAGATTCTCTCATAGGATCTGGGGTTTCTGAAAATACAACCCCAAATTATTCAACATCTGAGGAACTATGAAACTCTCAACTTGCTTGCAAAAAATAATCAATAGATGCCAAGGATGAGAAAACACAGATATTGGAATTATTTGATAAAGACTTTAAAACAGATATTACAGAAAATGCTCAAACATGAATACCGTTTGAAGTGAGGTTAAAAAGAAATAGAAGATATAAATAAGAATAAAAGGGAAATTTTTGAACTGAAAAACACAATACTCAAAATTAAAAATTCACTGGAAGGACTCAATAGCAGAATGAAGATGACAAAGGAAAGAAATAGTGAACTTGGTGCCAGCTTAATGGAAATTATCCAATCTGAACAACAGAGAGAAAAATATGGAAAAAGTAAAGAACAGACCCTCAGAGTGCAATGGGACAACAAAAGTTTCAATATTTGTGTCATAAGACCCCCCCCCCCCCCACCGCCCCGAGAAACAACGTGGTGCTGAATAAAGGTCTGAAGAAATTAATGGCTGGAAACTTCACATATTTGGAGAAAGACACATACTTACAAATTTAAGTAGAGAAAACCCCAAATAGGATAAAATTAAAGAAATCAATGCCCAAACACATGGCACTTAGATTTCTGAAATATCAAAAACAAAGAAAAATGCTTGAAACAGCTGAGAAAAACAATCCATTATCTATAGAAGAACAGTGATTCAACGACAGTGATTTTCTTATCAAAAACCATAGAAGTCAAAAGGAAGTAGAACAACATTTTTCAAGTGCCTAAAGAAAAGAATTGTCAGTCCATAATTCTGTTTACAGCAAAAATATTTTTCAGAAATGCAAGTAAAATAAAGGAGTCCTCAGATGAAGAAAAACAAGCAAACCTGCTTTAAAAGATTTGCTGAAGGGAACTCTACAGATGAAAGGGGAATAATACAAGAAACTTGGTACATCAAAATGAGAAAGAGCAATTGGTAAATATTTGGATAAAGAGACTATTATCCTCAGTTCTTTAAAATATGTTTTATTGTTGAAAGCAAAAGTACAACATTGATGACGTTTTCAGCATATGTAGATATAATGTTTAAGACACTTCAATTGAAGTGGCAAAATACTGATTCTAAATAGATTGTGAAAAGTTAATTATGCATTTTGTAATTTTTAGAGCAACCACCAAAAAGATTATAGGAAGAGATACTATTACAATTATGATAGATACAGCAAAACCTTAGATTGCGAGTAACTTGTTTTGCAAGTATTCTGCAAGACAAGCAAGCATTTCTAATAAATTTTAATTTGATAAATGAGCGATGTCTTGTAATATGAGTAATATGTGATGCTGAATGTCACATGATCACAAGTGAGCCAATGGTTCTTCTCTCTTTCTCTTCCTGTGGGATTGTGGGTGCGCATCTCCCATGCTCAGATGCTCGGTCTCAGGCCTCCGTGTTTGGCAGAAATCAGTGATTTTTCAGAACGCTGGAAGGTGCCCACAACTGGCACTAGTGTATTTTTTGTCACTTCAAGGCACCTATGGGAAATCCTTTGCTTTTCCATACAAGGGTAAGCTTTGGAATACTTTGTTTCATTCTAGGTCAGGCTGCCTGCAGCTATAGACCCTTTCCTCCGCTGCCTTATTGCCAGTTACATTAAATACAGTATATGACAAGAGTTTATTAATACTATACAGTAGTCAACATACGTGCAAGCATATACAATGGCCCCCATGCAGAAAAAGGTTGACAAGAAAGGCGGTAAGGAGATGATTACAGTGGAACTTAAGAAGGAAATCATCAAGAAGTACAAATGAGGTATGCAAGGGGCCGAAATTTCAAGATCTATAAGAAGTCTACAGTGACCATTTGAACAATATTAAAGAAGAAAGAAGGGGGCTAGATGCAGCAAAAGGAGTCATGAGAATATCAAAGCAACAGCCACATGTTCTGGAAGATACAGAGAAGTTGCTTTTGGTTTGGATAAATGAGAAGCAACTAGCAGGTGATAATGTGACTGAGAACTTTTTCTGTGAGAAGCCAAAGGCTTTGGTCAACAGACGCTTTAAAAAAGATGCTCAGTGTTACTCATCATCAGGGAAATACAAATCAAAACTGTAGTGAGATACCACATCACACCTTTAGAATGGCTGAAATAAAAAACACTAGAAACAACAAGTATTGGCAAAGATGTGGAGAAAAAGGAACCCTCTTGCACTGATGGCGGGAATGCAAACTGGTGCAGCCACTGTGAAAACAGTATGGAGGTTCCTCAAAAAATTAAAAAATAGAGCTACCGTATGATCCAGGAACTGCAGTACTGGAGATTTATCAAGAAAAACACAAAAGCCTTGATTCAAAGGGATACAT
The DNA here is from genome assembly GCF_016509475.1 of Prionailurus bengalensis. Classification (NCBI taxonomy): domain Eukaryota; kingdom Metazoa; phylum Chordata; class Mammalia; order Carnivora; family Felidae; genus Prionailurus; species Prionailurus bengalensis. The sequence continues at coordinate 76,571,955 of NC_057349.1, read as the reverse complement.
GCACCTCTATGTTTATTGTAGCATTATTTACAATAGAAAAACTATGAAAGCAGCCCAGAGTGTCCATCGATAGATGAATGAGGAATTTGTGTGTGTGTATATATATATATATATATATATATATATATATATATAGATCTCATATGCATATGTATATATATGTTCTGGAATATTGTTATATACCATATATTTATATATAATATTTTTATATAATATTTGTATATGGAATATTATTATATATAATGGAATATATATTATTTAGCCATAAAAAAGAATGAAATCTTGCCATTTGTAACAACATGGATGGAGCTAGAGAGTATAATGCTAAGAAATATGTCAGAGAAAGACAAATACCATATGATTTCACTCATATGTGGAATTCAAGAAGCAAAACAAATGAGCAAAGGAAAAAGAAAGAGACAAATCAAGAAACAGACTCTTAACAATAGAGAACAAACTGATAGTTACCAGAGGGGAGGGGAGTGGGAGGATGAGTGAAATAGATAAGGATTAAAGAGTACACTTATGATGAAATACAATAAAATGAAATGAAAAAAAATTAAAAAGGAACTTCAGAAAAACCCAAACAGATTATTGATACATGCAATAATTTGAATGGATCTGAGAGACATTATGCTGAGTTAAAGATGGTAGTCTTCAAAAGTTGCATGCCAAGTGATTCCATTTATATGGCATTAAAAAAAAGACAAAACTATCATAATGGAGACTAGATCAGTGATTTTTAGGGGTAAAGATGGGGGAAGGGTGTGGCTATAAAAAGATGGCACTATCCTGTATTTTGGTTGACATGGTAGTAACATGAATCTTATTTGGGATGGTGAAGGAAAGGATATGACGTTTTGTTATGACTTTTGTTATGACTTTTTGTTATGACTTTTTGAGTTTATTAAAGTGAGTTCATTAAATTCAGTGATGATAATTCTCAGAAGAATATTCTTCTGAAAATTATTTTTTCTTAGGACAAGAGAAAAGAAAACCAAAATTGTCTTAGCATAGCCACAGATGCTGAGGTATTCAAGCCTCTGCAGATGGACACTGGGGCTTGAGGACCCCACCAGTCTAATTGCCATATGGGTCTCTGGATCATCCTTTTTTTAAAGTTTTTATTTAAATTCCAGTTAGTTAACATAAAGTGTAATATTAGTTTCAGATGTACGATATAGTGATTCAACACTTCCATACATCACCTGGTGCTCATCACAGCAAGTGCACTCCTTAATCTTGATCATTTTTTTCACCCTCGGCTTCAAGCCATCCATTTCCTGGAGCAAAGATTCATCTGCCTCCATGTTGTCTCCATTATCCTCCAAGAATTGGACATTAGGTGTGTCCAGATTATTATCTACTTCAAATAGCTCCCCTCCCCCCCAATTTAATTTTCCTATTCTTCTTTTCTCATCTGTTTCTTTTGAATTTTCAAGAGTTCTGTACAAACTTCAGCTTCCAACTTAAGAAATTCTCAATTGTAACCTAAATGGATTAACTGGCTTTTGGCTTCTTTTGTTTCCCTTCCTTTTATCTTTTTTTTCTGCTCTTACAGTTTTGTTTTTTTTTTTTTAATTTTTTTTCAACGTTTATTTATTTTTGGGACAGAGAGAGACAGAGCATGAACGGGGGAGGGGCAGAGAGAGAGGGAGACACAGAATCGGAAACAGGCTCCAGGCTCTGAGCCATCAGCCCAGAGCCTGACGCGGGGCTCGAACTCACGGACCGCGAGATCACGACCTGGCTGAAGTCGGACGCTTAACTGACTGCGCCACCCAGGCGCCCCTGCTCTTACAGTTTTTATTTGTTCTACGATTTCATTTTTTTTTTTTGCATAGTTGATACTTAAGCAAAGATCATTATTATATCAAGGTTTACCTCTATGTGTAACGTTAATAATTTAAAAATGAGAAATCTCATATTTTCTGGGATAATACTTAATATGTGAGAAAATGTTTACTGTTTGTAAACTTGGCGATTTTCTGAACAGTTTGCCCTTATCTCTTCCCTTACATGTTACAGAATGGTGAAGCATTTGGATCTTCTGATAATATTTAGTAGGATCTTATCAAGTGAGGCTCCATTGAAATAGAATTTGGAATCGGCATAGTTCACTTGTGTTTTGGAAGGCCAATTGTTAGAGGGGATGGATCACAGTGGAATCAAGCTGTAAAGGAATAGGAGTAGATGGACTCCTGAGTTTCCAACTCATTGCATTGCTCCTGGATTTAAGTTGTTGTCATGGCCCTAGCTGTGGCCCATGGCTTGCCTACTTATGGACTCTGAGGACTGGGGTGGGGCACGTGGCCACACCATGCTATCAGCTCTTAGTCTTGCTTTTGCTTTTGAATTTTGTGCATGTAATATTCTGATATTTTTAAAATGCCGTATGTCTTAGTTTGGACTGCTATAACAGAATACCATAGACTGGTTGGGTTAAACAACATATTTATTTCTTATAATTTTTTTGGAGGCTGGGAAGTCTGAGATCTGGGTGTCAGCATTGTCAGGTTTTGGTGACAGTTCTCTTTCTGGTTTGCAGTGACTTCTTGCTCTATCTTCACATAGTGAAAAGAAGAAGAGGTAGCAAGCTCTATTTTTATAAAGGCACTAATTCTATCATGAGGAGTCCACCCGCATGACCTAATTACCTCCCGAAGGCTCCATCTCTAAATATCATCACAGTGCAGATTAGGATTTCAACATACAAATATGGGAGTGGGGGATAAATATTCAGTCCATAGCACCGTATAAGAAATAGACCTTTGCACTCTGATATCATCGGGTCAGAGGTATTTTTGTTTTTTAATTCTCTGTTGCTATTTCAGCAGTTTATTCTGGGCACTTTCATAACTCATTGCATGATAGATATGGAAACACAACTTTATCTACCCCCCCCCTCCTCTATTATCATGAACACTCTGGATATGCTTAATTTCACTTCAGAAGCGACATTCTCTATGTGCTAGGATTGATCCTTTCTAACTTTGTTGCACAAGCTTTATCACTTGGTTTATTTGTCATTGCTGACATGGTGATTTGAAAACATATTGTTACACTGTCACCAGAGAATGACTTGCCTTGACAATTAGATTACTTTACTGAGACAGAAACTGTGCCTACCATTTTCTCATGCTCCACTAAATGCTCAGAAGTATGTTAGATAAAGGCCGACAGGCTGGAGACTGTAGAGATGCAGATATAATTCCTCTGTCAGGACTCTCCCCATGGCCCTCTAGTCTCCTCAGTGGGGGCTGCTTCTATTCACCAGGCATATGGACAGGGAAGGGGGTGGGGGTAAAGTGTGGTGTTTTGAGGAACTCAGTGTCAGTAGCTGAGGTGAAGTAAAACTCATTCTCAGTAAATTTGATTAAGTTAATGAGTCAGAAATATCAGGAGGAGGGGCGCCTGGGTGGCACAGTCGGTTGAGCATCCGACTTCAGCCAGGTCACGATCTCGCGGTCCGTGAGTTCGAGCCCCGCGTCGGGCTCTGGGCTGATGGCTCAGAACCTGGAGCCTGCTTCCGATTCTGTGTCTCCCTCTCTCTCTGCCCCTCCCCCGTTCATGCTCTGTCTCTCTCTGTTCCAAAAATAAATAAACGTTGAAAAAAAATTTAAAAAGAAAAAAAAAAAAGAAATATCAGGAGGAAAGGAAAGATGGTATGACCCCCAAGGAGAGTCAAAGGGATAGAGTCCCTGCGTACAGAGATGTTCCTTGGCTTAACAGATCCAGAACCTAGATATTTTAAACATACACTGTTTTTTTTAGAGCAGTTTTAGGTTCATAGCAAAATTGAGTAGAAAGTACCAAGATTTCCCACATACCACCTTGTCCTTGCACATGTATACCTCTCCCTCACCAGAGTGATTTTGTTACATTTGTTGCATTTGTTACAATTGATGAACCTACATCAACACATTTTAATCACTCAAAGTTCATAGCTTACATTTGGGTTCACTCCTGATGTGATGCATTCTTAGGGTTTGAACAAATGTATAATGTCATGTATCCATCATGATAGCATCATGTAGAGTAGTTTCACTAATCTAAAAACCCTCTGTACATTTAAGATTTCTTTATGCCTTTTTATGGCTTGATAGCTCATTTCTTTTTAGTGTTGAATAATATTCCACTGTCTGGATGTGTCACAGTTTATTTATTCACTCAGCTTTGAAGGACGTTTTGGTTGCTTCCAAGTTTTGGCAATTCTGAATAAAGCTGCTATAAACATCCATGTGCAGGTTTGTGTATGGACATAAGTTTTCAGGTCCTTGGGTAAATACCAACCAGTGTGATTGCTGGATCATATGATGAGAGTATGTTTAGTTCTATAAAAAAATCACCAAAGTGTCTTCCAGAGTGGCTGTATCATTTTGCATTCTCACCAGTGTGGATGAGAATTTCTGTTTCTTTGCATTTTTGTCAACGTTTGCTGCTGTCAGCATTCTGGATTTTGATCATTCGTGTACTCGTATCTTGTTGCTGTTTTGATTTGCCTTTCCCCAATGACATGTCATATGGAGCATCTTTTCATAAGCTTATTTGCCATGTGTATATATTCTTTGGCTTGGTGTTTTAATATGGGTCTTTGACCCATTTTTATTTTCATACTATTTTTATTTTTTGAGGGAGAGAGAAAGAGAGAAGTTGCAAGTGAGTGAGGGCCAGAGAGAGACAGGGAGGAGTGGGGGAGAGAGAGAGAGAAGTGGGGCTCACCCAAAGCAGGGCTTGTGTTTTTACCCAAAACAGGGTTCAAGCTCACCCGAAGGGGAGAGCAAGCTCACTCAAAGTGGAGCTCGAACTCATGAACTGTGAGATCATGACCTGAGCCAAAGTCAGATGCTTAATGATTGAGCCACCCAATCTCCCTGCCCCATTTTTAAATAGGTTGCTTGTTTTCTTACTGTTGAGTTTTAAGAGTTCTTTGTATATTTTGTATAACAATAGGATATGTCTTTGGCAAATATTTTCCTTCAATCTGTGGCTCCTCTTTTTATTCTCCTTGAAATATCTTACACAGAGCAGAAAATTTTAATTTTAATGAAGCCCAGCTTATAAATTATTATTTTCATGGATCTTGCCTTTGGTTTTGTAGCTACAAAGTCATTACCAAACCCTACACATGGAGTTTTACTCCTATCTTACCTTCTTGGTGTTTTATAGTTCTGTGTTTCACATTTAGGTCTTTGATGCTTAATTTTTGTGTGTGGGTGTAAGGTCTGTGTCTAGATTTTTTTTTTTTTGCAAAAAATAAAATAAAAATAAACTGGTTGTCCAGTTGTTTCAGCATCATTTATTGAAAACAGTTCCTTTTTTTCATTGTTTTGACTTTCCTCTTTTGTCAAAGATCAGTTGACTATATGGGGTCTATTTATGGGTTCTCTATTTTATTCCATTGATTTGTGTGTCTTTTCCTTCATTAGTAATACTACACTGTTATGATTATTGTAGCTTTGATTACAGTAGTAAGTTTTGAAGTTGGTTAGCCTCAATCCTCCAGTTTTCTTCTTCTTCAATATTGTGTTGGCTGTTATAAGTCTTTTGCCTTTCCTTACATACTCTAGAATTAATTTGTTGATACAATATAACTTGCTGTGATTTCAATTGGGATTGTATTGCATCTATAGATTAAGTTGGGAAGAACATCTGGACAATATTGAATCTTCGTATTCATGAACATTTATTTAGTTCTTTGATTTCTTTCATCAGAGTTCTGTTATTTTCCTCATATAGATTTTGTATCTATTTTGTTAGATTTATACCTGAGTATTTTGTTTATGGAGGTGCAAATGAAAAGGGTATTCTGTTTTTAATTTCAAATTCCACTTGTTCATTATTGGTATATTGGAAAGCAGTTGGCTTTTTTTCTAAATGTTTCTTTGTTTTTGAGAGAGAGGGAGAGAGAGTGAGCGTGAGCAGAGAAAGAGAATCCAAAGTGGACTCTATGCTGGCAGCAGAGAGCCTGATGTGGGGCTTACACTCACAAACTATGAGATTATGACCTGGGCGAAAGTCGGACGCTTAACCTACTGAGCCACCCAGGTGTCCTGACTTTATTAATGTTTATTTATTTAGTTTTGAGAGAGAGAAGGAGAGCGGGGGAGGGACAGAGAGAGAAAGGGAGACAAAGAATCTGAAGCAGGTTCTGCAGTGCCAACACAGAGCCCAGTGTGGGGCTTAAACTCACAAACTGTGAGATCATGACCTGAGCCAAATTCAGAGGCTTAACCAACTGAGCCACCCAGGTGCCCTTGGAAAATAATAGACTTTAAAAAAAATTGAAGTATAATTAACATACAGTGCTGTACTAGCTTTAGTGGTATGACATAATGATTCAACAATTCTGTATATTACTTATTACTTACCATAAGTGGAATCACCATCTGTATGGTGATACAATGTTATTACAGTATTATTATTGATTGTATTCCCTATGCTGTACTTTTCATCTCCATAGCTAATTTATTTTATAATTGGAAGTCTGTATCTCTTAATCTTGTTTATCTATTTCACCCACCTCCCCTCTGTCAACCACCAGTTTGTTCTCTGAATTTAAGAGTCCGTTTTGTTTGTTGTTCATTTGTTTTGTTTTTTATATTCCATATATAAGGAAATCATGTGGTATTTGTCTTTCTCTGTATGACTTATTTAACTTAGCATAATGCCCTCTAGGTCCAGCCATGTCATTGAAAATGGCAAGGTTGCATTCTTTTTAATGGCTGAATAATATTCCTTTGTAGACACCATAACTTCTTTATCCATTTTTCTGTCAGCAGACATTTGGGTTGCTTCCATATTTTGGCTATTGGAAATAATGCTGCAGTAAGCATAGGGGTGCATATATCTTTTTGAAACAGTGTTTTTATCTTCTTTGGTAGATACCCAATAGTGGAATTACTGGATCATGTGGTATTTATATTTTTAATTTTTTGAGAAAACTCCATACTGTTTTCCACAGTGGTTGTACCAATTTACATTCCTCCTAACAGTGCACAAGAGTTCCCTCTTTCCACATCCTCACCAGGACTTCCTATTTCTTTTCTTTTTGATACTAGCCATTCTGATAGGTGTGACGTGATATCTCATTGTGGTTTTGTAATTATTTCCCTGATGATGAGTGATGTTGAGCATCTCTCTTGTGTCTGTTGGCCATCTGTACGTTTTCTTTGGAAGAATGTCTTTTCATGTCGGCTGCCCATTTTCTAATTGGATATATATATTTTGGTGTTGTAGTGTATAAGTTCTTTATATCTTCTCCAATTCAGTACTTTGCCTTTTTGTTTTGTTGATAGATTCCTTTGCTGTACAAAAGCTTTTTATTTTGGTATAGTCCTAACAGTTAATTTTTGGGAGAGCCATTGACTTTGAATATTAACCTTGTATTGTGCAATCTTCCTATAACTGCTTATTAGTTCCAGGAGTGTTTTTGTTAGTTCTTTGTTAGTTCTACACGGATAATAATGTCTTCTGTGAACAAAATCAGTTTTATTTCTTCCTTCCCAATCTGTATACCTTTCATTTGTATACCTTTCATTGCACTAGTTATGACTTCCAGTACAATGTTAAAAAGCAGTGGTGAGAGGTGACATCCTTGCCTTGTTTCTAATCTTAGTGGGAAAGTTTCAAGTTTCTTATTATTACATATTATGGCAACTTTAGGTTTTTTGTTGATATTCTTTGTCAAGTTGAGGAAATTCCTCTCTATTCTTAGTTTACTAATTTTCTTTTGAATAGGTGTTGTATTTTGTCAAATACTTTTTCTGCATCTACTGATAGGATCATATGACTTTTCTTCTTTAGCCTGATGATGTGATGGATTACATGAATTGATTTTCCAGTATTGAACCAGCCTTACATACCTGGGATAATTCCATTTTGTAGTGTTATGTAATTCTTTGTGTAAATTGTTGGATCTGCGCTGCTAATATTTTGTTGGGGATTTTTGCATCTATATTCATGAGAGATAGTGGTCTGTAGTTTTCTTAAAATGTCTTTGGTTTTGGTATTAGGATAATGCTGGATTTATAGAATGAGTTATGAAGTATTCCCCCTGATTCTGTTTTCTGAAAAAGATTAGATAATGGGTATTATTTCTTCCTTAAATGGTATAACTCGCCAGTGAATCTATCCGGACCTGGTGCTTTCTATTTTGAAGATTATCACTTTCTTTAATAGATATAGGTCTATTCAGATTGTCTGTTTTTTGTTGTGTGAACTTTGGCAGGTTATGTCTATAAAGGAATTGTTCCATTTCATCTAGGTTGTCAAATTTGTAGGTACAGAGTTGTTCATGGTATTTCTTTATTGTTCTCTTAATGTTCATGAGATCTGTAGTAATGTCCCCTCTTTCATTTCTGATATTAGTAATTTGTGTCCTTTCTTTTTTTCTTAGCTTGGCTAGAGGCTTATTGATTTTGCTGATTTTTTTTTAAAGGGCCAGCTTAAATTTTTTTTCTCCATTGACTTCCTATTTTCAATTAGGTTGATTTCTGCTATAATTTTTATTATTAATTTTCTTTTGTTTACTTTGGATTTAATTGCTCTTTTTGTAGTTTCCTAAGGTGAAAGTTTCGATAAGTGATTTTGGATGTTTTTTATTTTCTAATATATACATTTAATGCTGTAAATTTTTTTCTAAACACTGCTTTCATTGCATGCCACAACTTTCTTTTATGTTGTACATGTGTCAAGATTTTATTCAATTGATTAATGAATTGTACAGTGTTATAACCAATTCAGAGGAGGTTTTGAAGAATTTTTTTAAATGCTTAGTCAACCAAAGGAATGTTGAAGAGAGATAACTAACAGGTGGAAGGCAGGTTAATATCCTAAGGGTAATACACTGTGATTTTTAAAGTTATAGTTGCTACTCTGTAGTATTTATTTATTTATTATTTTTTTTAATGTTTATTTTTGAGAGAGAGAGAGAGACAGAGAGACAGAGTATGAGCAGGGGAAGGGCAGAGAGAGAGGGAGACACAGAACCCGAAGCAGGCTCCAGGCTCAGATATTGGCACAGAGCCCGAGGAGGGGCTAGAAATCACAGACTGGGAGATCATGCCCTGAGCCGAAGTTGAATATTCAACTGGCTGAGCTACCTAGGTGCCCCATTTTTATTTTATTTTATTTTTTACCAGGGAGAGATCAGGTGGATCTTATTGTATTTGTATTTATATTGCTCTAAACAGCAATCTCTGGCCTTGTTCTCAGACAGAAACTATTTGCATTGATATCAGTTTTTTACAAGTTAGTCTTGACCCCTACAGAATTGCATAATAGCCACATCAATCAAAGGTATCAGTTAATCTCTAAAAGGTCTGCTAGAAAATGCTAAGCACTCTACTGTAAGGTCACTTAGCATCTAAAAGAAATGAGCTGGACAGTAGTTAAAGCAGTAAAAATATTTTTTATTTAGAAACTGTTGTAATAGGGGATATGAGACCTCATATAGAACTGGGCTCAGTTCCAAACACAGCAAAGACAAGTGAGGATTTATAGAGAGTGTGTGTATGGAAAATGAGAAGAGACATCAAGGGTAAGTAGATTCTTGCCATACTGACCTAACAGAAGTCCTGTTGCAGTCAGGCCAGTCATCAGATATCACCTGGAGGTTGGTAGGGATTGAGGAATTTGCTTAGATATGAATGGTGATCAGATATCAAGAGTAGGGAGATTCTAGATAAATGAACCTAGCAGGATTATTCAAATTAGACTCTTCAAGGATGGACATGGAAGCCCAGAGTTGAGACCTAGTTGAAAAAAGGGCTCAGAGGAACCTACCTAAAGTTTAGTCAAGGCAAGTGTCTTTGTCACTAGTAATCTCTTTTGTCTATTTCCAAATTTTGGATAATCATTTCTTCTCACATTGGACCCATGACTGAAGGGAGGACATGAGCACTGGGAGACAGGAAGAGGTATTTTCTGTAATGCTTACAATAATATCCAAACTCCTCTGCTGGCCTACTTGGCCTTCAGAATCTTCTGGCCAACTTGATGACCCCACTTCACAGTCTCCCATTTGAGTCAGGGACCTAGCCACCTTTTCTTCAACATGCTCAATTTGCCCTCATTCCTGTTGCCTTGCCCAGAAAAAGCCCTGGCTCTAACTGACCCCTTGGAAGGCGAGAACAGGTACATTCCACAAATTTTGATAAATTTTGTTTTCATTTTAATATATTTCAAAGTAGGTCTGAGAGAGATAAGACGAATGGGGGAAGGTACAGACAGTGTGAGCAGAGGCGTGAAGGGAGGGACAGCATAATGTGTAGGGGAAGCAACAAATTCCTACATGCTTCTGGAGGGTAAAATATAACAACAGGAATGGTGACAGATGAAATCAGCATGCAAGTAGGGGCCAGATCAAAGACACTTCCCCTGCCATGTTAGGTTGAATTTTATAGCATTTATATCACAGTCAGTTAGAGACATGGAAGCATTTGAAATTTCTGAGAAGTGAAGTGACATGGAGAAATGTGAGCTTTAGCTAGGTAGCTCAAATTTCCCTGGCCCCTCCAACCTGGAGGCATACATGACTTAGTGATTATAAGAATGGTTAGGAGGCTTTCTTCCTGGCTTCATTCAGACAATATTTATTGAACTACTGATTCCTGGAAATGTTCTAGGTGTTGTAAATAAGTAAATGGTAGGTAAAATCCCTGCTGTAGTGGAGAAAGCGGGTAATAAGCAAACAAACACATGAAACATGTTCAGGTAGAGGGGCTGCCCTAGTATATGGCAAGCGATGATGGGCTTATGAACCAGGACAATGGGAGTAGGGATGTAACAGAGAGAACAGAGGTCACTTGTCCTTTGATCCTGAGAACATTCCATGTCAACCTGTGCCAACCCAGAGATACCTATCAATTATTTCTGGTAGACTCTATGCCTACAAAAGCATTATTAGACAATATGGTGGTATGTAATAGAGGTTTTCACTGATCATCCTACTGCAGAAATATAAAACCTCTCAGCCTCATGTACCAACGTGAAGAGGTGATGACAGATTGGAATTCTTTGGATACATAGCTCACTAGGGCAGGGACGGAAAAGGACATCCTGGGCAGGAGAACATAACATGAGCCAGTTTCGAAGGCCAGGGGATCATGTCAAGTTTAAAGAAGTGGAAATAGTTCAGGATTGTTATGCCTTGCTAAGATTTGGGGAATGGCAGGAGCAGAGGTAATTTTAGAAACATTCCACTGATGGCAGGGTAGAGTGATTTGAACCATGGAGACCTTAAAAGCAGGAAGAGGGGTGCCTGGGTGGCTCAGTTGGTCAAGCATCCAACTTCAGCTCACAGCATGATCTCAGTTTGTGAGTTCAGGCCTCACACCTGGCTCTCCACTCTCAGCGTGGAGCCCACTTCAGATCCTCTATCTTCCTCTCTCTCTGCCCTTCCACCCCTTGCCCATGCTCTCTCTCCTTTTTTCTTTCTCAAAAATAATAAACATTAAAATTTTTTTTTTTAATTTTTTAAATGTTTACTCATTTTTCGAGAGACAGAGTGTAAGTGGGGTAGGGGAAGAGAGAGAAGGAGACACAGAATCTGAAGCAGGCTTCAGGCTCTGAGCCCGATGTGGGGCTTGAACCCAGGAACTGTGAGATCATCATCTGAGCTGAAGTTGGACACTTAACCAACTGAGCCACCCAGGCATCCCAACATTAAAATTTTTTTAAAAAGCAGGAAGAAATTTAGGGCAATAGTAAGGAAGGAAGGAGATCCTAGAGGGAAGAGATGAATGGAAATAAATAAAAGGTTAAAGTCCTAGATATCTCCATGAGGTAGAAGGGGAGACATTACGGGAATGAGAACATAAGACAGCCAAAAGTTAGGGGTTTGTTAGTGAGTAGGATACTGGGGTACCTTGTGTAAAACTTAAGAAAGAGTCCTGGGTGATGGAAGATTGAAGATGTGACCCTAAAGGTGAGAAACTGAATGGCTGGTAAGAGATGAGGAGGATAAGGATGTTAATGATGTGTGACTTGCCTTTAGTTTAGTGACTGGAGAATATAAGAGTAAAAGCCTTACTTGGAGGTGAGATCATCACTAAGAACATGGCCTGGCACATAGAGACACTCAGTAAATAAATCAATGAGGTCCTGGGTCTTATATACCTCCCCTTGACATGAGTTGTACTGGTGCCAGAACAAGCTTCAAGTTGCAGTCAGTGTCTGGCATAGTTTAATATAGGTGGAGAGGCTCTCTGATCCAAGTGAGGGCTCTTTTACCCCGTTAAAATTCTAATTACCCTCAGGGATTTGGCCTGAACGTTCTTTCTCTTACAGTGGTTGTAGAGCACATTTTTTTTTTGCCCCATCTGTACAGTACATATCATGGGTTGAAACATTTTATGACTTGTTTTGCCAGTTTTCCCTCTATTCTTTCATGGTAGTGACTCAGAGGATCTGAAAAAGTAAAATGGTGTGTGAAACCTGGGGCTGGCTGTACTTAGAGGTGTATTACAAAGTTATGCGATAAGTAAAGGGGCACTTGCACATCCTTGCAATATTGGTCAGAGGCCCAGAAGGAAACAGAATAGGATAACTTAAGAAGGTTTTAATTAAGGGACTGTTTACAAAGGCGTAGGCAAGGTTTGGAGGAATGACTGGGGAATTAATAATGGTGCTAGAAATAGGGTCTGAAGGATCCAAAGGGTCTGGAGAGGGACAGAGGCAACCAGGACAGAGAGTCATATGGAGAGGCTGCCTTGAGAGAAGCTGGGAGCTGAGGAGGTTTGCTCTTTGGTGGAGACCACTCTGTAGGAAGGAAGCTAGGGGAATAGATACCTATACTCTCCTGTCCCCCTCTCTCTGACCTCTTGCCATCCCCATTCACAATGTCCACTAGTAACTCGAGGGCAGGAGGGGTCCATGATGTGGCCCATTACCTAGCCTCCAAAGCAGAGGAGAAGAGAAAAGGAAAGGGGATTTCAGAGATGCTGACAGGTGCTCTCAACACACTGCCTTTCGTGTTGGCTTGTCAGGGCAAGTGCCACTCTCTCAACTTGTCTGGAAGATTTAGTCATCTCCAAAAGACATGGTAAACTCTGTCTAGGTGTAAATAAGGGATGAGCTCAATTTGTTTATACATGCCTTGAGTTTTCCCACAATGGCTAAGAACCCAGACCATAGGCAATAATGGGTAATACATAAATGAACATATCACAATCAGGCCCAGTGGTACACTTAAGGTACTTAGCATAAATCAAGATGGCAACATAGGAGGCTCCTGAACTCCCATCCTCCCGTGGATACATTGAATATAAGTGACACATAAAGCAGTTACCTCTGAAAGAAATCTAGAAAGTAGCTGAGCGACTCCTCCACATTACCTGTATGAGAAAATATCCTCATTGAAACAGGTAGGAAAGGCTGAAACAGTCTTGCCATAAACCACACTACCAACATAGCACCAGACAATTAAGAGGGAATTCATAATTCCTAGCTTCTTCTTGAGGAATGAAGGGTTTGACCCAACTTTTAAGACTTCCACCAGAAGAATGGCCCTTTGGAACACCTAGCTCTGAAAGCCAAGAGAGCTTGCATCCCTGCAAGACTATAGCACAAGATCCACAAGACTATAGCAAACAAAGGAGCAGTTGCTTACTGGTGGGCATATGGAACACTCACTGGGGCCATCCCCCCTCCCCCACCCCAGGGCTCACCACAGAGAGAATAGGCAAAAATGCCCATCTCCTAGATGTTAGCACACATCTAGGGGCTGACGGCAGCCCTCCCTGGGGACTGGGGAAAGTGGCAGACGCCTCTTCTGCCTTCTCCCCCTGGCCTGCACCAAGTGTCTAGTATCTCCCTGGACGAAGCTTACATACACATCTGGCATGCCAGCTTTTGCAGTTGTTCTCTGAGATCTGGGCCCCCTGGATTGCCTGGCTCTGATAGCCAATGGGGCTTGTATTCACAAGTCCTACAGGAAGTAGCAAATAAAGAAGCAGTTCTTAATGGGCAAAAGAGCAGCTCCTTCCCCCACCCCCAGGGCTATAAACCAGGCTGGCACAGAGGAAGCAGGCAACAGTACTCATCTTCCAGTTTCTCCCTGAAGGAGGCTTAACTACGAACTATCCCAGCTACTGCCTGGGGGTCCAGTTTCTAATCAGCCTGCATCTAGGTGCTGAATGCAATTCTTTCCTTTGGAGCACTGATGGGTCTTGGCACACCTTCAACTACTGGGAGCCACTAAGAATAAAGAGGGTTGTTTGGACAATCACAGGGGTTTAAGAGACAATTAAAAGCTCAGGCAGGACTGATTGATGAGGTTCATCTCCTATACAAGAGCACTCTATCAAGACTGGGAAAGGTACCTATTTGATCTTATGCTCAAAGCCAACACAGAGAATTAAGGAAAATGAAGAAACAGAGAAATATGTTCCAAACAAGAGAACAAGACAGATCTCCAGAAACAGATCTTAGTGAAACAGAAATAAATAATTTACTTGACAGTTCAAAATAACAGTCATAAAAATGCTCACTAAGCTTGGGAGAGCAATGTATGATCAAAGTGAGAATACAAAGAGATGGAAAATATTAAAAAGTACCAAATAGAAATCACAGAGCTGAAGAGTATAAAAATTGTACTGAAACATTTAATACAGGGGTTCAACAACAGACTAAAACAAGCAGAAGTAAAGGTAAATGTATTTGAAGACAGGCAATAGAAGTGATCAAATCAGAGGGACAAAAGAAAAAAGAATGAAAAAGTGAAGATCTTAAGAGACTTATGGGACGTGAGTAAGCAGACCCACCATATATGTATTATAGGGATCTCAAAAGGAGGAGAGAGAGAGAAAGGGACTGGAAGCTTATTCAGAAAAATAATAGCTGAAAACTCCCCTCATCTGGGGAAGGAAACAAACATCCACCAGGAATCCGAGAGTTCCAAATAAGAGGAACCACAGAAAGTTACACAGAGACACATTATAACTTAAGTTGTTAAAAGTTGAAGACAAGGAGAGAATTTTAAAAGCAGCAAGAAAAAAGCAGCTTGTTATATGCAAAGGAACTCCCATATGACTGTTTTCAGTGGAAACTTTGTGGGCCAGACAGAGTGGGATTCAAAATGCTGCAAAGGAAAAAAAAGCCCTGCTAACCAAAAATAGTCTCCCTGGCAAAGTTGTCATTCAGAACTGAAGGAGAGATAAGTTTCCAGACAAACAAAAGCCGGAGTTCATCACCACCTGGCTGGCCTTTAAAGGAGGCCTTAAAATGTGTTCCTCAAGATGAAATGAAGAATACTAATTAGTAACAGAAAAACATATGGAAGTATAAAACTTATTGATAAAAGTAAATACATAGTTAAATTCAGGATACTCTAATGCTATAATTGTGGTGGGTAAATTGCTTATAACTCTAGTATGAAGATTAAAAGACAAATGTATACAAATAACTATAACTACAATAATTTGTAAATGGGTGCCCAAAGTAAAAAGATGTAAATTGTGACATCAAAAACATAAAATATGTGTGGGGGAGTAAAAATGGAGAGCTTACAATTTTGTCAATTATACCGCAGTAAAGCTGAAAGGAAAACAAAGGTACTTCCATGAACGGGATGCTATGCAGTCATTACAGTGTTTCAAAAACGTTTTAAATGGCATGGGAAAATAAGTATGCTTTATTATGCAAAAAAGCCCAAAATTTCTATTCAATAATTTGGAAAAAAAAGAAAGAAAAAGAGAATATGCTTTCGTGCTTTCTACAATAAACCGTTATTGCTTTAAAATCATAAATGAGCAATGTAAAAAACAATGACCAAGAGAGGAGAACCCAGGTTAAGGCTTTCTTCTTAACCACTTTTAATTAGATTTTGTAAGGATTAGGTTAGGAAATTGTCATCCGGGGCTCTTTGGAAGTGACAAAGCTCCAGATAATCTGGGACATGGCTTAAGGTCATTCCTGTGTTAGATTATAAATTAGAGTTGGGGAGGAGAGTGAAGACAGGGCTATGAGGCATATATCTGTGCCAGCCTGTGCCCCTTAAAGGGTGACGGGAGCACCAGCTAGCTTTCGAAGGACTTCTTCCTGCTCCCTCAGAAGTGCTGTCATATAAAGGGACCCAATAGGCTGGTGGTTTCTCTATAAGGGAGTATCTCGCTGAAGAGAGAACAGGTGGATAAAGGAGCATTAGAGTGGGTGGTTCAAATGGAGAAAGGCCAGAAAACGGGGAGTGTTGCGAGTTGTTTTCTCAACGTTTATTTATTTTTGGGACAGAGAGAGACAGAGCATGAACGGGGGAGGGGCAGAGAGAGAGGGAGACACAGAATCGGAAACAGTCTCCAGGGTCTGAGCCATCAGCCCAGAGCCCGACACGGGGCTTGAACTCACGGACCGCGAGATCGTGACCTGGCTGAAGTCGGACGCTCAACCGACTGTGCCACCCAGGCGCCCCGCGAGTTGTTTTCTAAAGGGCAGGATCCACCCAGGTCACAGATTTCCCCAAGTCAGAGTCGAAGCTGGTCTGACTAGAGCTGCGGTAGTCATCCACTCTGGACTTTGCACAGGCTTATCAGGCATTAAACTTATTAAGACAAATCCGCCCACCTGTAGAAAGAGGAAGTTTTCATATTTTATAGCATTTGGCTTTTAGCCCCACCTCTCCTCTGGTTTGAATCAAAGATGTATGCAGTCTCCCTAACAATAGTAACTTTTTTTTCCTTTTCTTTCTTTCTTTCTTTCTTTCTTTCTTTCTTTCTTTCTTTCTTTCTTTCTTTCTTTCTTTCTTTTTTCTTTTCTTTTCTTTTCTTTTCTTTTCTTTTCTTTTCTTTTCTTTTCTTTTCTTTTCTTTTCTTTTCTTTTCTTTTCTTTTCTTTGCAAAGCTTTGCGGCTCTCGGAATCAGCACTGTTTATTTTGAGTTCCTAGCCACAGCTGGACTAGGTGAACTAGACTAAAAGGATATGGTTTGGAATACAATTTGAGGGATTGTGGTCTGGAGAAATGTATTGTTTTAGTTTAGAGAATGAAGTGGAATATTCTCTTATAACTTAGAGTGTTTTCTGTGCCCAGTAAGGACTGACACCTGTGATTACCTTTCATCAACTAGGGCGCACCAGGGAGCTCTCACCTGTGTTGTACCTGTGACCCCCCCCCCTCCCCCCCCCTTCACTCAGGTTTGCCATCAGATCTCTTTGACAAACAGAAGACAGGGGGAAGTAACTGGGTTTAAATCATCTGCCTCAGATCATACTGTGACTATACTTCTCTGCCTATCATTTTTAGATTCATTCCAATTTGGGGAGATAAATGAAAATACCTCTTATTATTTATTTGCATAGCATGGACAAGCCTTACCCAGTTTCCTGAGCTGTGGCCAACTTGACTCACCCCCCCCCCACCCCCCATTAATGCCCAATTATTCCATCAAGGCTGGAACACAGGGGCAAATTGTGTGAACATAAAAGGATTATATTGTTCTTTCTTTCAAAATTATCTCTGGATTCAGAGTTTAAATCTCTATAATTTTCCAGTACAGTGATAAAAGATGCTCTTAACAACATAACTTCTCTTTGGTAGCTCCTTAATATTGTTCTTTTAAAAGCAAAGTTGCTTAAGGGTAACACTAGTCATGCTATTCCTAAAGCTAATTCCCAGACTGCTTTTGCTTTCTTCATTTATTCAGGTAAATTGGTAACCACACTGATTAAGGGCTCTAAATTAAGCCAGGCTTCTTTTTGCCTGGACAAACTCCTGGCCACCATTGTAACCCATCTGGAATCAGTAACAGAGCATACCTGTCTCAGGGCTTCAAATGTTTGGTTAGAGCTGCATCAATGTGATGAGTCAACCAAACTAGCTTCATTTCTGAAGACATTTTAGAGTGCTGATTTACTCAGCTGGTTGTACTTCCCAAGGATGTGATTCATAATACCCAGGCGAGGGGGGAAGAACAACATTTGAAAGCACACTTAAGAAGGGGTGGATAAAATGCCATTCTTTCTGGCAAACCTGTCTTTTATGATATGCTGTGGATATTTCTGGCATTTCTCTCTAGGGTAAGAGTTGGAGATGATGCTTCTGAGGCTGCATATGGGATGTGAGAACAGCTTGCTCTTGCCCAGCCTGAGGCCCTGGAGGGATTTTCTTTTCACTGCAAGACTGGCACGTAGGCCCTTTTTGGTGTTGGGGACATGTTACCTGACTGTGAGGATTCACAGCTGAAGCCACATTTCTGTGGCTTGCTCCAGGGCTGGCCATGGGAATGGGGCCTGCTCTGGTGACAAGGATCCAGTATGCTCACTATTTCCCATCCTGTCACAGGCACAGCACTCTGGTCCTTCTTTACCAAGGAATCTTCCCTGGTTCCGGCTCCAGCTTTTCTTTTCCTTCTTAGGCATAATGTTTAGAAAACATTCTTCTGTTTAGAAAACATTCCAGCCTGTAGATAACCACTTTGCCATATAGGCTTTTATTTCCTCTGATCACAAAATTTTATGGGAGCCAGATATATTGTGCTGGCTTGTCCATTTTGATGTATTTTGCAAGAACACTTGATTCCACCTCAATCTGGAATGCAGCTTGATTTAGAGATATGTATGACTAGGTTCCACTCATTCACTTACTCATTCGCTTCCTTATATATTCCACCAGTATTTATTAAGTGCCAGCTATGTGGCAAATACTCAGTTATTCTGGCTTCTGCAAACCATGTCATGGGCATGGGTTGGCTCTGTGAGAAAGAGGAGGTAGGGTTGGGCCCTATGTAATACTTTGACGAGTGCCCCCACCACCAGGGTCCCTTTAATTATCAATCCAACAACCATAATCATGATATTCCCAGTGTGACTAAGTTTCTTCTTGGGAAAAAAGAGAGTGTTGATTTTGCTTCAGGGTTGGCCTAGGGATAGAACTGGCTAAACAGAGGCAGGAACAGAGACAAAGGTGTCTCAAGGAAATAAAGTTGGATGTCACAGCTCTCAATGGTGAAGACACAAGATTCATCCAAGATGGTGCAGTTGGAAGGTTTGAGCCACGTTCATCTAATTTTTCTGAGGGCAAAGAAATCCTCAAGTGGCATCTTCTGAGTTTAAACAATAATTTATTCATCTTATAGCCTAGACCATGATGAATTTTCACACTCTAATTGGACAGAAAGACACATAAACAAGCATTATATTGCATACTATTTGCTATGAAAATACTATAACTCTGAAGGTGAAGGAGCTCACTCACTATCTATGGCTCTCTGAGAAGGGCTCATGGAGAGGGTAGCATCTGAGCTGGGGGATAAATTGCTAAGACACTTGACAAGTGGTGAAGAGAGGGAAACTGCTATTCCAGTGGAGGTAATAGCAAATACAAAAGCAAAGCATTTTGATATAATTCAGTAAGGCTACATGTGCAAATTTAAGGAGAAAGGCTGGAACCAGTGGTGAAATGCAATGTCAAAAAAGAATTCATGTAGGCAGCTCATAGGTAAGTTTTGTGGGTTTCCCTGTGGTAACCATGGAGATGTGCCACTCAGTTCTCTTTTTAAGAGAGAACCCGCCAGAAGTGCACTTAGCTGACAGTCTCCTTGCACTTGTAGTACATGTGGGGTCCATTAGTGTTGGAAGCCATGCTCTCCTTGAGTAGCTCCCACGAATGACGAGCACAGTAGAAATCCCAGGCTCTAGCAATTTCTGCCCACCAGGGACTCCCACAGGCACTCTTTGCTCCAGAGCCATATTGGACTGATCAAGACTCTCCCAGAGCTGCACCTCAATCTCAGGCTGTGTTTACATGATTCTTCCTATTTTCTGCTCCTTTCATGGTGTCAGGCTTGCATTGTGGTCTTGAGCCTTACCTGCTTCTGCTGTTTCCAGACATCACTCCCATAGTTTCCAGACATCACTCCCAATTAATCTCTTGTATTTCTGTCTTGCATCTGCTTCCCAGAGAACTCAAATTGACACTGTTGGTACCAGTAACAGCCTGAGAAATCAAGTGGCAATTTGGGGACTGAATCATTCATCATCCAACTCACCTGGAGGACCCTATCCCAAGTGGTTTTTGGGGTACAGGTGATCTCTGGTAAAAGTTGGTGGCCCAGTTGCTATTATTTTTTAAATCAGTTATGACTTAGAAAAACATCTTGGGGAAGGAAAATGTCCTTGAAGTACCATGATTCAGCATTTGAAAGGTATGGGGAAACCAGGCACACAAGGACAATGAAATTGACTTGTTATTACTAAATTGTATTGATGCCCTACATGGGGTAATAAGAAACCAAGAGTAATTAAAAGACAGTTAAAAAGTAGGTGTGAGAAGATGGCCTCCTTGGTAGCTTACAAAGAAGCCCTTATCTCCTGCAAGAAGAGAGTTGACATAGCCAGGGAGCAAACTCAGAAGACCATTGAATGCTCAGCCAGGGCAGGTTTATTATTAAGATCAGGGCCCAAGATGGGAAAACCTGAGACCCCAAGTCATGGATGAGGACATTTGGATGGTAACCTTGAAGATTGTGACTTGCATTTTCCTCTTAAGACCAAGCATTTATCCCATGTGGAAGACACTTCTGAGGCCTCTCCCCAGCAAAGACACAGGTGCTCCCTCAGGAGCTACACCCTGCCCCCCTTGTGGCTCCAAAGCTGATAAGTAGGGTTAGTACCAGCATAGCTCATTTGGGGTTGCAGGCCTTTAAAAGGGAGGAGATTATGCTCTAGAGGAGCTTCAAGAGTTAGCATTCATCAATAAGTGCCAGGGGGGTACTCAATTGGATTGGATTTCAGGGACACTTGAACAAAGGTTGGGGACATGAAACTGAATAAGCAAGGGTTAATTTATTTGGGGGGGCACTCTTTCAGGGCAAGTCATTTTACATCCTGGCAAGGCCCCTGAAGGATGGGGCAAACCCACTTCTAGAGTAGCTTTGAGAAGCCTGAGGAAAGTAACTGTCTATGTTGACTGAAGTTGAAATGCCTGAGTTGCAATGGCAGGTGGTAGGGAAAGAGATTAGAAGGTTGTGGGAACTGGGCATGCCAAAGTGGATATATGAGGCCTGAATACCCACAAAGGTTCTTTGGGAGGACCCAGAGGACACTCCATTCATGAAGGCCATCAGGGTACGTACTGGTGAGAGGGGAACCCAGTCCACTAGAAGTTCAGTAGTTGCCTCCCCTGTAGGCTGGGGCTGATGCTAGGAGAGGTGGTTACAGAGTTAGGCTTGCAGTGAAGATGCTGGGGCACTGAAGCAAGAGAGATCCTTGGCAGCAGTGAACCATCAGAAACCAGGGGGCCATAGTTACCATAGGAATGGCCAAGGGGGCATAGCTGCATTCATTATAACCATGAAGGGACACCTGACCTGAAAGATGTTTGGCATCAGGCCTTGGGCAGAATTATGTCACAGGTTTTGAGTTCTGTTTTTCATCATTAAGATCTAAGAGGTCAGAAATTGTTAATTCACAACACAACTCGGGATGCACAGAAATTTCATTTATTTATTTGACTGTAAGTGATCTTCTATTCTACCCAATCCCCTAAACACTAGTGGGGAAAATTTAGCCAAATGTCAATTCAATTTAAATCTGGTATGACTGTTTGAGTCATGTTTCTAGAGCTGTTCATTCTCTCAGGTGGCTCATTGTCCTCTGGCTGCTTTCCTTCAAGCTGGTATCCCTGTGCATTGAGGAAAGAGTTTGGTTCATGAAGATTGTGAGTTCCATATTATTATTAACTGCTTCACAGGAGAAACAAATCCATAAACTTAAAGGGCCACCTAATTATATGACTCCTGGTCCCTCTCAGGGCATATTTTTTTCTCAGGGACTCTAGTTGGGAAGTTCATTCTGTTTTCTATTTTATTACTGTTTTCCACTTAATGTTCTTTTGTATATGTAATATCAATTTTGTATTTATTTTAATGGCCACATATTTTCTGCTGTAATGGTCACTTGGGTCTGTAGAAATCAGCCCCAATGCCATGTTGAATTCCAATTTAAAGAAAGATTCAAATTTTACCAAACCTAAATTCTGTCTTTCGACTCAGAGTTGGGGAAGTATTCAGACTTATTTGGATTTGATGCTTCTTTCCCAAGAAAAGTAAGAGAAACAGGGATTTTCCTGTCCTGTAGAGGGATTTTTTTGTTCATGAAATTACTTTGTGGAGGCCACACAGGATGGCTTGTCACAGGGTCTCAGTCTGCCCCTCACTTCTCCATCAGCCCCCACAAGTGACCTAAAATAAGTTACAATCTAAGTCCAATGGTGTGTGCAGCAGCTTACGCCAGTCCCTAATCAGTGTCTACACCGAAGACCCTCCTGGTTAGAAATTCTCAAGCTTTCTTTCAGCACAAGGACAAGTACAACTTGGCGGGATGCCTCCCCACTTTAGCATTACCAATGGGCTGGTGAAATAGCTATTCCAGAAGAATCCACTCTGCCCTCCTGTCCCTCTGCCTGTGATCTTTCCCTACCTGCCCCTACTCTTTTAGACCCTTGTCATTTTTAATGTTTTCCCAAATCCCACCAGAGTGTGAATTCCCTAAGGGCAGCTGTTTTGGATTCTTAGATTGCCTCATATTTCCCAGGATGCCAAGCAGAGTAGCTTGCACATAGTCATTGCTTAATGAGTTTGATGGATGCATAAATAAAATTGGGCTAATGGTGGAGCAGTAGAGAGGAATGAAGTGGAATGCTGCATAATCCATACCTTTTGAGTAAAATTGTATGGGGGGATCCATTGTCTTAAAGATGACGGTGGGTGGCCAAGGCCCTGACCTCAAAAGGAAGAAGGGAGAGAAATGTTGGGAGTAGCTCTTGGAAGTCCCAGTCTGGCTTAGGCTGCTAAAGGCTTGTGGCGCAGGTCAGGAGAGGGTTATGGGGTTGGCAGAATTACTTGGGCTGGCATTACTTTTGAGGAAGAAGTAGAATAGAAATGGGAGGAGGAGCGTAAAGACAACTTAGGGCATTGGGCAGTTTAGGGGTTTGTTACTCCAGCATTTAGAGGCCAGAACTCCATCATCCATCCATATGTAAAGAGCCCGAATCTGGAGATCCTGTGGAGGGCATGGACAAAGCAGGGAATGATAGGCCTGAGCCTTTTTTACTTCAGTTATGAAAGATACCACAAAATCCTATGAGTCATTTTTAGATTTGGGTCAAATGGTTCACTTGGCTATGTGTCTTTCTGCCCTGAATGGACAGAAGTTTTTAGTACGTATCTGTGTGCTCTCAGTGTCTCATAGCTCTGCATTTTCATCAAAAACAGTTATGCAAGTTCTCTAACCTCTCAGTCTATATATCTTGATATAGATGGATGTTTTAGACAGGTGTACACAGCCCAGTGTATATCAAATATTAAGACCGAACTGTATTACTAAGGTACATGCCTTCATTTATGCTTAATAGAAATGATGCTTTTTGGGCAAGGCTTTAGGAAAGGCTGCGGAACTTCCATTCTGCTTGTTCCTTCTCTCAGTCCGGCCCCTCCTCTTCTCCACCTTGCTGAATACAAACCATATCTCAGGGCTTAGTCCAAACCCTGTGCCTTTTTTTTTTTAATGTTTATTTTTGAGAGAGAGAGAGAAAGAGCACGAGTTGGGGAGGGGCACAGAGAGCAGGAGACAGAATCCAAAGCAGGCTCCAGGCTCTGAGCTGTCAGCACAGAGTCCGCCCAGTGCGAGGCTTGAACTCACAAACCTTGAGATTATGACCTGAGCGGAAGTCGGATGCTTAACCAACTGAGCCATCCAGGAGCCCCAAACCCTGTGCCTTTTATGACACCTTCCTGGAGGTGACCCAGCCACCCTGGAATCCCACCCTCCTCTGAATCCCAGAGTACTTGTTCATCATACCAAAATGGCTGATATTTTCTGTACTAATTAAAGGAAGGTGCCTTCTCCAGGACAATTAGAATATTTTTTTGAGTATTCCATAGTGATTTATTGTTTGTTATTTTTACAACTTTTTCATGAAGGTAATTCACATATTTAAAATATCCTTAGGCACCTGGGTGGCTCGGTCAGTTAAGCATTAAGCCTCCAACTTTGGCTCAGATCATGATCTCACACATGGTTTTGAGCCCTGCATCGGGCTCTGTGCTGACGGCTCAGAGCCTGGAGCCTCCTTTGGATTCTGTGTCTCCCTCTCTCTCTGCCCCTACCCCACTCACATTCTGTCTCTCTCTCCCTTTCTCAAAAATAAATAAACATTTAAAAAATCCTCAACATTAAAAAGGCATTATTGCTCTAAAAACTGCCATTTTACTAGCAGAATTATGAGTACCTGTATCACCGAAATTCTCTCCTCCTACCTTTTTTTTTTTTTTTAATACCATTGACCGACTAGTGGAAGCAACTTCCCTTTGTGAGGCCTATGAGAAGGTGGCTTCTCAGGGCAGAGAAATTAGAGAATGTTTCCTCCTCTAAGCAGCCCAGAGGCTTCTTCATGCAAAGAAAAGTAAGGCTGTAAGCTGCAGTCACTGAACCAGGTTCTTGGCTTGGGAGTAGTGTGGGGCTTGCATAATACAAACCCCCTCCACTGGGTGACCTTGATCTGAACATACATTGCCTGGTTCATCAATCTTCTTCTGTTATCCTCTGGTGGACACTATTATAAACAGGATGGTTTCCAAATGTCTGTTGTTCATCTGCCTGCCGTGCATAATGTTGACTTTTTGGGAACTCAGCTTCAGTGTGTCAAAGAATGTTATCTGTGACAGTTATAGATTGATGGTAGATAATAAACATCCATTTAATTCACAAAGTATTTAGTGTCCATAAGTACTATTGATAATAATAGAGAAGTGCATTTCAGTTCCAGGGTGGGACTCGCAAAGCATTGTCCTGCCTTTCCAGAAGATCTTCTTCTAGGAGATATTACTTAATAATAACAACAACAATAGTGATGAAAGTAACTGTTTAGTTAGTACTTACACTATACCACCAACTGTATAAAAAAGCTCTCATGACATGCTGTGTTACTCATGATAAGGAAATGGAAGCTGAGAAAGTAAATGATGAAAAACAGGCATCCAGTCTTTCCCCAGAGGTTGAAAAAAGTTTCCCTGAGCAACTGGCTCTGCCCCTCTGCTCCAAGCTATGTTGGGTCTGGGAGTCTGACAGGGTGGGATTGCTTGGAGGTGTTTATTGTCTCTCTCTGAACACATCAGCCATGTCCCCAGCTAGGTTGTAGTTGCTTTGAGAGCAAGGACAGAAACTTCTACTTTGCCTTCCCAAGCACCTAGCTTGGTCTTTTCAAAAGAGTCAATTACTTATGGGTGACTGAGTTATTGATTTCTAAGTGGGCCGTCCTGGAGGTTGGTATGGTCAGGAGGAAGCAAAGATCCCACAGGGTAGAAAAGTGTATGTCTTAAGTGTCTGAGTGTATTCAGTGAAGTATTTGCTGTTTTCTCCCCACAGCAGCTGTGAACACATTTCTTGTTGGTGGCCATGACTTCTGTTTTCAAGCACTTCCAAAGATCCTCCTGGTTGCTGAGGACCGTTCTACACTCCTGCCTTCATAGCCCTAAGGCCAGCCTAGGTGTGCAACTGGTATATACACATTGCTTGTTTTTATTTTTACCTCTTTGTGCTCTCTGCTCCCCCTCCCTCTTTCTTCTGTTTCTTAAAAACATAGCCAGGGAAAAGGTGCAGTTAGTAAGCTCTTTGCCAGAGCCTTTTTGGTTTTCATGTGACTTTGAAAGTTCGGTTTTTTGAAAGTAGTCATAAAGCGTGGGTACTGAGAATATTTGGCATTAATCAGGCAGTTTTATTTTTGTGAATAAAACTGGCAGGAAATCACAGCTTAACTGAATAAAATGATCTCCTCTTAGCTTAGAGCCATAATAAAGTTAAAAAGTAATAAAGCAAAAGAAACAGTTCAAACATGATTAATTTAAAAGTGTAATCCTGAGCAAACTATTTACATTTTTATTTTGCCCCAGAATAGTAGCTTTAAAGATGGTCATCTCGGGTTTCAAGTCAATTTTGAGAATTTATACAATTTTCCCAGAGTTTATTCAAGGCCTCATAGTAAGCAGGGGTCTATGCTAAGCCCTGGTCAAATTTTAATGTGTCTTTAAGGCTCTGAGCTTGATCTGAGAATATTTGCTCTAATTTAGGACATTAAACAGAGATATTACAAAACAAGAAGACTGGAATTGATAAAAATTAATAAACAGCTCTGTTTTATTACTACTTTTACATTTATTTATTAGTTGATTTTAGACTAACCTATCAAGTAGAAAAATGTAAGATGTAAATGTTGACATTCCTCTAAGAAATTTCTGTGTGAATGGTGTGGCCTGATTAAAAATATTACAGATTGGCACAAAAATTGTTGGCTTCTATATTTACCACCCACAGTGTTTGAGGAAAGTAGTGAAGGATAAAGAGAAGCTATTTAGAATCATGGAGTTGTTTGTACCATCCCATGGGCTTCCTGGAACAGCAGCTCTGTGGAAACATAAAGTCATGGTATTTGTAGGAGGAAAGAAAATATGATGGAAGCATGAATGGAACGGTTAGGTAGATGGAGAGTCAAGGATGTAGGCTGTATGAGTGGTTAATTGCTTGTCTCACTTGATTGGGCTTTTGGAAAACTTGAGAAATTCCAAGTTGTTTTTCTAGTCAGTAAGGGCTGACTTACTGTTTGGATCTGGATAAGTCGCTGTACATTTTGTAAAGAATATTTGGGAAGTGGTTGAGAAATGTTCTTGATAGCCATTAGCTTCCATATTCCTCTTTGTCTTTTACAATGCTCAGAGACTCTGACAGTATCCCAAACAGAATCAGAGAACAAAATATCCATGACCTCTATTCTAGAACACTCCAGAATTGGACCTCAGAACATTCTATATAAAGTACATTAAATAGAATAGTGGCTTAAAAACTATGTGTAACTTTTTTTTAGGTAGGTGAGTTTGTATTAAGATATAGGCAGTGTTTATTTTTTCCATTTATTCAATACCAACTAGATTTTTATTGAGCACTATAGCAGATGGTATGGATGCCTTGTCCCTGAGTTTACCTGCTGCCATAGCAGACAGCTCTTATGCACACTGGCAACTTCTCACCTTAAGAGTCCCTGTCTCTTTGATTCTCCCTGCAATCAGAGTTTGTTCAGCTCACATGCAGTACTGCTGGAAATTAATGTTCCCGAGTCAGCCAATGAGGGGTGAAAGTCAGTAAATCAATACTCTAGCTTTGCTGTCCTTTGGTGGAATAATTCTGGAGGGGGCTTCTCAGAGGGTCCTCAGCGGGACCTACCTGCCCACAGTGGCAACCAGCTCATTGATGCATTTGTTAGCATTCCTCCCTTCCCTACTTTACTTTCCCCACTTGTGGAAATCCGAAGAAATTGGGATCATCTTCCCAATAATCTGACTAACCCAGGATTGCCTCAGGGTTAGCTTTCAGAGGAACTCAGAGGCAGATAAGCACATTTTGACTAAGGCACCATGTTAGACCAAATAAACTTTCAAGTATCTAGTAATGGAGGCAGAGGAAGAACTAAGCAAAAATGCATTATCAGCAGAATGTGCCCACTTACTATGAATCGTACAAAAATAACAGCTATAGTGGGATTCAGAGAAAGGAGGATGGCTTCAGTGTGGGATGAACAGGACCATGGAGGAAGTAGGATAAAGTTGGGCTTGAAGAATGAGTTGGCATTAAATCATTTCCCTGTGGCAGTGCTTGGGTGATTCAGTTGGTTAAACAGTGGACTCTTGGTTTTGGCTCAGGTCATGATCTTCCGGTTTGTGAATTCAAGCCCTGAGTTAGGCTGTGCGCTGGCAATTTGGAGCCTGCTTCTCTCTCTCCCTCTCTCTCTGTCCCTCCCCTGCTTACACTGCCTCTCTCAAAATAAATAAATAAGCTTTAAAAAAAATAAATTATTTCCCTGGGGGTTTGAGAAGATATTTTAATCTGTGGTCTGACAAGTAGATCCTTTGACTGGAGGGGAAAGAAGAAGGGAAGGAATATTTATAGAGTGTAGGCTATGGATCACAGCCTAAGGGCCATAATGATTAGGAACACAGGTTTTATACACACTGTCGCATTCAGTCTCCCAAATAACCTTATGAGGAAGGTATCTGTCACAGTCAACTCAGGCTTCTATAAAGTACCATAGACCAGGCAGCTTACAAACAGCAGAAATTTATTTCTCACACAGTTCTGGAAGCTGGAAGGCAAGAGATCAAGGTTTTACCATGGTAGGGTTCTTTTCTTTTTATTTAATTTATTTTTAAAATTTACATCCAAGTTAGTTAGCATATAGTGCAACAATGATTTCAGGAGTAGATTCCTTAATGCCCCTTACCCATTTAGCCCTTCCCCCCTCCCACAACCCCTCCAGTAGCCTTCTGTTTGTTCTCCATATTTAAGAGTCTCTTATGTTTTGTCCCCCTCCCTGTTTTTATATTATTTTTGCTTCTCTTCCCTTATGTTTATCTGTTTTATATCTCATATGAGTGAAGTCATATGATATTTGTCTTTCTCTGACTAAGTTTGCTTAGCATAATACCCTCCAGTTCCATCCACGTAGTTGCAAATGGCAAGATTTCATTCTTTTTGATTGCTGACTAATACTCCATTATATATGTATGTGTGTGTGTGTGTGTGTGTGTGTGTGTGTGTGTGTGATATATATATATAACATGGTAGGGTTCTGGTCAAGTTCTTTTCTAGCTGATTTCTCCGTGTATTTTAACATGGTAGAAAGAGAGCTAGCTCTCTGACCTCTTCTTATAAGAGCACTAATCCCATTCATGAGAGATCTGCCTTCATACCCTAATTATCTCCCAAAGGTCCCACCTCCAAATACCATCACACCAGGATTAGGGTTTCAACACATTTATTTCAGTGGGGCGGGGGGGAGGCACAAACATTCAGTTCATTACAGTACCATGATCTATAATTTATAGATACAGAAATTTGAAGTCCAAGAGTTTAATTGGTTGACTCACGGTAGGTGAATAGCATTTATAGGATCAAAATCTCCATGAGGCCAGTCACAGAAGGTGGACACAAACACAGCTAGTTGAAAAGTGAAAGATCAAAATGTTCCTTTGGACCATAGTGCCAAAAATGATGTTCATTATTTACTCCCACCCCAAGTCCTGGCTTATTATTTGACCAAATCAGTTTTAATCATGATTATTCAACAGATGAAGAGCCTGAGACCTGGCAGTTAACACTACTGGATCTATAACACTGCATTATTTTTTAGATGGAGAGACAGTTAATTCCCATCTCAGTAGACACTGCAAAAGGCATTAGGGTTTTGATTTATGCTTAGTTTCAACTAGAATGTATGGCTTGCATCTTGTCAGTTAAAAATAGATGTTTAAAGATAGTCTTCAACTAACACTCTTGTTTATCAGTGGACTTGATTAGTGTTATTTATTTTACTGAACTTTGCCCCCAGATCTGATCTCAACTTAGTAATAGGAAAGAAGAAAGACTGTTACATATTTTGGATAGCAGTTAGTAGTAATTCTCCTGCTGGGATATAGTTGGCTCTGTTAAAAGTGATGTAAATTGTTAAATAGGTATTAAATAGGCATGAAAGGCTAAGGTTTTCTCATTTAATTCAGAAACTGCCAAGAAAAGAAAGATAAAGAAGAGGGGCGCCTGGGTGGCGCAGTCGGTTAAGCGTCCGACTTCGGCCAGGTCACGATCTCGCGGTCCGTGAGTTCGAGCCCCGCGTCGGGCTCTGGCCTGATGGCTCAGAGCCTGGAGCCTGTTTCAGATTCTGTGTCTCCCTCTCTCTGCCCCTCCCCCGTTCATGCTCTGTCTCTCTCTGTCCCAAAAATAAATAAACGTTGAAAAAAAAAAAATTAAAAAAAAAAAAAAAAAGAAAGATAAAGAAGAAAGGCAATAAGTATTAGAAAAGATGAAAACCAGAGGTCTTCTCTTACAGCAATTTGGGATTTTGTGCTTCTTTAGGTTTTCAAATTATTTCCATTTGCTTTTATATGGGTTTAATCTGGATAATAATTTGTCTAGAGACACTGAAATTCAAGGAGTTCTACCTAATTACAGATGTAAAGGACTGCTTGAAAGAGCAGTGGAATATCAGACTAATACTCTTTCTTCACTCCTGTACAGCAGAGGGAGATGAAGGTCAAGAGACAAGTAGAAGACAGAGAGAGGAACAAGATGGGAGGTCTGCTTTGGCACCTTGGCAACACTAGTGAGAAGTACAAGCTACTTGCTAACATTTATGATGTTCTTAAATGGGCTAGCCACTCTCTGAGTACTTTATCTGTGAGGAAACTGAGGAAAGGGATAAGTAACTTTGCCTAAAGTGGATCTGGGATGAAAGCCAGACATCAAGTTCAGAGCATGCATGCTAAACCTCTATAATCTCTTGCTTCAATACTAGTAGTAAGAGTAATTAATAAGTCTTCTTATGTGCTCTGTGTGGAAGGTATTATCTCCATTTTACAGATAAAGACACTGTTTTGGAAAAATTGATCAATCAGTTCAAGATCAGACAACATAGATAGATGATAGAGCATGACTTTTAGCATAAGTCTGTCTAACTTCAAAATCTGGGCTGTAAGTGAGATGCTGCTTAAAGATCAAGGTCAAAAGATGTTACCAAGTAGTTCTTCAGAAACAGGTTTCACCTTTCTTCCCCAAGAACCAGGCTTAAGGTGTAGGACCACAAGAGACCTGGTTAACAGAACACTTGTGGTCCCTGGGGCTGCTTCTGTGTGTGGGCATGCTAGACCAAAGGAGACTTTGATGAGCACAGGCTTCCAGGAGGACTAAGCCACCTTGATCCTATAAGTTCAAATGTTATTAAATAAGCCTCTTGTCAGTCTTACTGCTCAGGAATGTTTCCCTCTTGGGCCCCAGGGAGCCCATCTCTTTGAAACATAATCATCAAAGAAGGTAAAGCCTTATCTCCTGGTTTCCTGGGGCAAGATGGGCCTAATTACAACTGTTCCCTGACTTCAAATGGCAAACTCTACCTTTAGTCATAAAGATATGAGAAAATTAGCAATTCTGTCTTGAAAACTTGATGGAGTGGATAGTATCTACTTAGCTATATGAAAGATTTTCTTCTGTCTTTGCAATCTCTTTAGCGAATTGCCTGTGATGAGCATCACATTCTGGTTTAATGTTTATGCAATAATAAAATTGTTTTCTTTCTTTCTTCCCTTTGTGGGGAGGTTTTCTAGGTTTGGAGGAGATTTTGTTTTTTCTGTTTCTTTTTTTTTAACATTTTTCATTTTATTTTATTTTTGAGAGATAGAGTTTGTGAGTGGTGGAGAGGGGCAGAAGGAGAGAGAGAGAGAAAAGGAGAGAGAGAGAGAGAGAGAGAGAGAGAGAGAGAGAGAGAGAGAGAGAGAAAATACTAAGCAGACTTCACACTCAGCCCAGAGCCTGATGTGGGGCTTAATCCCATGACCCGGGGATCATAACCTGAGCCGAAATCAAGACTCAGATGCTCAACTGACTGAGCCACCCAGAAGTCCTGGGGAGATTTTGTTTTTAATTATATTTCCTGAAATCACCTTATGTGGACTCTTCTAGGAGACTCTGTAAAACGAAGGCAAAGCTACTTCTGGAAAGGATCTAGGGCACAGGGGAAGGTGGGTGTGTACCAGACTAGCTAGGAGGGTTCCTAGAATTGAAAGATTTTATTGTTTAACCCATTAATTAATTAATTCACTATTTATTGAGCACCTACTATGTGCATGACCCTGTTCTAGAGTCAGGATGCCAGAGAAGTACAGTTTCTGATCACAGCCCACAAGAGACACAGGTATCAGAAATATATCCACCCCTGGGGTACAAGAATTAGCTGTGGATTCCCTTCCTGGAAATCTGGGAGCTCTGCAAAATGATAAAGAACTGAAGAACCTAAGATCTCTCCCTTTTAAAAAATGTTTATTTATTTTGAGAGAGAGAGAGAGAGAGAGAGAGCGTGTGCATGAATGGGAGAGGGGCAGAGAGTGAGAGGAGAGAGAGAATCTCAAGCGGGCTCCATGCTCTCAGCACAGAGCCCAACATAGGGCTTGATCCCACAAACCATGAGATCATGACCTGAGCCGAAATCAAGTGTCAGACGTGCAACTGACTGAGCTACCCATGTGCCCCAAACCTAAGATCTCTCAAAGGAAGTTTAAGTGTGTCTTCTTGGGATTGGACCTTGAAGATGTCCTGGAACTCTTTTTTTTCTAGACTGTCATTCTTAGGTGGTACAGCTCCTGTGTTGATCATCTTTGCCTAGCCAGTCTGTATCTAAGTGCCTGATATGTAGTAGGTAGACTATAAATGGTTGTTGATACACGAAAGAAGGAAATTAAATTTTGCTCTCTGACTAGGAAAGACTCAGAGACAAATTTCATTATGACCTTTACGGGTGTTTGTGAGTATGCAGGTTCACCGTTCCTCTTCTGTGTTTCATAATAATGTCATAATGTCATTTGTTGTATTATAGTTCAACCCTTAAGGGTTATAGTTTGCATTTTCCTGAATGCCCCCTCTTTCTCCTATTTTCCCAGCTCTTTGTTATTCCCTTTCTCTCTTGGACTCTTTTCTGTTCTTTTTTCTCTCCCTTCTCCCTCAGCAACTTGTTTTCCTGCTGAAGTTAAATAGAACTGAAATTTAACAATTAGCCATTTTAGTAGGACTGTTTTTTCCTTTGAAATGTAATATAATGTTTCTTAATTACACAGGGCCCCCTTTACATAATGTCTTGTCATTCATGTTTGTCACTTGACAAATTAACAATAGAAAGTACACATATTAGTTGATAAGGCTGCAGTATCACAGTACCCAAGATTAGGTGGCTTAACCAACAGAAATTTACTTTCTTACAGTTCTGGAGGCTAGAAGCCTGAGATCAAGGTGCTGGCAGAGTTGGTTTCTTCTGAGGCCCCTCTTCTGGGCTTGTAGATGGACATATGCTGTCTGTTTTCACATGGTCTTCCCTCTGTACCTCTCTGTGTCCTAATTTCTTCTTTTTACAAGCAATATTGGATTAAGATCCACCCTAATGACCTAACTTTAACTTAATTACCTCTTTAAAGACCCCATATCCAAATACAGTCACATTTTGAGATCCTGAGGCTAGGACTTCAACATACAAATTTTGGGAGAACACAAGTCAGGCCACAACCATGCACCTTTAAGTTGATGGGGTTTTTTTGTTTTGTTTTGTTTTAGTCACTGATTTAGAGCAAAGATTGCTAAGAGTGGCTGATCAAGAGAATTACCTGGGGAGATTGAAAAATGCAGACTCCTGGGAAATTCCAGGAGATTCTTATTCAGAGCATCTGAAAAGGGAATGGGAATATGTATATTTAAAAAACACTCTAGGTAACTGAGATCGTGAGGTTTGAGAACCACCATTGTTACTAATTCCTCACATATTTATTATTGTACCAGGAGAGATCAAGTTCAATGAAAGAAGAGAAATTGCTTAGGAGAACCACAGAAGGATTACCTTTGATGAGTACTTCTTTGAAATTTTGCTGTTTGCTTTCATTCGGTTCTATGTGGTTTTTGTTGTTGTTGTTGTTGTTGTTGTTGTTGTTTGTTTGTTTTTTGTATTTTTCATTGCATTTCATTCCTGCACATACTCCATAATATAAGATCTTATAGCAACCAACAAATTCTGGTCTAAGTTTTATGATTTCATTAGCTGTGACTTTTGGACTTAGGTTCCAAATAACTTCTGACTCATATATTCCTATCTCAGCTATGAACATGAATTAGGTATCTAATTTATTCTGTGTGTGTCTAGTCATGTTTGAGAATGATGACATAAACGGGGATGTAGTAAAGTCTGCCCTCAAGAATTTCAGGAACTTTTCATGGTTAGATTACGAAGACATTATTTCCTAATGCTACCATATTATTACTTTAGACAAAATCATATTATTGGAGATTTATTATATTTTGGGTTGTTTTCACTGGATTCTTTTATTACCCCAGCTCTGGTGTGGCACACATTCACTGGAAAGGATGACTAAACCAGGGGTCAGTCACCTCAATTTTGTGCCTTGTGGCTGCCACGTTGAGAGACTTAACATGATTTTGCCAGCTGCCTTTTCCCCAGAATAGTTGTGGCAGGGGTGGTAGAACCATGACTTAGCACAGTTCTCCCTAGAGATTTTGTGTCTGATTAAAAAAGCTCACCAGAATGCTTACTGGGGTTCCAAGGCAGTTACGCCTCCATTTTGATTGAAGTAAACCCAACAGCTATTGTCAAAAAAGGAGATAACATTGCTATGTAGCCTGTGAAGAGATAATTTTGGTATTTAAACATGAAATGTAAACTCTTGGTGGAAAAAAAAATCATGCAAAGTCAACAACAGCTATCTTTTTATAGAAAGTCATTATCTCTGGTCCCTTGAGAGTAACATACAGAAATTGACTATGAATTTTTTAATTTGTATCATGTTAGAGGAAGAAAAGTGAAGGAGGCAGAAACAAAGGGGAATGAGTTCTGTTGTTTTGAATGAGAGTTACAGGTCAGCTTGCGCTGTGGGCCTCAGAATGTTAGCACAAGTTATCTACTGCTCTTCAACTTGTTATCCATTTGTTCCTTCTTTTGCTCATTTCTGAAATCATTTATCAAACATTTATCAAGTATTTGCATAGTGTTTTAGAGATAAGTAAGAAACTGTGTGCTCTCAGGAGGCTCAAATTCCTGGAAGAGATGGGCACATACACCAACAGAACAGTAGGTGTGATGGGTGTACAGACGAGCCATACCCAGGGGAATGAAGAGCCTGGGAGATAGATGACCAGTCACCTGGCTGGGGTAGAGTGTAGTTTAAGAGGAGGAAACACTGGGTTGAGCTGAAAAGAGGAGAAAGGTATTTCATTCAGAAGGAATAGCATATGCAAATTCAAATGCACCACAAGTATGCTTTGTAACTTTTCATTTTGAAGGCAGGATAGCTGGGGCAGCCCATCCTGCTGGATATCATTCTTGAGGCTGCAATAGTAAGACCAGCAGGAAACATTCTGCACCTCCAGATCTAATGAAACCTGGACTGGGTGGGGTCAAGCATGGGGGAGGAGGCACACACATTTTTATGTCTTCTTTATTTCCAGGGACTATATTCTTGGCACTAAATAGGCATCACATACATTGTTGAATTTGATTGGAATGATTGGATAATTTTTCCACTTATGAAGATAAGAGAGTAATAAAGAGAACAATGCATATCTTATTTGCCATGGGTGAAATCTATGGTAATCAAATCTCACCTGTAGTACTTCTCTTTTGGAACTATAACTATCATTATAAAGGGGTTTTTATGGGGTCAACATTCCATGTCAGTATATGTTAGATACACAGAACAGAGGAAAATGACAATCCCATTGAAAGCTGAAGAAGAAATATACCCACTACCCCCAGTCATGTGCACTAGAATTTGTACTCAACAGTGACTCAACTGCTTCTTCACCAGTAAGACATCTAATCTATATCACTGTTACTTTCTCCTAGGAGAGGGAAGGACCCATAGCCTCTGCAACTAAAGACATACATCCTTTGAACAAGTGTTTACTGGGTGCGTGCTTCATGCTGGGCTAGAGATGCTGCCTGTGATGAGTGTGGACATTAGTTTACAAGGATGGTTGCAATATCCCTCCCATGCCCTCACTCCCTCCCCCATGCAATACATCTCTGCCACTTATGTCCATTGGTGGAGTATGTTTCTCCTCCCCCTTAAATCTGGGCTGACCTGGGGCTTGCTTGATGGGTAGAATGCAGGAAATGATATGGGAAGTTCAACATTCAAAGTGATGCCTCAAGAGGCCCTATGAGGGCCTTGTGCTTTCACCGTCTAGGTGAGAGCTGCTGTCAAATGAAGAAGTTTTGATTAGCTGGCTGGGGACACACGACCACCCAGCAGACAATACCAAATTTCAGACATGTGACTTATGCTGTCTTAGGCCACCTAGCTCAGGGGCGCTCTTAGATGGTTGAGCTGTGTGATAGACTTCAGGCAAAACCAACAGATTTTAGCTGAATATAGGGCCTGTGTAGACCCACAGAATTGTGAGCAAATAAAATGGTTGTTGTTTTAAGGCAATAACTTTTAGGGTTTGATGTCCTAGTGTTTTTCTCTGCAAACCTTAGCATCTTATTCTGGCATCAGGCTAGAGTCTGTGACCTTGCCTTCTCAGCACTTGGCCTTCTCCCAGTGGGGTGAATAGGTGGCAGCTGCTCGTTTTTTCTCTCTCATGTTTATTATTTGCATTTTGTCTGAAAGGAGCTCTGTTCTCCAGGACGGAACTAACTCCAAAGCCCTTCAAGAACAGGAAAAAGGAGTCTATCACACACAGCCAAATCGAGCTTGTCCTAAATAGAGGCCCACAGACTGAGAGTTGAGGGATCTGTGAACTCATTTAGCCTCACTCCCTCATTTTGCATTCAGACCAGAAAGATGAAATGATGTCCATCAACTGATGAATGGATAAAGAAATTGTGGTTTATATACACAATGGAGTACTACGTGGCAATGAGAAAAAATGAAATATGGCCTTTTGTAGCAACGTGGATGGAACTGGAGAGTGTGATGCTAAGTGAAATAAGCCATACAGAGAAAGACAGATACCATATGGTTTCACTCTTATGTGGATCCTGAGAAATTCAACAGAAACCCATGGAGGAGGGGAAGGAAAAAAAAAAAAAAAGAGGTTAGAGTGGGAGAGAGCCAAAGCATAAGAGACTGTTAAAAACTGAGAACTGAGGGTTGATGGGGGGTGGGAGGGAGGGGAGGGTGGGTGATGGGTATTGAGGAGGGCACCTTTTGGGATGAGCACTGGGTGTTGTATGGAAACCAATTTGTCAATAAATTTCATATAAAAAAAAAAAGAAAGATGAAATGACTTGCTTGAGTCCTCACAAATCATTAGTGCACCATCAGGACGAGGGACCATCATCTCCTGACTACTAATCATAACTGCTTTGAACAGTAGTTGAACACACAAATTTGAACTTTTAAACTTGAATGGCTTTTGGAGAAAGGGGAGAGGCTAATCACTTCAAGGTATGAATTTGGAGTTACCAGATAGGCCTTCAAAGACAAATTGCCTCTGGAATCCAGGGGCTGGTAACCTCGGAGAAAGTGGGCCTGACTTCGGCTGTCCTCTGACTCCAAATGGCAAACCCTATTTACAATCAAAAAGACAAAATAAACTTAGTAACTTAATCTTGCAAACATGAATATAGGGGGCTATGTCTACTTAGCTATATAAAAAAGTAAGATTTTCTTCTGTCTTTGCAACCTCTAGCTCTTTGCCTGTGATCAGCCTCATGTTCTTGTTTAATACTTATTCAATAAGTTTTTTTTTTTTCTTTCTCTTCTATCTTTATGGAGAGGTTTTCTGGATTGGGAGGTTTTTTTTTTTTTTAAGTTTATATTTCCCCACCAACTTATGACAACTGTCTTCCCTCCTTCCTTCCTTCCTTCCTTCCTTCCTTCCTTCCTTCCTTCCTCCCTTTTCTCCTTCCCTCCTTCCTTCCTTTCTCATTTTTTTGTTCACCTTGGCTTTATGTAGCCTACTCATTTTCCTTTTATTGAAGTGTATCCTTCAGTAGGTTTTATAGTGAAGATCTATGGGAAGTTATTTTCTTGTCTTTGTATGTCTGAAAATGCTTTTATTTCCTCCAAACTCTTGTAGTTAAGCTGGATATAGAATTCTAGACTGACAATTATTTTCTTTCATCATTTTTGAGACATTCAGCCACTGTCTCTGGCACATCTCGTTGCTGAAGAGATGCATGCTATTAGTCTTATTGTTGATCCTTTTCAGGTAATGTATCTTTTCTCTCTTGTAGCTTCCATGATTTTCTGTTTGTTCTTATGATTGATAGTTTTATGTATTTTCATCTGACATCCCCTAACTTTTTTTCAAATCTGGAAAATTCTCCTCAAAGGTTTCTCTTCCCTGGTCTCTTTAGTCTTTCCTTCTAAAGCACCTATTAAACATATGTTAGAGCTTTTCAATCTAGCTGTCATACTCCTAACTTCTTTTTCATACTTCCAACTTCTTTTTCTGTCCATGCTGTATTCTGGATGATTTACTTAGATCCTGTTCCAATTCAAGAATGATTTCTTCACCTGGGTCTAGTCTATTGTTTAGCCTGTTTCCTCTTCTATATCTTTTACTTTTAGAAGTTTCTAGTTGGTTCATTTTTAAGTCAGCCTATTCTTATTTTTTCTGTACATTTTGAAAAGTTTTATTTACATATCCTTCTTTCTCTTTGTACAATTAAAATACTCACTTGAAAATCTACTTAACAATATATACTATGAAGCATAAATGCTCCTACTTTGGGAAAGTCTTTGGACTTTCCCTTTTTGCTTTGTATTTCTTCCTGTGTTTTATAACTTATGTCTACAAGCTTGTCTTCAGGAGGAGTTATCTTGAGAGGAAGTCCTGTCCATGTCCTGGGTTGTAGAGGTCTCTTAATGACAAAGCTCACTGGTTCCCCTGCCCAAGCCCTACTGAGTTCACTGTTTCCAAACCACATTCAATACTGTGTTCTCCCCTCCAGGTTTCCATATCACGTGGGTAA
Source organism: Prionailurus bengalensis (assembly GCF_016509475.1). Taxonomy (NCBI): domain Eukaryota; kingdom Metazoa; phylum Chordata; class Mammalia; order Carnivora; family Felidae; genus Prionailurus; species Prionailurus bengalensis. The sequence continues at coordinate 76,533,455 of NC_057349.1, read as the reverse complement.
TGGAAAGGTGATTGGTTCTGCACTGGTGCATGGTACAGGCTCAAAATTCAACCTCACAGTGTGTTTGTGTGTGGGAGTAACTGTCAGAATCTGTTTCTGAGAACGTGAGCAAGCCCACTTTTTCTTGTAACTCTGTGCATGCTGAAGAAGATTTTAGGCAATGTACGTAGCTTTTCAGCACATTTTTGGACAATCAGTGCTAAGCAGAATGCCCATTCCTCCTCCTTGATGTAGGTGGGGCTTGAGGTTTAAATTCCTTTCTCACATAGGTATGAACATGCCAGCCCTTAGGTAGTCCAGTTTCCCTTAAGGACAGCATGGTTTCAAAAACTGCTTATCATCTTCATGGTTATGTGTTCCTTCCTCATTTCTAGCACACGAAGGTATCTATTTCTTTTGAGATCAGCTGTGTCTTTACCATGGGACTATATACATATGTGTGTGTGTGTGTGTGTGTGTGTGTTTATACACACACACACACACACATATATATCTCAGTTGTATTTTGAATGAAAGTGGAGATTTCTGCATCTAGTCTACTACCATCTTGAGGAAATTTTGTTCACATTGTTTACTTTACTTGTAATGTACTTCTTGTCCCTTTCATATACTCATTCTCTATCCTCCAGTTACTTCCTCCTCTCTGTAATTTCAGTTCAAACATAACTAATTCCTGGCTACATGAATCAGGGACATGTGTATTGTTGCTCACCATAGTATCCTCTGCTCACACAATGCTTGGCACACAGTAGGTGCTTCATAAATGTTGAATGAATGAACAAACTAGCATTTCACTTTTGCAATCAGAAGAAAATGTGTATTGGAGACAAATCAGCTGTAGTTGCTCATAGTCCTACCTGCCCCCACTTATAATTCCTCGGAAAATAAATTATCCAATTAAGATAAATGGATAAAATGCAATGCCAGTAAATCCAAATCCATATTTACAGTTCTTGTTTTTAAAGTTTCGACAACTGCAAAAGAACTATACAATGTTTATGCCATAGTATTATCAACATACCTTTTTAAGTGTGTTTAATTGTAATGCTTACAAGAATTACATGTGATTCAAATCTAATGGCTTCCAGCTTCCCCACACCTGAAATTGAGTAGTGGCTAACCTATTCTAAGTTGAAGCCAGGTATCCTCTAGGAAATGTAAAGGAGCAAGGGGAAAGGGATCCATCCAGATGTAGCTCACAAAATAAGGATGTGATTCCACAAGCCTTTTTAAAAGCAGGCCTACGTCCCCGGTGGAATTCAAGAGTTGAATTTAGACTCAGGACTACACAAAAGCAGCTCCTGAGTTGAAGACCATGTTTTAAATTAAGTCATCAAAAGTTATTAAGCTTTGTAGCAAGGAGAGATGCTACACTCGCCTCCTGGAATATACTGAGTAGCCTAATTAAGTTAAGTACCCAGTGCTCCAATTAAGCAATTACTGCTGAGGTAATCATATGGGGTGCTCCTCCAGGATAGCTCTTCTCACCTTCTTCACCAAAATCTCCTCTTACCTTCTTTGACTGCAGTTTCTCTCAGTAAGTGTTGATTTGAACATCTTTTGGAAACAAGACACCTACTTAGTGTATGGGAGCCATGGGGAGATCAGAGCTCCCTTCCAGCCCTCAGAGTTATAAGGAAGTCTGCAGATAAGCCACAGGTATAAGAAAAATGGAAAGATACCATATTTAGGTGATAAGCACAGGGAGACAATACAAGAGAAGTGGCAGTGTTGCTTGTGGTTAAGAACTGAGTGTTTTAGATGGTGTGCACAGGGAGTTTTGGATATTACTTTCTTTGGCTGTCATGAAGTCCTTCCCTCTTGAAATGAGAGACCATTTTCTTTTCTGGGTTGTATAGCACTGTTTATTGCCCCTTCCTAACAGTATATTTTTCATCCCTTTGAATTCTCTACTGAGAGGTTAAATGAGATAACATGTAAAGGTCTATGGCCTAATGCTTGGCACATAATATCATTAATACATATTTGTTGATGCCTCTGACACCTTCTTTCTATATATTCTTTCAAAAGTGGTCATGATAACTGGTAGCCCATCGCAGGGCTTTTCCTCAGTAGGTGAGTTGAATTGATGTCGAGAGGGACACCTCTCTGAGAGAGTTTGGAAACCCAGAAAGCAGAGGTGATGGGACTGAGGAGAAAGTAATAGCTGGGAACTGTGTGAGTTTAGCATGCAATTAATCAGCTGGCAGACATCAGTAAACTAGTGTCAACTTAAGACACAACCTCAAAGGAACTGTGGCATGGGTTGAAAGACAGTAAATTAAGCTAACGGGTAGATTACACGGGAAGCAGGCCAGAATGCTTCCAGACTACAGGCTTATGGCTGAGATTTGAGGCAATTAAAACAAAATCTTATCTTTAAGCACTTCTGTTGATTCACTATGTGAATTAGGGGTTGGAGGCTTAAATGTAAAGAATTTACTTACTGGTATTTCAAAATCAAGTAAAAAATAATGGTAATGTTGCTCTTTGCTCTTTTAATATTTCCTTTGATGTCAGGTCTTACTTGCATTTAAAAACATTTTTAGGGAGGCCAGAGCTGGAGGTTTAATGGATGTTTATCTTTGGTGAGTTTCTTCTTTCTTCCTGTCCTTTATTCTAAATTCAAAGAAAATTCATTTTTTTCAGCATATTTTTAAGTTTCTCAAGTATTATCTTGGATTGTTTGAAGCAATATAGGAATAAATTAATAAATCCAGTAAAACCCTGGAGCTACAATACTAAATTACTTGGGACAAGTTGCTTTGTTTTTCAGGGCATCTATTTAAAAATTGATTTTTACAAGAGTTTGAATTAGATGACCCCCAAGTTTCATCTAGTTTTACTCTTCTGCTTCATAGAATATTTGCAGTCAATATAATGTTTTGGCCAATAACACCTGTCTTTCTTAAAGTGACAGTAAGAAATTGCAGTGTCTCTTAGAAACCGTGATATAGGCTGATCTCATCCACAAACATAATAAACAGCAGGGGTGTTGTAGCAGGATTCTCACATAGAGAGTCCTGACACTGAGGCTTTTCTTTCCAGGAGGCAACTTTATTCCTGCCAGCACCACTCAAATGAGTTCATACCCTATGAACTGAGCCCCAAATGCCGCCACGTGGCTCACATGGCGTAGTTTTTTAAAATCTGGTTTTTACTTCTTTGTCTCCCATATATGGTAACACACAAACATATAGTCTGATTAACTGGTCTCATGTTACAAGGTCGTGAGGGAAGTTGTCACGTAAGTGTAAGTGTTGGCGTATAGTCAGGTTGCCTTGAGTTTTTTTTTTTCTTTCCTTAGGGAGGGAACCCTACCACAGTGTGATTACTAAGAGCTTTGAGAACTTTATCAAAAATATCTGTCGTGCCTAAAATTTCTACCATTGACCTGGCCTTTATTCAGAAAGATGGGAAACACTGAAATTGACCACCCAGTCTGGGGAAATGTGAACAGAAGAGAGTTGGGGGTGGGGCAGCAGATGGACCCAGGTAGATAGAGGGAGGCTATGTTCTTTTCAAAGAAAGGAGCTGATGTTTACCTCAAGCCAGTTTTTGCCATGCAAGAATATGGATTTAGAGTTGCTAGATTGTCTAGATTTTCAAGAGGTGCTGGATATTCTGATTGTCTGTGGAATCTCCTAGTTTTAAAATGTTAGATCAGTGTAATTTGGGCCAAACAAACATGTCTTTGACCTAAGTTACCTATGGGCTGTCAGTTTGCAATATTTATGTAGGAGCATCTAGCTAAGAAACTCAAGCCTTGAGAGAATGGCATGTTAAAGGCCATTCTACTGGTCTCAACATTATGAAATGACAAAATGCTTGATCCATCTGTTTGGAGACAGGACATTTTGGGAATGAGGGCAGGGATGAGCCTTTGGATGAGAGGGCAGGGGTGGTAGCCAATAGAGGGCCTAGATTCTGGGGGTGGGAGGACTGGTAGTTGGGGGCCTTGGGGACAAGAGTTTATCTCCCCTCGATTCCAGCATATACTGTACACTTCTCTGAAGTGAGGAGTCGGTCTTTCAGACCAACTCTTTCGCAGTTGTGATCCTTGGGCAGAGATACCCAGAATACAGTCAGATGACATTTCCATCCCTAGGGGAGCCTGGCGGATGTGAAACATGTTCCTAGGAATATTGACCATTGGCAAAACCAATGGGTGGGGAGTTGCTGAGATACCACTGTGGAATTCACCTTGCTAGAGAGACTCAAAAGAGGTCCGTCTGCCATATAGTTACAGAAAAATCAGTAGAAAAATCTGTATATATTTGGTATTTAAAGTGTTTTTGAGTGTTTAAGAGAATTCAGTATATTAGGGTGTCTATCGGATTAACTTTCCAATTCCAGTTTAAAATATGTACTTGATTTTTGATTTATGTTGGTGTTTAAAATAAATTAAGATGAATTATACTTATGTGTTTAGTTTTATTAGATTTTATTAAACTTGCTTAAGTACTTGGGAAGCATTTGCTTAGACAGTTGAAAAGCTTAACAATTTGAATATGTTACTTTGGTAAGTTCAGTTTAAAATATTTAAGGGAGTTAATAAGTTATTAACTTATTACAAATTGGACCAAACATGAATTGAAGTTCTCCTTAGTGAATATTAAAATTTGCCAAATTATAAGTAGAATCATAGGGTTTTATTTTTAATTTTTTAAATGTTTATTTACTTTTGAGAGAGAGAGAGCAGGGGAGGGGCAGAGAGAGAGGGAGACACTGAATCTGAAGCAGGCTGCAGGCTCCAAGCTGTCAGCACAGAGCCTGACATGGGGCTTGAACCCACGAACCGCGAGATCATGACCTGACCTGAAGTCGGATGCTTAACTAAATGAGCCACCCAGACACCCAGATTCATAGGATTTTAAAATTGAACATGAAAATTTAAGAAAAAAACTTTGTCATTTTAACAAATTTAATATTAATTTGTGAGGAGAAAATAGTAGCCATGCTATAAAAAAATCCTTTTTTAAAACGTTTATTTATTTTGAGAGAGAGAGCACAAGTGAGCAAGAGCACAAATGGGGGAGGGGCAGAGAGAGGGAAAGAGAATCCCAAGTGGGCTCTGAGCCGGCAGTGAGAACACTTAACCCACTGAGCCATCCAGGCGCCCCCATATTTCTCCATTTATGATTGGAATGTTATGCCATGTGGCTCAATCAGTTAAGCATCCCACTGTTGATTTTGGATCAGATCATGATCTCACAATTCCTGAGATGGAGCTGAGTTGGGATGGACCTTGCTTGGGATTCTCTCTCTCCTTCTCTCTGCCCCTCCCCTACTTGTGCTTGTGCTTGCTCACTTGAGCTCTCTCTCTCAAAATAAATAAATACACTCCCCTACTTGTGCTTGTGCTTGCTCACTTGAGCTCTCTCTCTCAAAATAAATAAATACACTCAAAAAAAAAAAGCATCTTAAAAAAAATCTTTAATGTGCTCAAAGCTGTCCCACCCCAAACCTCTCACCTTCGTATCCTCGGAGCCTGCAGCTGCATCTGGCTCTCAGAGGCAGCTGAATGAATGTTTGCTGAACGGGTTGAAATTGAGGTTAGTACTTAAAATGGGGAGAGTGGTGCTCAAAGTGGGGTGAGAGATGACTTAGACTGTGATTGCTTTAGAGTGGTGCCAGATGCTGTCCAGGTAGCTCTTGCTTAACTAGAGGAATTTGGGGTCAAATGAAGGACTCATCAGTCATTTCAGTCAAGGAAAGTGATTTATACATTAAGGGAGTTATTTCTAGCATCAGTAGTTGTCCTTGATTTCTAGACCAACCCTTTTACCTTGTGACTCAGACACAAAGACTTGAATCCCTCTGGGTGGGAGTTTGTGCTAACAAACTGTTGTAGGGCTGTAAGATCAGCTGGTTCATTTGCTTGATGGCTCATTTGGTCTCTTAGTTTTCTTTAACTTGGAAATTTTCCAGGTTTTTTTTTTTCTTTTTCTTTTTTTGTCTTTCCCAGCCTTAATATGTTTAAAGAGGCAAGACCCTCATCTCCACCTTCATTCATTGCTAGAAACTTACAACTTACCTAATGATCACTATTAGTTGATTGATAGTCTTTGTTTAAACACCTTTAGTGACAGGAAACTGTTACAATGGCTCTGGAGCCAAACTGTGAAGTTCTAATCCTCCCTCAGTCTCATGACCTTGGGCAACCAAAGTACTTACTCATTACTAACATTAGAAAATGTAACAGATTCATTTCTATTATCTAATGTGGACTGTATTTCTATATTCAGATTTCTCCAATATTCCCAACAATGTTCTTTATAGCTGTTTTTTTTAAAATGTTTTTTAATGTTTATTTACTTTTGAGACAGAGAGACAGAGCATGGGCGGGGGAGGGGCAGAGAGAGAGGGAGGCACAGAAGCCGAAGCAGCTTCCAGGCTCTGAGCTGTCAGCACAGAGCCCGATGTGGGGCTCGAACTCACAAACTGTGAGATCATGACCTGAGCCGAAGTTGGACGCCCAGCCGACTGAGCCACTCAGGGGCCCTTATAGCTTTTTTTTTTTTTTTTTATCAAACCAAAATTCAAGAAAATATTTTGCCTTATGTTTCCTTTAACATAGTCTGTATTAATCCAGTGGATGCAATTTCCTTTACTCCAGAATAATTTCTCTGCTTATTTTATTTTTTCTTTTCCCACTTTGACATTTTTCAAGAGCCCATGAAAGGGCGGGCCTACCCCAGCCAACTCCATCTTGTTCTGTATCCTTCACCTTGACCATACCTCCTCCCCTTGAGTAACCTCCCGCTCACCTGCCTAACAGGACTCAGACCCTTCCCCAGCCAGCCAGTCGGCTGAGGCCACAGCCATTACCTCACCAACTGCCCCTAGGCCCCAATAAAACCTTTGTCCTTTTGAAACTCGCTCTCTCTTTCCGGTATCTCACCGCTACATTGGTGCAGGTAGGGGATTGAGCTGGAGCTAGCTCGAATAAAGGCTCTTTTGCTTGTACATCGGACTCAGCTCCCTGGTGGTATTTGGGGATCACGAATTCTGGGCATAACACCCAGACAGGATGTTATGTAGAGGAGGTTTTGCAGAACATCCTTAATTTGGTTGTGTGTGAACATGAATTTTTTTGACAGCTCTGAATTCTGAGAAGTCCTTCCTGAAATTTTGTTGTCATTTCTACCCATTGATGCTAATTTTAACTCTTCAAAGAAAATAAAAGTAATCTGCATGGTAATTATTTGTTGAAAAGCAATGAATGAATGTTAATGCGCTTTCAGTAAAAATATCCAGGGTTGAGTAATAGACTTGTGGTGTCTGGGAGCTCAGAACATGGTGCTCATCTGAGCCAGAGTATTATTCTCTGTTTAGGTGTTGGGTCCAGCAAACCACCTGGTTGCATTCATAGTGGAGGGAAACAAAAAACAATCTTAAACAAAAAAGGTTGTAACATATGGCATCTGTTGCAGTTTTCTTCTAGTTAAGACACAGGAGAATTCTGCTTGGAAAAAGGGAAGAGATGTGTGTGCTCCAGAAGTGAGGTGGAACAGTTTGCAACTCTAGTAGCTACAAATAGTGCCAGGAAGGTTTATAAAAAAGATTTCAGCTTTTTTTTGTTTGTTAAAGAGAAAAGCATACTACTTATATTTGGTCTTATTAGAATCAAACATCATGCTTTCAAATTTACATTTCTAGTGCACGTTATTGGCAAGCAGTTTACTGATTCATACTAATAGGAATGTACCTGAAGATCTCAAAGTCTGAAGGAACATTCTTGATAAAAACAAATACTCCATGGGGCGTCTGGGTGGCTCAGTCGGTTAAGCCTCCAACTCTTGATTTCGACTCAGGTCATGATCTTGCGGTTTGGTTCATGAGTCTGAGCCCCTGTGGAGCCTGCTTGGGATTCTCTCTCCTTCCCTCTCTCTCTGCCCCTCCCCTGTCTCTGCACAAAACAAAACAAATACTCCATGAGTTTGGCAGTATCCCTCAGGAGCTGGGAATGAATTAAGTTAATACACAATTACTGAACGCTCTGAGCTAAGCCCTCAGAAAATTTAATCTACAGTTTGAGAATGAGGCTTAACCACCCAGGATGAAATGAAAGGCAAATGAAAGGAAAAGGCCTAAACACTTGCTTAGTGGAAAAGGTGTCCCAAAGCAGAATGTGGGTGATTTCTAAGTGAAATGTAAAGACCAGGGCTGTCAGAGAGAGGCAGAGGAAGGGGCAGTGATATGGAAGTCAACGTTGCCTTTAACTTTGAGAAAGTTCATTGAATGTCTTTCCACATAGATTAAAACAGGAGCATTGGAGTCAATGACTTCCCCTATTAATGCTTTGCTCATGACTCTTGAGAAAGTTCTGTGAAGGAGGCATTTGTCGTGGATAAGATCTGGTGGGGGTGGGAAGACTTGCAATAGGTGCAAATAACCGACCTCCTGCTCTTTAAATAAATGACGTTAGTGGCACCACCTCTGCCACTGTCATCCCTGATGGACGGCCTATGAGATGTCTGTCTTGGGGATAAGAAGAAGTGTTTTATATCGTATTTATATCGTATGTGGATGCAGGGAAAAGATTGATTTAAATCAGTGTTAGGGCTTTCATTCTGTTCTGCGGTGGGAGATTTCTAGATTCTACTCATCAGTACTTTAATTTGACAAATCATGTCCTCCCAGATCATAAATTGGATTTCAGCATGGTCCTCACCCAGATCTCTTAGCTGTCAGGAGTCCTCTCTGGATTAGTTGAACTCCCATCCTTTGGTAGTTCAATGCTGGGTACCTAGTTGATAAAATTAACCAAATAGCCACCAAACATAGTTTCTCTACATTCACAGGATCACCTCTCTTTAGCTATCTCCACTGCCAAAGACGTTGATCCCCTTCAGTAATATATTTTGCCCACATTGGTTCACCAGCTCCTTTCCCACTGCCACGCATTTTTGGATGACAATCTTCATTGATACAATCTGTTGAAAGCTATGAACTCTCACAATGGGGGCGGGCGGTGGGGGAAGCACATATGTGTGCTTATCATAGTAATTTTTATAAAATTTCAGAGATTTATTATAAACCCTTATTTTAAACTGCTCATGAAATTAATTTTTTTTTGTTGTTAAGCCCAATGTGAAAAAAGAATAAAATTGCCTTATTACATGATTCAATTCACTAATTTCCTCCAAACTTCAGAATGGTATGGTCTCAGGGATGTGGTTGTGTCACAATTTCTGTCTGGCTGATTTCACTTACAACATACATATTATAATCCTTTTACAAACCCAGCTGCAGGAATAGAAGACTCATTTATCTGAGTCAGGTTGTGTCTTCTATTCTGTGTTCCGTAGTCTTTTCACTCGTTTGTTTTTCTTTTGTTGCTGTAACATTTATAATTGCTACTTCATTTGCACAGTTTCACCTGTCGGGTGCATTTTAATCATAGGGCAGGGGCCTACGATCTTTGTTCCTTCCACAGGATCTTTGTTCCTTCCACAAAGAAGAGGCCACCTTTATCCCCTATCCTGGGGTGTGGTAAGTCAGTGACACTGCCATGTCTTGAGTCACAAAGGTCATTTTGTTGGTCAGTTTCTTTAGGGACAATAAGTAATAAGAACTTCCTATAGGAGTTTTGAGCTTTTTTGTTTTAATTTAGGTTTATTTATTTATTTGTTTACATAGAGGGAAAGAGAAAGAGAGAATGTGAGCGTGCGTATGACCAGGGAAGGGGACAGAGAGAGAGAGAGAGAGAGAGAGCACGATTGAGCAGGGGAGGGGCAGAGAGAGAGGGAGAGAGAGAATCCCAAGCAGGCTCCGCACTGTCAGCCCAGAGCCCAATGCACAGCTTGATCCAGTGAACCATGAGATCATAACCTGAACAGAAACCAAGAGTCAGATGTTTAACCACTGAGCCACACAGGCACCATGAGGTGGTTTTTTTTTTTTTTTAATGTTTATTTATTTTTGACAGAGACAGAGTGGGAGCATGAGCTGGGGAGGGGCAGAGAGAGAGGGAGACACAGAATCCAAAGTAGGCTCCAGGCTCTGAGTTGTCAGCACAGAGCCTGATGTGGGGCTCAAACTCACGGACTGTGAGATCATGACCTGAGCCGAAGTCGGACGCTCAACGGACTGAGCCACTCAGGCGCCCCAGGCACCATGAGTTTTGAACTTTTTATATAGTTCTCCAACTACCATGTATAACCTATGCTTTTGCTGACTTAAAAAGAAATTCAGCTTGCTCATTCATGAATCTATGTCAAATTTGTTTTCCTTGGCTTCTTTCCTGCTACCCCTAGTTACCATTTTCTCTCTCTTAAATGAGTAGCACTGGAATCAGCCTCCTGTCTGTCTTCCAGTTTAGCCAAAGGCAAAGTCTGGGCTTGGTGCCTCCTACGCTGTGTTCAGGAGAATCTGTCCTCCTGATAGAGAGAGGGGGTAGCCTCTGACCCTGAGAAGAAAACTGAATCAGCTCAGGAGTTCTGAGTTTCCTCATCCAAAGCCCTTTTTATTTGAGTGGAGGCTTTGGGAAGGGGTTTCCCTTCCTCTTTCCTGTTTTGCCCTAGGCTATCATTACTTTGTTGCCTATTTAGACAGATTCTCCCAGGCAGTTTGGCATTGTTCAACATCTTCCTCTCCTAAAGTTCATCTCTACATTTTTTAGTAGCCTCCAGCCATTAAAAAGGTGGAGCTAGGGGACACTGGGGTGGCTCATTCTGTTAAACATTCCACTTCAGCTCAGGTCATGGTCTTGCAGTTTGTGAGTTCGAGCCCCATGTCTGGCTCTGTGCTGACAGCTCAGAACCTGTAGCCTGCTTCAGATTCTGTGTCTCCTTCTCTCTCTGCCCCTCCCCTGCTCACACTCTGTCTCTCTCTCTCTCAAAATAAATAATAAACATTAAAAAAAAAAAGGTGTAGCTAGCTTCTCTGAAGCTTCATCTGAAAATTTGTCCTCATTGGTCAGTGACAATTTTAGACTCAGAATTTGGGTGTCTGTTTACATGTGGTATGGACTTTATCCAAACTTGTAAGCTCAAATAGTGGGATTCCCAGAATCCCAGAGTCCCAGAAATGGAGGGACCTAAAATAGCACTGGCGCTAAGTTTTTTTTTTAGGTTACAGATAAAAGATTTGAGACCCTAGACTTGTTAAAATAACATAGCAAGATTTGAAAATGGAATGCAGTTTTCAAAAATGATATGGTTTTCATTGGCATTTATTCTTTAGCTCAAAATGAAAACATAATGAGTCTTGCAGGAAAATATCCACATTCAGATGAAAACATAATGAGTCTTGCAAAAAAAAAAAATCCACATTCAACCGTTGTTTTCCAGGAAAGATAATTTTGGGAATTAAAAAGCTTTAAAATGTATTTACTGTGACATCAGGTATCAAATAGAAACTCCCAAAGAAGTCTCACAGAAGTTGCTAAATGATTTGTGATATTTACCGTAGATACCCCTTGCTTCACCAAGCTTGAGTCTAGGAAGGGCAGTCAAGGATGGGATCACAGCCACAAGGCATCAGAAACTCAAGCCCCAACCTACAGGAATCAGTGGGGTCATAGTTCATCTCTGGTCCTCCAGGAGGCGTCCACAGTGTCCCCTACTCTGGGCAGCAGGCTATTGATTTACTGCCCCAATGTTAGCTGTTTAACACTGTGGCCCAGAAAGGCTGTCCCTTCCTCTGCTTGTGTTGTGTTCAGCATTTCCTTCATAAATGCAGAACTTGCCACTCTCTCTTTTTTTTTTTTTTTTTTTTTAGAACTTGCCGGTTTTTACTGGCTCCATATAAAGTTACCTTGATACTTCTTTTAGCTTTCTCTCCCAAGATCTTGATAATGTCAGAGCATTGTTGAATGGCATTGATTAGAGTAATTTCAAAATACCGCTCCCCACGAGGCACCAGCAGTATCCAGGTTCCCCACACCAGCAAATTCTTTCCTTGAGGTCAGTGACTCACTTCACTGTCTTGCCCGCACCCCCCCCCTCCCCCCGTCAGCTTCTTCCATATTCCCCACCCTGAAAGGGAGCACTCTCAGAAGCTTGACACACAAGGCCGCTTGGTAATCTCTTATTTTGTCTTCTCTGGCCTCATATCCCAAAGCTATTGTCTACACCACTGCCTACCCTTTGCTCCAGCATCAGTCAATCGTCCTTATTTATGGATTCCATATTTATAAATTTGCCGGCTCTATGAAATATTGGTAACCTAAGTCATACTTGGGACACTTTGGTGGTGGTTGTGGGCATGCATGTGCACAGAGTGGTGAAGAATTTGAGTTGCCCCAAGTGCTCGTTCCCAGCTGAGGTCAAACAGGGTGATATTCTGCTTTCTTGTTTCAACTGTCATTCTGTAAATAAGTGTCCTTCTCATGGTTTATTTGGTGCCACATTTTCTGTATTTTTGTGCTATTTGTTGTTGATTTCACTGTTTAAAATGGCTCCCAAGCATAATGCTCAAGTGCTGTCTAGTATTCCTAAGTGCAAGAATTTCCTTATGGAGAAAATATATATAAGGTAAGATTTGTCTAGGCATGAGCTATAGTGCTCTTGGCTGTGGGTTCAGTGTTCATGAATCAATGATTTTTTTTTTTATTATTTTTTTTTCACATTTATTTATTTTTGAGAGACAGAGACAGAGTATGAACAGGGGAGGAGCAGAGAGAGAGGGAGACACAGAATTCGAAGCAGGCTGCAGGCTCCGGGCTGTCAGCACAGAGCCGGACGTGGGGTCTGAACTCACAAACCGCGAGATCATGACCTGAGCTGAAGTTGGACACTTAACCGACTGAGCCACCCAAGCATCCCTTTAATTTGATATTTAAAGCCATTTTATCGAGGTGTAATTGACACACAAAAGTTGTACATAATTAATCTATACAACTTGATGAGTTTGGACATAAATATATACCCATGAAAACATCACCACCATCTATGCCATAAATACTCCATCACCTGCAAAAGTTTCCTCCCACCCTCTTTATTTATTATTATTAATTACTATTTTAAATCTTAATGAGGGGCGCCTGGGTGGCGCAGTCGGTTAAGCGTCCGACTTCAGCCAGGTCACGATCTCGCGGTCCGTGAGTTCGAGCCCCGCATCAGGCTCTGGGCTGATGGCTCAGAGCCTGGAGCCTGTTTCTGATGCTGTGTCTCCCTCTCTCTCTGCCCCTCCCCCGTTCATGCTCTGTCTCTCTCTGTCCCAAAAATAAATAAACGTTGAAAAAAAAAAGTTTTTTTTTTTAAAATCTTAAATCAATGAGATACCACCTCACACTAGTCAGAATGGATAAAATTAACAACACAGGAAACAACAGATGTTGGTGAGAATATGGAGAAAGGGGAACCCTCTTACACTGTTGGTGGGAATGCAAACTGGTACTAGTTTTGATTAAATAACGTGTCTTTAAACAGAAACACTGATAAAAGAAGGATAAGTGTTGATCGGTTGATGAAAATATTATGACTAGAGGCATGTAGGAATCTAACCCTGTATTTTCCCCTAGGAAGGAGCAATGGTTCAGTATTTGCTAATTCAGTGTTTGCAGAGACTTTATAGAACATAACAGATGCAAATGACTGTAAGTGAAATATAGTAGTCCCTCCTTATTTGTGGTTTTGCTGTCCGACATTTCAGTTTCCCTCAGTTAACTGCAGTTTGGAAGTAGAGGAGTGTTGTTCTGACGTATATTCAGAAGGTCAAGAGTGGCCTAAACCTAGGTCTCACGTAGGCATTCACTCACCTATGTCATTCACTCACCTCATCTCATCACGTAGGTATTTTATCATTTCACATCCTCATAAGAAGAAGGGATAGTACAACACAATGAAATATTTAGAGAGAGAGACCGCATTCACATAACTTCTAACTGTTCTATTTTATTATTCGTTGTTGTTAATCTCTTACTGTGCCTAATTTTTAAATTGAACCCTATTATAGGTGTGTGTGTATAGGAAGAAACAGTATACGTGAGGTTCAGTACTACCCATGGTTTCAGGCACCTACTGGGGGGTCTTGGAACTTAGCCCTGTGGCCAAGGGAACTGCTGTCTTTGCAATTCTTTAAATACTTCCAAGTATTTAAATACTCCACCTAGCACCTGCCCCTGAGGCTGTCTTGCATCTACGGGTCTGGAAGCTTTTCTCTCCAGCTCCTCAATCTGCCAGCCCCCTTTCATCCTTCAACTGGTAATTCATTGATTCATTTGTCTCTTTGCTTAGAGTGCTTCGTCCATGACCCATTGTGTGTATTCAAATAAATTATTTGCAGCTGAATTTAAAAGATAATTTCAAGGGGAAGCAAAATCTCAGGTATGCAGGTGGAGCTAATGTGGAAGGAGGGGCAGTCCTGTAGCTTGGCTTTGGCCTGAGGTACTTGTCTTGGGGAGGAGAAGGTTGGGTTGATAAGGTAGGCTTCTTTTCTTCCTTAGTTTTGGGTAAATTCCCACATCCTCTCACAGTTTCTTCTGCCTCTTTGGAGTTGGCTCTGATTTGGAGAAATTTGAATGATTTATGATGGAAAATACTTGAGAACAAAATATATTACCATGAATATATGTAGAAAACCTCAGATACCTGGCCGAACATTTCCAGGGGGAGAAAAAAAGATAGAAAAGCCTCAAAAACACAGAGATAAGTGGGTTCATAGAAAGCAGCCATATGTCCCACCATCCTGCCTGAATCCTAGGAAGCAACAAAGCCCTTAGTTGGAGCTATAGGATGCAATAATGTGGTTGGAGGGGGGTGGGGTATGAATCTTGTTCTCCTATTAGAGCATATAGAGGTGGTAGGACTTCAGAGCAGAAATGGCCACAGCGATTGTTGAGCCTGAAGGGGCCTTAGCAGCCTCCTAGAGTCACCTGCACCACACTGTGGGACATAACTGCAGAATGACTACCGTAGATAGGGAAGCAGAACAAGGCATGTATCATCCCTGAAGGGACCATGATGTTGAGAATGAGGCATGTGTTTTCAACAAGCAGGTGGCTGATGGGATGTGCACTTAACTGTTATGGATTGCTGGTGTGTTCAGATGCCATCAGTTGTCATACTGTTCCTTTTCTTCAAAATATGCCTCCTCTCTCCCTGGACTTAGGCACAACCCTACAGAACTACAAATTCACAGAGATAGTTTCTGCCACCCCAGTAGAATGGAGAATTTACATAGAAAAATCACAAAAGCTTTGGCACATTTCTTTTTTTTTTCTTTTTTAAATATAGTTTATTGTCAAATTGGCTTTCATACAACACCCAGTGCTCATCCTAACAAGTGCCCTCCTCAACTGGGCACATTTCTTACAATACAGACACTCCATACTCTGGGCCAGGATGTCCAACTTCATCTTCTGCCCCTTCCTGACATCTGGTCCAATGCCTGACATCCCATAGGTGGTCAATAGGAACCAAGGAATGGGTACAAAGAACACATACCTGTTCATGAAATCCTGGAAAACTGACATTAGAGGACACCCCTTGGGGCCTAAGCCATACCATAATTGGGAGACACCATTAGTTGTTTACACAGTATCTATTCCCTCCTTCATGGGGCTGATGTGCTCATCTCTAGGTGACAACCATTACTGGCTAATCCAATCAAGAAGTGCTGTTTTCCCTGCTTTCTCAGCCTATCTTACATCTCTGATGAGCCTATGATTCTGCTGGTTATTCCCAGATACCAATAAGGTAAGGGTTTATGTCCAGAGTGTCTTCTGGGAAGTCTCATACTTTACTGATAAAAGGGACACAAGTATTAGGTGCAACACCTATTTCCACTTCTTTCTGACACTCCTTTCCTAAAAACGTTGTGTTAGCAACCTTTTCACAACCAAGAGCAGAAATTCAATAGAATTTTAGAATACTAGCTCTGACATTGTTGAAATGCTGAACCAAAGCCAGAGGCTGTCTATTTCCAGACTGTTTGTTATGTGATTAAATAAACAGTTGTTTAGGCCACTGTTAAGTATCCTGTTACTTAAAGCCAAATGATACACTAATAACAGATTAAAGAAGCTAAATATAAGACAAAGAAATTAAGTACAAGTTTACATAGTAGGTAGTCCCTGTGTTTTTCCTCAGAAGGGTGATGGTCTTTCTAAAGGAAGTGAAGAGACATGGGAAGATATTAGTCGGGAGAGGATACCTGGTGCTAAAGTCACAGAGGAAGCCCAATTTCTCAGTATGTTAACACTATGAGACTAAGGTCAATGAACTACTGCCCTTGGGTAAATCTGTCCCACAGCCTGTTTTTGTCAATAACATAACCTCAGCACTGTGGTAAAGCCAAGAGACTGACAAATGCCGTTAGACTATTAGTTCCTCAAAGCTCCTGGCCACATGTGGCTCTTTCAATTTAAATTAATTGGAACTAACATAAAGTAATTCTGTTCTTCAGTTGCTGTCCAATATGGTAACCACTAGTCACACTCTTCCAAGTGCTCAGTAGCCACATGGCTAGTGACTAATGTATTGGACAGTGTAGATATAGAACATTTTCATCATCATAGAAAGTTTGGTTGGACAGCATTGCTTTATAACAGGGATTGGCAAACTTTTTTTTTTTTTTTTAAAGTCTAGGTAGTATATATTTCAGGCTTTGTAGACCAAGAGGACAAACTGAAGATATCTTGTGTCTCTGTGGCAGCTACTCAACTATTCAAAAGCAGCCACAGATGCTGTGTACACAAGTGGGCATGGCCACATTCCAATAAAACTATTTGAAGATTAGTCTCTGGGCCTATTTGCTGACCCCTAATTTAAAGTGGCAGCTACTTTAGGGGCATACTTTTAGTGGCAGCTACTGAGGGTGGCTCAGTCAGTTGAGCATCTGACTTTGGCTCAGGTCATGATCTTGCAGTTTGTGAGTTCAATCCCTGCATCTGGCTCTGTGCTGACAGCTTGGAGCCTGGAGCCTGCTTCAGATTCTGTGTCTCCCTCTCTCTGCCCCTCCCCTACTCATGCTCTATTTCTCTGTCTCTCTCGCTCTCTCTCAAAAATAAATAAAAACATTAAAAAAATTTTCAAGTGTTAGCTACTTCGATGTTGGGATTTCTTTGTGACCTCAATATTAACTGTCCTAGTTTGATTAATATTCTTATCCCAGCTGGGTAGTCAATAGAATGCACCTTTCATATCATTCTAAACATTTTACACAAAACAATATCAAAATAGCTTAGAATAAATGTAAATAAATGGAGCTTAAGGTTTCTTTTTTGGGTTAAAAAATACCCCTGCTTTCAGCACAGTTTCCAAATTCTTCATCTCTGGTTCTCTCCTCATACTAATATCTTGATGATGAACCAGGTGCCCCATGGAGCATGTTGAGGGCTTACAGCTGGCACAAGGGACCAAAACAATTCCATAAGAAGTACAAATATCGTCTTGATTTAGGCCAATCTGATTTCTTTTGTCTGCCGAATCAATCATTTGCAGGGCCGCCAATAGACCTCCCAGAGTGCAGAACTGGGAAGCAGAAGTAGTAAATATTAACTAGCTTTCTGACCCCAGGCAAATAATTCACATGATCAAGCTTGTGTATTCCAATTTTATCTTCTAGCTCTTAAAGGTTCTGTTAGAGGTCTGTGCCTAATTATCCAGAAGAATTACCTAAAGAAGCCACCCACCAGGTGCACTCTTTTTGTTAGATTATATCGCCCTCTTCTGGATGCATTCTGTGTCTGCACTGTGATTTCTTTTGCAGCACACCTGCCGGGCTTTGCTTCATTTTATTTAGCGCTGCCAATTGCTCAGGCCACGCTCTTCTGCATTATCATGTGATGAGCTGCGGCATTTCATTCATGAACAATAGAGACAAGTGTAGAGGGGGAATTAAAAAGTCTCTTCACTTCTGTTATTTTATTAAAATAAAAAAGCCATCTAAACCACAGAATTTTAGTTACAAAAGACCTTAGACAGCATGCCCCAAATTTCAAATACTATATACCGGTTTCAAATATATAATTACATTGTGGGAATATAAAAACATAGGCAGGAATGACATAGCCAGCTTCAGGATTGAGCTTGTTAATGGAGAGGGAGGGAGGTAAATCAGGAATGGGGAATTTTTATCTCTAAAGTTTTATCTATTTAAAAGAAGGATCTGGGTGGCTCAAGTCGGTTAAATGTTTGACTCTTGATTTTGGCTCAAAACATGATCTCATGGTTTGTGAGTTCAAGCCCTGAGTCAGACTCTGTGCTGAAAGTGTGGAGCCTGCTTGGGATTCTCTGTCTCCCTCTCTCTCTGCCCTTCTCCCCTTTGTGCTCTCTCAAAAATAAATAAATAAGTTTTTTAAAAAAAGTCTTTAAAAAGAAGGATCTGAGGACAATGTGGTAAAATATTTATGTAACTGCTGAGCTTCGTGGCATAGATACCACAACGTGATTTTATGTTCTCACACCACTTTTTTTTTTCACATGTGCATATGAAAATCTCTCTTTCCTACCCCAGAAGGTATTTTGGACAGATTCTGGAGCTTTTGTTGTAACTTTTAGGTATTCATTCATAGTCTACTTTATGTATGTATGTATGTATATATGTATGTATGTATGTATTTAAGATAGAGAGAGAGAGCAAAAGAGCAGGAACAGGAGAGAAGGGCAGAGGAGGGAGAGAGAGAATCTTAAGCAGGCTCCACACTGAACACAGAGCCAGATGTGGGGTTTGATCCCATGATCCTGAGACCATGACCTGAGCTTGGAATCAAGAGCTAGATGCTCAACCAACTGAGTCACTCAGGTGCTCCCATGGTCTGCTTTAAAAGTTTTTAAAAAGCCCAGTGTAAACCAAAGCTTTAATCTCTCCTTCAAGCACCCTTCACCGTGCTTGGTGCCTGGACTTAACAGTCTCAGAAACTTGTGGTGTCAGCCTCTTCTTTTTCTTACTCTGTGCTGTCCCTTGATTAGAGGGACAGCACAGAGCTGCACACACACACACACACACACACACACACACACACACAGGAAGCAGTGGTGGGAAGGAGAGGTCAGGATGCAGTTTGCAATTTGGGTTGGTGCCCTCTGGTTATGGCAGGTGCCCATATGATGTGGGGGCACATCTCGGGTTATTTGGAGACTTCTCAATGAGAGAACTTCCCACTGTTTCTTTGTCTGGCACTACTTTCTGCTTATGCGTCTGGTGGTACACTCCACACTGAGCCTTGGTGTTGGGGTCACCTAGCCCAGGTAGGTTGACCTCCGGGATGGGGTTGTTTCCAGATGCCACAAGGCTCACTGTCTTCCACAAGGCCCTTTCGGGCTATAGGGGTCATATCTCTGCTTTATCATTTCCCAACTCTCTCTTGGAGGTTCCTGCTCCTCCCTTGGCCATGAGGGACAGCACAGCCACCTTCTTGCCTTTACCAGTCTCTCTGTCTTCTAGACTTCAGGAACTCATGGCAATCTCTCTTTGGAAGCTGAACCTGCCCACTTTTGGAGTGAGGAAGTGGGGGGACCTAACAGCCATGGAGAGAGATAGGAGGGAGCTCAGACTTTTGACCATGCTTTCCATGGGGATCCTCTCTGTCAATCTTAAGGACTCTTTGCCCTCTCTTTTACAGCCTGGTTGGGTGTCTGCACCGTTGCCAAAACCTAATTCCAGATGGCAGATCGTTCTAGAATCTTGTACCTATAATTGCCAGCCATAGGCATGGGTGTCTTTGCTCCTCAGAGCTGGTTTTACCTGTGGGCCTCCTTTTTGTCTAGGCCTTTTTGGATGAGCCTAGTTCAAAGGTCTGTCAATACATTTGTGAAGCTTGGGTTTTTAGGTACATGATAATTATTATAGTACTTTTAATTTTCACTTTATAGAAATATGTCTTCATATAATTTAAGAAGTTATTCTAATCTACCCACTGTATTCTACAAATGAAGAAACTAAAACCCAGATAGGCTAAAGTCATCTTCTGCAAATCACACAACCAGAGTCAGAACCCATATGATATCCAGCCTTGATGACTACTATGCCATTTACCCAAAGCACAGAAAGTATAGTGCTCAGTGTCTTTTGGAATTTACGTGAGTGTGAGGTTACAAATATTCTTAGTTTAGTTAATATCAAGGGGTTTAGTTGTCAGAGTATTCTCAGAGGGCATCAAGTCAGAGGTAACATTCTGAAATTTGGGAATATCAGGGATCTTAAACATTTTCTAAGGAATAACAGTATCCTTACAAATAGTTCCAAGTCCTGAGTACACACACACACACACACACACACACACACACACACAATGACTTGTTGAAACTGAAAACATATTTTTCCAATTATCTGATGATTTTGGTAATTAACAATTAAGTCTATCCTCATTTTATAAAAAGTAAACATGTGTAAGTCATGGTACAATGCTGAGTTCATTAACCACTTTGTTTTGTCATTGAAAATATAAACAACCATCTTCTGTCTTCCTGGAATTGTTTTCACAAATGTCTCCATCCATTTGTCCACCCATCTATCCAACAAACATTTATGTAGAGCCTAGAATGTCTATCTCCTTCCTGTCTCCAGCCCTGACAATCTTTATGAAACACATTCCACCCAAGGGTCAGCTTGCTTGATCAAACTAACCACCAATGATAAGTTTGTCTCTGCTATTCTCTGCCGAAAGGGAACTTCAAGTTGCTTGGGTCTGTTTTAGGGTCAGTGATGAGAATGGACCTAAATTGTGAGGATAGTTCAGAAAGCCTTTGGAAATTTGGAGGTGCACCCAAGTGTAATATTAGGGAGTTCTGATCATGTTTCACTTCTGCCCCACTCCTATTGCTTTATTCTTGCTAGTTTCACTGATTTCTTTCTTTTTTCTTTTTTTTTCTTTTTTTTGGTTAAATGTTTATTTTATTTTTGAGAGAGAGAGAGAGAGAGCATGAGGAGGGGAGGGGCAAGAGAGAGTGAAACAGAAGATCTAAAGCAGGCTGTGGGCTAACAGCAGAGAGACTCTTGTGGGACTCAAACTCACAGTGAGATCATGACCTAAGCCTAATGCTTAACCAACCGAGCCACCCACGCACCCCACACTGATTTCTTTTCTGATGCACTGTTTGTGTCTTCTTGCCTGTAAATAGATATGCCTGGCAATGAGGAGGTGAATGTGGCACTGGCCAGGAGTATATGATGTGTGTGAGTATGTATGCATATATGTGCAAGAAGCCCAGAGTTCCAACTTTTAAATAAGGTACATAGAGAAAAATCTTCTTCCTTTAGTGAATCTTTAAAGAAGTGGAAGTTCAGAATGATGCTTCACAGCAAATCTACATTGTCAAACATGATTTTTAGGATTTTTAAGTTTAAGAATGTCTTTGTGTTATTTGAAGTCTCCTCTGTGGTTTAATTGTGTATTAAGATAAATAATATTCTTTTACTTAGGAGAACAACTTCCTTCAGTTCACTGGTGAAGAAAGAATAAATACTTGGAAATTTCCAGTCTCTTGCCAAGAGTTTGTAAGCATGAAGAATGTGTGCACATTTTGCAGGAGTAGTGGGCTATAGGAAGAGAGTGGGCTGCAGAGGGAAAGCGCAGATGGATGCTTAGGGCAACCCTTTTAAACCACTGTTTTGTGGTGAGGTCACCATGGAACAAGGACAGGTCCCTAGTTTTGCTCCTCACAAGTGCAGTTTTGTGAGTGTGGAGTACAAAACTGTGTGTGTGTGTGTGTGTGTGTGTGTGTGTGTGTACAGTGTTAATTCTATTAAGATCCCATGGATTTCGTTTTTTTGTGAAAATCAGTTTGAGAAAATTCTGGTCAGGTAATTAAAATGGTTAATTGTAATCAAATCATTTTCTTTCTGGGATGATGCCAAACATTCCACGAGGTTTTCAGAATCTCCCTCCTCTGGTCTTCTTCAACATCCTGTTTATATAAGTCTAAATGATATAAATAATTGGTATTATGCAGCTTACATTGTGGTCTCCTTGTTGAGATTTAGATCTTCTTTTCCCTACATGAGATGTGGGAAGCGTCTCATCCTCAATGGTAATAGTGGGGTACTCCTATAGATAATTCATCTCATTTTTATACTCATATTTACTGGCTTCTCATATGGAGGGTATAGTGGGTTAAATAGTGTCTTCCAAAAATTCATGTCCACCTGGAACCTTAGAATGTGACCTTATTTGGAAATAGGTCTTGGCAGATGAAATTAGTTATGGATCTTGAGATAAATACATCCTGGACTTAATCCACTAAATCATTCACTTAATTTACCAGATCCAATAATTGGTGCCTTTATAGAAAAAAGAAGAGGGAGGTTTAGATAATGGACAGACAACAGAGAAGACAGCCCCATGAAGACAAGGGGCCGAGAATGGAGTGGCATAGCTACAAGCCAGAGGACACCAAGCATTGCTGGGGCCACCAGAAGCTGGAAGAGTCAAGGAGGTTCTTCCTTAGAACTTTCAGAGGGAGCATGGCCCTGCTGATACTTTGCTTTGAGACTTCTGACCTTTAAAATTGTGAGGAAATTAAAAAAATTTGTCATTTAAGCCACCAAGTTTGTGGTAATTTGTTGGAGCAGCCCTAGAGAGCTAATACAGAGGGTGATACTTCTTGGTGTTTCTTCCCAAATTATTCGTTAGTTTGCAATTTACTGACTTCATCCAGTACAGGGGATCTTCTACTGAACAAATTGTGTTCCCAGCTTTGTTTGGACCTTAGTCTATGTTTTCCAATAGATTACTAATGAAAATATAGTGACTATATTCTTAAGATAATATTCATTTACTTATTTATTCATTTAACACACACACATATATAGTAGGCCTAAAGTTTGTGAGTCAAGAAATATTTTCATAAGGGTTTATTTAACTGACAACATAGCACACTTTAGGAGACCAAGTGCTGGATTGGAGTTCTTTGGTGCAGGGAAGAGGAAGAGAAAAGACATTCCTTCTCCTTTTTGGGACACGGAACCAACTAGACCTAATTTTTTTTTTTTTTTGAAATAGGAAAGTTTGTTCAACATCTTCCTCCCTTTTGTCTTGTCCTTAGTCTTCTTGGCATATAGTTTCCTCATGTGCCTTAACCCTATCCCTAACCCTGCCCCACTCCAGAAAGGATGCTATGCTCTAAGATCATTACTAGCACCTGCCCCCAATCTCAAACAAAATTCACCCCCTGTGCACTCTACTTTTTCTAGGATTTGGTTAATCATATTACTTCTAATTTATATTAATGGATGAATGCTTGACTTTCGTACAATCCAGGAACATTACTATTTTAAGAGAACACTTATGTATTTGTTACCTGCCTTCCCTGCAGCCATTGAAAAGTTGGAATGCTCCTTAAACCTTTATCTTTAATGGTTTTTTTAAATTTATTTTTGACAGTGAGAGAGAGACAGAATGTGAGAGGGGGAGGGGCAGAGAGAGACGGAGACACAAAATTTGAAGCAGGCTCCAGGATCTGAGCTGTCAGCACAGGGCCTGACGTGGGGCTCGAACTCATGGACCATGAGATCATGACCTGAACTGAAGACGGACAACCAACCAACTGAGCCACCCAGGCGCCCCATTAAACCTTCATCTTTAAAAACAAAATAGTGGATCCTGGGAAGATGGCGGTGTAGGAGGACACTGGGCTCACCGCGCGTCCTGCTGATCACTTAGATTCCACCTACACCTGCCTAAATAACCCAGAAAACCGCCAGAAGACTAGCAGAACGGAGTCTCCAGAGCCAAGCGCAGACGAGAGGCCCACAGAAGAAGGGCCCCTCCAAAGCGGATCTCCAAAGGAAAAGCGAGCTGAGCCTGCCCCTCCCGCCTTTGTGCACCTTGCCGATCCACCCCAGCTAATACACCAGATCCCCAGCACCACAAGCCTGGCAGTGTGCAAGTAGCCCAGATGGGCCATGCCACCCCACAGTGAATCCTGCCCCTAGGAGAGGGGAAGAGAAGGCACACACCAGTCTGACTGTGGCCCCAGCGGTGGGCTGGGGGCACACATCAGGACTGACTGCGGCCCGCCCACCAACGCAAGTTATTCAAGACAGCACAGGGGAAGTGCCCCGCAGTCCTGCACCACTCCAGGGACTATCCAAAATGACGAAATGGAAGAATTCCCCTCAGAAAAACATCCAGGAAATAACAAAAGCTAATGAACTGATCAAAAATGATTTAAACAATATAACAGAAAGTGAATTTAGAATAATAGTCATAAAATTAATCGCTGGGCTTGAAAACAGTATAAAGGACAGCAGAGAATCTCTTGCTACAGAGATCAAGGGACTAAGGAACAGCCAGGAGGAGCTAAAAAATGCTATCAACGAGTTGCAAAATAAAATGGAGACAACTATAGCTCGGAATGAAGAGGCAGGGGAGAGAATAGGTGAACTAGAAGATAAAATTATGGAAAAAGAAGAAGCTGAGAAAAAGATTAAAAAATCCAGGAGTATGAGGGGAAAATTAGAGAACTAAGTGATACACTAAAGAGAAATAATCTATGCATAATTGGTATTCCAGAGGAGGAAGAGAGAGGGAAAGGTGCTGAAGGTGTACTTGAAGAAATAATAGCTGAGAACTTCCTGGATCTGGGGAAGGAAAAAGGCACTGAAATCCAAGAGGCACAGAGAACTCCCTTCAGACATAACTTGAATCGATCTTCTGCACGACATATCATAGTGAAACTGGCAAAATAATAGGGTAAAGAGAAAATTCTGAAAGCAGCTAGAGATAAACGTGCTCTAACATACAAAGGGAGACCTATAAGACTCGTGACCGATCTCTCTACTGAAACTTGGCAGGCCAGAAAGGAATGGCAGGATATCTTCAATGTGATGAACGGGAAAAATAGGCAGCCGAGAATCCTTTATCCAGCAAGTCTGTCATTTAGAATATAAGGAGAGATAAAGGTCTTCCCAAACAAACAAAAACTGAAGGAATTTGTCACCACTAAACCAGCCCTACAAGAGATCCTAAGGGGGATCCTGTGAGACAAAGTACCAGAGACATCGCTACAAGCATGAAACCTACGGACATCACAATGACTCTAAACCCATATCTTTCTATAATAACACTGAATGCAAATGGACTTAATGCGCCAACCAAAAGACATAGGGTTTTAGAATGGATAAAAAAACAAGACCCATCTATTTGCTGTCTACAAGAGACTCATTTTAGACCTGAGGACACCTTCAGATTGAGAGTGAGGGGATGGAGAACTATTTATCATCCCACCGAAAGTCAAAAGAAAGCTGGAGTAGCCATACTTATATCAGACAAACTAGACTTTAAATTAAAGGCTGTAACAAGAGATGAAGAGGGGCATTGTATAATAATCACAGGGTCTATCCATCAGGAAGAGCTAACAATTATAAATGTCTATGGACCGAATACAGGAGCCCCCAAATATATAAAACAATTACTCACAAACATAAGCAACCTTATTGATAAGAATGTGGTAATTGCAGGGGACTTTAACACTCCGCTTACAGAAATGCATAGATCATCTAGACACACGGTCAATAAAGAAACAAGGGCCCTGAATGACACATTGGATCAGATGGACTTGACAGATATATATAGAACTCTGCATCTCAAAGCAACAGAATATACTTTCTTCTTGAGGGCACATGGAACGTTCTCCAAGATAGATCACATACTGGGTCACAAAACAGCCCTTCATAAGTATATAAGAATTGAAATCATACCATGCATAGTTTCAGACCACAATGCTATGAAGCTTGAAATCAACCACAGGAAAAAGTCTGGAAAACCTCCAAAAGCATGGAGGTTAAAGAACACCCTACTAAGGAATGAGTGGGTCAACCAGCAATTAGAGAAGAAATTTAAAAATATATGGAAACAAATGAAAATGAAAATACAACAATCCAAATGCTTTGGGATGCAGCGAAGGCAGTCCTGAGAGGAAAATACATTGCAATCCAGGCCTATCTCAAGAAACAAGAAAAATCCCAAATACAAAATCTAACAGCACACCTAAAGGAAATAGAAGCAGAACAGCAAAAACAGCCTAAATCCAGCAGAAGAAGAGAAATAATAAAGATCAGGGCAGAAATAAACAATATAGAATCTAAAACAACTATAGAGCAGATCAACGAAACCAAGAGTTGGTTTTTTGAAAAAATAAACAAAATTGATAAACCTCTAGCCAGGCTTCTCAAAAAGAAAAGGGAGATGACCCAAAGAGATAAAATCATGAATGAAAATGGAATTATTACAACCAATCCCTCAGAGATACAAGCAATTATCAGGGAATACTATGAAAAATTATATGCCAACAAACTGGACAACCTGGAAGAAATGGACAAATTCCTAAACACCCACACTCTTCCAAAACTCAATCAGGAGGAAATAGAAAGCTTGAACAGACCCATAACCAGCGAAGAAATTGAATCAGTCATCAAAAATCTCCCAACAAATAAGAGTCCAGGACCAGATGGCTTCCCAGGGGAGTTCTACCAGACGTTTAAAGCAGAGATAATACCTATCTTTCTCAAGCTATTCCAAGAAATAGAAAGGGAAGGAAAACTTCCAGACTCATTTTATGAAGCCAGTATTACTTTGATTCCTAAACCAGACAGAGACCCAGTAAAAAAAGAGAACTACAGGCCAATATCCCTGATGAATATGGATGCAAAAATTCTCAATAAGATACTAGCAAATCGAATTCAACGGCATATAAAAAGAATTACTCACCATGATCAAGTGGGATTCATTCCTGGGATGCAGGGCTGGTTCAACATTCGCAAATCAATCAACGTGATACATCACATTAGTAAAAGAAAAGAGAGGAACCATATGATCCTGTCAATCGATGCAGAAAAGGCCTTGGACAAAATCCAGCACCCTTAATAAAAACCCTTGAGAAAGTCGGGATAGAAGGAACATACTTAAAGATCATAAAAGCCGTTTATGAAAAGCCCACAGCTAACATCATCCTCAACGGGGAAAAACAGAGCTTTTTCCCTGAGATCAGGAACACGACAGGGATGTTGACTCTCACCGCTGTTGTTTAACATAGTGTTGGAAGTTCTAGCATCAGCAATCAGACAACAAAAGGAAATCAAAGGCATCAAAGTTGGCAAAGATGAAGTTAAGCTTTCACTTTTTGCAGATGACATGATATTATACATGGAAAATCTGATAGACTCCACCAGAAGTCTGCTAGAACTGATACATGAATTTAGCAAAGTTGCAGGATACAAAATCAATGTACAGAGATCAGTTGCATTCTTATACACTAACAATGAAGCAACAGAAAGACAAATAAAGAAACTGATCCCATTCACAATTGCACCAAGAAGCATAAAATACCTAGGAATAAATCTAACCAAAGATGTAAAAGATCTGTATGCTGAAAAGTATAGAAAGCTTGTGAAGGAAATTGAAGAAGATATAAAGAAATGGAAAAACATTCCGTGCTCATGGATTGGAAGAATAAATATTGTCAAAATGTCAATACTACCCAAAGCTATCTACACATTCAATGCAATCCCAATGAAAATTGCACCAGCATTCTTCTCGAAACTAGAACAAGCAGTCCTAAAATTTGTATGGAACCACAAAAGGCCCTGAATAGCTAAAGTCATTTTGAAGAAGAAGACCAAAGCAGGAGGCATCGCAATCCCAGACTTTAGCCTCTACTACAAAGCTGTCATCATCAAGACAGCATGGTATTGGCACAAAAACAGACACATAGACCAATGGAATAGAATAGAAACCCCAGAACTAGACCCACAAACGTATGGCCAACTCATCTTTGACAAAGCAAGAAAGAATATCCAATGGAAAAAAGACAGTCTATTTAACAAATGGTGCTGGGAGAACTGGACAGCAACATGCAGAAGATTGAAACTAGACCACTTTCTCACACCATTCACAAAAATAAACTCAGAATGGTAAAGGACCTGAATGTGACACAGGAAACCATCAAAACCCTAGAGGAGAAAGCAGGAAAAGACCTCCCTGACCTCAGCCGCAGCAATTTCTTACTTGACACATCCCCAAAGGCAAGGGAATTAAAAGCAAAAGTGAATTACTGGGACCTTATGAAGATAAAAAGCTTCTGCACATCAAAGGAAACAGTCAACAAAACTAAAAGGCAACCAACGGAATGGGAAAAGATATTTGCAAATGACATATCGGACAAAGGGCTAGTATCCAAAATCTATAAAGAGCTCACCAAACTCCACACCCAAAAAACAAATAACCCAGTGAAGAAATGGGCAGAAGACACGAATAGACACTTCTCTAAAGAAGACATCCAGATGGCCAACAGGCACATGAAAAGATGCTCAGCGTCGCTCCTCATCAGGGAAATACAAATCAAAACCACACTCAGGTATCACCTCACGCCGGTCAGAGTGGCCAAAATGAACAAATCAGGAGACTATAGATGCTGGAGAGGATGTGGAGAAACGGGAACCCTCTTGCACTGTTGGTGGGAATGCAAATTGGTGCAGCCGCTCTGGAAAACAGTGTGGAGGTTCCTCAAAAAATTAAAAATAGACCTACCCTATGACATAGCAATAGCACTGCTAGGAATTTACCCAAGGGATACAGGAGTACTGATGCATAGGGGCACTTGTACCCCAATGTTTATAGGAGCACTCTCAACAATAGCCAAATTATGGAAAGAGCCTAAATGTCCATCAACTGATGAATGGATAAAGAAATTGTAGTTTATATACACAATGGAGTACTACGTGGCAATGAGAAAGAATGAAATATGGCCCTTTGTAGCAACATGGATGGAACTGGAGAGTGTTATGCTAAGTGAAATAAGCCATACAGAGAAAGACAGATACCATATGGTTTCACTCTTATGTGGATCCTGAGAAACTTAACAGAAACCCATGGGGGAGGGGAAGGAAAAAAAAAAAGAGGTTAGAGTGGAAGAGACCCAAAGCATAAGATACTCTTAAAAACTGAGAACAAACTGAGGGTTGATGAAGGATGGGAGGGAGAGGAGGGTGGGTGATGGGTATTGAGGAGAGCACTGGGTGTTGTATGGAAACCAATTTGACAATAAACTTCATGTATTGAAAAATAAAAAATAAAAAAAATAAAAACAAAATAGTTTCATCACTATGTTTAATGTGTGTGGGTGAGTCTATTGGGGAGCCAGAGTTGCAATATCATGGGACTGGAGGAGGGGGGTGTCACTCAATGGTCTGAGGACCTCATCTGGGTGACCCAAAGTAAAGGGGAGTAGGGTCTAGTTTAAGGGGTTGAGGCAAGTGGAAGAGAGTGGGTACTGGGTCTAACTGTACTGACTGGGAGGTGCATCTCGGGATCAGAGAGTTGATTTGATACTGGGAACTCAGCCTGAAGGTGATGAGAGAGAAGTTGAGCCAGTCACTCAATGTCAGTTGTATGAGGAGAGGAATAGAAAAGAATGACCTAATGTATTTTTCACCTTTTTAAAAGCAGACTTAGACGGGTGCCTTGGTGGTGAGCTGTCTTTCTCTCTCTCTCTCCCAAAATAAAGAAGTAAATTAAAAAGAAATAAGTGCAGACTTATAGTGTTTTACTTGTTTTTGAGATCTCAAAAATTAATGCCATCTATATCTATTTTTTTAAAGACTAGATTAATTTGGAATTAATTTCTGAGTAGGAGCTCAGAGGAAGAAAAGACTAATTCTGTTGGTTCTGAGAAGTGGAGAAAGTTTTCATAGAGATGAGATTTAAAAAATTTTGTTTTTAATTCTCCAGTATTCAAATTCAAAAGATTGTGGTAATACACATTATGTAAAAATTTACCACTTTAACTGTTTTTATATTTATGTTTTTATTGTTTTTTTTAGAGAGAGAGAGAGCACACAAGTCAGGGACAAAGGCAGAGGAAGAGAGAGAGAGAGAGAGAGAGAGAGAGAATTCCAAGCAGCCTCCATGCTTGGTGTGGCGGCTGATGCAGGGCTCGATCCCAGAACCCAGGACCATGATCCAAATTGAAATCAAGAGTCAGATGTTCAACCTCTCAAGCTACCCAGGCAACCCCCACCTTGATCATTTTTATTTTATTTTAAAATTTTTATTTATTTTTTAGAGTTTATTTATTTTGAGAGAGAGAGAGAGAGAGAGAGAGAGAGAGAGAGAGAGAGAGAGAGAGAACCAGCAGGGGAGGGGCAGAGAGAGAGGAGGACAGAGGATCCAAACCTGGCTCTGTGCTGACAGGAGAGAGCCCAATGTGAGGCTTGAACTCATAAACTGTGAGATCGTGACCTGAGCCAAAGTCGGATGCTTAACCCACTGAGCCCCTCAGGTGCCCTGGCTTAATCATTTTTAAATGGCACTAGATACATACACATTCTTCTACCATCACTACCATCCATCCACAGAGCTCTTTTCATCTTGCAAAACTGAAACTCTCTACCATTAAACAATAACTTCCCATTCTCTCTTTCCCCAAACTCCTGGCAACTGCCACTATATTTTCTGTCTCTGTGATATTGATGACTCTGGGTACCTCATGTAATTGGAATTAATTAGTATTTGCTTTCGTGTGACTGACTTATTTCACTTAGCATAACATCTTCAAGACTTATCCATGTTGTAGCATGTGTCAGAATTTCTTTCCTTTTTAAAACTGAATAATATTCCATTGCATACACATACCACACTTTCTGTATGTATTCATTTGTTGACGGACCCTTAGGCTGCTTCTACCTTTTGTTTGTTGTGAATGATAACTGCAGTGGATGTGGGTGTACATATATCTTTTTCAGTCTCTCCTTTCAGTTATATGTATATACCTAGAAGTAGAATTGCTAGATCTGTGCTTGTGTTTTAAGGAATAAGAAGTTAATTAAGCAGACCAGTCAGGAAGGGTGTGCCACGCAAGAGAAGAGTGGTACCAGAAGAGGGTACCGAGCTTGGGAAGCAGCAGATGGCTTGCTGTGGCTGAAAGACTAAATGGGGGAAGGGGGTTTGAAGACAGCTGGGGCCAGAGGGTGGAGGCAGGGCCCTACATGCCTGCTCAGGGTCTTGGCTTTGACTCCATAGCTATTAGAGGATGGTCTTAATGACAGTGTCACTCTGTCAGTTGAACATATGCTCTGGAAGGTCCACAGAGAGCCCTTCCAAAAGAGTTTAAATGATTTTCCCTTAATCAGTCCATTTCAAATAATTTAAAAAGTGTCTAGTATGTTGTTGACACTCAATAAATTACTTAATAATGGTAATTTTATTAGAAGAAAATAGAGGAGAAAATTCCTATGATCTCCAAACTCTGAGTTTCTTTAATGCGCCACAGACTTCCTGCATCCTTTTCCAATTAAATAAAATGCAATATCAGGCAGCTGTTGTCACAAATGGCCAAATTGCTTTTCTTAAGTGGCCACTTTTATACCCTTTTCTGCTGCCAGACAGAACTTTAATAGCATTAAGTACACTCAAACAGAAGAAGAAAGTAAATAAAAATTTCCAATAGCTGTTAACTTTGGACATGTAGCATGTAACAGTCCCATGCCAGTTCTGCTCACCCAGAGGTTTTTGGGACTCGTATCAGAGAAAAAGTTATTAAAATCCTTATAAAGGCAAAAATGTGCCATACAAATCTAAATGTGCCAGTACTTTATTAAGAACCAAATAATCTGTGTTAAACGTACACATTCAAAGTGCTTGTAAAAACCACTTGCTGGAGAGAGAGAGATCTGGTAGTAGTCCAGAAACTGTTCTTTGAAATAGCACAGCATTCTCCATTGGCCTTCTTCAGGTTAATAATTTGTTGGATCTACCAAAGGTGTCCTTTTCAGGGCCTTGCAGTGTTTAAGGACAATGTTTAGATTTTGTTTAAAATGGACTTGGGAAAAAGGCAAGTGGAAGAACCTGTGTTTCAGATGAAACCACAGAGATATGTTTAAGTGATTCTACCCCAAATTCTTGAGCCAGATGAATAGGCCAGAATCATTTCTGAGGGGGGCGGGACCTTGGGGAAAATCATACTACTTCTTTTGCAAATTCCCAGAACCTTGTGGTGGTCAAATGAAATCTAATGAGCAATGAAATGGTCCTGATGGAGAGAAAGTACCAAAAGCATGACTTGAATTAGTATGTATGTTTTGTTGGTGGTGCCTGGACTTTATGGAGCATGCATTTCTGCTTATGTTTTTGTTTTTGTATGTATTTCTCTTCACTGAGAAGAAGAACAATGTTCTTTCTAAGCTAATGTGACACTGGGGAGAAAATTTTGGTCCTTTGATTGGAATACTTGTAGCCTACCTTCATAACAGGTCAGAAAAGCTTGATTTGGCCTTACTACAAAGATTAGGATCCTTTAAACAATACCATCCTTGTCTATTTGATAAGGATGGGAGCACATAGAATAAGGGGGGATATATGACTCTTGCCAGTAAATATAGATATATTGGCACTTCAGATGCTGATCAGAAGTCAGTCTTGTGTTATCCTAACCCAGCATCTACCTAAGCACGGACAGAATGCTGACACATGAGAAATGAAATCATTGCTTTGCTTTCGGTTGTTTGCTGTTAATAAGTTAAGCATGAAGTTGTCCAGGATTTCTAAGCCCCAGTCCTGCATTAAATTAGATGTGGCTTGGGAGGTCCTGACTCCTGTCATTATTCCACTGCTGACTTGTCTGGCAGGGATCTCTTTTCACATCTGTATAATAGGAACACTGATGCCTGCTGGGAAATCCTCACAACATATAGGTTGTGCAGGTCAAATAGGTGTGAAATATGAAGTCCCATGGGAATGTAAGGGATTTATTATGGGATTAATAACATTGTTATTGTTATCTTGTCAAAAGTGACAGGGTGGGCTTGGGGGAAATGTGGGTGGAGGGAAGGGAGAGAGCTCAGACAAACTCAGTATCACACAAGCAGTGAGGAAGGCTTGCAGAATGTTTCCTAAATTGCTGTGAAACCTCCCTTTTGCCCTTTAATCCAGGGTAACCTCACTACAAGCATGCCCCCACTCTTTGAGGTGACTGCTTTAGACCTTTCTTAGCTTGGAGTCAGCTTCTATTTCTTTGGTCTTGTCTCTGCCAAATTTGAGCTCCTGGCTCCGGACTCCTGCTCTGATTCTGCCTCCAAACTTGGTGTTTGCATTTGGTTGTCCTGAGATTTGACTCTTCACTCTCTCTAGTTGAATTTAACCTGGATTACCCCTGGACATTGCCACAGCCCTCTTGGCTGACAACTGATCTGGTCCAGCCATTGCCTCACCATTAGTAGGAACTGGACAATTTGAGCCCAGATGCTGGAAGTTCAGCCTTATTCTGGGATAAGCCAATAAACATGAGTTGGTCCCATAGATCAATATGACTGTAAGGCTTGATTTTTCTTGGAAGTTCTCCAGTGCACCTATTTCCAATTGCATTGTGAATCTATTCAACCTCAGCAGCTATGTCCTTATCAGCAGGATGTCCATGACAGCCATTTGGCCTGAAGGCATGGCTTGAAATGCTAGATAAGGACAAGCAGATTGTACCTTAGAGAGCAACATTTTATACTTTTTCTGCAAATTTCACCTTAAATATTAGTGTCTATAAAGATCTTCCCTAATTCTTGGCTTTTGTTTTGTGGTCACTTGCATTGTTATTCTTTTTTCTTGCCTCTGCATTAAATTCCTTTTCAATTTCATTCAGATTCACCTGGCATTTATTGAGCATGTCCTCTCTGCTAAACACTGTACAGAGATAGGTGACTCCTTGTAGTAGCTGATGGGTGGTTAAGTGTAACTGGTGGGCATTTCCTTCCTTCCTTCTCTAAAATTGGTCAGCCATTGGGTGTGAAAGACCTCTACATACAGCTGAGTCAGCATATGATGGGGGCAGGGGTTGGTGATGGTAATGTCCAGACCTCATTTTGGGAGAATTTGGGAGGGTACATTGCCATTTTGTGTGGCACCCATGGCTGGGCAGGGACACAGAGAAAGAAGAATGAAGATGGCAGTAGGAAGGGAGGGGAAAAGGATAGATGTCTCAGTTACACAATACCTTACTATGTTGACTGCTTATGAAGTTCTCCTAAGTATATTCTGGCACTTTATCACCTCCCCATGAAATGGTATTACTGGTCCCTTTTTACAGAAGAGGAAACTAAGACTTTTAAAGGGCTAAGTGGCTGTACAGGTCTTTTAATTAGACTGAATCTTCTACTTTTCTTGACCCTTACTCACTGTGCTCCAGCCACATTGGCCTCCTGGCTATCCCAAACAAGCCTTGTATGCTCCTGCCTTAGTGCCTTTGTCCTTGCTATTCCTTCTTCCAGGAATTCTTTCCCCCCATTTAGCTACTTGGCCTGCTCCCTTACTGCCTGACCACCTGCTTATAATTGTCATTTCCCCCAGATAGCTCTATCCCCTTTCCCAGCTTTACTTTTTCCACAACACTTTTTACTATCTAGCACACCATGTATTTCACTTATTAATTTTGTTTATTTACTGTCTGTTTCCCTCCATTAGAATGTAAGTGCCATGAAGGCTAGGAGTTTTGTCTATTTGATTCACTATTGTATCCCTACAGTGCTACACCTGTTCCTGGAATGGAGGAGATCCTCAATAAATAGTTGTTGAACGAATGAATGAGGGTAATGATCTAAAGGCCAAACCCAGTCCAGCTGACTTCAAGTTTTTTCTTCAGTGTACATTACACAAGGCAAGGCCACTGGATTCTGAATTGGTGTTCAGATTGATGCAGAAATAAGTTGACATTACTGGTGGAGGTAGGAGCTTGTCATCATGGAACTCCTTCAAAATAGAATGTGTTTGGATGTATTACTTGAGAGTTTAGAATTCATATACTTGACATTCAGAGCTATAATATTTCATATATTTTGTCTTTATGCAAAATAGGCAAAGTTCAATATCCTCTTGGCAGATATAGCTTCATACTAAGGCTTATGACTTAGCGAGCACCTGTTCTCCCCTCCACATCCCTTTGTTGGGCAAGGTACAATCTGCATAGCTGTACATGGAGGCCCTACTGTGATGTCAACAGGGAAAACACAGCCATGTGTTGATGTGGGTCTCAGGGTCCATGGGCTGTTGAATTAGGGGGAAGGAGGTAACCTTGCTTCCCTCTTTACAATGTGCCCATTGCTCACCAGAGCTGCCAGGCATGATTTGTGGGTGAGAAGGAGAGAAAGCAATGTATTATATAGAAAGGGGAAGACTCCACTCAAGTCTCCTGCCTCAGAAGTACAGGGAGCCAGGCAACTGTGGGACAGCATCTGGGAAGATGTGTATAGTTACCTAAGAGGCTCTTCTGAGACTATCCCTCTGCCTTCTTCCTGGCTTTCTGTTCCAAAGGAAGTTAGGGAACCAGATATATGAGTAAGAAGAGTGGATGCCAGGGAGCAGATGCAGTAATAATCTCATTATTAATCTGGGAACTCAAGGGTAAATCTATAAAACCATGTGTAATATGGTGTGTGATTTTGGATTCTTGATGAGGGCCCTGTGAGCTTGGCTGTGCATCTAGGGCTGGGGATGTAGGGAGAATGTTTCCAGGGCTAGGGGTATTTGCTCTGGGGGAACGTGTGACTTAGTGTGTTCTCTGACCACATCTTTTAATGAATTCTTTCTTTTCTCAAATGAAATTGATTGACTGGAAACAAGTTGCTAAGACATTGGACAGAATATCCACCGTGTTATCTTGCCTCCAGAGATGGGTGTTATCCAGAGTTGCAGATTTAGGAGAACATCAACCTTGGAGAAGGGAAGAGTTAGTGTTCAGTAGCCAGGTATCACTGTGGAGAGGTCATATAAGCATCAC
Source organism: Prionailurus bengalensis (assembly GCF_016509475.1). Classification (NCBI taxonomy): domain Eukaryota; kingdom Metazoa; phylum Chordata; class Mammalia; order Carnivora; family Felidae; genus Prionailurus; species Prionailurus bengalensis. Next base: position 76,497,807 of record NC_057349.1, on the reverse strand, counting down.
CCAGGGGTCATGGACTGCTAAGAGGCTGGTCTAATGATTGGATTTGGCCTTGGGTCTGATAAGACCTTTTCTGTCCCTCCCTTGCTAGAAAGTCCTCATAACTAAAACTAACTCATGGTGGAACACAGAGGAAAAAGAAAGGAAAGGAACTAATGAGTCTTGAGATCCTGCAAGTACCTTGTATTCTCAGGTACTTTAAGTAGTATTTCCTCTTCAGTTCTTCTACAACCCAATCCAGTGTGTATTCTCCCTCTTTATTGATGAAGAGACTAGACTCAGACCAGCAAGATGACTTTCCTGAGTCACACAGCTCATAGGGGTAGAACTGGATTGTAGACTCAAAGCTTGGCTTCCTTCTGGGAAACACATGGCTGCCTTCTTTATGGGGATAAACTGGGCCTGCACTCCCCAGGCATACATGTTCCAATCCTGTGGTTGAGATTGAGCTGGTTGGAGGAAGACCAGTCATGGGCTTTCAGGGGACAGGTGGTACAGAGGGTCTTCTTTCTCCTTGTCATTGAGCTCTGTTTACATACAGCATGTCATTCAAATGAATAATCACTTGGAGATTCAGGATATCTTTGTATCTGTTCCTCTCTATTTCTGTTTGCCCTTTTCTTGCTAGGACCCAGAATGAGCCATCAAAGGAGGCTAGATTCAAAGACAGCATCCTTTTGGACTGGGACAAAAGCAGGGATTGAAACTGGATGTAGGGACAGTGTGGGGCCATGGTACAATGGTAGGTAGTTTAATGACAACTAAAGCTTGACTAATAGAACGGTTCTCAATCCTGGAGCATTACATGGTGATGCTTTAGTATATGTGCTGCTGAAAGGAGCACTACCTGCTGAGGTTTTAAACAATACTGTTACCTAAGCCCCACCCCCAGAAATTTTGGTTTATTTAATTCCTTGGGGGTGAGGCCTGGGCATTGATATTTGAAAAAAAAACTTTATGGTAAGGAAATTTCCTCATATATATAAAAGTAGACAGAATGTTATAATAAACCCATGGGTACCCACCACTCAGGTTTTTGTTATTAAATCAAGCTGTTTTCCAAACCCGCACCTACTTCCCTTCACTTTACTGAATTATTTTGAATGAAATCTCTAATATTATATCATCTCATATGTAAATATTTCAGAATTTACCATAATAAAGGACACTTAAGAAAGCAGGTTATTCTAGTGGGGTTGTGCTGCAATTGGCCTCCTACACCAGAAGTCAGGGAGCCCAACCAAGGGATAAAGAGGGTGAAGGGGAAATGCAGAACTCTGGGAGAGTCCAGTCCTTCCATTTCAGCTCAGCTTCTTTTCCCCAGCATTATTTATTTCATTAGGTTCAGAACAAGATTTCTCTCCTGAGTTATGGGTCCATATATCCAACTAACCATAGAAATCTCCACCTGGATAGACCATCTCAGTCTCTCTCCTTTTATTGTCTGTCTTGCACTCCTCCAGGACAGCAATCAGGAAGTAATCTTGTGATCTTCCCTTTTCTCACTCACACCTCCGCTATCTGATGAGTGGCCAAGCTGCAAAGAGATTTTCTGTAGTGAAAAGGCTCCCTTCCACCTCTGTCCCCTAGAGGCTATTAGAGCTACCAGTTTCTTGTGTATTGTACCATGATATAGTGGCATACACAAGCGAAAACATATACATTTCTCCCGTATGTGACTGTAGCATATTATGGACAACTTTTGCTCCTTTCACTGCGTTTGTCTTGAAAAAGACAAAGGAACTTCCTTATTCTTTTTTGTAAGTTCCTAAATGTTTCATTGTAAGCCTATAGTAAGAATCCACTCATGGACATTTAGGCTGTTTACAGTACTGTTGCAAAGACTATTGTTAATATGGCATTTTCAACATTTAAAAATATATCTATAGGATAAATTCCTGGGATTTAAAATATATCTATGGGGTAAATTCCTGCTCAAAGGAAATGTAACTTTTGAAATTTTGATAGATATTTCTAATTTATTGTTATATTTGTACTTTTTTTAAAAGAAAGTATAATAATGACACTCATATAGATATAAAATGAACGTGTACAGAAATTTTATTTAATTCTTTAATTAATGAAGAACGAGTAAGATGTCACAATCAGTTCAAAGGACAATTCAAAGTACCATACATACATAGGCAAATGATGAATACTGAACTGAATTTACAAATAGAGGCAAACTAGGTCAATAGTCAATTATATTCCCCTGTACACAATATATTTCAATATATATTTGAAATATATATTTCAATATATAAATATAATTTGCCTTACTGTCAATTTTCTACAACTTACAGAATTGTAAAATAGTTTAAACAGTGAAGATTGTGAAGTAACTCAGAAGGAATCTTAGACTGAACACCATATGATCTTTCTCTTATCCCTTCACAATTCTTTCATAGTTTTGCCAATTGCTCCTTCATAAACATTTGATCAGCTTATAAATTCCACCCATAATGTGTAAGAGACAGGATCTTCTTTTTAAAACACAATTATAGCATTTCCATTTTTAATAACTTTTCATGGCCCTACCTTTGCCTTTAAGAGGAATGACTCACACCTCAACAGGATTACGAAGTGCCTGAGGATATGGCCCTTGCTTACTTCTCTAGCCTCCTCTCCTTTGACCAACCTGAAACATTTGTCATTCTGGAAATTTCCCTGCTATTTTATCCATCTGGGCCTTTGCTTATGAGGCTGGTCTGCCTGGGATGCCTTTTCCAACCTTAGCTGTCCCAGCATGTCTCACATTTCTTCTTTTTTTTTTTTTTAAATGTATTTATTCTTTAATTTACATCCAAGTTAGTTAGCATTTAGTGCAACAGTGATTTCAGGAGTAGATTTCTTAATGGCCCTTACCCATTTAGCCCATCCCTCCTCCCACAACCCTTCCAGCAACCCTCTGTTTGTTCTCCAGATTGAAGAGTCTCTTATGTTTTGTCCCCCTCCCTGTTTTTCTGTTATTTTTGTTTCCCTTCCCTTATGTTCATCTGTTTTGTATCTTAAAGTCCTCATATGGGTGAATCATATGATATTTGTCTTTTTCTGACTAATTTCACTTAGCATAATACCCTTTAGTTCCATCCACATAGTTGCAAATGGAAAGATTTCATTCTTTTTGATTGCCGACTAATACTCTATAGTCTGTCTGTCTATCTATCTATCTATCTATCTATCTATCTATCCATCCATCCATCCAGACCACATCTTCTTTATCCATTCATCCATCGATGTCTCACATTTCTTCTTACCTCTGTTATTGCTTTTGGAGAATAGTTCTTGAAGCTTCAGTAGAAGCCTCTCATTCCTTTGTGTCCCTCACTGAGCATTCTTTTTTTTTTTTTTATGAAATTTATTGACAAATTGGTTTCCATACAACACCCAGTGCTCATCCCAAAAGGTGCCCTCCTCAATACCCATCACCCACCCTCCCCTCCCTCCCACCCCCCATCAACCCTCAGTTCTCAGTTTTTAACAGTCTCTTATGCTTTGGCTGTCTCCACTCTAACCTCTTTTTTTTTTTTTCCTTCCCCTCCTCCATGGGTTTCTGTTGAGTTTCTCAGGATCCACATAAGAGTGAAACCATATGGTATCTGTCTTTCTCTGTATGGCTTATTTCACTTAGCATCACACTCTCCAGTTCCATCCATGTTGCTACAAAAGGCCATATTTCATTTTTTCTCATTGCCACGTAGTACTCCATTGTGTAAATAAACCACAATTTCTTTATCCATTCATCAGTTGATGGACATTTAGGCTCTTTCCATAATTTGGCTATTGTTGAGAGTGCTGCTATGAACATTGGGGTACAAGTGGCCCTATGCATCACTACTCCTGTATCCCTTGGGTAAATTCCTAGCAGTGCTATTGCTATGTCATAGGGTAGGTCTATTTTTAATTTTCTGAGGAACCTCCACACTGCTTTCCAGAGCGGCTGCACCAATTTGCATTCCCACCAACAGTGGAAGAGGGTTCCCGTTTCTCCACATCCTCTCCAGCATCTATAGTCTCCTGATTTGTTCATTTTGGCCACTCTGACTGGCGTGAGGTGATATCTGAGTGTGGTTTTGATTTGTATTTCCCTGATGAGGAGCGACGTTGAGCATCTTTTCATGTGCCTGTTGGCCATCTGGATATCTTCTTTAGAGAAGTGTCTATTCATGTTTTCTGCCCATTTCTTCACTGGGTTATTTGTTTTTCGAGTGTGGAGTTTGGTGAGCTCTTTATAGATTTTGGATACTAGCCCTTTGTCCGATATGTCATTTGCAAATATCTTTTCCCATTCCGTTGGTTGCCTTTTAGTTTTGTTGGTTGTTTCCTTTGCTGTGCAGAAGCTTTTTAATCTTCATAAGGTCCCAGTAATTCACTTTTGCTTTTAATTCCCTTGCCTTTGGGGATGTGTCGAGTAAGAGATTGCTACGGCTGAGGTCAGAGAGGTCTTTTCCTGCTTTCTCCTCTAAGGTTTTGATGGTTTCCTGTCTCACATTCAGGTCCTTTATCCATTTTGAGTTTATTTTTGTGAATGGTGTGAGAAAGTGGTCTAGTTTCAATCTTCTGCATGTTGCTGTCCAGTTCTCCCAGCACCATTTGTTAAAGAGGCTGTCTTTTTTCCATTGGATGCTCTTTCCTGCTTTGTCAAAGATGAGTTGGCCATACGTTTGTGGGTCTAGTTCTGGGGTTTCTATTCTATTCCATTGGTCTATGTGTCTGTTTTTGTGCCACCTCACTGAACATTCTATGAGCCCCATAACTTCTCAGCTAGAAAGACAGGATGGAGCAGCTAACATTGCCTTTTGTATAACAAGACAGGTTGCTGTCTTGAAATTTGAAATAATTTGTATAAAGACAGGATGAAGTAGCTAACATTGCCTTTGTTCCTCTTGGGTCCATATACATAATGAACATAAATGTTTGAAATAACATGCCAAATTTCATAAATCTCAAATTCTTCTCTGACATTCCTACAAACATACACTCTTTTCCAAATGATTAGAGTGGTAAAAAGATGAATTTCATGATATCCATTTGGGAGCCATCGTTTGGTGCACAATGGCCTGTTCAGAACTGTCAGCTTATAGGGATGAACAGGGAATTGACCTCATACAATCATCCTCCTGGCAACTTTAAGGAAGCATAGTTAACTCAGCTATGGGAATCAGAATTTGAAAACTACTGGGTGAATACTGTGATATTGAAGAGTATGAACAAATCAACCGTCAGGCTCACACAAAGTTAAGGGAGACTGACTCTGACTTCTTTTGCCCTTGGCTAGACATTAATGGCTACATCTGGGTGGTATTGGTTGGTAGGCAGTATGGAATTCTTGAGTATCAGTATTAGATCAAGTAGGAAAAACCTCTTAATAATATTTTATTGCACTTATTTGTTTACATGTCATTCTTTTCTTTCTATCCTTTCTTAATCTCCAGGTGAACTTTAACCCTGAATACCCTAAGCTACCCACTGTATGTAATGAATGAACTTCCCTCCTATCCATCCATGGTACTAGTTGTATCTCATCTTGGGAAAATTGAGAAAAAATAGTCACTCAAATTGTTTTCCAGAGGGCATCAGCAGGACCCTTGTTGAGACAAGCCATAAACTATTTGAGGATTATGTCTCCCTCTTTCTTATCACCAGGCACCAAGAACATTGTCTGTCAGGGAATGGTTGTTCAATGAATGTTTGTTAATTAGCTGAATGAATAAGTGAATGAATGAACATGAAATATCAACTCTATGCTGCTCTGTTTCTTTCCTCCTCTTTGTAAAAAACAGTCTCTGCTAATGCCATTCCTATTCGTGGACTGTCCCTCCCTTTCCAAATCTCTTGAGAGACTGAAAAATACAGAGACAATTGTTAGACCATATATAAAAATAGAACTCTGACTTACAATCTGTAGCAACCAGTCTAGGAAGCCAACCTACTATCCACAACTCAGACTTGTAGGAACACAGACCACCGCTTTTAACAAGCAGTCTAGGAAGCCAAACAATAATACCCTGTGACCAATGGGCCCCAAATCTAGGACTTGCTTAATAATTCCCCTAATTTTGCCCCCACTTACAACTTAGGAAAACTGGAGAAAGCCTCATCCAATCATATAGGATGCACCACTTTTAGTTAGCTCACCTACAACATACCAACTGCTTCTAATCAGGGTTCTGGAGCCTTCTCTTTTATTCATTGTAAAGCTTTCCCACTCCTCTGCCTGCTTCTGAGTCTCTGATAAATGCAAGAGATGGTGGGTGTCTCCCTTTCTATAGCAAGCTTGGAATAAAAAACCTTTGCTTGTTCTCATTTGAGTAATATTTATTTATTTCCATTTTTTTTTCTCAAATACAAGTTCCTCCATGAAGTTTTCTAGATCTCATGATGATATAGTTACTTCTTTTGATACTGATCTTCCTGGTGTTTGTGTGTCTTATCTTCACAAAAAAAGCACTAAGCCTTCTAAGGAAAGGTACTGAAATATTTTCTCTAACCTCTTCTCAAAGATCAACACAAAACAGTCCTGTGCACTTAGTTGACACTTATTAATATTTAATTGATAGATTTATTTTATTTCCATGGAAGCTGATATTTTCTGTGGCAGAGTTAAGCTAGGTATTGACCAATTCATTGCCTTTTTCTGAGCATATTTCTCAAGGAAACTATATTTCTCAGCCTGTATGAGGTTAGGTTGGGAATATTGGCTTGAGTTCTGGTCAATGAGAACATGAACAAAGATATTATATCACTTCTGGCCTGCAAAATGAAGACGATAGGCTTTCTCTACTCTCTCTTTACTCCTTGCTACTGGAAGCAAAGAACACTGAGGTGGCGTAGCTGCAAGATGGAAGGCTTCTGGGCTGCTTAGAGAAAGCCTCACACGACTATTGACTGACCAGCCTCTGACAGGGTAATGAGCAAGAAGTAAACCTTGGGTAAGCCACTGAGATCTAGTCTTCCTACCAACCCAAAACTTTGACTAATCAGTTTCTTCCCTTCATAGGTCACTGTGGAGGTCTGTCACTTGTGCCCTGCACCCTCCGCTGAAACTTTGACCAAAGTAAACAATTTAACAATATTTTTACCATTGCAAAATGTATATTTGGAATGATTGCTTCAAATACACTGTATTCAGTGATGGCTCCCTGTGTATGTAAGCCGTGTGATTGCACGGGGCTCTGCCAAAAGGGCCCCATACCTGATATAATGTTCTGATGTTGCTGTCTTGAAATTCGAAATAATTTTTGAACAAAGGACCCAACGTTTTCTTTTCTTTTTTTTCATGTCTGTGCCTTTTATTTCCATGGCTTATTCATTGCATAACAGAATCCTGTGTCTCTCACTTCTCTTCACCTGTTTTGTCCCTCCTCCCCCCAAGCACTCCACATTTTCATTTGCACCGAGCCTCACAAATTATGTAGCAAGTTCTGACTGGTGACATTACAATAGGATTGGGAGCAAATATCAGCTGTGATGAAAGTGAAGTGGATTGCTCTGTCAGCAAATGACAAGATGCACCATTTAAATCCTAGGGCTTAATGAACTTGAGAATAAAATATCCATGTTTAAACTGTTCCATGCCCTCCATGACTTAAAATTCATCCTGGCTTCAGAAAATCATGACCCAGAAAAAACAAAGGAAATTGTCCTGTGTCTTTCTACTTCTCCAAGGGGCTGGTCCTCACCACCATGGGAAACATCTCTTCTGGAAGGCTCAGGAGCATGGGGAAAACTGGCCAATGTAATTTCTAAACTTACTTTTCCTGTTAATATGTGCACATCGTTATTTTAAATCCTTCCTAAAGTGAAGTAAGGGATAAAAATATGAACACGGTATGTATTATGGGTTGAATTGTGACCTCCAGTGCCTAAAAGGTTATGTTGGAGTCCTAACCCTGAGTACCCCAGAATGTGACCTTATTTGGAGACAGGGTCTTTATAGAGGTAAACAAAGTCATTATGATAGCTCTTATCCAATATGACTGATTTCCTTATAAAAAGGGGAAATTTGGACACGGAGACAAACATGCATAGAGAGGAGATGACATGAAGAAACCTATAGAGAAGATGGCTCTCTACTAGCCTGGAACAGATCTTTCCCTCACAGTCTTCAAAAGGAACCAGCTTTGCTGACACTGTGAATTTGGTCTTGTAGCATCAAGAACTGCAAGACAATAAATTTCTCTTGTTCAAGCCACCTAATCTGTGGCACTTTGTTACGGCAGCCCTAACAAACTAACACAGTATGTACAGTAAAACCTTGGTTTGTGAGCATAATTTGTTTTGGAAACATGTTTGTAATCAAAAGCACTTGTATATATCAATGAGAATTTCCCCATAAGAAATAATTGCAACTCAGATGATTCATTCCACAACCCAAAAATATTCATGTAAAAATGATTACAATACTGTAATATAATACAAAATGATAAAGAAAATACAGAATATAAGGAAAAATAAACAAATTAATCCTCACTTAACCTTTGAAAACCTTCGTGGCTGGTGTGAAAGAGACAAGAGAAAGGAGGGTTTTGTGTAGGACGAATTTCACCATCACTAACAGAGTCAGTGATATCTATTGGCTCAATGGGATGTTTTCTCTTCATGCAGCTTTAACAAGGAACCTATCCAATGAACTTGCTTTTGCATCCTTTTGAGGATTTCATGGAAATGTGACATTGCATTGTTGTTAAACAGATTCATCGCTCGCCTTATTCGGGTGGTGCTTTTCTACAAAATTTTGCACTGTTTCCCACATTTTACACATCTCCCTAATCTCACTTAAAGTGAGGGATTCATCCTCCTTTTTCTCCTCCTCCTCTGCAGATGAGATCTCCATAACCTCTTGTTGTTGTTTGTGATGCAGATCCATCAGTTAGTTGGTGGCCAGGGTCTGGCCATGTTCCTTCAACAGCTGGCAGCTCCTGCTCACAACCAAGCCCCTCTAAGTCATGTCTAAGAACGCAGTCGGGCCACAGGATTCTCCAAGCAGAATTCAGGGTTCTTTTGATGATCCCACCCCAGGCTTTATCAGTGATCTTGAGGCAGTTCACCATGTGGAAATGATTTTTCCCAAACTCTCAGAGGGTAAGGTTTTTTCCTTTGGTCATCACCTTGAAGCATTGCTGAAATAGTGCTTTGGTTTAAAGCTTTTTAAAATTTGAAATGATCTGCTGATTCCTGGGCTGGAGGATTGGAGTGGTGTTGGGAGGAAGGAACTTGACCTTAATGAACTCAAATTCCTCCAGTAAGTTGTCGTTAAAGCCTGGAGGATGAGCAGGAACATTATTCATAACCAGCAAGGCTTTGAGTGGCAGATTTGTTTCCAAAAGATATTTCTTCACTGTATGACTGAAGACCTACCTCACTGATCCACTCAACAAACAAGATGCATGTGACCCAAACCTTGCTGTTGGACCTCCACATAACGTTTAACTGGCTCTTCTGGACCTTGTGTTTCTTGAAGGGTCGTGAATTCTTGGAATGATAAATGAGCAGAGGCTTGATTTGGAAATCCCCACTTGCACAAAACAAGAAGGCGAGACAGTCTTTCATGGGCTTGTGACTGAGCATTGCATTCTCTTCTTCTGTAACGTAGGTCCTCTTTGGCATCTTTTTTCCAAAAAATCCCCATCTCATCGCAGTTAAAAACTAGCTCCAACAGGTAACACTTGAAAACCATGAGCTTCTGGAACTCGGTAGGGAATGCCGCAGCTGCCTTAGTATCCAAACTGGCAGCCTCTCCATGCCTCACAACACTATGGATGCCACTTCTCTTAAAGTTATCAAATCATCCCCTGCTTGCCTTGAAGCCTTCTTTATTTTCTGTTGGCGTACCTGGCAGTTTACTTACAAGGTTTGTGTACTAAGCCTTTGGCTTCTCTCAGAGAAAGTTCTCAGTCACAGTATCACCTGCTAGTTGCTTCTCATTTATCCAAACCAGAAGCACCTTTTCTATATCTTCCAGAGCATGTGGCTGTTGCTTTGACATTCTTGTGACTCCTTTTGCTGGATCTAGCCCCCTTCTTTCTTCTTTAATATTGTGCAAATGGTCAATGTAGACTTCTTATTAAATCTTAAAATTTCGACCACTTGCATACCTCATTCATACTTCTTGATGATTTCCTTCTTAAGTTCCACTGTAATCATCTCCTTCTTACCACCTTTCTTTTCAACCTTTTTCTGCATGGGGGCCATTGTATGTGCTGGCACATATGTTGACTACTATATAGTATTAATAAACTCTTGTCATATCTTGTATTTAATGTAACTGGCAATAAGGCAGCAGAGAAAAGGGTCTATTGCTGCAGGCAGCCTGACCTAGAATGAAGCAAAGCATTCCAAAACTTACCCTTGTATGGAAAAGCAAAGGATTTCCCATATGTGTTTTGAAGTGACAAAAAATACACTAGTGCCAGTGTGGGCACCTTCCAGCGTTCTGAAAAATCACTGATTTCTGCCAAACACTGCAACCTGAGACTGAGCATCTGAGCATGGGAGACGATCACCCTCAATCCTGCAGTGAGAGAGAGAGAGAGAGAGAGAGAGAGAGAGAGAGAACCATTGGCTCAGTTGTGATCATGTAATGTTCAGCGTTATGCACTACTCATATTGCAAGGCATCCCTCATTCATCAAATTAAAATTTATTAGAAATGTTTGCTCATCTTGCAGAACACTCACAGAATAAGTTACTTGCAACCCAATGTTTTACTCTCTATATAAAAATAATAACATAATAATAATTTTATCATTGCATGTTTATCCATGCTATCCAAGGTGAATATACTAAAGACATCTAACTGATTCTATTGGGAAAAATGAAAATCAGTTTCATTGTTTATAATGAGTTGTTTATAATTATACTCTATATAAAGAAAGATTTAGATCAATGCCATGAAACATACTTGCCTTCAAATGCCTGAATTATGCCGGGAAGGAACTACAGTATTTTCACCTGTATACTTTTGTGAATGCTAATGGGCATTTATTTTGTGACTACAGTTCATTAGTTGGCTGTTCTCCCAGAGTCTCAAGATGAATTTGGGTGTTACATCTTCCTTGAACTCTTCCTTTTCTTCTTCCATTTTTGATCTGTATTTGTAAATTAATTTTGGCGTTCATCAAATTGGAAAGGTCAATTTGGATTGGTATTAACTCAACTTTATTTTTAAGTATCGTGAACAGTGATGCAGCAGCTTGAGACAACTGTTGCTATCTCATCATACCTGGGCACCTTGCTTGTCACACCTCTTCGGTCAATTGCTCTTAATTGTGCACACTGAGTGAAGGCTATTATATTTATGGAGACAGGAGGTGGGAGGAACTTCAGAAACAGTGGGCACCCTGATGGAAAGGAAGAAAATTTCTAGTTATGAAGTTAAGTGATCCAACAGCTATAGCAAAATCAATCCAAGCAAAACTCTAGTTATTGGCGAAACAAACTTCATTACGGTGGGGATGTTTGACTCTGAGGTGGGTGATAAATTCAGGAGCTGAGATTTTGGATGCTGTGTTGTTTAGTTTTGCTTTAAAGACCTCTAGGTATAGAGCCAAATGAACAATTCTAGGCACTTAAGAATTTGGAAATACCATTTTCTACTGGCATCAAATAAGAAGTGAAATCTCAATTGAGATGATGGGGTCCAAACTAAATTCAAATGTGAGAAGTCTATAAATCACCATGCCAAGACTTGGAGCACAGGGGATGCTGGCCATAGCCTGTGGTGAAAGACTTCAAGCCAATGTCAGGACTGTGGCCACAAGACAGGAAGTAAGATCAGGAAACCAAACAGGGGTGCAGGCATTCCTACTGGAGGTGCAGCCGGGTCTGTAAGCCAGGAGTGAGACAGCCAAGAACATCAGGCCAGCATGCAGACAGGACTTTGGTCAAGCAGAAACAGAAGTGGAATCAGTGCTTTGGAAAACCAGAAGTAGGTTCTGCTCCACCGGTGCTCGTGGCATGTCCCTCCTGTGTGACACAGTAGTCCAAGGAGATGGTGAGTGGGCAAAGGCATCTGGAAGAGCCAAGAGTGGGTTATCCTTGGCGTAGAGGATTGTGAACAAGTAGGAGACCAGGTAGCTCTGAAATACTCTTTTCTGAATCATGCCACAGTTAGGGCATTCAAGGTCACCAGCCCTTTAACATGGACCTAAATGGATTATGGCACTAATGTCATAATGATATACTATAATATGTATATTACATATATTATGCAATATGTAATGATTCTACATAGATTGACAGAACTAAACCAGATAAAAGCAGAATCTCACTTAGCTATCTTGAAATATTAATTGTGGGAAAAAGAGCCAAGGAGCCTTTTATTCAACAAACAATTATTAAATGTTTTCTATGAACCCAACACTATACAAGGCCATATGCCTACCAAGATGAAAAAGATTCAGTCTCTGACCTCAAAGAGCTCACAGACTAGAAAGGCAGGTAGAATGCAATAATCACAGTGCAGCCAGATGTGCAAACCAGAGCTATGTGCATAGTTGTGGCTCAAGAGCATAAAAGGGACTTAAGGATCACAGTCTCATCGGGAGGTGGTGGTGGCTAAGGTAGGACTTGTCTTGAAGCTGTGTTTGCATATAATCATATCTCACTTAGGTTGTACACTCTTTGGGGTGGTAGAAGGATAGGGTTTGGTGCCACCAGAGCTGGGCCTGTGGTAAGATATGTAAGGCACTTGTCTTGCCTTGACTGCACCAAAAAAAACAAAACAAAACAAAACAAAAACAAAAACAAAAAAACAACAACAACCAGTTTTCAAGATAAATAATATTTTAGTGAAATATTTTTGAAAATAAAAATTAATGCCAAAAAATCCATGACAAACAAAATAACAGAGATTTCAATGCAGACTGGATTAGTGCTAAGCCACATTGGAGCCAGAAGGAAAAATCAGTGATACTGATCCTATCTTTGTCTAAAATTTTGATATTTTGTTCATCATGAATTTTTGTTCTACCCATCAGAGACACAGACTCTACAACTAGATAAAAAAAAAAGTGATGTTGGTTGAATGGCTCTGCTTTTTGCTAAGAAGAAGCTATTTGGAATGGTGGTTCTGAGTTTGGTTTTTGGAAGCCAAATCATAGTTCTGCTACTTACTGCTGAGTAGCTGAGTGACTTCAGGAAAGTTTCTCATCTTCTTGGTTCTTCAGTTTCTCCATTTGTAACATGCAGATAATGTTAATAACCACCTCATGACATTATCAGGAGGATTAAATGAGTTACTATTTGTGAAGCACATAGAACTCATCTGGCACATAGTGAGTTCTAAATGAGTGTTAAAATATAAGAAATAATGTTGTAGATCACCTTTCTGAGGCAATTGTCAAAGAAGACCAGGGTAAAATTCTGGGACTTTTTAGTGTGAAAGCATTATTAAATACAGGTAGGATGTCTAGTGTCTGGGAAGTTGAGAGATCCAGGTAGGTAGATGTTGTCCACATAAGGGAAAACTCTGGCGCTGGGACATGGTACAAGAAGCTATAAATCTGCGAAGACAAAGCAAAAGAGCTTGGTGGGATCCAGAACTCTCAGTAGGTAGACCTTAAAACTGGAAGAATGCCCACTGTGTACAAGGCTTGGTCACTTGTCTCTCATTCCCCAAGATAGAAGCTGATGGTTTGCTGCAGGAATTTTGTCAGTTTCTGGAAAGGGTTCATTGGCTTCTATAATCTTTTTGTGTGGTGGGGGGAGGGGTTGGGGGGAGTGCCAGTTTTATAGAAATAATGTCATAAAGACATGGATACCCATGACAGTTTCACATCCAATGACTTGACCGTCTCTGCCTGGCAGTTAGTTGCTTTTCATGTGCTTATTACTCTGCCTGAAATGCTTCTCCCTTCCCTCCTGCCTCAACCCTCAGTAACTCCATTTGTCCTCTTGGTTTCAGTTTTAATGTCACACAGGAAAATGGTCTCTACTCCCCTAGTTTATGTATGCTCGCATGACATTGCCTTTATGTCCTTTGTTGCACTTTGTAATACATTCATTTTTGGATTACTTATATGTTGCCTATTTTCTCCCCTGCACAACAAGCTCCATAAGGGCAGGTTTTTGTTGTCGTTGTTGTTGTTCATCATTGTATCTTTGATGCCTGCGTAGTGCTAAGACAATGTAAGTGCTCGCTAAATATTTGTTGAATACGATGATATTTTTGTTGAATAATAAATGACTGCATTGATGCTATGCTATACTCAGCCACCCAAAAGGTCTCTTGGTTTTCTGAATCCATGGGGATTCCTTTGGTAGTAAATGGTTTGGGTGTTTGGAAGCTGCTTTCAGATCGGGATTGATAATCTACAATGTCTGATGATCAGGGCTTTCTTACGGCAGATGAAACTCCAGAGTAGCAAGCTGAGTGGCATGGAACTGGGTCTGTCATCTCAAGTGGGCTGTCCTTGTCCTCCTGTGGTTCTTGAGGGACCACCTCAAAGATCACCAATGGTGCTGATCTGTTGCCTGGAGTGGGAGCATTACATGGAGTGGGACAAGTTGAACCCCTCATAGTTTTGTCACACACCATTAGTAATAGGGAACAATGCCACCGAGATGTCATCAGGTCTAATGTGGCTGACCGTATTAAATGCTAGAAATAATAATGGAAGAAATGTGAGCCTCTCTTTGCTGCAGTATGTGTTGTTGAGGAAATGAAGAATGTCGCATTCAAAACCTCATTTCCTCTCTTAACTGCAAGGGATTTTAGCATCAAAGGCCTTCATACCCAGACTTCTGCCTTATAAAAACTCAGCCTATAAGGGAAACCAGCAGGGGGCACTGCTACCCTTTCTAAGAATCCTTTAGCTCTCGCTGTAGAATAGTGACATCTGGATTATGAACCAAAGATGATCAAATCTGATATTTATGACACCCCAGTTACAAACCTGAAAAGAGAAGGGTTTATGATGGTATAATTTATATGCTTTCTTAAAAAGTCACATGAACCAAGTTTGTGTTAGCAATCTGTTTGCCCTGTAAAAATGTCCCCATTTAGTCTGGGAAAATTACCTTATGAAAGAAAGGATGACCCAAGCTTTGGAAACATTGATTTAACGTGATCCAAATTCACACGTCAGTTTAAGGTCATCTGAGTTACAAGGGGTTGTAGGAATTTGGATGTGACTTCTCAGTGAATGTGGAAACCAGTAAGGGAGGTTGAAAGATGATTTTGATAAATGAAGGGGGGGCTTTTCATAATGATTACACTAAATATCAAAATCTGATTGTAGCCTGAGGAAGGCCTTCGGGGAGAGCATACAACAAGCAGGATGTTAAAGGGAAGCGAGTGGTCTTATCTGCAGAGGTGTAGCTGGCGTATCTAACTCTCTGGGACACAGCCCTGATGTGAGCCGCCTGGGTTTTTAAAAATCTGTGCCACCTGAAAAGAGTTTGACCCTGAAAGTCTCCCTGTTTCCAGGTGGTTTTGGGTTTCTCTCAGGTTCACGTCATTGTAGACTATAGTGGACAGTCACAACAGTAACCTCAAGCCTCCTCTCTTCTGTTGCTGAAATTGAGGCAGATGATCAGACAGGATCAGCCTCTCACAGTGGGGTGATGGCTCTTAACCCATCTCCAGGGCGGTCTGTCTGCTGAGAGCTGGTGAGATGTGGTGCTGGCCCCATTCTCCTTACATGATCCTGGCTGCTTTGATGGATGCTACAGACAACCCCATATGTTTCTCTCAGGCCATTTGATGACCAACGGGGTGAGGTGGGGGGTGGGGGGAGACCTTAAAGCACTGATGGGGGAATGGAGGAAAGGCATTTCAGGAGCCACTCTGAGGTGGAATGATACAAGTGACAAGGAAAGCGGACATTCCTCTCAAGGTTGCTGAGTGTTCCTCATTCACATTTCTGGCCACAAACATTTCCTGGGAAACATCGCTGCTAGTACCTGTTTCTTTAGTCCTGGGGCTATTTCTAGCACTTCCAATTCTTTCATATTAACAAGGAAGAAAAGTTTCCTGCCCTGCTGTTTCAAGCCAGCAGAGTGGGAATTTTGGTAGAAGTCAGCCCTGCAAAACTTGAGGCTTGATTGGGAGTTTGATTTGGGGAACAATTATCAATCCCCTGTTAAAAGAAGGGGGGCAAATATTTCATATGCGTCACATGCAGCCTCCCTAATAGAAGATCTATGAACCTTTTTTCCCTGAGAAGAATGAAACACTCCCAGGCTCCTGAGTGTTTAGGAATTTGCCTCCCCTCACGCTGGCCTCTTAGAAGCCGAGGGCTGCCAGTGGCCATGTGGGGGATGGTGGGGGGCCCTGGCTGCCTGAGACCCACACCTGTGCCTTAGCCCCCACGGAGATTAGAACAAGACTGTCGGCTCAGGGGCCAGAGCTGGGTGACACCGCACACATAAGCGGGGGCAGATGTTGGAATGTTTAGAGACAAGGGGGCTGGTCCTATTTGCTGGGGTGGGATTGATTAATGGAGGTGGGGCCAATGCAAATTCAACAAGCCAAGGAGACTGCTGGCAGGAGAGCTGGTGTTTGAACACTTTTTGTAAAGACTTCGTGGAGGTCTTTAAAAACAGGGTAAGTCCCCATGTGTCTGGAGGTTTAGTGGGAGGTCTTCCCATAAGCTTGGGTGTGGATTCGATGAACCCTCAAAGTCTTTTTAACATTCTGATTCTGTGGTCAAGATTAGACAGACACATGTGGCCACAAAAGAAACAAAATAGAAATCCAATGGAAAATTTTATGTTCTGTATCTTTAGTTCCTGCCTATTTCCAAATGGAAGATAATCTCTTGTATGCTGCAAGACTGATCCTGTCCTGTCTCTGTTTCAAAAGCTCCATAGGATTGATTCTCTTCATCTTGACCTTAACATTCTGCTTTAATGTAGAAACACTTATTCCAAATCCTTTTTAAGAACTCAAAGCAAAGGGTTTGAGAAAATGTACTCTTCTAGGATATGACAGATGTACCTATTTGAAATCATTCATTTAAACCTCTCATTCCCAATTCCACCAACATAATTTGTTTTGTTCTGTTAACATTTACAATTTGTCCCAAAAGAAATAACAACCATCCAAAACAAACCAAAAATTCAACAAGTGTCTTACAGAAACTGTCTTTTTCTTTGTTGGTGCTTTTTGCTTGAAACAAGAGGATCTTGTGGTGTGATAAAATATGTTTTGAATACCCAAGGAGGGCCTCCTTTTGAAGGTTTATGCACTGCAGTCTCTCCCAAGATTTGAATTTACTCAGAGAAGAAAGGTGAACTGCATTTGTTCCAAGTCAAATATACATCTGTATTATTCACCATCGCACCCCTATTCCATTATAAACAAATACTGACCTTGTTCTTCTGATGTGAAGCCAGAGGGGGTGTGAAATATAGCAAGGAGAACAGTCTGATGCAGAAATATGAACGTTCCAAGCAACAGAAACACAATATTTAAAAGGAGTAGGGAAGGTCCCAAGTTGGTCTTTCTAATTCCTATTCTGCTGCTGACCTTGGGGAAAGTAATGCAATAGTTATCAGTCACTTTGGGAAAATTGCCTGTTATTTCAGATTGCCAGTTGCTTTTTTTTTCCTTAGGATCTATTTCTTGGAAGTCCTTCTGTTTCTTTCTTTTGGACTTAAAAAACTTATTTCGAGAATTTTTTTTTGGTGAACTTTTGGCCTAGATACTAGAAACCAGTTTCCATTTGGATGCTGAGCAAATCCCCTCCTTTCTGTGGGGCTGGAAGCTACTCCCCTATTTGTGATTTTTCTTAGCATGACATCCTAGGAAAGGCTTTTGAATGGTGGAGGTCCTTGGCAAACATTATATTAGAAGAAAGAAAGGGAACACAAGTTGGAAGAAGACACTCAAGATGTGGGATTTTGACATCAAATGGAAACCACACTCAGTGTTCCGTGCTTTCTCTTGTAAAGTAGGGATAAAAGGAGGATTAAATGAGATAATACAATTATTTCTGCTACATTGTAATATGTCTTCCTAAAAATCAAGGCATTATAGAATTTCATGCAATAAAAATGATGGGGCTTATGGGAAAAATAGAATTGGGTAGAACATTCAGCACCTGTATAGTCTAGTAAGGAATACCCTTCCAAAAACCCAATAAAACTTTTAAACATCTTAAGTCCCCAATAAATTTTTAAAAAAACTATGGTATACATAGCACTTACAGAAAGCATGAGGTTTGCACAGTGGCATCATTACGTGAAATGTGGGGCTTTCTGAGTTCTGGAGGAAGAGAGGGAGGGGAGGAAACAGGACAGAATGTTGTGATACCAGAAGTGCGGTGCTTTGTCCCGTTTTCCTTCTGCATTACCTTAAAACAGATACCCAGTATTTATTGCTTGGCCATGTCCTTCTTTCTTTATGAAGCAGCCAGTGCGGCTGTTAAAGGGAAGCCACGATGTGCCAGCTGCTCTGCAAGGTGTTGGAGGCATTGCCGGCCATCCATGCAGGTGCCTGTCAGCCCAGTTCCAGCAGGCCACAGTCCTGGTGTTTTCAGCTCTGGTGGACAGCCATCTGACCTCATCGTTAGTTCTGCATTAGCGGCCCCAGCACTGTTGCTTGCAGCCTCTTCAGGCTTGTTCAAGAGGCACTGCAGCCACCACAGTTTCTCCTGCTAAACAACTTTCTCTGATGTTTGCTGCGTCATCACTGATGGTGCACCAGGCTAATTTCCTCAGCCTCACGAGTTCTCTTGTTTCTTTTTATGTTTTATCATTTTAAGCTTCTCCTCAAGATCTGGGGCTTTCCTTTTGCATTTGCTATTTGGGTTCATCTACTCAGGATGCTATTCATGTTTGGGTGGTTGCAGTAAATACTTTTAGCAGGAAAATTACGTGAATTTGGGAAGAACTATATACACACATTGGGTAAAGCAGGTAGGTAAAGTGGGGAAACAGAGAGACGAGGGATGTATGTCTGTGTTTCCCCCATGGTCACTGCATGCAACTGTTTGGCGTTTTTTAATTTACTTGGTGTTGCTAGGTGATATAAATAATAGTTATCTTGTGAAAAATTGTATAGCTACCACTGTTTTGTGTCTTGGGGACTGTATCCCCTATTTATCCATCTTGTATGAATAAATAGGCACATAAAAAACAAGTTCTGCAGCTGAAAGAGTGTGCGTGAAAAATGCTTACAGCCATACCAGACATATAATACAGCAAGCACTCAAGAATTATCAGTGAACGATATGTAAATGAACAACAGTTTTGAATTGCTAGGCACTTTCAGTAGTATGCTTGATATGTGTGCATGGTGAGGTTTTCCGTTGTGTAATTAGTGAAGACAATTGGACGAACCCCGGTGGAATAAGGTATGAACTGGTACATGCTCACCGCAGCTCCAAGCCTTAGTTTTGCCACATACTAGCAATATGACTGCAAAAAAACCCCCCAAAAACACTACTCCAATTCTTTGACTCTCTATTCTCAGCTCCAACTGAAAGATGGAGCTATTAAAACCTGCCCTCCCTCTGTACCTGCTGCAGCAATTTCTACCTGTGAATTCTAAATGGGAGAGTGAATGAGAAGGCTCGCTGAAAAGTGTGAAGCACTGTGAGAACATGCAGTCTCATTCAGTCACTGATCTAAGAGACCACAGTGCAGGAAGGTGAAAATTATTTGTGGGTATACAAAGGGCATTTTCCTCCTCATAGGAGCATCTTTTTGCTTTCTTGTTCCCACCTCATGGGATAGCTAGCCACATGCCTTCCATAATTTTATAGATGTTGCAGAATTTCTGCATGTGTGCATGTGTTCTTTTTTGCTTGCATTAGGACTGTGAAGGGGAGGTCTCTACCTAGGGTCTGTTTCAAGCCAAATCAGGATAGGTATGGAGAAACACTAAAAGCTGTGCCCCTCATCCCCAAATCTCTTCCCAGGGAGGCTTTGGAGAGTGCCTGAAATTCTTCCACAAGGTTTATTTTGTTTTGTTTTTTAACTTGGGCAAGAACACGGACATGGTGCCAAGGTGCTCATAAAGGCAGTGCAGCATCCACATTGTCATCTGGAACACTCACACTGGGTTGAGTAAGAAATTCAGGTATCCCAAGGCCATGATGGTGGGAGGAAGCCGAGGCCTCAGAGGGAGGCCGTGCAAGGTGCTCTGATTGACAGTCCCAGCTGAGTTCTGCTTCTGCTGCAGTCAGTGTAGCCCCCATGCTAGACATGGGAGGGAAGGAGCTTCCAGATGGTTCCTATCCTCAGCTATTGAGTCACCTTCAGCGTTTGAGTCTTCTCAAGTGAGACCAAAAGATAAACATCCCTGCTGTACCCTGTTTGATTTACTGTCATAAACAAATGGTTGCTTCAACCACTGATTTGGGGGGTGGTTTGTTACCGAATAATATTAACCAGGGCAGTGGACATCCGAAAATGTCCACCTCAAGAAGGTTCAGCACCATCGTCTAAGCATGTTCACCTCACTCCACAGAACAGACAGATTTAAAGTTGTATATAAATAAAAATAAATACAGTATCTTTAAAGTTATGAATATAACCTAAGCAATGAATATAAAATGTTAATTGAATCATGTTTGAAAGGACTAGTGCGTTTGTTCCTAAGCACATGTGTAGACCAAACTCTGGGTTAGCCACTTAAAAATAAGGATTCCAGAGCCCAACCTCAACCATGTTCAATCAGCCTCTCCAGGTGTGGGAATCAGCATGTCAATGTTCAAAATCTGTCTAGGCTACTCAGAGGCACACCCCTGGCTGAGAAACGTTGATTTAGACATTTTACATGAGCCATTAACATCAACATGCAGTTGGTGTCAGACTGATAAATTATTGATGAAGATATAAAATGTGAAAATGTGTGAATCTTAAGGGTTGATTAAAAGTTGAAGTTGGCCTTGTACTCAAGTCTTTCAAAGCATATTTCAGGTATGTTAACAAGTTGCCAATTCTGCATGACTAGTTGAGGTAGGAAGGCCAAATTGTGGCATAATTCAGATATGTTTATTTTTCCAGTGCATTCATTCTTCCTAATGAATTAAATTAATTTAAATTGCTATGTGTTGAAGGGTAATGGACCCACAAATACCATTATGAATGAATTAGGAACCCCCAGAAGATTTTGAAAGTAGCATGTTTTGAAATTAAATTGACACAAAACATTAACGTACCATTTGGAATCCTTCTGAAGTCATTGGCACACCCAAACGCACGCAGTATTACTGCTTGGAGTTGCCCTCTAAGATCTCTCATAACTCCATCTTGACTGTTTTCTCCCATTTGGCAAGTGTGGCTGGTCACATGGAGGCCATTCACAGCCACACGTGGTCCTCGTTAGCACTTCATTGCTCCGCATCACAAAGTCTAATACCTGGGTGATTAATTGGATGCTATCAGCAGTAGACTTACTGAGAAGGCCGGACCACTAAATGAATGCTGAAGGTGCCATGGTGTAGCATAAAGGCTCTGTTTAGGATACTTGTATTTTATGATGACTAGAGTTGAATGTGTGGATTTTCCCCCAGAGTGGTAGGTGCCTGTTTAATGATTCCCTCTGCTTAATATAATTGTAAAACACCTTCTCCATTTAGAAATTCATATTTTGAGGATTTTTTAGAGCTCATGGCAAAGAAAGGTAGATGTTGACTTTATGTTCTTTGAGTGGTGAGCAGGGAGCTGAAAAAAACTAGTGTGAACTCCTATTTTTTGCCAACTTCACCAATGATTTGACAGTTGGTATAGATTATGAGAGTAAAGAGTTTGGAATTTGGGAAATTCTAAGAACTTTATGGAGAGAGACTATGTTGTTTAAAAACATTTTGGATATAAAAAGGGAAATTTGATTTTTCAATTCATGGAGGGCAAAGTGCTTACACTGCAGTGTTCTGGAGAAGCTCAGGACCTGTCTAACTACATTAATGAGTAGTAATGGATTACATTTGAGTAGGCACATATGGTTTACCAGCAAAACAAAAGGCAGTATTATTTGGATATATGCAAAGCAGCAGCTGGCCAGTTTGGGGGCATAGTAAACATAACCTACAGCACTGGGGAATACATGTGGATACCATCTCAGCTGTGTGTGTGAGGGAATGTTCTAGATCTTTGAGGGTGTATGTACTGTTGGCTCCAGTGGAAGATGAGTTAGGCCTGGGGTGGGCCAAAGACTTGCGGGGTTAGCTCTTGAGATGCACATGCTGTGAAAACAAATCTTGCATTCCCAGGGGGGGGGAGTATCAACATCCAGGAGACAAATACTGGTCTTTGGGGGCAAAATATCATACTCTTTCTTTTTTAATATATGAAGCACAGATACATACATGGTACAAAAACAGATGTACAGTTTATCTGTGGCATTACATTTTTATTGGGGAGTTTGGCTGGCTTAAAAGTGTTCTCTGTGGGGGGACAATAATGAAAACAAGTTTAGCCTAAATAAAGAGGAAAAGTTACTCCTAACACAAAAGTCCAAACAGGTCAAAGCGTTTCCATTATCTGGAACATTCTTTCCAAGTTCATGTCCGGAAAGGCATAAGCCCATGGGAGGGAACATCATCAGATGCTCATGAACATTTCTGCTATTTCCGTCCTGACATCCCCAGAGATGTTCCATGTAGTGTATTTGCACCAGTGTCTTACTTAGAATGGGGCCTTCCTTTAGGGCCCTTTCTTAGAAAATGTGTACACTAGGCTTTTCCGTATTGCTTCCTAGGAGATTTTTAGAAATAATGACAATGCATCTTAATCTTGGGGTGAATGGGTGCGTACAACTCAGAACAATGCCCCCAAGCCTCACTTGTTCTAGCATACTGCAGTCAAGGAACAGCTGAGATGTTTGTACCTGCTCATGAGGGGCCACAACTCCTCCTACAAACACTTCTAGTAGGCCCTAGGTGAGTTTCTCTTTGTGTTCCTGGGACTCAGGCTCTTCATATATCTATTTTTCCCCTCTGGAGTCTCTGTTGGTGTCCACTGCTCACAGGGCAGTTAAGGGAGGGACCTTGCCCTTGCCCTGTTGCTGGTGTCATCCACCACAAAGGGTCACTGGACTCCCCACTTCTTCACTGCAGCTCAGCCCCAGAGCTGTCTTGGAGAAAGGGAAACTGTCCTCCTGAGCTCAGGGGTCTGATGGAGCCTCTAGGTCGGTCTGGAGCCGATGATATATCCTTCCCTCCATGGTCCTTGTCATCTCTATCCCTCTTCTAAGTTCTTTTTTTAAATGTTTATTTATTCAGAGAGAGAGCGTGCCCATGAGTTGGGGAGGGACAGACAGAGAGGGAGAAAGAGAAGCCCAAGCTATCCCAATCTGTGCTATCAGCACAGAGCCTGACGCAGGGCTCAATCCCGTGAACCTCGAGATCATGACCGCAGCCAAAATCAAGTCACTTAAACAACTGAGCCACCCAGGAACCCCTCTTCTAAATTCTTAACAAGATGATTTTCTTCCCACAGGATCCCTATGTCCCCATGTGTGTTAGGCTTCTCAGGCTACTGTAACACAATGCCACAGACGGAGTGGCTTATAAACAACAGAAACTTATTTCTCACAGTTCAGGGGGCTGGAAGTCTGAGGTCAGGCTAGCAGTATTGTTGGAGGAGGGCTCTTTTCTCAGTTGCAGACTTCTTTCTGTATCCTCACATGGCAAAAGGGGCTAGGGAGCTCTGTGGGGTCTCTTTTATAACAGCACTCATCCCATTCATGAGGGCTCCACACTCGTGACCTAACCTAACATAACCCATCTCCTAACACCATCTCATACTATTAGGATTCCAGCTTGTGAATTTGGGGAGAGGACAAACATTTAGACCACAGCACCATATGAAGGAGCTCACTCATTAGATAGTGGGAGAGGGAATACTTCTGACCTCACATCCAGCCCTCTGTCAGTGTAGGCTCCATAAGACCACTTAGCTACAAGTGCATGGTAATAATGATCAGTGGGGGCAATGTGTAACTTAGCAGGGGTTCCGGAACCCTGAGTTGTCCTTTACTTCAAGAGAACTCACAAGTGAGTTAACATACTCACCCTCAAATTCCCAGAATTTTCATGTGTTGCTTTTTACTGGGGAAGTGTTGATAAGTACCCCTGCTTATTTAGAAACTGTAAATGCCCAGAGGAAAGAAATGGGAAAATAAATTTCTGGGAACTTTTAGCAGAGTATGAGAGAGATTTTTAAAGAGTGGCAGGGCACAGCCTGGGTGGTAGAACAGACACTTGGGAGCTGGGAAGGGGCTAGCTAGGAAGTGAGCAGGATCTCACAGGACCAGGAGAACTAACACGGCAGGTGTGTAGTGGGGCCCAGCATGCCACCTTGAACACAACAGCCCTATGACACAGTACATCAGAAGATTTTCTTCAGGGATCAAAACCTTCAATTTCATAATGAAAATCAAAGTACAAGTTGGGTTATTATTACAGCATTCTCTCTTTTTTTATGCCAGCTTTGCTTTACTATATCTCTGGAGATATAGGGTTATTTAAACATTGACTTCCTACTTTCTTTAACTGTGAAGTTAACCCATTTTTCCAGGATCTAGAGATAACTATGATGACCCTAAAGGGAAT
Organism: Prionailurus bengalensis; assembly: GCF_016509475.1. Taxonomy (NCBI): domain Eukaryota; kingdom Metazoa; phylum Chordata; class Mammalia; order Carnivora; family Felidae; genus Prionailurus; species Prionailurus bengalensis. Next base: position 76,473,302 of record NC_057349.1, on the reverse strand, counting down.
CAGGAGATAGGTGCTGAAAATAGAATGAATACAGTTCTATTTCTGATAATATTATATCTGTGTATTTATGTATCTCTATCTCTCTCCCTCTGTCTATCTCTGAGAATCGTTATCTCCATATCTGTCTCTCCATCTCTGTATAATCACACACAGCCCAGGAATTCACCAGTAAGAATGGATACCTCTGTAGGTACCAGGCACTAACCTTTTATTTGCTAGATTGTTGATGACTGGAGAGGGAGAGGGGCACTCAGGTGGTTTAGAAATAGTCCAGTCTTTAACTAGATGGGACAGGCATCTTGATGGATATTTGCTTTTCTTTGTTTAGATTTCCCTTTAGTTATCTTTTCCTTTAATGAACTTTTCATTTGTTTATTATGATTTTGTAAGGGACCGGGGCAGGAGATGAAAATGATTACAGTGTTTTATTTTTTCTTTATACTAGGCATATGGGCAAATATGGAAACTTAGGGAGACCTGGGTTGGTGAATATGGCCAGGGCCAAGGAAACCATTGTAAGCCAAATGGTTTTGCTATTGGAGGCCTCCTGATTTTTGAAAGCTGTTTGCAAGAGTGATTTATTTGCAAAGAGGTACTGCAGGGAAAGGTTTTTTGTATCTCTACTGTTGAAGGCCACCCAGTTCAACAGTGTAAAAGTTCCTAGGATCAAGTATGATTCCAGACTCACTGTTTAGTTATTCAAAGACTCATTGGTCTTCTTAAGAGGGTGAATGGAATTTAAAAAAATGGGTAAGGCCTTTTTACGCTCCATTTAGTTCAAACAGTCCAAAAGTGCCAAGAAAATGTTCTCAAGTTCATGTCTTACATGGTAGACGGCTTTGAGCTTGCTGGACTGTAATGTTTATCATTTCACTGTTTTTATGTTACTGCTCCTAGTACCATCATTTTTCCAGAGTGGTAACATAGAGCTACTTTTGGTGCTTAACTTTAATTAAATCTGAGAGATTGAAAAATGTAATGATACTTCTTTTCTCAGAATTGTACTATGTAAGTCTTTTATCTTACAATTGTTGGAGTCATATATAGGTTTATGGTTTGAAGTAGAACAGAAGTATTATTCATGGTTCAATTAAGGTAAGAAACTCTATTCCTTTTCTTACTGAAAGTGCTGTAGTATACAGCTGGATCCCACCTGTGAATACTGGGAAGAGTGGTTCTAGTAATAACATTTCCTTTTGTGGGCCACCCACCCCTCCAGCATCAGTTCCAATCCTTATTCATTATTTTTTCCCCAAATCATCACTTCTGTCCAAAGTTAGCTTTCCCCATTTAAATTCACCCTAGCAAGTGCCTCATACTTGTAATCCCTTTCGCAAGTTTGTACCATAGCACATTGTGATTATAGATTATTTGCTCATTTGATTTCGTCCTTAAATGAACCATCCTATAACACTTCATTCATTCATTCAACAAGCATTTCTTGAGTGTCTAGTATGTGTACCGTGTCTCTTATATCATGAAGGCTACATTATTGGCTGAATGAATGAAAGAGTGAACACTAGTCAGTCCACTGGTGCTGCTCATCCAACAATAAACAAAAGAGATGAACTTCTTAACCTCATGGAGCAAATAGCTTGGTGGGGAAAGAAGGTAGATATTGAAAATTACATATAATTACATAATTAATATTTTATATTATATAGTTATATAACTAATCATTTAGCTATCACTACTCTACAAGCTATTAAGGAAAGGCATATGGTGCTAAGTACAATCATTTAGCTATCACTACTCTACAAGCTATTAAGGAAAGGCATATGGTGCTAAGTTTAATAGAGGGACCTTAGTCTGGGAGTGAGGTCAGATCTCCCTGAGGAAATGGCATTTTATTTATTTATTTATTTATTTAACTTTTTAAATATTTTTTTAAAAGTTTATTTATTTTGAGAGAGAGAGAATGGGGGAGGGGCAAAGAGAGAGAGAATTCCAAGCAGGCTCCACACTACCAGTGCAGAGCCTGACATGGGGCTTGAACCCAAGAGCCATGAGATGGTGACCTGAGCCAAAGTCAAGACTCACATGTTCGACTGAGCCACCCAGGAGCCCCTTCATTTTTATTTTTTGGGAGAGAGGGTGTGCATGCACCCAGATGAGTGAGTGGGGGAGGGACAGAGGGAGAGGGAAAGAGAGAATCCTAAGCAGGCTCAATGCTCTGCGCAGAGCCTGACTTGGGACTCAATCTCATGACTGTGAGATTATGACCTGAGCCAAAATGAAGAGTTGACACTTAACTAAGCCATCTATGTACCCTGGAAGTGGCATTTTAAAATAAGACCTGAAGGATAAGTAGCCATTACACTGATAAAATTGTAGTGAATACTTATAGCTCTCCAAATATTACGACATCTTTGCATCTCTTGAGTTTGGCACAGTGCCAATGCCAAGTAGGTACTCAATACATGAGAATAAGTAAATCTCAATAGTGAATATTAAACTTGTCCTATTATGAACCAGTCACTGTACTGGGTTTGTTAGAGAAGGGGTGGGTGGGTGCCAAGGATGTGGTGTGGGGAAGGTAAGAATTTCCAGCATCATCTTCCCCAACCATCATAGGCTCTCTCCCCAGTGCCCTCCCTCACTGTTGCCCCACTTTCCTCTCAGCACAGATCCTTAGCTGCTTCTTTTCAGACAAACTGAGTCCATTTGTATGGACTTCGTCAGCTTCCTACTGCCACTCTGCGAACTTCCTTTCTTTGTTCTCTCCCTTGCCAGCCTTATCACCAACCTCACCTTCCTTTCCCCAAACTGATTTCTCCACCTGTGCTCTTGATCAGATCCTCTTAGATCTGTCTTTAAGGACTGTACTCAAATTGTTGAATTCAAAGGAATCTTTGTCATTTCTCATTTTTGTCTATGTCCTTGGTAGAATCTGTTGCTTTTGAGTGTCTTAATTCTTGAAGTGTTCTCCAGCTTCAGGACTATTTTTGTTATACCAGACCCCTTGGTCTCCCTCCAACTGGAGAATATTCTGCTCTTTTCTGTCTTTTATACTGTCCCCTCCTCCTCTATTTGCTCCTAACATGGTAGAGGAACACCAGTTCTATCCTCTGCCTTATTCTCTTTCTCTACACACTTCTTCATGGATCTTACCTGCTTCTCTTACTCAGTCTGACACCTGTAAGTGTATAATGCCCAAATCCATAGTTCCAGTCCGGACTTCAGCCCCAATCTCTAAAACCATTTATCCAACTGCCTTTTGGATGCCCCCACTTGTGTTTTGTACAATTGCTTCAAATTCAGTCTGTGCAAAATTGAGCTCATTCTTTTCTCCACAAGCTGAACTGCTCTTCCCATTAGTTCTTGCCTTGATAGATAACACTGCTCTACACCCTGTCATTCCAACTGAAAAGCTGATAGTCATCTCTGACTCTGCCCTTTCCTTTTCCCTTAATTCTTAATTGGTGAACAAGTGTGTGCATTCTCAAAGACTCTCTTTTATGTTCCTCCTGTCTCTTCTGCCACTAATTTATTTCAGGCTTTTTGCCTGCAACAGCCTTCTACCTAGGATGCTTCCCTTCAGTCTCTGAAATCTCCAGCCCATCCTCCATGCTGCTGTTAGAGTGAGTTTTCCAAGGTACAAATCTGACCATGACTCTCTCACTTTAAGCCCTTCAGTCATTCTTCATTGCTAAGGATAAACTTCAAACTGTTTAGGTAGCTTTAAAGGTCTTTCATACCTAGATCTTATGCCTGCTCTGGTCTTACTTTTTCTACACCTCACCATATGCCGTAGTTCTTCATACTATTTCATAACTTCATGCTCTGCACTATGTTTTACTCTGTACTTATGTTTTACTCTGTGTAGAAAGCTGTTTTATCCTTTGATTGCCATGGTAAAGATTTAGGTCCTTCTTAAAATACAGTGCAAGGACCAAATGTTTCTCAGGTTTAAAGCATATGCATGTCTGTATGTGTATGAATAATATAACACATTCATATACACCCAGCACACAACCACGATTAATTTAAGAGTGGGGAAGGGAGTTGTATATGGTAACACTTTTTTGGGGCCTTTGGTTATTCATATATCTTCCTTTTTAGATTACCAGGAATAGCAACGCAAAGGTTCTAATACATTCGTTAGGAATTCTTTCACATAGAAGGCCCTCAGTAAAACCCTGATGGTTGGCCAATTATCTGACATCAAATGTAGCAGGCTAAGAGACTTTCCTAGCTTGATGAGTCAAAGGGGGTAGGTTGGGGGCAGGGCACAAAGCTGTGAAACAAGCCCGGAGGAAGAGTAAAAGAAAAATAGGAGGCTTTGAGTCTATTGTTGGTTTGTTCATTCAATGTCTTGGGATATTGGTGGAGTCAAGTGACATCTGGCTCTCAGGTGGCAAATACCTACATGGACAGGGCACTGGGTAGAACTTGGGTCTTCCTGACTATTCTGGGTCCTCTCATATTTTGGCAAAGTGAACCCACAAGCCAAAGGGCAAGTTTATTATACTAAAGCAATCTCTTAGCTGTCTCTCTATTTCTCTTTGTGAAAATGAAAGAAAGGGGGGCAAAAAATGAAAACGGATAAATCTCCAAGTGTGAGGATTCATAGCCTTCTGAGAACAAGTCTAAGTGACTTTGAGAATTGCCTGCTGAATCCCAGTAAAGCCCCAGAAGTATACGTGGTGTTTCTTTCTAGCTGGCAGAATAAAAGGCAGTTGGCATAAAGGAGAAAGCCAATGTTAATAAATAGGCTAAAATAATAAATAAATAGGATAGAAAGTTTGATTCTTTCTAAATGTGCGGTTCACTTTGCTAATAAAACCACTTATTTACTTTAGCAAAGCCATAGGTTTAGCCAGAGTTCAGTTTTATAGGTTTAATATATAATTTCAGCATCACTTATTATAATCATGCTCTTAAAATTTTTGACTTTCAGAATGTTGAGAAGGAATAAAGTAGAAAATATATTGGACTTGCAAGGAGTGGAGGCAAATTTTTCTTTTTTTTATTTATTTTTGAGAGAGAGAGAGAATGAGCAAGGGAGAGGCAGAGAGAGAGTGGGGACAGAGGATCCAAAGCAGGCTCCACACTGACAGCAGCGAGCCCAACATAGGGCTCAAATTCACAAACCGTGAAATTATGACTTGAGCCAAAGTCGGATGCTCAACTGACTGAGCCACCCAGGCGCCCCAAGGCAAACTTTTCAATGGAAATTTTATAGTAAAGAGTAATTTGGAGGAAGATTTCAACTTTGTTTTCAAATTAACTTTAGTCTGAGATGGTTTCAGGAGTAGCAAACCTATTTGTTTTGTTCTGTAAAACTTTATACTCTAGGCAGGCAGTCAAACTCCCTAATCTTGTCAGGTTTCCTCTCTTGAATAGAAAAAACAAAACAAAACAAAAACCCAGGGGTCTTGGTAGGACTGCTCTGCAGAACAATTTTACATTAGTGTGACTTTGAAGTGGAACGCCTGTTGATCCTATTAAATCTCTACTAGAGGAGACTAGCTGCCACCTATTGCTGAGGTTTTAAGTGCTACGTAGCCTGAATGCCAGTCATTATAGACAATCTGCTCTCACCATCAGGGCTCCTTCCAGGGCCCCACAATACTTGGGTCATTTCTGTCGTGGACTCGTATGCCCTATTGTAGGGATTTCTTTGAGTGTTTTTGAATCCATAGGACCGGGGGGAATCTTGCACATCTAAGGAATCTTCAAGGTCAGTTGGACCACTTAACTTCTCTCTCAGGAACCCATTTACAGGTCCAGAAAAGCCATTTCCTCATCTCAGACCAAAAACGATCTAGGGTTTCCAACATCTCTGTGGCATGAAACTACATTAATTTGATATTAGGGTTTTTAATCTCCCTCAGACCTCTGGGATGGCTCATGTTCAGTTTGAGAGGTATATAGCACCTGAAGAGGCCTCCTCACAAGACTTGTGAGCTGGCACGCCCAGTTGTGACTGTATTTCCCACAGGTTCACTCTAAACTGATGTGTATACCATAAGACCGATTGGTTTGTTTATTGTGAGAATTGTTCCTGGTGAGGGCTGGACACTTGAAAGTTGGCAAGTACTTTTTCTCCTGAAGGTTGTGCTTGGTAGGTACAGAACAAGAGCCATGAGGATCAGGATCTTGCAGGATTTTTTTTTTTTTTTTTTTTTTTTGGCTACAGGGTAACTGCCCCTCAATAGAAGGTTTCTCTTTAGTCTTCACATTTATTCTTTTTTATAATTAGTTCTTTTCTTCCTTGACAGGACTGAGTAAACTTTGACAAATTGTTACTCCTTAAAGAGTTAGTTCACATATGCTTTCTTCAGGTATGTTGAGGCCACTAATAACACTAAAGATTTTGTTTACATTTCATCAAGACTAAATTATTTTTTCAGCTTCCTTCCTTCTGTTTTTGATGTGGAAGCTACAAGCCTTCTGCAGATATCCAATGCCATTTGCCACGTGCTGCTTTTAACCAGTTTAACCCTTCAGATTCAGGGATTCTTAACTCCATAGGTACTGACTACAGCATATGTTTGCAATATTAAAGTGAATTACAACATATTTTGTTTTGAGAATTACAACAGAATTGGAAATAATAAAACACTATAAACAGATTAGAAAATGTCTGCCTTAGAATAATTGCAAAATTATAGACAATTTTTTTTCATTTGGGAAAGTCAGAAGGGATGTTGAAATTTGTTAAAGGATAAAATGGAGGAGTATAACACATTCACGATAGCAAAATAAGCCAACAGAAAGTGCTAAAACATGGATAGGGAAAACTGTAAAACATCCTGAGAAACACAAAAGTGGACTTGATCAAATGGAAATGCATACCAAGTTCTCGGGTAGAAAGACTCAACATCATAAAGATGTCAGTCTTGAGTTAACCTATACGTGTAATGCAATTCCAATAAAAATGTAACATTCTAGAAAGCAGAACAAAGATGCAAGAATATTCAGGAAACCTTTTTAAAAAAGAGCAATGATGGGGCGCCTGGGTGGCGCAGTCGGTTAAGCGTCCGACTTCAGCCAGGTCACGATCTCGCGGTCCGTGAGTTTGAGCCCCGCGTCAGGCTCTGGGCTGATGGCTCAGAGCCTGGAGCCTGCTTCCGATTCTGTATCTCCCTCTCTCTCTGCCCCTCCCCCGTTCATGCTCTGTCTCTCTCTGTCCCAAAAATAAACAAACGTTGAAAAAAAAAAAAGAGCAATGAGCAGAATGAATTCTGTCAGAATATTAAAACATATTACAGAGCTTCTGTAATTAAAATAGTGTAGTGTTGATTCATAAACCAAATTGCAAATGGATATAGAAGTTATTATACAGGCAGCATCAGAGTTCAGTGGGGAAAAGATAGAATTTTATTTATTTTGTTAATCTGAATTGTATGGAGAACTCTCATGTAAACTTTCCTAAGATTTCCTAAGATTTACTTTATCATTTCCATTCTATCTCTGTCCGCTCTACACACACACACACACACACACACACACACACACACCCATATACACACACACACACACACACATCTATATCTATCTATCTATCTATCTATAGATATAGATATATATAGATATATAGATATAGATATAGATATATAGATGTGTGTGTGTGTATGTGTGTGTATATATATATATATAGATGTGTGTGTGTATATATATATATATATAGTATAGATATAAATATTTAAGAAGAGGTGCACAATCATGTTCTTTTACCTGATAATATTTTAGTGCATATTTCATAAGAAAAAGAGTATTCTTTTATGTATCCACAATACAGTCATAAAATTTGAAAATTTAATATTGATACAGCACTTTAATATATAATCCAGATTCTAGTTCTTTCAGTTATCTCATAATGTCCTTCGTGGCAATTTTTTCCCTAGTACTATATGCTATGTAGAATCACATATTGCTTTTAGTTGTCATATCTCTTTAGTTGCCTTTCTCTGGCCTTTGCTGTTGTTATAGTTTGAAGAATATAGATCAGAACTTTTAGAGAATATTTCTTGGGTTTCTGTGATGTTTCCTCTTGATAGATTCAGATTATAGGCTTTTTGGGGGCTGAAACAGAAGATAGAGTTTTAAATGAGTAGTAATAGGATAATAGCATAATCATGTGGAAAAATATACTATTTACCAGGATAAATCTAAATGTTTTAGAAATTTATTATGAAAAAATGAAAGCAGATTAAAGCATAGATGAGTTTCTTTATAAGATGGGAATTATTTCCTGTAATTCAAAGTCCATGAGCAGTAGGAGTTGATAAATATATAAGAAAAAATCTTTTTTATGCCCTCCCTCCAAATAGTATTCATAAATATAGTAAAATGGCGAGATGGCAAAATATTTGCAACTTCTCTCACAGATAAAGGATTAATATCATTAATATCCTATTATTTAAAGGGCTTCTAAAAATAAAAAAGAGCAAAAATCCTACAGAAAAATAAATAAGAGATATTAAGAACTAATAGCAAAAGATATTCAAATGGTTTTTAGAAATGTGAAAAGATACTCTGTCTTGTTTCTAATAAGAGAAATATACATCAAAACTACACTGAGATACAACTTATCAGCGATCACAAAAGTTTTACATTAAATACTGTCAGTTTGTGGAGAAATACGTACTCTTGGGCATTACTAGTGGAAATGCAAACTACCAGATTCTGACAATATTTAGCAAAGTTACATACACATTTATCCTCTGGTCAAACAGCTCCACTTCTAGGAATGTGTCCCAAGGACATAATCTATCCCCAAAGTTATGCCTCCAAGTTATGTCCAAGACAATTTATTGAAGTAGTATTTACAAGAGCAAAAGGCTAGAAGGCACATTTGTCCACAATAGAGGACTGGTTGAATAAATTATGGTATAACCACCTCCTGGAGTGATATGTGACTGTAAAAATAAATGAGGACCACTATGTAACTATAAAAACAAACAAATGAATATGTCTGTATACTTTCATGACATTGACATGATTGCTGAGCTATGTTGTCAATGTATTAAGTGGAAAGAGTAAGCTGGAGAAAAATGATCAACAAAAGGGGATATGTATGTATGTTTTTGTTTATATACATATCTATTATATGTATATGTATGTAAAATCTCTAAAATATCAAATGGAAATGAAAACATGGCAAACAGGCACATGAAAAATGCTCAACAACACTAAACATCAGGGAAATGCAAGTCAAAACCACAATAAGATATTATGTCACATTATATCAGATTGGCTACTATCAAAGAGACAAAAAATAACAACTGTTGGAGAGGATGTAAAGAAAAGAGTACCCTCTGTTGGTGGGAATGTAAACTGGTGCACCTGCTATGGAGAACAATATGGAGGCTCCTCAAAAAATTAAAAATAGAACCATATGATCCACCAATTCCACTTCTGGGTATTTATCTGAAGAAAATGAAAACACCAATTTGAAGAGATATATGTACCCCCTATGTTCACTGAAGCATTATTTACAATAGACAAGATATGGAAATAACCCAAATGTCCACTGATAGATTAATGGAATAAAGATGTGGTGTATATATAATAGAATATTACTCAGCCATAGAAAAGAATGAAATCTTGCCATTTGCAACAACATGGATGCACCTAGAGGGTATTGTGCTAAGTGAAATAAGTTAGTCTGAGACAAATACCATATACTTTTATTTACATGTGAGTTCTAAAAAATAAAACAAACAAACAAAACAGAAACAGATTCATAGATTCAGGAAACAAACTGTTAGTTACCAAAAGGGAGAATGGTTAAGGGGTGGGCAAAATAGGTGAAGGGGATTATGAAATACAAACTTCCAGTTATAAATAAATCCTGGGGATGTAATGTACAGCATAGGAAATATAGTCCATAATATTGTAATAACTTTTTATGGTGACAGATGATGACTAGACTTATCATGGGGATCATTTACTAATGTATAAAAATACCAAATTACTATGATGTACACCTGAAAATAAGAGGATATTGTATGTGATTTATACTTCAATAAAATGAAAAGGAAACAAATGAATCCAACTAAGTATCAAGTTGGTGACATAGCCACATAAAGGTCTATTTCCAACATATTTTAAAACACATCTCGGGGCACCTGGGTGGCGCAGTTGGTTAAGCGTCCGACTTCAGCCAGGTCACGATCTCACGGTCTGTGAGTTCGAGCCCCGCGTCGGGCTCTGGGCTGATGGCTCGGAGCCTGGAGCCTGTTTCAGATTCTGTGTCTCCCTCTCTCTCTGCCCCTCCCCCGTTCATGCTCTGTCTCTCTCTGTCCCAAAAATAAATAAACATTGAAAAAAAAATAAAAAAAAAAACACATCTCTCATGATGTTTTCCCTAAAATCAAAAAGTGTACCTTCCAGAAAATAAAAAAAAAAGAGAGGGAGGGAGCCAAACCATAAGAGACTCTTAAAAACTGAGAATAAACTGAGGGTTGATGGCGGGTGAGAGGGAGGGGAAAGTGGGTGATGGGCATTGAGGAGGGCATCTGTTGGGATGAGCACTGGGTGTTGTATGGAAACCAATCTGACAATAAATTTCATATTAAAAAACAGTGTACCTTACAGAATTGTCTGACTTCAGCTCTGCAGTACAAAATATGTAAGATGAGCCTGGAATATCTTATAACTAAAATGAAGAATTAAAGACCATGGTATCATGACAAAATAATTCAGGAACCAACTTGAAGGGATTTTGATTAATTAAAAATGGAACAGATACCACCTCATGCCTGTTAGAATGGCTTAAATCAAGAAGACAAGAAACAAGTATTGGTGAAGATGTGGAGAAAAAGGAATTCTCATGCACTGTAGGTAGGAATGTAGATTGGTACAGCCACTGTGGAAAATGTATAGAGGTTCCTCAAGAAATTAAAAGTAGAAATACTATATGATTAAATAATTCCACTATCAGGTATTTACTCAGGAAAAACGAAAGCACCAACTCGAAAAGATATATACATCCCTGTGTTTACTGCAGCATTATATACAATAGCCAAAACATGGAAGCAACCTAAGTGTCTATCAGTAGATGAATGGATAAGGAAAACATGGTATATACACACAATGACATATTACACAGCCATAAAAAGGATGAGATCATGCCATTTGAGACAACATGGATGGACTAGATGATATAATGCTAAGTGAAATTAAGCCAGAATGAGAAAGTCAAATACCAATATGATTCCACTCATTAAGCAGAATCTTAAAAAATGAATAAACAAACACACAGCAGAATCAAAACTATAAATACAGAGAACAAACTGGTGGTTTCCAGAGGGGAGGTGGGTAGAGGGTTGGGCAAAATGGATGAAGGGGAGAGGGACCTTCAGACCTCCAGTTATGGAATGAGTAAGTCACGGGAATAAAAAACAGAGTAAGGAAAACAGTCAATGATATTGTAATAGCAATGTCATGGGACAGATGGTAGCTATACTTGTGATGAACATAGCATAATGTATTAACTTGTCAAATCACTAAGTTGTACACCTGAAACTAATGTAGCACTGTGTGTCAACTATACTCAAATTTTAAAAAATGGGGTAATTTGAGCGTCAATAAACAAGGGACTAATATCTGCAATAGATGAAATGTACAAAATACTTTTAAATTCATGAGTTCATAATGATAGTAAAAGTAAAAACAGAAAAATCCTTTTATGGATGCTAGGGAATGAACTCAATTTTTTGAAAATTGATACAGAGAAAGAAAGATCAAGCATTTTACCTTCTTTCCTGTTCAAAGTAGACCCCAGGGCAATCAAATCATTGATGAAGGAACAATTCTCTTAAAAGAAACATTCAAGCTAAATGAAGAAAGAATAGAATGAGAATCATCTCCATTTTGCAGCCACTAATGAAACAATTCAGCCAATGGCCTTCAATGTCTGCTAATATCACAAAAAGAGATGACCAGGTATAATGACATAATGTGCTTCTTGAGGCCTGCATTTAACCACACATGGGGTATTTTTGTCAAAAAAAAAAATCAAACCTAAATTTAATCAAGCCTTTAGACCTAATTAGTAGTTTGCAGTAAGAAATAGGCAAAGAGGGACATGTTAAATGACACTATGGGGATACAGCTGGTAAAATTCATAGTGTGAGAAATGATTCAGGAAAAAAATCCTGGTCTGTTCAATAACAAACAGCAAGAGAGAGAGTACTACAGACTGAAGTATGAGATGTATCAGTTGCAACATATAAGGACCTTGATTTCAATGAGTAATGAGTTTGATTACTTACTGGATGTTTGATGATATTAAATAATTGTTTCCAAGTTTTCATATATGTTAATGGCTCTGTTAAAAAAAGAGTCCTTGTCTTTTAAAGATAGACCGATATGTTTACAGACGAGATTGTGTGATGTCTAGGATTTGCCTCAAGGAATCCAGTGTGGGTGGAGCAGAGTGAATGAGTTATAGATGTAGCATGATTGGCCAAAAGTTGGTAATTGTTGAGACTAGGTGATAGGTGATGGGTTCATTATGTTAGTCTTCTATTTTAGTATATGTTTGACACTTTGCATTAAAAAGAGAGAAGAGGTATACTTAGAGATATGCCTTTCTTTCATAGGTATGGTGAAACCATGGAATAAACTGGCCCTTTCTTCATTAAATGGGAAGCTTAATTGCCATTTTGGAATTTTTAGAGTATTGTGACAAAAGCAGGTGTATCCCCTATAAAATGCCATGGGTCTTCCTAGAGGTGTTATGTGCACTTGATGACTTCTAGCTCAGTGCGTCCCCTCTAGGACATTGAGAAGGACATTAATGATTTTGGTTCCAAGGTCAGCTCTTGCATCTTGTTCCCAGAATGCTGCACCAACAGAGTGCTTTGAGGTACTCAGCTGTGCCTTGTTTGTGAACTCAGAGTGTGAAGTGTATGTAACTGTCTCTGCTTCTGTTCCAGAAGTATTTGACTCCCCTCTGTGTAGTCTGTCAGTGGCTGATCAGGTGCTGAATGGGAGTCAGGTGGACCCCTTACCAGGAGCCATTCTAAGAACTCCATCTTAATTTGCTGAGTGAGGCTGTCAACTGAAATTGGTTTTCTGAAGGGAAAAGTAGATTTCCTATTACCATTGCCAGAGCCGTTGTTCCCACCAGTGGTATTTTAATTGCATACCAAGCAGCTGTCTGCATATTTTGTTGTCCAACATGTCTAAATTTGTTCCCCAAATGATTCCAGTGCATTTTCTTTTTCAGCAACAGAAGGGAGTATCTTAAAGGAGGATGTGTTGCACAGACATTTATCAGGGTGAGGTCCCTAACTGTCTGGAACTGATACAATGACTTACTTTAACATCAAAAATTTAATTCTTGAAATGGTAGAGTCCCTTCTTTCACACATTTGGAGGCAATATTAAGAATACAAGAGGTATAAATCATTGCTATGGTACAGTTGATAAAATTTTTGTCAACTTTAGATTATTTCTGTCTGGAAATAAAACTGGATATGTTGATCTCACCGCATTTTATTACCTGTTCCCATGGGTAGCTGAGGGCATATTCCCACAGAAGAGTGTTCTCAAAATGTTCCCTTGGCCTGACTTAGCTTGAGAAATAAGGCTTAAAGCTATTGGATTATCTTTGGGTTGGGAAGCAGGAGGCTAGTTCAGGACCAGAATTCAGACCTTCTCCACACTCGTCCTGGTTGAATCTGTTGATGTTGGCCTGTGCCTGTCCTTAGCTGTGTCACGCATTCAGAGACTTTTTATCCCCAGCAAGTGTGTCCAGAAAGCATCAATGTGAAATTGAAGACAATGGCCTACTCCAAGTGTGTGTCACTTGTCAAGATACGGGGTGTCTTGATACGGGGTTAGAGCTGAGTGTACTAAAGTGTCTGGAATTCCATTCTGAGCCTGTGCTATTTCTGGATTTTCTGTCTTAGATGCATCATTTCAACTTGGAGAAGGAATAAGTAGAAAATAAACCCTCATTTATTTTTAAATATTGTGCTCTTGTCATGGGGAAATCATATTGTCAAAGTGCTTCAATATCTGACTTAAAAACAAAAGCAGAGTTTCTTGGTCAAAAGTAAACTGAGATAAGTTCAAAAATACTCATTTAGTTCACACTGTGGAAATTTTAGTCCTTTCTTGCATTTGGCCAAGTGTGGCAAAACTGAGGAAGACATTGTTTCTTTCTTCAAAGAATTCTCAGCATAAGAAACCCGACAGTTATAAAACTGGACCTTTAATGTTCATGGATTTGATATTAGAGATTTTGACTCTTCTGAAGTTATCCTCAAGGCCTAACAGGGAGCCATTTAGAATTTTGCTGAAACCAGATCATTGTCAGGGGAGGGGTATGGTCACTGAACTGGTGATTGAGTCCAGCAGGCTCCCCCATCCCTTCCCTCCCTCCACAACAGTCCTTTTGGAGCTCAGTTTTGTTGTTATGTACTCCAGCACCAATTTTATAGTGTAGACTATAGGCTTGGTGATACTGAGGGATTTGCTGATCTGTGATGATTTCAGGAGTGCTAAGCTGAAGAGAGATCTCACAATGTGAGCATCAGCAGAGAAGCACTGACCCAGCCTAGATAGGTCAGAGATGGCCCCATGTAAGATAAAATGCCCTAGCTGAGCTGAAGAGAAGTGGTGGGAATGGGCCAGGGGAACACATAACTGGCAGTCACTGATGACGTGGAATGAATTTTGCATTTTCTTCAGAGAAAATAGGACATTCATAGAGCAGGGGGGTGGACAGCATGACATATTTTGTAAGGAAAGTAAGCAATTCATCTGTTCAACATTTGATAAATATTTATTTATTGAGCATCTCCTACATGTTTAGGTTCTGTTGTAGGGGTTAGGGATATAGTGGTGAACAAGACTGATAAGCTCCCGTTTTCACAGAGCTTTGGGAAGATAGTAGTTAAATAATCAATAAATAAACAAGATAATTTCAGACAAATATAACTGCAAGAGGATATACCAGAGTGATTAAGACTCAGGCTAATAATTTAGTGTAGTACTTCTCCTAGGGCTTTACATTAAAAAGGCTGCTTATTTGTTCATAGGATTGAATGTCTAATTATGACATTTTAGAGGAAGTTTTATGTTATAGCAGAAGAGTCCTTTTGACTGTCTCTTGAATCATCCAGCATGATATTGATCTTGTCCATGAGAATGAATGGGGGCATAGGCAGTATATGATAAGGGAGAAGAGGGGAGAAATTAATAGTGTTAGGCTAAGAAAGAAGAGGGAAAGAGTGGTAGAAAGAATGAGAAGACCAGGGTGCATACTGTGGAGTGGATTATTAAAAATAATTGCTGGCATTTTTTGAGTGCTTATATTGATCAGGCATGGTGCTAAGTGATTTAGATATATTAACTTATTTTATCCTCACCACAACACTCTGAATTAGTTATCAGTATCACCCTCATTTTATACCTATGGAAACTGAGGCAGAGAGGGATTTGATGACTTGTCCAAGGGCTTAAAGCCAGAGGTAAGCAACCCAGACTGTTTCCTCAGTCCAAACTCATCCCCATGAATTTCACTGCTGCTGCCAATGGCCTGGGACAGCTTCCTGGTGCTACATCCATTTACGTGCACACAGGATTGGGAGACTCATCTTTGCAGTCTTGGAGCCGGGCCAGCCTTGTGATTTTGCAAAAACGATTTTAATCTTGGGGTGCCTGGGTGGCGCAGTCGGTTAAGCGTCCGACTTCAGCCAGGTCACGATCTCGCGGTCCGTGAGTTCGAGCCCCGCATCGGGCTCTGGGCTGATGGCTCAGAGCCTGGAGCCTGTTTCCGATTCTGTGTCTCCCTCTCTCTCTGCCCCTCCCCCGTTCATGCTCTGTCTCTCTCTGTCCCAAAAATAAATAAACGTTGAAAAAAAAATTAAAAAAAAAAAAAGAAAAAAAAAACAAAAAAAACGATTTTAATCTTTCTAGTGTCATAGCTTTGGGCTCATTTCTGTTTTGCCTCCTAAGAATGTCACCCAAGTAGACTTTGAGGATCCAGGGAGAAACGTATAACCCAATACAGGGTGTTATCAGAATCTCTGTTCCCCTCCTACGGGGATGAACACGCACATAACCTAGACCACTGGATGGCCTGTGAAAATTCTGGTGCTTTAGAGTCATGGAAACGAAGACTGGAAAGGAAACATAGGCATTGCCTCAGTGATGTCATGATGATGAGAATCTAGAGACAAATTCCAATACCTTCAGGAAAGGTGACTTCACAGCATTCTTCAGTCATTCATTCCTATGTCTAACCACCCTGCGATCAGCATATTTCTTTTCCTCTCTTAGTCTTATACTTAACTGTGACTTCATTGCAGATGAAGTGGCCAAAGGGTACTTCGAGGTGGGCTGAATTGAATGCTGTGAGCAAGAGGAGATGTCAGCTTCCTTCCCAGCAACCTCCACCCCAGCCCTTTCCCTTTGATACAACTGAACTCTCTCCAGAATTTTCAGTTATTTGGGATAAATACTCACCTTTTTGACAGAGCTTTTTCTGGACTTTCCCGGGGAGTTTCACACGTTAACCTGAGCAGTCTATTTTGGGGAGGATTATATGATGCATATAAAATTTTCTAGTTTCATGCTCGATTTGTAAAATACTTCTGGAATTATAATTTTATTTTTGTATATCAATTATTGCAAAATTGCTTCTTTGTATGGAAATGAATGTTGATTTGCATGATGATAGACAAGAAATACCACAATAATATTTTTAAAATAATGCTACATGAGGGACAGGGCTGGGTTTGTGCAGCAGAGGCCCAAGTCCTGGCTCCATTGCTCACTGGTCACTCTGGAACCTGTAGCTTAAATATTTCATACCTCAGTTAATTCAGCTGAAAATTTAAAATTTAGATGAGATCATTTTAAAATTCTTTCCAGTTTTCAAAATTAAAGACTCCAAACTCTTAGAAACCAAAAGTAGGGTGGTGGTTCCCAGGGACGAAGAGGAGAGAGGAAAGGAGAATTGTTAATGCGTATAGAGTTTCAGTTTTGCACTATAAGAAAGTGCTAGATGTGTTGCACAACAGTGTGAATACAGTTAACACTACTGAATTATAAATTTAAGTGTTATGTGTTAAAAAAAATTTTTAATGTTTATTTACTTAGAGAGAGAGAGAGAGAGAGAGAGAGTGCAAGTGGGGGAGGTACAGAGAGAAGGAGAGACAGAATCCCCAGCAGGCTCTGCAACATCAGCGCAGAACCTGATGCAGGGCTCGAACTCACGAACTGTGAGATCATGACCCACACTGAGATCAAGAGTTGGATGCTTAACCGACTGGGTCATCCCTAAATGTGTTTTTTACCACAATTAAAAGTCACAAACACTAGCAGGTTTCTATGTTTTGTATCTCAGTAAGGATAAAATTTTTTTAAAATTTGGAACATGAATACACTAAAATTGTAAGTCATATTTATCTTGAGGTCTACGTGAACTTGAACTCCCAGACACATCTAACTCCCTACTTCAGAAGGCACACTCTCTCTACCTCTGTCTCTCTTTTTCTGGGGAGTCTCTATAGAGTTGTCCCTTTTGGGTGCATTTTAATGGCAAGGAAGTTGTCACAGTGCTCCCAAAGTGAAGATTGCTTGTCTGGATTCATTTATCTTCAAGAACTTTTTCTTCATGATGGGCCTGGAAAAATTTAGCATTTATCTCCAACATGGGAAATATTATCCTGCAGTAGTCTTTTCAAAGCTTGTCCTCAAAGCCAGAGAGTTGGCAAAGGCTTACATTTGGTTTTGGAGCAAAGAGAACTGAAGTGATTGTTGCTTCTGTTCAGAGTGTGTGCCTGAAGGAGGTCCTCCACGTTGCTTTTTCAACACTTTGTTGGATCCTCTGTGTTGACATGGTAACTTGGAGGAGAGTTGAGCTGCTCTGTGAACATCAGAGCATCCAAATCTAGTGGGGCCAGGGGGTACTTCGAGGTGGGCTGAATTGAATGCTGTGAGCAGGAGCAGATGTCAGCTTCCTTCCCAGCAACCTCCACCCCACCCCTTTCCCTAAACTCTGTGTGTGTGTGTGTGTGTGTGTGTGTGTTTGTTTGTTTATTTATTTATTTATTCACTTATTTATTTATTTGGTACCAGTAACATTTCTCCATTGTATATATTGATACAGAATAGATTAGTTTTGCTGAAGCTTCAGAAAGTTTTAGAAAGGAAAATGTGAATATTCTTCTACTGAACATTTAGAAAATTAAGACTACTGTGCCTACCAAAAAAGTAAAAGAAAATAGAGATTCCACAAAGGGACAAATACCTTTAGTAATGGTGAACTTCATTGGGCTACTCCTGTTGGGATGTTGTGATGCCTGTCTTACCTTCTATAGTTTATGGAAAGCTGTGGACTAACTCAAGGCACAAACTAACTCTGCATGTTTCCCTTGTGGTAAACTCTGGCTTTCTGATCCCTTCAGGGCAGAAGAGAGGCAATGCTCGGTGGGCATGTGGCTTTGTGCTGGTGATGGTGGGCTGGTGGGGGGGGGATGTGGGATGGGTTCTCCAGCTGAAACCAATAAAATCCACCTTGGAAGAATTCTGCAAAAGTCAGATGATGGCTTGACAGTCTCAAAATGCTCACACAGTTCCAACAGATGTGTAGTCCTTTAAAAAAAAAAAGAAGAAAAACAAGTTTCATGGAAAAAAAATAGACAATGGTTCTGAATTTGTCTCCCCACCCCCACCCTATGTCTTCCTCTAGGTCCATGATCATAAGCACTTACTTCTGAGTGATGTTAATTCATTAATCATTGCAAATACCCCCTGTTCAGACATCTCTGAAGTTGGCCACAACATTTCTTGATTTTTGGTAGAAGTGTGGTCAGTTTCATCCCCATTGATTTTGTCTGGGTGGAGAACAGACTCTGTGTTAAGTGTGCTCAGGGGCCACTACTAGCCCCAGGGGTTTTGCATTTTGATATGTGGCTAAGAAAACATCCAGGCTTTCTACTTTACTGGGTCTGGGTTATCTTTTAAGTTAGTATTACTGCACACCTTGCAACTTGTAGAGAAATGGGTGCTGAGTTGCTATCTTAAAAATGTTTCTCCCTTTCTTTTGCCATAAATGATTCCTACTTCTCAGAAACTTGCACATAAATTGTTTATAACAACATTGTTCATATTAGCCAAAAGGTAGAAACAGCCCAAGCATCCATTGATAGATAAATGGATAACCAAAATGTAGTACATAAATAAAATAGAATATCATTCAGCTATAAAAAGAAATAACGTACTGAGACATGGCACAAATTGGATGAACCTCAAAAAGACACAAACTGTATGATTCTTATTATGTGATAAATCCAAACTAGACAAATCTATAGTCAAAGAGAAGGTGAAGTTGGTGGGAGGTGGGGTGGGGAATTGTATGGGTATTTTTGGCCCTTGAACTAGGCACAGTTACTGTTTAGCTTATTTCCTTATATTCTCCCCCAGAAATTTATACATTCATGGTATATCATTTTCATAGTATATTATTCATAATACCATTTTCTTTTTTTAATTATTAAATTTTTTTTAAAAAACAGGGAGGGGGACAAAACATAAGAGACTCTTAAATATGGAGAACAGAGGGTTACTGGAGGGGTTGTGGGAGGGGGGATGGGCTAAATGGCTAAGGGGCATTAAGGAATCTACTCCTGAAATCATTGTTGCACTATATACTAACTAATTTGGATGTAAATTAAGAAAATAAAATTAAAAAAAAAAATTTAATGTTTATTTTTGAGGGAGAGAGAGAAAGCACAAGTGGGGGAGGGCCAAAGAGAGGGGACAGAGGATCCAAAGCAGGCTCCGTGCTGACAGCAGTGAGCCTGATGTGGGGCTCGAACTCATGAACTGTGAGACCATGACCTGAGCCAAAGTCAGACACTTAACCAACTGAGCCATCCAGGCACCCGACATACCATTTTCTTAGTGGCAGATGTATTCTTTTGAAGAGTCTATACATCTGTGTTCATATCTAGCTCTGATTACAACTGAGAACTCTGGAAAATTGGTGGAATCTCTGGAACAGACAACTTGAGATGACTAATTGGTTAGCTTTGCACAGCCTTATGGGTCAGACTACAACAAATACAGTTTTATTTTCTCTTTTTCTTTATTTCTTTCACTGAAAATCTCCTTTGCTTCTGTTCTTTTATTCAACTTCCTTGGCTGGTTTCCTACGTCGAATGTTTTAATAAAGGAAAGAGTTTTTCTCTTGCTTAGTATTCTACTGGAGCCTCAAAGTAATGGGAGATGCTAAAGTGAGCCTGTTTGTAAGAGTAGAATGCCATAAATCCCACTGTCACTGGGCAATGGTAATTCATATTCTGGATAAGAGTGTCTCACTAGGAGGAGAACATGACTGGGAGGAGGCTGTAGAGGAGGATGGAGAGAATGAATAGAAGGCAGGTAGAGAAGCCCACTGGGGCCCATTAGAAGTGGAAGAAAAGCAACAAGAGTGGACTTTTAGAGTACTGGGGCCTTTGCATGCATTGTGAGGCAAGACTTAAAATAGGGTCACTGTGCTCCCCTGTTCCACTATACAATTCTGGATAGAATTGTATTTCAGTTTCGTGGTCTTGCTCTTTTTTTTACATCCCTTAGCCACAAGAAACAAGGAGAACAGTTTTTCTCCTAAAACTAAGGACAACTTAATGTTGAGTAAATTTAGTGTTGAATCACTTGGGGACCAGAGTGACCAACCAAATTCAAGCCAAAGCAGTGCAAGGTTCAGGTTTCATATACTGAGGGTGAAAGTCAGTGTTGTTCATAAGGAAAGGGCTGCAAAAACTTTTTAAAGACCTTTGGACTTTGGGTAACTTGGTCAATATTGAGATGAGTTAAGTGAAAATTAACACATACATTGAAGTTTATCTTGAAGCACATGGGTTTTAAAATGATAGAGGTTAATTAGCATAAAAGTCTGAGGAATTTCAGGAAAATGCTTCTTGTATTGCATTTCTAGACATAGAAATTCTTAGATAAGAATTCAGATTATCCAGAAGATTCTGAAACCAGATCAGATTACTCATTTTTTACAAGTACTTGTTCTTGCCATATCAATTGGTGGTTGTTTCATAAGAGTTTCAAAATATAGCTAAAAGGGACAGTTCTTAAAAGAATAAGGTTTTCATGTAAGAACATCATTGTTTTTGGAATAAAATCTAAAATTAAGGCAACAGAAGATTGATTTGACCTATTCTTATATGAGAGTTTCATGTTTCTCCCAGCTACATTCTCAGAGTGCCAAAAAGGGGTACCTTTAATCACAACTGATTGGATCATGTGTGGGCATGTGACTCAAGATGGACTAATCAGATTTTATCACCTGGAGAAATATGGAATTGGGGCATGATGACTGTACCAGTTCACTCTGAGTATCTGGGGAGTCATGTTGAATTGGAAGATGAAGTTGCCATTGATAAGTGGATAATTAAATTGAGAAGCTGGCTTGAAGAGAGAAGATAATTAAATATGTATGCAGAGACACACAGAATTAAGTGAATATTTGGTCCCAAAGAGAGAGAGGGAGCAAAGGTGCCTGATGACTTCCCAGTTTCCCTAAGGCCCCACTCTGTTTCCTCTATTTGGTCTGCTTAAGATTCTCTTGTGTTCTCATAATAAACTTTTCATTCGTGCTTGCTTGGGTGAGTTTCAGTTTCTCACAATCCCCAAATGATCCCCAAATAATTCAATACTCTGCCTATTCCCCAGAGCCAGAACCTCTAGGGCAAATAGTGATTTCCTTCATTTTAAAAGCTTTTCAGGGATGGGGATTCTAACTCTCATAAAAGCCTATTGCAGTATTTAGAAACCTTTAATTAGAGTCTTTTTATTCCATACCAAACTTTTACAGAGATGAGAGCCCTTTTTTTGTTGTTTCTTTTTGTCCAACGAGATAGGTAACAGTTTCATTTCTTACTCAAAGTAGATTTCAGATCCTTCATTAATATTTCCCAAACTTGCTTCATTATAGGAATCATCCAGGAGGTATGAGTTAAAAATTCAGATTCCCTGTGTCTTTTTCTGGATCTGATCCAGGAGGTCTAAGGTGGAGCTAGGAATCTGCATTTTTAACAAGCATCCTTAGTGATTCCTATAATCAGGGAAGTTGAGAAACATTGTACTTAAAGGTAGTTAATAAGTTATCCCTTGTGATTTACTGTCTCCAAAAAATTTCCTCACCTCTAATTGCCTCCCCACCTATGTCTACAAGTTCAAACTCCATTCTCTTTAAGGCTCAGAACAAATGCCAATGTCTTCATGATCCCACAACTGGAGGAAATCTCTTCTTTCATTTTAGGTATAGAAGACAATTCCTGAACAGTGCTTGGTGCAGTACAGTCTATCCTTGACCTTATCTGTGGCTCTTTATGGAATTTGTTCTACTTTGCCATTATGATTCTTCAGCTACTTTTTGAATATTTCCTGTCAGACTGTATACCCATTCATTCTGGAATTCTTTGGAGCACCCAGCAAAGGGCTCTAGAAAAAGTAGATTCATGTGGTATGTGTGTATAGGGACTGAGGGAGATCCTCTTTCCTGGAAGCCATTCAACAGTAGCTCAGGGGTAGGTTATAGTGGGACACACACCCCCCTTTACCTGGCATTGGGAACATTTACTGAATTCTCTCAGGCCAAGTCCAAAGAGGGCTTGCTTCTTAATGTCTGTCTCCCTACCCTACCCCATTGAGAGAGGCTCAACAGTTTTGAGATCTTTATCAAGAAAAGGTAGAAGAGGGTGAGTGAGTGAAGGACCTGATTTTGGGGAGAATGTAAAATTTGTCAAGATGCAATGGTATCATTCTCCTCTCTTTGCCTTGGAGAAGAGGAAACATTTGATTTGTTCCTTTGACTGTCGACAAGATTGGGGTACTCAGAATATTCTTCTCTCTATAGTTAGGAATGGGTAATTGTTTCTTCTCTGTGCCCCTCAACCCTAAACCATCAGAATGTGTAATACTGCTTGTGAGAAAAAGGAGCAGGAAAAGAGATGGCAGAAGAGAGAGGGAGTTCTAGGATGGGGTGGATGGTAGTTCCCACTCTCTGCCTTCCCATTGTTTGACTTGACAAGGAATTCTGGGAGTTCCCTGTGGTCAAATGGAGACCTCAAGTGGGGACTGGGCTTAAGTTCGCTTAATTTTGGTAGCAGCCTCTAGGGGTGATGCTTATTTGGGCAAAGGGAATTGAGGCCCAAAAGGATATGGATTGGGCTGTCCATTTTGGTGAATGATGGTGGGGAATAAGAGGCATAGCCACAGAACCTCAGCAGACTTCTCACCTAGGGGGGCATTAAGCAGGGAGAGGTCACTGAGTGCCCTTTGCAAAACAACATGTGCACCCCCATGAGACAGTCAGCATTTGGCTGCCTGTCATGGTGAAAGAAGCAGCAAAAAAGAACCAGCAAAAGGGACAGTGGACTTACTATCTATGATTTTTGGCTACTGAAGCAAGAGGTGCCAGACCTCCCCAGCACTCACTAAAGAAACTTTTGCAGTGACCATATGCTAGAAGGGTAAAGAAGGAGGAAGAAAGGAGGGAAGTGAGAAAAAAGAGTGGGAGAGCAGACCAACCCCCACCTCCCCAACCCAAGAAGCTTGAATCAATAGTTCAGCTAGACCTGGGGAGAGAAGGAAGCTTTACACAGGACCTGAGATGGTTTTAATTGCAAAATAAATGATGGGAAAATAATGGAAGTGACATTTTGTCAGAAGGGAGATTTTGTTAAGGGAGGTAGCTACTCAGCAGAAAGGGGATTTTGAAATGGTGACACTAGTAGCTGTTAATTAGGAAATTTCAATAATCCAAGCTCATATTTCTTAGTCCAGCCAGTTACATATGCAATGAATAGATTTTCTATTGAATTTCATTCTGTCATTTTTCAATATGGACCCTAGACCAACCTCTTTACTCAATTAAGGGAATGACCAGTGCCATTACAGTGGAAAGACTATTTGCCAACTCTTGCACAACAATACCACGTTGCCTTTCTGACAGTAATACAAAAATGATGCATAAATACACTGAGCTGTCCATTATAATGCCAGTTCCTTTTTTCTTCATTTGGAATTACTCTTTAACTTTTATTTTATGTTTATGTGTTTGTTTACTGTTTTACTGAGGTATAATCGACACAATCAAGACAATGAACATACGTACTACTCCCCAAGGAGTACAAGGAAGTACTACTTCCTTGTGTCCTTTTATAATTCTTCCTTCCTGCTATTCCTTTTTACTGTTCTCATGCCCCACATCTCCCATCCTCCAAGGGCCCAGGCAACCACTGATCTGCTCTTGGTCATTTTTAGATTAGTTTGCGCTTTATAGAATTTTGTAAATGGAATTATGCAATGTGTAATCCTTTTTTTTTTTGGCTCCTTTCATTCATCATAATATTTTGCAATTCATTCATGTTGCAGTGTGTATTAACAGTTCATTCCTTTTTATTTCAAGCACTTCATTGTGTGGATATACCACAGTTTCTTTATGCAAACACTTGGTAATAGCCAATTGAGTTGTTTCCAGTTTTTGGCTATTGCATATAAAGTTGCTCTAGGGGTACCTGGGTGGCTCTTAAGTGTCCAGCTTCGGCTCAGGTCATGATCTCGCAGTTCGTGAGTTCAAGCCCTGCGTCGGGCTCTGTGCTGACAGCTCAGAGCCTGGAGCCTGTTTCAGATTCTGTGTCTCCCTCTCTCTCTGACCCTCCCCTGTTCATGCTCTGTCTCTCTCTGTCTCAAAAATAAATAAATGTTAAAAAAAATTTAAAAAAAAGGTTGCTATAAACATGAGTATACAGATCTTTGTATGGACATAATCTTTAATTTTTATTCAGTAGATACTTAGGGATTTGAATGATTGGATCACATGGTAAATATATGTTTAACTTTTTAAGAAATTGGCAAACTGTTTTCCAAAACAAGTACAGCATTTTGTGTTCCTACTAGTAGCGTATGAGGGTTTATTTTATCCATGTCCTTGCCAACATCTCTTATGTTCAATTTTCTTAATTTTACACATACTACGAGCTATGTAGTGGCATCTCATTATGGTTTTAATTTGCATTTCTCTAATGACTGATGATAATGATTAACATCTTTTCATCTTGTTTGCCATCTGTATGTTTTCTTTAGTGAAGTATCTGTTCATTTTCTCCCCTTTTTTAAAAACTTGGTTTATTTCTTTTCTTATTATTGTGTTCTTTTTGGAGTTTTTTATATATTCTACACACAAGACCTTTATCAGGTAAATGACTTATAAATATACTCTCCCAATCTGTGGTTTGTCTTTTATTCTCTTAACATTACCTTTTGAAGAGCAGAAATTTAAAACATGTTGAAGAAGTCTATATAATTTTGTTTGTGTGCTTATTTATTTATTTACAAATCATGCCTTTGATGTTATATCTAAGAAATCATTGCCTCACTAAATTTATGTTTGTTTTTAATCCATAAGCATTCTTAAAGAGCATCATTTTGGTTTTAGCCAGATACCTTTATTTATTTGTATATTTTAATTAATATGAAATTTGTTGTCAGATTGGTTTCCATACAACGCCCAGTGCTCATTCCAACAGGTGCCCTACTCAATGCCCATCACCCATCCTCCCCTCCCTCACACCCCCCATCAATCCTCAGTTTATTCTCAGTTTTTAAGAGTCTCTTATGATTTGCCTCCCTCCTTCTCTAACTTTTTTTCCCTTCCCCTCCCCCATGGTCTTCTGTTAAGTTTCTCAGGATCCACATAAGAGTGAAACCATATGGTATCTGTCTTTCTCTGTATGACTTATTTCACTTAGCATCACACTCTCCAGTTCCATCCATGTTGCTACAAAAGGCCATATTTCATTCTTTCTCATTCCCACATAGTATTCCATTGTGTATATAAACCACAATTTCTTTATCCATTCATCAGTTGATGGACATTTAAGCTGTTTCCATAATTTGGCTATTGTTGAGAGTGCTGCTGTAAACATTGGGGTACAAGTGTCCCTATGCATCAGCCCTCCTGTATCCCTTGGGTAAATTCTTAGCAGTGCTATTGCTGGGTCACAGGGTAGATCTGTTTTTAATTTTTTGAGGAACCTCCACACTGTTTTCCAGAATGGCTGCACCAGTTTGCATTCCCACCACAGTGCAAGAGGGTTCCCGTTTCTCCACATTCTCAGCAGCATCTATAGGCTTCTGATTTGTTCATTTTAGCCACTCTGACTGGCGTGAGGTAGTATCTCAGTGTGGTTTTGATTTGTATTTCCCTGATGAGGAGTGATGTTGAGCATCTTTTCTTGTGCCTGTTGGCCACTTTAGAGAAGTGTCTATTCATGTTTTCTGCTCATTTCTTCACTGGATTATTTGTTTTTCAGGTGTGGAGTTTGGTGAGTTCTTTATAGATTTTTGATACTAGCCCTTTATCTGATATGTCATTTGCAAATGTCTTTTCCCATTCCGTTGGTTGCCTTTTAGTTTTGTTGATTATTTCCTTTGCAGTGCAGAAGCTTTTTATCTTCATGAGGTCCTAATAGTTCATTTTTGCTTTTAATTCCCTTGCCTTTGGAGATGTGTCAAGTAAGAAATTGCTGCGGCTGAGGTTGGAGAGATTTTTTCCTGCTTTCTCCTCTAGGGTTTTGATGGTTTCCTGTCTCACATTCAGGCCCTTTATTCCTGTTGAGTTTGTTTTTGTGAATGGTGTAAGAAAGTGGTCTAGTTTCAATCTTCTGCATGTTGCTGTCCAGTTCTCCCAGCACCATTTGTTAAAGAGACTGTCTATTTTCCATTGGATATACTTTCCTGCTTTGTCAAAGATTAGTTGGCCATACTTTTGTGGGTCCAATTCTGGAGTCTCTATTCTATTCCATTGGTCTGTGTGTCTGTTTTTGTGCCAATACCATGCTGTCTTGATGATTACAGCTTTGTAGTAGAGGCTAAAGTCTGGGATTGTGATGCCTCCTGCTTTGGTCTTCTTCAATATCACTTTGGCTATTTGGGGTCTTTTGTGGTTCCATACACATTTTAGGATTGCTTGTTCTAGCTTTGAGAAGAATGCTGGTGCAATTTTGATTGGGATTGCATTGAATGTGTAGATACCTTTGGGTAGTGGTGACGTTTTAACAATATATATTCTTCAAATCCATGAGCATGGAATGTTTTTCCATTTCTTTATACCTTCTTCAATATCCTTCATAAGCTTTCTATAATTTTCAGCATACAGATCTTTTACATCTTTGGTTAGGTTTATTCCTAGGTATTTTATGCTTGGTGCAATTGTGAATGGGATCAGTTTCTTTATTTGTCTTTCTGTTGCTTCATTATTAGTGTATAAGAATGCAGCTCATTTCTGTACATTGATTTTATATCCTGTGACTTTGCTGAATTCATGTTCTAGCAGACTTTTGGTGGAGTGTGTCTGGTTTTCCATGTATAATATCATGTCATCTCCAAAAAGTG
Organism: Prionailurus bengalensis; assembly: GCF_016509475.1. Taxonomy (NCBI): domain Eukaryota; kingdom Metazoa; phylum Chordata; class Mammalia; order Carnivora; family Felidae; genus Prionailurus; species Prionailurus bengalensis. Next base: position 76,445,912 of record NC_057349.1, on the reverse strand, counting down.
AAAGCTTGACTTCATCTTTGACAATTTTGATGCCTTTGATTTCCTTTTGTTGTCTGATTGCTGATGCTAGAACTTTCAACACTGTTAAACAGCAGCAGTGAGAGTGGACATCCCTGTCGTGTTGCTGATCTCAGGGGGAAAGCTCTCAGTTTTTCCCCAGTGAGGATGATGTTAGCTGTGGGCTTTTCATAAATGGCTTTTATGATGTTTAAGTATGTTCCTTCTATCCCGGCTTTCTCAAGCGTTTTTATTAAGAAAGGTTGCTGAATTTTGTCAAATGCTTTTTCTGCACTGATTGACAGGATCATATGGTTCTTTTCTTTTCTTTTCTTTTCTTTTCTTTTCTTTTCTTTTCTTTTCTTTCTTTTATTAATGTGATGTATCACATTGATTGATATGCGAATGTTGAACCAGCCCTACAGCCCAGGAATGAATCCCACTTGATCATCGTGAATAATTCTTTTTATATGCTGTTGAATTCAATTTGCTAGTATCTTGTTGAGAATTTTTGCATCCATATTCATCAGGGATATTTAGCCAGATACCTTTAGATCACCAAATGCTATTCCTATTTTTTCATAGTGTTCCCAATTTGTTGCCGAACATTCCAGTGACATTGTGTTTCTTATCCTGCCAGCTAAGTTGCTGATAAAGCCATTAATGAATGTCAACCATCTCACTCAGTGACATCCCTTAACTTGAGTTGAGTATAACCAAATTTTGGGTTTAGTCCTCTGGTTGATTGTGTGCGCTCACACATTAAAATATTCTAGACAGTGTATTTTTCAATTATTCATAAAAATGTCATATTTGGAGAATCAGATTCTCTGGAAATATTTTTTTTTTCCTTTTTGACATCATCTACCTATTGAAGAAGAAAACTAAATTGACCCGGCATAATTCTCCCTCTGGGCTCTCCAAACATTTTACACACACCTATCTTTTAGACTCACCTAATTTAGATATTGATTTACACTAGGCACAAATAATCAGTGACATGAATGAGCATATTTTCAGACACATGATGACTAGTAAATATCCTTTGAACCTCTTCTAGCTATTAGTTAAATTTACTTAAAATTTTGGGACCGTTTCTACCTTTTTTTTTTAATTGAAGGAATCACATCACTAATTGTTTTTTCACTTCACCACTCTTCAGGGTTCTCTTCTGAATTCAGAGCCCTCTGCGTCTTCTCTTGACTTCTTTTCATAAGGTTTGCAGAGAGCTCACATTCCATCATAAGGAATTTACCTCTCCATTAGGCTTTTATTGTTCAGCTTGTCATAAACCTCTTATTTATGGCTTATAATCACTCTTCCTGGGTGTGTTGCTTCCAGCTCCACACATGTCTTAGAACAAAGTTTACTCATACTATTTTCAACCACAATTCAACATGTTTCCCTTTGTATTTCCTGCGTGGCTGTTTTCCATCAGATTTCCAATTCTTATCTCTCCCTTCTTTGACATAGTAGCTCTGTTGGAGACTCAGCCTTATTGACTTTTGTGGAACAATCAGACCCATGATTCTTCCATACATCTGTCCACCATCTTTCTACAAAGAGGCTAATTGTCTTGACATGCCAATTTGTCAACATGAAAGTATATTTTATGTGAACTCTGTCTGTGGCCCCTTTAGAAAATTTAGAGATTTGAAAGTATTTTTTGCATTCAGCTTCAGTATGATCTTGACAGTTCTGGGAGATTCTGAAAATACAACAAATAAATGAATACATGATGAATAAATAAATAAATAAATAAATAAATAAATAAATAAATAAAACATCTTCATCCCCAGTGGGCTCTTAAATGAAATGTATATATTCACTTGATTTATTCAATGATGAATAAACCTGGTGCTTGACAACTGTTAAGTAGCATGCTTTGGCTCCATCTTCTTCCACCTGCTTTGCCTAGGTTACTGCTTTACTGTTATAAGAGTTCTGGAGAGAGGATTTTGGATTGATCTGAAGTAACATGTGAAAATGTGGTCATGGGTTCCTTATAGTCTCCAGTGGAAATGTGTCCACATCAGAGAACCTTTGCATGAGGTGGCATGACTGGCTTTATGTGTTCCAGGGAGGCCTAGTATTTGACAAGTTGGGAATGTTTTGGATTAAAATGGAAGCACGTTGGCAGAATGATGTGGGGAAGCTTGCATAATGTATAATGCCTGTCAGCACCCTGCCCTGATCGAGCCAGTGCTTATGAGTCCCTCAGTTTAATGAGTCCAATATACACCTATGAGTTTTTATAAGCTAACACCAAAGCAAGTTAGAAAAAGTTGAAACACATATGTTTTTTGACCAACTGTGATATTCTCAGGGACTCACCCATGAGACTTTAAAATGCCTATAAAATTTTCTATTGGAAGCAGTTTCTGGCAGCAAGAGTGTGCTTAGGGTCTAAATTTACACAGGCCTATGAAGGTGTGTCACCTTCATGATCTGAAGATCTGCCTTGTGGTGATTCCTTCTTCCCCATTTTTCTATAGTCTTGCATTCATTTATTTTGGCTAGAAGCTGAAACCTTTTGCTTAATCTAATGCCCCTTGATCCATATATTTATTCAAATTTTGAAAGTCCTGGAATTACCAAAAGCATTCATGAGTAGTAGAGTTGAGTGCTTATAATAGAATTATCTGGTTAACTGAGGCTTGACAGTGAATGCATTTTTGTTTCCTTCCTCACTGATGAAAATCCTATTTGAACATTTCCTAACCTTAGTAAGTTCAATATAGTAAGCATAAGCTATTTTTTTCTCTAATGATTGAAAACATTGTGCTGAGGTCACATATCTGAACATTTTCTCTCATTTGGAGCAGTCCTTAGCATACAGTAGGTGCTTGGTGAATATTGCTTAGGAAAAGTGAATGAACTGCAAAGTACTGCCATTACAGAAGATGTGAGAGAAGGACTTAAATCCACACTGACATCAGGGTATGCATTGCCTGTTTTCCTGTAAAAGATTGTCTCCTACTCTTTATTATTTTTTTCTAAAGATGGAATGCAGAATCATTCAATTAACTGTGAAATTTAGATGAGTTCTGATTAACAAATGATATTTTTCTCCTTGCGTCCTTTGTAGAGAAAATATTCAAAAGACTGACATTATTAGTAAGAAACAGGTTTGCTCAGATGTAGCTTAAGACACTGTAAAGCTGTCTTGAGCATTCAAGAATGTAGTGGGTTTTGTGTGTGCCAAAACCCTTTAGCTTATACCATCCCAACTCCAAGATCAGAAAGTTCAGTGATCCACAGAGTCAAAAGGGGTGCAGCTCAAGCCAAAAAGAGTGACAGGATACACTGTATATATTGTATATTGCCCTCTTTTAAGAGATGCTTTTTCAAAGAAGACATGAAATGAGAATTCCCTAGCCAGGCTCTCTACTCTCATCATTACAGCATAATTGGCACGATGGTTTCCCTGACATCTGTACCAAAGATGTTGCTGATTGCTGAACGCATGATATTGGCAATAGTTGTCAGCTGTTCTGGGTTAGCGTAGCTGATGTAATCACCAAAGTTTCATTCATAACAAGCGCTCATCTTATATGGCCCCTTAACCACTTGAATATGGATTTGTGCTGTATGGGTCAAAGTTCGAGTATATATACAGCATGAAGCAGTCCAGAATGTTCTGGTAGGTATTTTATTTGCCAACAATGTTTCTTTCAGTTCTGTCCAATAAAAATAGTTTGAGTGGATGGATGGTGTGGAGAGACAAGGTTCTTATACCTATAGGTCTCTCTGATCTTTCATCTTTCCCCCTGAGATCTCTACTACACTTTTCATCAAAAGCACCAGATACACGCTTCGTCAGGATTGATTCTCATGGCTGTTTCACAGCAATTGATGATGTGTGCTTTCCTTGTGTAGCCATGTGCATGGTGTAACTGATCTTCCTTGTTTAGCAGTTAATAAGCACTTTTCTTTGCCTGGCAGGCTCCTACTTCTCTTTTAAGACTTGGCTCAAGCATTCTCTCTGTAAGACTCATTTCTTGACACTACTCCTGCCCCCAACACTTCTGCTTCTGCTCTCATAACATCATGTGTTTATGTCTGTCAAAGCACTCATGGCACTGTATTGAAATTTTGTGGTATATATCTGTCATCCTCTCTAGAGTGTAAGTTTTTCTAGGTCAGTGGCTGCCTGGGATTTCAACTCCAATTTTTCTGATTTTAACCCCCCCACAAACTCTTCACACTTTGTCACACATGGGTTACAAAGTGAAGCTATGGATGCCTGAGTTCTGGAAATTTCTAAGAGCAATACATTTAATTTAAGCACACAGTGTTACATGACTGCGCACAATCAAATCCTTCTTTTAAAAATTTTTAAATGTTTTTATTTATTTTTGAGACAGAGAGAGACAGAGCATGAGCAGGGGAGGGCCAGAGAGAGAGGGAGACACAATGCGAAGCAGGCTCCAGGCTCTGAGCTGTCAGCACAGAGCCTGATGCGGGGCTTGAACTAATGGACTGTGAGATCATGACCTGAGCTGAAGTCGGATGCTCAACCGACTGAGCCACCTTCTTTTAGAGTCCAGAGTGCTAACCATTACACGATGGAACCAAGCCACCTTCTTTTAAAGAGAGAGCAGTATCTGAGGGCTCTAGCAAAGCACATACCAGGGGCCAAACTCATTTAAGAGTTGGTTGTCATTGTCTTAAGTTTCCTATTGTGAGCATGATCTTTGTATAGAGGTAGATTGGCTGGAAATGTTTAGGGTCTGTGCTTTATTTCCCTTTGTTTTTTTTTTTTTTCATGGTTTTGTAAGAAGATGGGAATCTTAAGTGGTCTTACAGGTTGAGAGAATGATGTTGGTTCAGAATGGGTGGCTGTGAGCCCATGATATATGGAATGGAGGAGGGCTTCACCTCTTTTCTGCATTAACTGTGAGGAGTAAATGCTACTGAATGGGTTCAGAGACTTTCCCCCAAATGCTTAATTTCCGTCTTGAGCAGAATATAGCAGAGTTATGTAATCTCAGATTTGGAAAGCACTTCAAAGATTATGTTAATATATTGGTGACAGATAGATTGGGTAGATAATTCTAACTTCCCATATCCACAATGCTCAGTAGTTGGTTAATAAACCAACCATTAGCTCTTTTCTCAGACAAATGCTTTGCATTGACAAAAGGTAGAGACACTTAGATTGATTTGCTTTGTTAGCCTGATCCATTACACATACCACTTGATACAATATTCCCAAGTGGTGTATATATGTTTCTAGAGTAAAATTCAAAAAATATTTTACCAATATATGTTATAACTGTACACGTCTTACTCACATTCTCAGGTGTACAAAAAAAGTAACTGTCTTTAATTTCCTGTCACTTGAATTTATTTCTATCTCTCTTTCTACATCTTTGCAGAAAATGAAATCTTAGAAAATGCTAGGCAAATATAATCATCTTAGATTAAAACTCAGTCTATTCATGATTTCATTCTGCCTCTTTCCCCAGGCCATGCCTTCATTTTCCAGGATTCCATGCAGGAACTCTTGGACTCCCAACAAGCTCCCATCGGAGCTTAACAGGTAGGAGACACAGGCCCAAGGATTCTTAGAAGTTGTCATCAGGCAACTCTTCCTGCCATTCTCTAGTCCTTCTCTAGTCTTGTTTCATGGAATCTTTATTGAATCTAAACTGACAAACTCATGATAACCAGTATTACTTCTGTCCTTTTTGTTCAAACCAGGACTCAAATGATGCAGAGGATTCAGGAATTTTCAGCTCAAAAGCCTTCTTCACAAAGCCATAGTTTCTTCTAAAGATTCATGATTGTGTTTGAGCCTCAAAAACTGAGTCTGGATCACTAGATGTTGGGCATGTTGGAGTTGATTTTATTATAAACTTTTATGGCATACATATATATTATATGTATAGTTTTTCATGAGTGAATATTTAAAAAAAACCAAACTGATCAGTAACTTTCTGTATCTTGGCAGTACAATTCAACTCTGAAAGTATGAGGCTGGAACACCTGGCTGCCTGGACTTCTGGTGGCAGGGACTCTAGGAAACAAGGACGTGCAGGAGATGGAGGCCATACATTACAAATTATTCAAATAATCATTCTTCCACATATATGGAATCATTCATTTTTATAAGTCTGATGAGGCATTAAATGTTATGATACTTCTAATCTCATTATAATAAAAGCTTATTCTTTTTTTTTAAGTTTATTTATTTTTGACAGAGACAGAGTGGGAGCATGAACCGGGGAGGGGGGTTGGCAGAGAGAGAGGGAGCCTCAGAATCCTAAGTAGGCTCCAGGCTCCAAGCTGTCAGCACAGAGCCTGACGCGGGGCTCGAACTCACGAACTGTGAGATCATGACCTGGGCTGAAGTCGATGCTTAACCGACTGAGCCACCCAGGCACCCCTAAAAGCTTATTCTTATAGTCTACTGAAGTGCTCGATTTTTTTTCTCTTGAAATTATTAATCACAATCAATAAAATATGGAAGAGGATAATTTTTTTTATTTAAGTGCTTCAGCAGAAAATGTATTTAAACATAATAATTTTAATTTTACATATTTTTCATGTTGTTTAAGATAAGGGTATATTTTGAGGGGTGGACTAGTGTGCTTTATCGCCATTGGAACATAGGATTAAAATGGTCAGTAATATTGTGAGTGTCTAGCAGTTGCCCTGGGCGCTGTCTGGCAGGCCCCTGATACCCTGAGGAGAGCAGAGCCTCTGGAACCAGACTGCTTGATTGCATATGCTGGCTTTTCTCTCTCTCTCTCTCTCTTTTCATTGTTTCAAGTTTTTATTTAAATTCTCATTAACATATGGTGTAATATTGGTTTCAGGACTAGAGTTTAGTGATTCATCACTTACATGAAACACTTAGTGCTCATCCCAACAAGTGCGATGCCCATCACCCATTTAATCCATCCCCCTGCCCACCTCCCCTCCAGTAACCCTCAGTTTGTTCTCTATAATTAAGAGTCTCTCATGGTTTGCTTCTTTTTCCCCCTATATTCATCTGTTTTGTTTTTTAAATTCCAAATATGAATGAAATCATATGGTATTTGTCTTTCTCTGACTGACCTATTTCACTTGGCATAATACTCTCTAGCTCCATCCACATTTTTGCAAATGGCAAAAATTCATTCTTTTTGCTGGCTGAGTAATATTCCATTGTGGTGTGTGTGTGTGTGTGTGTGTGTGTGTGTGTGTATCTATCTCTATCTCTATCTATCTATATTATCTATTCATCAGTTGATGGACATTTGGGCTCTTTCCATAATTTGGCTATTGTTGATAATACTGCTATAAACATCAAGGTGTGTATACCCTTTGAATCAATATTTTTGTATCCTTTGGATACCTAGTAGTACATTATTTGATTGAAGGATAGTTCTATTTTTAACTTTTTTAGGAACCTCCATACTGTTTCAGAGTGGCTGCATCAGTCTGCATTCCCACTAACAGTGCAAAAGTGTTCCCTTTTGTCTGCATCCTTGCCAACATCTATTGTTTTCTGTGTTGTTAGTTTTAGCCATTCTAACAGGTGTGAGGTGATACCTCATTATAGTTTTCATTTGCATTTCCCTGATGATGAGTGATGTTGAGCATCTTTACAAGTGTTTGTTACTGACTTTTCTCTTAATGAACAACCTACCTATGTGTTCAACTTCCTTACCTGTGAGATAGCAACAATAACACTACTGCAGAAGGTTGTTGTAGGGATAAAATGAGTTAATGTATGTGGAGAGTTAGGTCAGGGAATGAAATCTTAACCATTAAACCTTGCCTTTTACCCAAATCCAAATGAACACTTTTTCCCTCATAAACATGATGTCTCAGGGCCATAATCATTAGACTGACAGACTTCTCACAAACAGAGGACAGACAGACTTGTTTCAGAATACTCCTGTCAATGGATGTTGTCAGGTTACATCCTTGGGCAATTATTGGATATTTACCATGTGTCAAGTGGTATGCTTGGGTGGATGGCAGGAATATGAAGTGGCCTTAAACGTGGTCTGTCTCCAGGGAATTTAGAAACATGACAATAAAATGGGCACATAATGGGTAGTTTTCAGAGCAAGATAGTTTGCACAGGGTCAGTTGAAACCATAATTGTGCAAAGAGAGTTTAGCTTATGTTGACATGGACTGGTTGTCCAGGACTTTGTATGTGGTACTCTACTTCATGCTTCTTTTATTAGAAAGATATCTTTTTCCTCCTTGAGGAAGCTTTCACTGACTCTACTGCCAGTCTCCTCTGGCACACTGGGCAAAGAATGGGGAGGGCATTCCATGTAGGAGGAACAATATAAACAAAGCACTGAAAACATTGGAGAGCAAGGAGATCCTACATGGGTTTGGTTTTGTGAAAAGGTAGTGTGTACCATGGAACGTGATAGGAGTGTTACTGAGACAGGGCAGGTGATGGCAGGCCATCAGAAGCTTTTAGGCAAAATATTGTTATAATCAGGCTTTACATGTTAGGAAATAATCCAATGTCCATGTGGAGGATGGTGTTCCCAGAGACAGGATGGGAGATAGGGAAATCATTAGGAGGCTATTGTAATAGTCGTAGTGAGGCTTGTTGCTGGCACTTGTTGTGGCTTAGTCAGTGGTCATAGGCATGGAGAGGAGGGCATGAGCTATTTGGGAGGAAAAATCTGCAGAGGTCAGGAGTCATATGAGTGATTGGGATTCATTAGAATATGTCATTGCCTGAGATAGGGGACATAGGAAAAAAAGCAGGATCAGACAGATGGGAATCGTGAGTGTAAAGAACCCATTAGACATCCAGATAGCAGAGTCTTGTTGAGGTCAGATGTGAGTCAGTTACTAGCATATGTGGATGAAATGGGCCAGAGAGTATGTGGACTGGGCAGAGTGGTAGGCCAGGATGGGGTCTGGGAAACACTCATATTTAAAGGTGGGAGGAGAAAGAAGAGACAAAAAGGAGCCTGAGAAAAAGCAGAGATGGGGGCGGGGATAGGACTGTAGGGAATGGGAAGGAAGTGGGAGGAAACCAGTGTGGCTTATGTTTGAAAATTTGACTAGTCAGGTTTGGAGAGACAAACACTAATTATAAGAGAATAGGCAGAAAATAGGTAAGCAAAGGGAAGTTTGAATAGGAAAACCAGGATAATCCTGCTGGAATGGTCCAGGCATGGGGTTGTGACTGTATGAACCAGAGTGACAACAGAGAATAGAAGAAAAGGACACTAGGAGGCTGGGAGACTGGGCAAAGATGATGCTATTGTCAGGAAGGTCATCCCCAGTCAGGCTACTTCCAGGGATATGTTCTTCTAGGTTGATCATAGTGTAGAAATTACATATAAAACAGGATGTAATAGTGTTATTATTGAAAATCAGATTCTATTTGTATATACTAGTAAAAAGTGTTTCAGTGATGTTTTTCACAGGCACTCACTTTTTTTTTAATTTATTTTGACAGAGAGAGAGAGTATGTACAAGTGGGGGAGGGACAGGGAGAGAGAGAGAGAAACAGAGAGGGAGAGAGAGTCACAAGCAGGCTCACTGATGTCAGTGCAGAGCCTGATGTGGGGCTAGATCTCATGAACCATGATATTATGACTTGAGCCAAAATCAAGAGTCAGATGGTTAACGAACTGAGCCACCCAGGTGCCCCATGGGCACTCACTTATTATTTAAATGTGCTGAGACTGTGCCTTACAGTGACAAATGAAGATAATACCAATTTGCATCTCTCAACTGGAGGGCAACTAGTATAACATACTGTGTAAACTCTCAGACTCTGCTAGTTCCCACTTGTTTAAAGATGGAGCAGTAGAATACCTTCCTGAAAATGTTGTTTTGATAACTCAATGAGATCAGTGTGCACATAAACATAGTGACTGGCACATGATAAGCACAGAAGAAAAGATTCATTGTTAGTGTTATTCTTATAGTGGAAGTTACTCTTATGTGTGATTTTTATGCAAATTGAAATTTATTGTACAGTTTCAGTAATTTGAAAATTATTATTATAAGTAAGCTTATATTTGCTTCCAAACTATTAGCAAGGAGATATTATTAGCAAAATAAAATGTACAGAAATTATTAAAAGGAAATATTTACCTACTCGAGAAAGCTGCTTTTTCACCATTTTAGGAAAGCTCTTCATATACACATGATTGAATTCCATGTAAACTAAAGCTAATGTGCAGATAATTGGAGTACATTAGAAGTTATTCAAATCTGTCAAGGAGTGCAGAATGTCTACTAAATAACATTTAGCCCAATTTAGCCACAGGGAACTTAGTCTTAAAATTCTGTTTGTTTGTATATATTCTATAGCAGAAAAATTGTATTCAGTTCAGAAAATATTTCTTTCCAATAGGTCAAAATTACCAGGGATTTGGTAACTTTTTAGTTTATTTTGGGGTGTGTATGATTTTATGGCCGAGACTAGGAAGGGCTTTATTTTATGTTCCCTCTGAAATGTGGCATTCTCTGGGACTGTATTATACATATGGGAAGTATTCACTAAATATTACTAGTATTTGTGCAGGAATAAAATAAAATTTTTGCAATAATTTCAGAAATTGGTTCATCATTGCATGCAGTTTATTGGAACATTTTAATGTTTATTTTAGTCATCTAGTGTCAGGATAGGAAGATATCTTACTTTAATTAATGGTTTGATTATCTTCTGGAGCATGTATTTACAAATTATTTCTCTTTCTTTCCCAGAGAATAGACTAATTCATTGTAACTAGTCTTCCTGAAAATTTGATGCTTACCATCAGGCTGTGGCTATTCTATTTATGAGCAAGCAACAAGAGTCAGGTTTCTTCTTCTCATGGACAACTAAGGTTTCATATCAAGGAGTATTTTATTTATCAATCTCATTTCCTTCATCAAACTCTGTGAGATGTGATCTATTTTAAACTCAATCTGAAATATACTAAGATTTGTAACAGTCTTGAAGTAAATTGATTCCTCAAAAGGTTTTTCAGTTAGCTATTGATTTCCCTTTTCACAACTGTGGTTTTGGTCTTCAGTGTAGAATAAAGAAAAGAGATGAGTTTCACCCTTCCTTGTCCAGGGTGAATTTTAGGCCTTCTTGAGTTAAATCAAAAGAGAAATTATTATATAATCTTTCACTCCCATTGTAGGTGAGATTGCTCATCCATCGTAATGAAGATATTTCTCCCCCCTTCCCCCATTTGACAATATCTGTTTCCTGTCTTTGGAGAAAAGCAATACCTTTTCAGAAACGAATCTGAAGGGATTCCAGCATGGTCTGTATGGCCTGATTTAGTTGGAGGTAGGGGGTCAAGTTTGAGAGAAACTGTCTGAACTGGGGAAGAAGATCCCCAAGATGCCAGAACCCCATCTTGATAATGTTTTGGGTCTTCCTTCTTCGAAATCTCTAAAATATCTATTTCAGGGAGTTGTACTGAATAAAATATTCCAATGAGGTAGTCTGATTGTTTATAGCACTTCACTAAATCCAATAGTTTATGTGCATCTATAACTTTATATTTTGTGACTTGTGAAATGACCTAAACCTCATTGGTCAAGTCAGATAAGACTTGGTCTTCCCAATCACTGTTTTAGTTTCTCCAAAAGAAGAAGAAGAAGAAGGAGAAGGAGGAGGAGGAGGAGGAGGAGGAGGAGGAGGAGGAGGAGGAGGAGGAGAAACAACCATGCATTAAAAAATGGGCAGTACTTACCAAGAGCAAAACAAACAAACAAACAAAACCCCCTTTTAGGAGCCTGATGCTTGATGAGACTTGACAAAAGAAATGAATTCTGTGATAGATCCTCTGATTTTAAGTCTAAGGAGCCCCTTTGTTAGCATTATAAGCAGTATGCAATTAAAAACACTCTTGGTGAATCTTTTTTTTTTCTTAAACATATTGTGATTTCCCAGTCTCTTATTTTTCCACATCTATTTCATCTATTCATTGAGGTTTCAAATTCCCTTAAAAAACAGATAAAACCTTTTTTTCCCCAATGATAAGATTTCAAGCACAGATAGAGTGTGGGGGTTGAGTAATTCAAATTCACCCTAAGGTATACAATGACTAACACCAGAGTCTTTGCACAAAGCAGAGATCATTTGCTCCTCGAATGGAGGGCCTGAAACTGGTCTGTTCTAGGAGCAGGCATAATGCAAATTGGATGTGTTGTTCACCATTTCTTCTGTTTCCGTGTGACTCTGTTTATGTCTTGAATCACCAGATTGACTCTATATATCACCAATAACACATTCATCACTTCTGCATGTTATCTCTTGGCTTTTGGATAGTGTATAGAATTGGAATAATTATAACTCAGGCTGTTCATAGATTAAAAACATATGATTTGAAACAAACATACCTTTAAGAAAAGACAACATTTGGAACTTGTTATCTTGTAAGAATAATTTTTTTTGAAAAGACAATCGTATGGGATTCTAATGCTCTGGCTGACCTAAGAGAGGAGCAGTAAGGGGCTTAGTGCTTTTCTTTCCTCACACAGTTTTCCTGGCCAGTGCCTGCGATCTGAATGATTGGCAAGCCCTGTAACTGAGTTCTTGGGAAAACAAATGATCTCATAGATGGAGCTGCTCCATGTTAGGAAGTGCAAGAATTATGAAATGCAGTCACAGCAGGGAAAGAAGTTTGTTTGCATTTGGATGGCGACCTTTTGTTTCTAAGGTACCGCGGGGTGGATGAGGCTAATAAATGCCTTTACTGGGGTCCTGGGGAGAAATTCTGGTTTCTTTTCCCTACCCTCCTCTCATTTAATTCTTTTTTTTTATCTGGGTTTTTGGCAGCACCTCTGAATCATGGGATATGCTTGAGGCAACCAGGTGAGAATACCTTTTGGCTTAAATTTGATTCCAGGAAGCAGAGCTTCCTGGTTCCTGGCTCTTTTAGAGCATTCATCTATGTAGCCCCTTAGTGGTTTATGGTCATTTGTCTATGTTGAAGTGATGTATATTATTTCCTATATGTTATAGGAATTCAACAAGTTTAACTAGTACCCTTTTATATCTTCTCGTATATTCAGGAAGCTGTAGGTAAGGGGGAGAGGTGGAGATCTTGCCCTGGGGAAGGGCTTCTTCTGTGATGGGACTGAGACCAGGAAGGAGAGGTCTCAGTAGTCTCAGTCACCAGCACATCTGGTCATTCCAGATCCTGTCAGTTCTATACTCTATACTCTACCTGTGTCTATACTCTACCTGTGTCTGGGTAGCTCCTAGCAACCTAACTTAAGCTTTTATCTTTCTGTGGTCTATTTCTTTTTTTATTTTTTTATTTAAAAAAAATTTTTTTTTCAACGTTTATTTATTTTTGGGACGGAAAGAGACAGAGCATGAACGGGGGAGGGTCAGAGAGAGGGAGACACAGAATCGGAAACAGGCTCCAGGCTCTGAGCCATCAGCCCAGAGCCTGACGCGGGGCTTGAACTCACAGACCGCGAGATCATGACCTGGCTGAAGTCGGACGCTTAACCGACTGCGCCACCCAGGCGCCCCTCTGTGGTCTATTTCTTAAGTGCTTTCCTGGACTCTTGGGCTCAGAATATTAACAAAGAAGAATCTTCTTCCATCCTTCTAGTTTTGATCTCCAAGCCTCTCCTGATTTTCCTCCCTTTTAAAGTCTTTTAAAATAGACTTTATTTTTCAGAAAAGTTTTAGGTTCACAGGAAAATTGAGTAGAAGTACAGAAATTTCCTATATACCTCCCACCTCCCTCACTATCAACAGGTAGCAAGACAATGGTGCATTTATTGCAACTGAGAACCTACATTGACTCATCATTATCACCCAGAGTCCATAATTTACATTAGGGTTCACTCTTGGTATTGTACATTTTGTGGGTTTGGACAAATGTATAATGACATATAGCCATCATTATAGTATCATGCAGATAGTTTCACCACCCTAAAAATCCTTTCTTCTCTGCCTGTTCACACCTCCATCTTTCCTAACCCTTGGCCACAACTGATTCTTTTACTGTCTCCATAATTTTACCTTTTCCAGAAGGTCATATATTTGTGATCATATAGTAAATAGCCTTTTCAGGTTGTTTTTTCCACTTAGTAATATGCATTTAAGTTTTCACCATGCCTTTTCCTGGCCTAATTGCCATTTTTTTTAAAGTGCTGAATGATACTCCATTATCTGAATGTACTACAGTTTATTTATCCATTCACCTACTGGTGGACATCTTGGATGCTTCCAAAGTCTGGAAATTATGAAGGAAGTTGCTATAAACATCCTTGTGCAGTTTTTTGTGGGGATATATTTTCATAAAATTTATAAATAAATTTTCAGCTCCTTTAGGTAAATGCCAAGGAGTGTGATTGCTAGATCGTATGGTAAGAGTGTGTTTAGCTAAACTGTCTTCCAAAAAATGGCTGTACCATTTTACATTCTTATCAAGAATGAATGAGAGCTCTTATTGCCCCACATTCTTGCCAGTATTTGCTATTGTCAGTGTTCTAGATTTTGGCCATTCTAATATGTGTAGTGGTATCACATTGTTTTTTGTTGTTGTTGTTTGTTTTGTTTTGTTTTGTTTAAGTAGGCCTCATGCCCAGCATGGAGCCCAGTTTGGGGCTTGAACTAATGACCCTGAGATTAAGACCTGAGCTGAAATCAAGAGTCTGATATTCAACTGACTAAGCTACTAAGCACCCCACATTGTTGTTTTAATATATAGTTCTCTAATGACATTTGATGGTTGGTTCTCAACCGTCTTTTCATATGCATATTTGCCAGCATTATATCTTCTTTGGCATGGTGTTTGTTCAGGTCTTTAGCCTATTTTAAAAATCAGACCATTCATTTTCTTATTGGTAAGTTTTAAGATTTCTTTGTATAATTTAGATAGCAGTCCTTTATCATATAGATCTGTTTTTTGTAAACATTTTCTCCCAGTCTGTGGCATGTCTTTTTATTCTCTTGACCATGTCTTTTGCAAAGCAGAAGTTTTTAATTTTAATGAAGTTCAGCTTACCAAATTTTTCTTTCATGCCTTTGGTGGTGTATCTAAAAAGTCATTATCATACACAAGATAATCAAGATTTTCTTCTATGTTGTCTTCTAGGATTTTCATAGTTTTCTGTTACAGTTAGTTCTCTGATCTATTTTGAGTTAATTTTGTGAAAGATATAGGGTCTGTGTCTAGATTCACTTTTTTTTTTTTTTTTGCTTATGGACGTCCAGTTGTTCCAGCACTATTTGTTGAAAAGACGATCTTTTCTCCATTATATTCCCTTTGTTCTTTTGTCAAGGATCAGCTGACCATATTTATGTGGGTCTATTTCTGGGCTCTCTATTCTGTTCTATTGATTTATGTTCTTTCACCAATACCAGACTGTCTTCATTACTGTAGCTTTATAGAAAGTTTTGAAGTTGGTTAACGTTAGTCTTCCAACCTTCTTTTCCTTCAACATTACATTGGGTGCTTTGGGTCTCTTGCCTTTTCATATAAACTTTATAATTTTTGTTGATATCCAAAAAATAACTTGTTGGGATTTTGACTAGATCTACAGATCAAAGTTAGGAAGAATTGACTTCTTGGCAATATTGGTCCTGATTATTTTCTCAGTTCAGAATTGTTCAGCCATGCACAATCTTATTTATACCATATGATAACCCCATGATGAGCAAACTGCAGAAACCAAGGTTCAGAGAGGCTGGGTAATCAGTTCAAGGTCACCAGGTGGGAAATGATAGAGACAGGATTTGAGTACAAAACTGCCAGGCCCAGAGTCCTTGCTCTGAGACATTTTCCATGATAGTGTCATGGGTGCTTCAGCAAGCAAGCTTTGGTGTCAATATAGCAGGATTTAAACCTTGGCTCTGGCACTTGCTGGGTGTGTCACCTGGCATGTAAGGTAACCTCTTTTGCTTCAGATTTCTCATTTGTCAAATAGAGTGATAATAATAGTACCTGCTTCATAGATTTGTTTTGAGAATTAATGGAATTGGTCACAGGCAGTGATGAGAACAGTGCCTGGAACATAGTAAGAAGTTAATGAGTTTTAACCATTGCCAGTATAACCACTCCCTGTTGGTCATAATGCTCTTTGGAGCCTGGGCATTGGCATTTGGGCAATGCAGTCTAAATATTGTAGAAAGGGCAGTGACCATCTGGCATGTTGGAAGAATGCCTACTCACTCACTGGTACAAAGAGAGCTTTGAACCTAGTAGGGGTGAGCCCATGTGATAATGCAACATCTTTTATTCCCAAGTTTGATAAAAGACTTAAAATGAAGATATATCTGCAAAAGACAAATCTTTCCTTAAGATTTTTCTAAGGTAGAGATGATTGATATAGCAGATATTTTCCTTGGCACAAAAAGATTGTGTACCAGAACTTGGGATCAGGGGCAGAATAGAAAGGGAGAAGAATGCTAAAATTGGAAACCAGAGACACTAAAGGCAATCTTCATTACTAAATATATGAAAGAAAGATCATTAACAAAACTAAGTCTATTCTAGATCTAGACCAGTGTCTCTTAACCTTTTTTCATTGCCCGTATGTTTAAGGAGAAAATGAAATTAAATCTAAATAAAGAATTAAATAAATTAAAATAAAAATGAATTTGATTTCTCCCTAATAAGAGAAGTCAAAACCCAAATCCTAAGAAATGATATTTTGTTACAAATATTATCATCATAAATATTATTAAAAAGTATTAAATATCTAAGATATTTTTCACACCCTGTTTCCCCACCATGAACCAGTTATTGTCCCTTTGGGGGTGATAAAGCCCTTGTTGAAAGGGTATAATCTATACTATAGTAGCCTATGAATTACTATGATAAGCTTATAACTGGGCTTGATGCCTTTAAACCTTTTAAATTGACCTACAGACAAAAGGACTTTTGATGGAGGTTTATTTTTGGTTTGAGACTGGTTGGAGAAGATGAATTTTGAGATTCTCCTTAACATTTCCTCACCACTTTGTTTTCAGTTGGATCTAATACTTGAATTGAGTATGATTGCCATTAGTATGTCATAAGATTATGCTAAATTCTGTAGCATCTTATTTTAGGCCTCTGTCAAGGGCTGCTTGGTACCTAATACCTCTGGCCTCTTAGGACCCATCCATAATAGCCAGGCCCATCACTTTGCTTTGCTCTGTATCTCAGGTACTATTCCTGTCTCTAAGATTTCGTTTCAGTGCTTTTCTGTTTATTCACAAAGCCCTCTCTGTATGTTTTCAGTCCACACAGATACCATTCTTCCTTTAACAATTTGCTCAAGAATCATTTCTTGTGTTATCCACCCTATATTCGCCTTTTATTTCTCAAGAGGTCATTTGCTCTTAGTCCATGCTGCACAATCTTGCCCTTGGCAAGATGTGTGTGCACGTGTGTGTGTGTGTGTGTGTGTGTGTGTGTGTGTGTGTGTTTGCTTGGTTTCTTTCTAGTTCACATGGGTGCTTGTTGTTTTACAACTAGACTATAGATTCTTTTTTAAAAAATGTTTTAGTGTTTATTTTTGAGAGAGAGAGAGACAGAGCACGAGTGGGGAAGGGGCAGAAAGAGAGGGAGACAGACAGAATCTGAAGCAGGCTTCGGGCTCTGAGATGTCAGCACAAAGCCCGATGTGGGGCTCAAACTCACAAACCATGAGATCATGACCTGAGCCAAAGTCAGATACTTAACTGACTGAGCCACCCAGGTGCCCCTAGACTACAAATTCTTTACTGAAAAGGACAGTTCTTTCTCTCTTCTGCAGGAATTCTAAGATTTGTACTGAGTACACGGAAGATGCTCAGGAAATACTTCTAATTTTAAAAACTCTGGTATCTTGAGTAAAGCATTCATTTAGAAGTCATCATGGAAACCTCACAGTCATCTTCTGTTGCCACATGTAAGCTGCAAATTTCAGGAGGACTGGACTAGCTTAGTACCTCTCAGACTTTGGATTCCATGGACCAGTAGAATCTTTAAAAACATATTTTGGGGCCTAGGGTAGAATTGTTTGCTTTTTTACTTTGTTAATTGTGGACAAAATACTAGGAACTATCTCGTATAGTTACATCATTTCACAAAAGAAAGGACATTTATACATCAGAAAAATAGAAATGACATATCTTAATTATATAATCATTTAAATAAATTTAACTCCATTAAAAGCTCGTTGTATTTTCCTTATTGTGCCTAATTTTCCACCCATGAGTGAAAACTGGCATATACTAACAGAGTGCACTGATGAGATCCATTCTTGTTTTGTTTAGTCCTCCATAATATCTCTTTCTAACTAATTCTAGAAATGGCTCGATGGCCCTAAGTAATATTTAAAAATCCACTACAGTGGCAAAAAATTATTTAAAAATTAAGTGTCATTATTCTGATAATTTCCCTATCCATATTATTACATATGGTTGAGAGTCAAGTACAGAATGTGCTCTAGTGCAAGTATTAAATTGACTTTCAGATCACCTGTGTCATAACTCCATCTGTTACCTAATTGTGGCCTTCTCTTGTTTCATCTAAAGGCTTCTGTAAAACAATGATATAATGAACACAATATTTGTAGCAGTTGACATTTTGTTCAAAAATTTAGTTTCTGAAAACTGAATATACCCAGAAGAGTTAGAGAGAAGCAGCTATTTGTCTGTATATTTGCAACTTTAGTACTGGGATTCAAGAGTAGCAAGTGTCCTGGAGAACACAGAAACTAAAGGCAGAGTATGTGGTAAGCTCGTGCCCAAATGACAGGATATCAGCTCTGATGTCCTCAAAGGAAAGATGAAGCTTATAAAGTTACCCCAGAAATTTCATACATCAATTCTTGTCAGCAAGGCAAAGAAAGCATGAGTTGGAAGCTGTGGTCAGCAGTCTTCCCACTTTGCTTTCTGGGGCCCGCTGTGGTCTCTGGGATTTTAGGTTACACTTGTTTGTGAAATGCAGGATACCTCTCCTAGACTGCTGTGTGTGTGTGTGTGTGTGTGTGTGTGTGTATGTGTGTGTGAAGTTTTTATACTCTGCATGTAAGAAGTTTCAGGGGCTAGATATTTATTTCTCCTCTAGGTGGATTGTGTGTGATCAAGACATCATAGATAATATTCTGTTTGTATAAGGCCATTTTAAAGGTCTGTGCTATTTTGTGGGTACCCCAGAAGCTCAGTTCCATGTCCCCACCTTAGAGACCTTCCTGTCCTGGGGAGTTTTACTGAACAAATGAATTAACTCTCAGCTAAGTAGACATGCTTGTCACGTTACATGTTACTTATCTGTAAGTTATAGAAATATTTGTGCATTACTTTATATAACCGTTAAATGAATTCTACAGTGATTACTTCCCTATTTCTGAACGTTTTAACATGAGTGTTTTTTATAGCAAAACAGCAAAACCTTTAGTAGTTTTTTTACTAATCTTCTGCAAGTTTTGTCTATGCTTTTTTGTTTGTTCCAAATGAATAAGACACACTGAATGTTTGATTTCTGTTCTTTCTTGCTGCCAAAAGTCTGTTATTGAACAGGCAGTATGGCATTGTTTGAGGGGTTTACAAAATAGGCAGCATAAGACAGAAAATTATGGCAGATTGGGACAGACTCACCAAGTAGATGTGCCATCATGATATGCATTTGAGAGGTAAGGGAGTAGGTAAAGGGAGGCACTCTGTGAATGGCATATTGGGAGAGATCATCGCTTTCATTCTAGGTTGTGGAAATGGTCAACTGGAAGAGGTTAGAGGTCAATTATATAGAAACTCCTTTAAGTATTTTGTGTGCTTTTGAGGAAGAATACAATGTTGAGACAGAAATGGGTTCCAGTTCAGATTCTTTGCTGCCCCTTATTATCTAGGATTAACTTCTCTGTGACTTAGTTTTCTTACCTGTAAAAATGGAGCTAGTGGGAAGTCTTTACTGTCATTCAGGGGTGTAGGCTGACAGAGGCTCTGCTTTCACAAACATGTGGTCTTCAACCTTGTGTGATTGTCTCATCCAGTTACCTGGAAGGGGAGGAGCACACAAGACTTAATGAGAGAGACCTGGAAGTGGCTCATACTACTTACACGCGTCCTCCATTGGCTCCATCTCATTACAGGGCCAAATCTCACTGCAAGGAAGGCTGAAGAATGGGATTAGCTGTGTGGTCAGGGAGGAGAAAAAGCAACATGGATTTTGGTAAAGATTCAGCAGTCTAATACCAAATGTATTAACACTCAGCAGAGTGTTTTTGTTACTATGACCCTTCAGCTTGATGTACTCTGTATGCTCAGAAAATATTAATTTATTTGCTTGTTTATTTGTGTCACAGATATTTGTTAAGATCTACTATGTGCTATTCATTATGCCTGGTTCTGATAGCTAAAATGGAGGTGACTGATCATTTATTTATTTATTTATTTTTGGTAGCAATGGAGAAAAATTCCAAAATTTCACAACATATATGTGTTATGTTGCATCATAATCTATAATTGAAAGCAGAAGTCAAGCGAAACCCTAATTTCTTTTGCATCAGTCTTATACATCTTCCAGATCTCCTTTCTGACTTGGCACAGTTCTGACTGAACATATAGTAAGCATTCAAATATATTTGTTGATTAACAGTGTATTTATTTGATCAAGGAAAAAGTGTGCCTGAAACCCATTAATAAATATTAGTCACTCTCTCCCTTATGTTCCCTGACAGGATTTGAATTCTAAGAGAATATTTTGGTTTTTATTAGATATTTTGGCTAAATTCATTGACCACTTCATTTACTACTGTGTAGACAGGACCTTTAATGCTTGGGGTAATAGATCTTAGGGGACCAATTTAGTTTTATTCAGAAAAGCAAATTTCCCTCCTTGAATGAGATCTGATTTTCATTAGATGGGTTTGCTACGAGATTATTTAGTGAAAGTAATGTCCAGAAGCTTCTGACTCAATTCAAACTTAGCTTCTTCTCATCCACGTGCATCCCTATGGTGCCTGAGTCTGGAAGCAGGTTGGAATTTCATTTGGGAAGCTACCATTAACACAATTTGGGCTGAAAGCATAGCTCTCTATGGAAGACAAATGAAAGGATGCTTGAGCATGACTTTCTCAGAAAAATAAATTGAAGATTAATATTGCATTCCAACTAGAGTTGGTCAGTGATTATTCTTTGTGCCATGCTTTCTCAAATAGCATAATCCTTGGGTGAATCTCAGAAATAAAAGGAATAAAGGAAAGAACTAGACCAGCTCAGGGGGGCAAATTGCATGGGAAATATTCTGAACTACCTAAAGCATATTTTAATTAGCCACAGTGGAGCAAGCACTAAGTTAACTATGCTTTGGACCCAAGACACCTTGAAGCAGCTAGAGGGATTTGGAGAGATGAATAGCTTTAGTTTTGTCCAAAGAAAACCATTATATAACACATCTGTTGGTGGTTAGCAGATCTTCAACCAACATGTCTGAAAGACTGAAAAATATTGTATATTTAAGGGGTATAACTTTGAATTCTCTGCTTTCTCATGAATTCAGTGGTAGAAAGAAAAACTTATTAGAAATGGGGCTTCCAGACTTACTTATGAGAACTTTTAGAACTATTCTAAGAAAAAAAAATTCCATCTAAAAAAGCCATGGCGGTGGCCGGCAGGGGCGGGGTGGGAGGTGGGGCGCCTGGATGGCTCAGTCAGTTAAGCGTCTGACTTTGGCTTAGGTTGCTCAGGTTATGATCTTGCAGTTCGTGAGTTTGAGCCCCCATCGGGCTCTGTGCTGACAGTGCAGAGCCTGCTTGGGATTCTCTCTCTCTCTCTTGCTATCCCTCTCTGTCTCAAAATAAATAAATAAACTTTAAGAAAAAAGAAAAAAAAATTCCATGGACCTTCATAGTACCTGGAGGAAAACCCAGCAATCTAAGGAAACTTTAAGACACTCCTCTCAGCCTAAGCACTATGTCAGCAGAAGAATATGCTTGTAAGAGCTGTGCAGTCAAAATTGTTGATCTTTGTTGGCTCTCAATTCTCTATTATACACTTTCTCTTCTCATTTGGGTAATTATTTCCTAAGAAGATCTTTCAGAAGCCTGGAACTGGGGAAAAAGTTGTGTGTGGATTGGGAGTGGGAACACATGGCAACTCAGAATGCCTTCCCTGGAAAGGCTGGTTGTTAGAGCAAAGAAGAATCTAGAAATTGTTTTCATAACTGCTGGGGCTGCTGCCTCCAGTTACCCTGTAAACCATGTTGGTGCTGCTTGTCTCAGAGTTGGGGGTTTTGGACAATGGAAGGTCCCTGGAAGAGATGAAGTGGTTCTCAGTGCTGGGTGCATGTTTGAATCTCTTAAAGAGTTTAAGAAATAAAGATGCCAAGACTCATTCTTAGATATTTAGTTCAATTGATTTGGGCATCCCCAGATGTATTTAAAAATAGTCCTCAGGTGATTGCTGTGCAATTAGCATTGAAAGCCACAAAGGCAGAGGAAGCTCTGTATTTACCAAGGCCCCAGAGGACAGTCGCATGCTAGATGAATTGCTTTCTTCCATAGTCACTTGCAATTTGTCTTTTTCAAACCCCCATTCAATTTTTCTGCCCTTCTCACTGACTCTTCTGTTAGTAGACATTTTTAGAAAAGGTATAGCATTGTTCTTTAACATTGGATACTAATCAGGGATAGCTCCCACTTTTTCAGTTGATCTACATTACTTGTAATACGTTACTTCAACTACCACAATTAACTAGAATAAACCATATCCATGGCTGATTAGGGGCAGGTTAATTTCTCTTTGATGCTTTGAATTATTTTATAGTTTAGTTAGTTTGCTGTCAGTCAGTGATGTGAAATAAAATTTGGTGCGTATCATACAGAATGTATAATAGTAAAATCTGGCATGAAAAGTTCAGTGAGTCTACAATGAAAATATCCAAATCACATCTCTACCTAAACCTTTCCTAGTCAACACTCCCATTCTTTTTAGGATAAACATGCCTGTTTGTATCATACAGTTTATGCAAACCATATTTTGTGGATGAAGTTGAAATGGGTTTCTGTGCAGTGCTAAATTGGCTTATTGATCTAACCCTGCATATTTGCATTAAGTTATAGTCTTAGTTTATAGTCCTATAGTTTCAGTTACATATAGACTAAATAGTCTTAGTTCCCTATGGAGTAGAGTTACTTCTTTGCTGGATCTGAAGTTATGGAAACATTCTCAAGAAAATCCAGTTGTAAACATCAATAATCAGCAATAAATTGAGTAGTCTATTATTTGTTTTGTTAAAAAGATTATTATAGGATTTCTTTAGGGATTCAGTTTTTAGGTATTTAAAAGGCGGGCCACACTTATGTAGAAGAGTATGATAGCTTATTGATTCCATTCCACAAGGAGCACCCATATAGCCTTCCATGAGAAACCTCAGTGTAATTTTACCTAAAACAACAAAGTTTGTAAGGACATTAATCATGATTAGTAGGTGAAATGCTTGGTTAGTTTGTATCCTTCTGAAGACAACAGACCTGGGGAAGCTGAGGATGGCAGAAAGAAAACCTAGAGGGAGTGGGGAGCATCAGAGAGAGCACCAGACTGGGAATGGAGGAGATAACATGGGGTTGGTTCTGTCACCTGCTCCATCTGATAAATGACCTGGCTGAGCTTGATTATGCCTCACTTTCTTTCCAGTCCTAACAGTCTAAGTTTTGTTCATTATCTAAGGTTCATTACCATGTTTTACGTCTTTGTTTTTGTGTATCAGGTCATTTCCTCATCATGCTTAGGACCAGCATTGATATGGTCTTAAGTGCTGATGGCATGTAGGGCGGTGCTTCTCATTTGCCTTATTAAAGTCATAATGGTTTTTAAACGATTGTTAATTTTTGTGTTTTTAATAAAGGCATGCTTCTTGCTGTCTTCTCAGGATACCTTAGGAGGGGCTGGTCACTGAGTACCTTTGAGGAAGGGTTGTGAGTCAGGGGAATTCTAAACGGATGAGGGAATTAGTGAGAAGTTGGGTGAGTGGGGAAGTGTATGAAAGAACATGGAAACATGTGAAAGAAGATAGGTGTGGGAGAGGTTTTATTTAAAAGTTTCCTTCCTTGTCTCTGCAGTTGAAATTCACACAGATGCCAATTGGTATTATTATTTTTTAGAACAAGTTCATGAATTGTAGTTGTTACTTTGAAGCTTTCCCAACCACTTGAAAATAAAGATTACTGAGAACAAATCCCCTAGAAGTTAATCTACCTGAGTACAATCCCAACTATCCAGACTGTAACTCTGGGCTGATGTCAGATTGGCAATCAGAGGCCAATCATTGGCAACAATGATTTCTGTTTTTCCTAATCCCTTACTGGCTCTCCTGGGCATTACCAAAGCCAAACTGAGGCGGTCTTAGGAGATGTGGCTGCAGAGCTGGCCTGAAAAAAGGAATCTTATGAAATTTCTGTGGGGGTCTTTGTTGTTGCTTCCACATTCAGGATAAGACCCTGCTCTCCATAAAGCAGCAGGTAAGAAAGGAATTCAGCTAGAAACATGGACAAGCCCAGCAACCCCATCACTGAGAGAGTGGGTCTGGGGTCATTATTATCTCAAGTTCTATTAGCATTGACTGAAAAATTTTCAGGGTGCCTGGGTGGCTTGGTCAGTTAAGCATCTAACTCTTGATATTGGCTCAGGTCATGATCTCACAGTTCATGGGATTGAGCCCTGCATCAGGCTCTGTGCTGATAACACACCACCTGCTTGGGATTTTCTGTCTCCTTGTCTCTCTGCCCCTTCCCCTGCTGATATACATGCATGCGTGCTATCGCTCTCAAAATAAATTAATTAACTTAAAAAAAAGAAAAATTTTCACAAAACTGGAAAACGTTGTATTATAATGAGATAGTTTGCCCTTTTAGAAATTCGTTTTAAAAAAAGCTGGGTTTTTTTTGTCAACTTTATTTTTTTAATATATGAAATTTATTGTCAAATTGGTTTCCATACAACACCCAGTGCTCATCCCAAAAGATGCCCTCTTCAATGCCCATCACCTCCCCTCCCCTCCCTCCCACCCCCCATCAACCCTCAGTTTGTTCTCAGTTTTTAAGAGTCTCTTATACTTTGGCTGTCTCCCACTCTCACCTCTTTAAAAAAAACTGTTTTATAATGACTCTTTATCAGTTTGTTTTACTTCAACAAAACATCAAAACCACTGGATATGTTGACAGGTTGGGAGAGTTGGGACTAACTCAAGGAATATTTTCATTTTTGTTTTCTACTTTTGTTCTTCCCTTTTGTTCACTGACTACTTCACTGGGCCAGACATCCTTCTCCACATACCTCATGACTTCCCTTGACACAGAGACCCCTCACTGTTACTCACTGCCTGGGGAATATTACTACTCAGTGTTACTACTGAGCTTTTTGATACTCTCCTTCATTCTGCCTCTCACTTCCTTATTAAAATGGCAGGGCAATGTACTTGTTTCCTCACAGCTTGTTAGAAGAGGGGCCAATCTAGTAAATTAATTCAGGATGAAGGGTTAATGGACCACAATGGTCTAAAGCAAAGACCTGCAAGCTTTTTCTTTAAAGGTCTTGGTTGTAAATATTTTAGCCTTTGTGGGCCATGTAGTCTGTGTCACAACTACTTGACTCTGCCATTTTGAGAAGGTAGCTATAGACAATACAGCATGGCTATATTCCAAGAAACCGTTATTCATGGAACACTGATACATGAATTTCATATAATTTTCATTTGTCGTAAAATACTTCTCTTCTTTTGAATATTTTCAACAATTTACAAATGTGAAAACCATTCTTAACTCATGGATCATACAAAAATAGGCAGCAGGCTGGATTTGGCCCACATATACGGGACATTACATTTCCTTAACAAAAGAAATAATTAGCAATTTCGTGTGTTGTGTGTATGAAGGGTAGAGAGTAACTGTCTGTTACTCTTGCTTCCTTAAGACCAGCTGTGGAAAGAACCCCATTTATCAAGTGTATCTTGTCAGCCCTGTATAAATAAGTTCCATGGTTGACTAGGTTTCACTGAATAAACAACTCGTACTTCTCATTTAGGGTCTAGAGCCCAGAAGGCTCTGATTCACAGTGTGTGCCAATCATGGAGCTCTACTGATTTATCTTTGGAAATACTGCCAATTCTTTCTTTTTTTTTTTTTTTTTGAGTCATGCTCTCTTGTTATAACACTAGTCCACAGTGGTCCACCATATTTGTTTCCTTCTTCTTTAGGGTATGTCAACTTTGGGAGTATGTAACAATGTTAAAAACCCTAGTGGCTTAACAAGTAAAGGTTTGTCACAGTCCAGTGCAGATTGATGGGCTGTGTGGTCAGATGCAGGTTGTGGGAGATGTCTCTACTCCATTCAGTTCCTCAGGGACCCAGGGTCCTTCACCTAGTGGCTTTGTCATTCTCCAAGGCTTGAAATTATCCAACTAGACTGCATCTGAAGAGCAGACAACAGAATATATAGAGGGTCTTGTGAAGGGTGCTTTAGAGGCTAGGCTGGGAGCCCAGCTTAGAATTTTGGCCAGGAGCCTCAATTCCTCTCCATCAGAGTCTCTCTGTGGCACTGTTTCGACTTCCTCACAGCATGGCAGCTGGATTCCACAAGCAAATGCTCCAATAAAGAAGACAGGAATGAGAAACTGTCAGTCTTTTAGAGCCTAGGCCTGGAAAAGGGCACAATATACCTTCTGCTGTATTCTATTGGTCACGTAGTCACAGATGTAATTCCAATTAAAGAGGAGAGTATAGAGATCTTAGCTCTTCCAACAGAAGAATTTCAGAGAATCTGCACTCTCTTTGAATCTACCAAAATGTTATGCTGAGGGTTGATATGAGTGAGTGCAAGAGCATGATGCTAACACAGAAGTCCATCTGTATTCACATCCACTGTGAACTATGGATCAGCCATTCTGGGAACATGCTGGGGCTTCAGGTTGATTGCCTACAGCAAGGCTCAGCAAACTACAGCCTGTGAGTCATATCTGGCCATTGTCTATTATTGTAAATAAAGGTTTATGAAACACAGCCATCATCAGTTTTATATATATGTGCATATGTATATATGTATATATATGTATATGTATATATGTATGTATGTATATATATACATATATATAGTTTGTAGCTGCTTTTGGGCTTCAACAGCAGAGTTAAAAAATTGTGATAGAGGTTATGTGGCCTACAAAGCCTAAAGTATTTACTCTTTGACCTTTACTGAAGAAGTTTGCTGATGCCTGTTCTTAAGAGACTCAAAAAAATCCCCATCATTAGGACTGAGTGAAATCAGCTTGAAAAAGTAGGATCTTGTGATTGATATGAGGACAAGCACATTACTGATGGGTCATGAGTTTCTATGGCTTTGATAACTGAGTCCTTTAAAAGTGTGCAGGTTGTGCATTCTGCTATCAAATCACCCAAATCTCTAGCAGGATTGAATTTTCTGGTAACTTGAGTATTTTCATTATTGGCAACTCCTGCCCAGAACCTTGGAAAGCTGTATGTTCCCTTTTACCATTTTCCTCAGCAGTATCTAACTCCGTTGCTTGCAATGATGGTTGCAGTGGGCAGGACTGGGGGTGTGTTTTCCTAGCCTGATGGGGCTGATTTAGGAGGCTTCTGATGCTAAGTTGGTCTGGACTTTGCTGTGGGTCTTCTCAGACATTGTTGACATTATTGTTGGTGGACAAGGATCTCTCACTTGATACCCTTTCTTTTAAAGCAAAGTTCCAAGCACTGGTCTTATGTTTTCTTTTTGTTCTTGAAGTCATTTCTAGATTATCCGTATTACTAGCATATGTGTGTACGTGCTGTAGGGATAAATTAAAAATGAAGAATAATCTAATCACTTCTTTAAAATTGACATTTGGAATTCTTTTTCTTTCTTCTTTATTTTCTTTCTCTGTGAAGGAGTTCTTTAATCAAGTATTCACAGAAAATTCGCATTGAAAATTCACATGTAAAAAGCTTGACTTTAGGAAACCTGAGAGTAACTTTTCAAACTTCCTCTCTGTGTTCTTTTCTGTCCCTCTTTCTCCTTCTGCAAGAACAGAGAGGGCTTATTGTCACAGAAATGACTTGGAAACCCAGTCAGATTACATGTGCTATGTTCTGTTTATATAATGGGTCCTTTGGTTGACATTTTGTCTAAAGGCATGTGGAGGAGGATCTTTGTTTAACCTCTGTTTTATCATCTCACCATTCGATACCAAGGAATACACAGAAACCTAAAGATTTCACTCTCAAGAAAGCCAGGTATTTGAAAGTATCCTGAACTAATGCTTTCTGTTTTCTTTAGACTCCACATCAACACAAAATTGTGTGTTCTCCTTTATTATTATTTTGCAAATTCTATCTTGTTTTTTATTTAGTTTCTTATTGATGTTAATCTGAAACAGGCTGCTAATTCAAAACAGTAGAAACATTCACTGATTTGATTCCTCAACATTTTATAAATACTTAGCAGAAGCCAGATTCATAGACGTGTGTATTAGGTAGGTTCCCCGCCCCACCTTTGCCCATCAGGTCAAGTGAAATCAATATCAGCACAGGCTGTAACTGTTATTACCCCTACATTCATTGGCTTTTCTTAGCTATATTGGGACCAGTAGAGAGAGTTTACTAGCAAAGAGAAGTGGCAGTGGAGACGAATGTAGCACTTAACAATATTGGAATATGGGTTTTAGGAAATGCATCCTTTCCTCCAAGATAAATGTATATGTTCTCTCCTTAAGAGACCATGAAAGCATTCTGGGAGGTTCTTATAAGTAAACATAGCTCTTCATATGCTCACAATCAGACAGTTCTACCTGCAGACATTTCTATCTTTCCCTTTGATAGGCAGCCACCTTAACCAGCTGAATCAGTTTGGGCCATCGGTAAGGCGAGCAGTGCTAAATCCCTGACATTCACTCCCTGGAATGTTATTTGGCACATTATTACAGTTGAGATTTACTAATTAGTGTCCTAGTGTAGTAAAAAAGTTTATATCTGTTTCAAAATACTGAAAACATTGCATAAAATACTTCTGATTTGGAAGAACTGGTTTTACCCTTTGTATCTTTAAGTAAGAATGGGGCTTAGTTCTGAGTATAACACTTCACAGACAAGAAAGTAGGGCAAAGAGATGGCAAATGTCTTGCTTGAGTTTCTGAGCAGGACTTGAATAGTCTATGAGTATTGGTATTCCTTTCTCCCTTTCTCTTCCCCAGTTTTCCTCTCTCCCTTCCTTCTCAACTGGATTATCTCCATTAATCTCTGCCTCACTCTGGGCCAGAATCTACGATGGACTCATGGCCTTTTCTTTAGCTACTAAAGCTCCTGGCTTTTCCTCTTTCTTTATAGAGTCTCCTAGGCAGAGTTGTCCTATGTATGTGTGTTAGGAGGACAGTTGGTTGATTAGGAATTGCCCAGTGATTTCTCTTAGGCAAATATTCCCTCTTTTAGGGCATGGTGTTGGCTGGCTTCAAGCCTGAGAGAAGGGAGTGAATCTATTCTGTGTGAGGCAGAAAAACTTTATGGACTGCTGAGAAGTTGTGGAGGACAGAGAGTAAAGGGCCATGGGATAGTGTGATGCTATCCAGTACATTACAGGACACTCCCCTTGATTGGTGAAATTACTAAACTCACACATCATTTTGCAAGAACAGATTTCTTTGTGGAAGGTGAAGAAAAAGCTGACAGCAGAATTAGAAGAGATCTCCTGGAAACATACCCTAAGCAATTTACAGAAACCATGAGGAGTTTGGACTGTCATGGACCATAGAATTGAGCACTCCAATTAAGTGTATGTAGGTTCTCAAGAGTTGAGAAAGCCTCAGGTAACATCTGGGATATTGGTCAATCTGTCAGAAGCAAGGGGGTTTAGGTTACTATTGAACCAATACATGTATGGAACCCTTCATTCCTCTAATAGGGAGGCTTAAACTTGGTAAGGAGCGGGGATAGAAGTTCTCAACCATTTTTTTTTCTTGGAATTTAAGTCAGGACATGTTTGAGTGAAGCCACCAGAGAGGGACATCTCTGACTACCATATACTAGAGATGGGGTGCCAGGAACAAAGTTAGAGTAGCTAGTGGACACTTGAATAACTGGACTATAACCCTCTGTGTGCCTGTCTTTGCTTCTCTGTCTCTGTCTCTCTCACAAGAAGGCAACTCAACATGGAGGGAGCAAGATGGGCTGTGAAGTCATAGTGTCACCTGGATGGGCATTTTCTCTGGACAGAGGAGGTCCCTCTTTTTCTGATTCCCATCCCCTCAAGGCTAAAATGCCTTGATCAAGTATCAAAGACTTTTGCTCATCAATTATAAATAAGGCCTAAAACAAGTGTTCTTGAAAGGGGCTCTACCTTGATTTAAAATCACACTATGTGGGGTGCCTAGGTAGCTCAGGCAATTAAGCATCTGACTCTTGATTTTGGCTCAGGTCATGACCTCATTGATGAGATCAAGCCCCGTATTGGGCTTTGCACTGACAGTGTGGAGCCTGATTGAGATTCTTTCTCTCTGGCCCTCCTCAACTTGTCCTCATGCATTCTCTCTGTCTCCCTCTCAAAGTAAATAAATAAACATTAAAAAAATAAAATAAACTCACACTGTGGATCATTGGCTAGTATCAAGGCCTGGTATGGAGAATGGGGAGGAAGAAGGCATGAGGAGGGCTGGAATGCAGGAGGGAAATAACAGTTATGGAAGGTCCACAGTTTTAGACTCTCATACATTTTTTTAAAGTTTATTTATTTATTTTGAGAGAGAGAGAGAGAGAGAGAGAGCAAGCAATATAGAGGGAGAGAGAGAGAGAGAGAGAGAGAGAGAGAGAGAGAATCCCAAGCACAGCCCAACATGAGGCTCATACTCAAGAACCATGAGATCATGACCTGAGCTGAAATCAAATGTCAGAGGCTTAACTGACTGAGCCACCCAGGAACACCTAGACACTCCTACGTTTTGATCTTTGCAAGAACTCCCTTGAAGAGGGCATTATTTTCTTCAACTTACAAATGAAAAGAATGTCTTTTTATACAAATAGGAAAAGCAAGGCACTGAAAGTGACCATTGGATGCCCAGCAATGGTGAGGTGAGGTGGGGAAAGGTGCATAAAAGGGAACACAGTGTTCTGAAGAACAAATTTTCCTCTTTCATAACTTGCCGTGGGCTGGCTATGATGGTTGTTGGGGCTGGGGGAGGAGAAGGGAAAGATCAGAATTAGGGAGGGAAACTGATGAGATCAGGGGAAGGGCTAAATGTGAGAGAGGAGAGAAAGAAAAGTAGCAAAGAAACGGGTGTGAGGAGGAATGAGAGAAGAGCTCAGCTTTGCAGCAATAGATATTCATATCCATCGGTGGTGAATTTCCCTTTATGCTCTATCTGAACAGAATAAATTCAGTAGGATGTCATAACTGAAATTCAGCAAAAATATTGTGCATGGTCTGGAATTGGTTTTAAAAAAAATCAGAACAGTCTCGGAGAGATTCTTTATTTTTCTGACTTAAAAAAAGTTGCAGATAAATGTGCTTCTGATCAGAGGGGAAGCAAGGAGAGGGCGTTGGGCCAAACATATGTAGGCAGGTGCTGTACAACTTCTCCACACAGCTCTGCCAAAGCACCCCGTGGGTGACCTTGGCATTTAATGGGAAATGTGTGTTTCTCTGTGCACACATCAGGAGGAGGATGCAACCTCCTAGCCAATCTGGATTTGATATCAAGACTATATGTGAGCACATCACTGTGAAGGTGTCAGAATGGGCAATTCCCTTTTCATGTTTTGTTCTGCCCCACGCCTCTACCCAAACTCACTCTAATGCCCTGGTTGTGGTTTATCCAGCAACAAAGGATGGGAGCCTTTTTATCTCCTAGAGTGATGAGGCTGCCGAGCATCAGTGTTGGTGGAGTTTGAAAAAATAAGAGAGAATAACTCTGCCTCCTGGCCCAATCCCCTATCCTTAGAATAAGCAAGATTTGCTGATTTGTCCCTCAACTTTCTGTGGTTAGCAAATATAAGGCCAGAGGAATGAAGCATAATGAGGTGGAGTGCATTTATATTGTCTGAGAATAGGTATGGGGGAGGGTCTCATCTTCAGCCAGAGTGGGTGTCTTAGTTTCCAATGGCTGCTCTAACAAATTACCATAAATTTTGGTGGCTTAAAACAGCAGAAGTTGACCTCTTACAGTTTTGGAGACAAAAAGTTCAAAACAAGGTGTCAGGTACTATGCTCCTTCTGAGACTCTGGGTAGAATCCTTCCTTGCCTCTTCCTAGCTTCTGGTGGTGGTCATCATCCATCCTTGACATTCATCATCACATGGTGTTCTCTGTCACTGCCCTCACATGGTTTTTGCCTCTTCTTATAAGGATGGCAGACATATTGGGCTAGGGCCCACTTTAATGGCCTCATCTTAATTTGATTACATCTGCACAGACCCATTTTCCAATTAAGGTCACATTTCAGGTACCACAGAGTAGGACTTCAACATCTATTTTTTTGGTGACACATTTCAGCCTATAACAGCAAGTGTTCAGGTCTGATGTGCTGGTGGGGCAGGTGCTACTGTAGGGCCTAACTATTCTTGCTGATTGGCATGGGGTAGGGGTGGGGGGCAAGAAGGGAGAAAGGACAGGGTCAGTGCAGGTCTGTTGCAGTCCCTGGCTCACCCCAAGGAGACAAGTTTGAGACCAGCAGAGAAGGGCCACAGACTGAACTGTCAGGAAACTCTGGGGGGGGTGGGCTCAGGCCACAGACAGTCACTGCTCTGGGGCCCAAGTGATACAGCATGCAGAGAGGGAGAGGACGAGAGACTTTCTTTACTTTTTCAAAAAATACAGTGTGGCTTTGGCACATTGAGAACCCCAGGGACACACAGCACTTCTTGGCAACTTAAGGGCTGACATTCTTAAGTGTGCTGGGGGAGAGTAGAGATGTTAATGGAGACAAATGGCAGTGGCAAGATGAGGCCTTCTCAAGATAGTTGGGATAGGAGTAGAAGGGCAAGAGAAAGCGATAAGCCCCAAGGACTCTCAGATTGCTGCTTTTCAGAAGAGTGGCCACATAGACAACTGTGTGAACTGGGAGAGTAGCAGGAGTCCCCTGCATTGCTGGGACTTCTCAAGCGTCATGGTCCTCTCCTCTTTAGAGACATGTGCAGTGTGAGTAGGACAACCCCTTTCAGTGCTGACCTTAATAATAGGGGGCAGTGGGTCTATAGGGCAATAATCTTTTTTTTTAATTTTTTAATGTTTATCTATTTTTGAGAGAGAGACAGAGCGTGAGCAGAGGAGGGGCAGAGAGAGGGGGAGACACAGAATCTGAAGCAGGCTCAGGGTTCCAAGCTATCAGCACAGAGCCTGATGCAGGGCTTGAACTCACAAAGTGTGAGATCATGACGTGACCTGACATCAGACGCTCAGCTGACTGAGCCACCCAGGCACCCCTATAGGGCAATTATCTTTTACTGAATTGAATTGATTTGGAGGTGGGCTATAGGTGACAGTGCAATTGTTTTGACTTCAGACTTAACTTTTATTTTTATTTAAAATGTTTTAATGTTTATTTTTGAGAGAGAGACAGAGCATGAGTGTGGGAGGGGCAGAGAGAGAGGGAGACACAGGATCCCAAGAAGGCACCAGGCTCTGAGCTGTCAGCACAGAGCCCCATGCGGAACTCAAACTCATGAACCATGAGATCATGACCTGAGCCGAAGTTGGACGTTTAACTGACTGAGCCCCAGATGCCCCAAACCTAGCTTGTTAAAATGTCCCTTTTTAGGCTAATTGAAATGATACAGATTTTGCCTTTGGACCAAGAGTCCCTCCAGAATAGTGTCCCCCTTTTTTTGAGACAATGCAAAGGCTGCAGGTAAATGCACAACAGCTGCTTGTACTGGTGGAGGGCCCTGGCTGGGGGAGGGAATGACCTTACCTGAAACACTGCTGATACTGGCAGGTTGATTAGAATAGCAAGTGATCACCATTGACACCAGAAATTTAAGTGATGAGGGTTCCATGGAGGACTTGGGGACTGGGAAAAGGGCCATTAGACACTTGCCTGAGTCCAACACCAAATTGAGGGCCGGGGAATAGAGGCTAGTGGGGGGTATGGTGGTGCTGAAAAGGGGTCTCAGGAAAGGGCACAAGAAGAACCAAAGATATGCTATGTCTACTTCTCAAGTATCTAGAAGCAATCTCTTTTATACCTGGAGGGAATAACTGGTGGGAGAATTCAGATCCATTTAGTGTCTCTTCCTGGTTGGTTACCATCCTTCTCTAGGAACCAGGCTGCCTGGCTCCCCTGAAAGATATTTGGCTCCAAATATGACATTAACAACACAGATACTATTATGGGCATTTCAGGGCCTCTCTGATTGCTACTCTAGAAGAATGCAAAGAGCTGAGCTCTCAGAGAGAGTCTTTGTGAAGGCCAGTGAAGTTTACCCCAGCTGTCCTAGGCAGGCACTGAGAGTGTCTGAGGCTAAGTCTGGCCCTGCATCTTTTCTAGTAATGCCATGCCATCATCTGGGATGCTGCGAACTTAGAGATGTATGGAGAAAAGGTCATCAGTGTTCAGTAAGCTTTTACTTGCAAGAGGCTAATAGCTTAGTGACATTCCATTCCGTTTATAAGTGACTAATGACCATTTTTTTTACTCAGCTTTATTTTAGTCTTGTTCAGCCATGCATGGTCCTTGGGACCTTCAATATTAAAACAGTGACGTTTTCTCTAAACATTGCATTTCTCATGAACTTACTCTTTGGTACTGACCTCTGTGACTTCATATTTTCTAAGTCTATAAACTTTATGAGCTGTTTGATAGCATTTACTCTTTCTAACTTTATCTTTCATTATGCCCTTCTTAAATCTTACAGCTATTTAGTAAGTTAGGGCTGATCCAGTTGAAGACATATTACTGGGCCCAGATTAGAACTTTTTCGAGTGGCAATAATTTGAAAATTATTAATTTACTTTTCTCTTTTGTCTTATGGAAATAGAAGCTTTGTCCTAATTAGCCTAAGGCATCTGTTTGTTTCGGGGAGAGGAAGGCTTGCTGCTGGCACAGTGCGAGGAGAGAGGAATATTCAGCTTCTTTCTCAGTCCAGGTCACTCAGGAAGACAGAGCTGCTACAAGGATGGTGGGAAGAGGGATTTAGTGTCAGAATTAGATCTGACACAAATGTGGGAGGAGCGGGGCAAAGGTTGGTCTAGGGGAAGGTTTTGGGACACCAAAGAGAGAACCCTTCCCAATGCACTGGTTGCTGGTGAACTAGTGAGGGCCTGCAGGGAAGCCCAAGAAAGCCAAGCACATGTGGCCACTGAAGCGAGACCATGAAGGGAACTCATGGAGAGGTCTATGGGAAGCTATTGACCTTGATAGCTGCTGTCCCGTAGGTCTGTGTCCAAGTGTCTGGTGGTACTGCTGATCAGCAACATCAGCAGTCTGGAAGACGAACATTACAATCTTTTCTCACTCTTCATTGGACAAAGGTATATTCTGTTGGAATTACTTCTTACTTACTCAAAGGTTGAATGGAGGGTAATCCAAAATCCTCTTGCTGATCAATTATTGCTAAGAGGAAGTCTTATGTTGAAGGAACAGTGCAGCTGGGAAGGAGATGTGAGATGAATGGCAGTGCAGGTGGACAGGGAATGGCCATTGCGACCCCTGCTTTGTCAGGATGTTGATTTGCTGTGGTTTGTTTTATAGTCCTGTTTGAGAGATTCCCAGTTCGCTTTTCCAGATACATAAATTCTCCACAGCACAAGATGAAACCATTTCATCACTCAAATCAGCCTTGTATCAAATATGCGAACTTTAGGTCTGACACCTGTCTTACATCGTCTCTGCTGAGTAAATTAAAATGAACAAGCAGAATAACAAGAAGGAAGTATCTTTATGACTTTTTAAGCTTAAAAGTCTGGGTTAGTTGTTTTATTCTTTTGTTCACTTTCAAGCTTATGGCCACCTCTACTTGGTTCATTCTCTCCTCTCTTTTTAGGGCTCCCATTATGCATGTGTTGTTATATTGATGGTATCTTACACATCTCATAGGCTCTGTTTATTTTTATTCATTTTTTTCTTTTTGTTCCTCAGACTGAATAAGCTCTATTTATCTGTCTTCAAGATCACTGATTCTTTGTTCTACCAGCTTAGGTCCATTGTTGAGCCACTCTAGTGATTATTTATTTCTTCAGCAATTGCACTTTTCACTCTGATATTTGTTTGGTTTTTAAGTTTATAGAATTCTACCTCTTTATTGATATTATTTATTTAATGAGATATAGTTGTCAGACAACTTCCCTTTAACTCCTTAGCTGTTTTAAAAATCTTTTTCTGATAAATCCACATATGGGACCACCTTAGGGACAATTTCTACTAACTGCTTTTTGTCCCTCTGTATATGGGCCACACTCCCCTGTTTCTTTGCATGTCATGTATACCGGTATTTTTCCCTAAATATTGGACATTTTAGATAATGTGGCAGCTCTGGAATCAGATTTCTAATACCCTACCCCTGGAGTTTGTTGTTGCCATTTTGTTATTGTTTGTTTAGTGACTTTTTGGACAAATTCTATAGAGTCTGTATTCCCTTCAGTATGTGGCCACTAAAGTTTATGCTTGTTTTTGTTTTTTAAATTAATTTATTAAAAACTTAATTTTTTATTTTTATTAAAAATTTTTTTATTTTTGAAAGAGAGAGAGAGAGAGAAAAGGTGAGGGGAAGAGAGAGAGGGAGACACAGAATCAAAGCAGGCTGAAAATAAACTCTTTAGATTTTTGCAAGCTTTTGCTTAATTTCCAAAATTACAAAAAAAAAAAGTTGATGTTAATATTTTTGCCAGTATTTTTGTGGTTTTGATGGAGCACTGGATTTATGGAGGTACTGATTCTGCTATTCCATAAGTCCTGCCTCCCCCTCTACTGGTTCCATTTTATAATATGTTTTGGTTGACGCAGGTTTCTTCATGGACAAAATAACCAGGAAGCATCATTTCTCAATCCAGTGAATTCAAATCACAAATCATATGCATCTCTGGTCAAATACTCTGTTTGCACTAAATTATAATTCCATGGAAAAAAAAAGGGTATATCCATAGTGAATATCCTTGGACTCAGGTCTTTTGTTTTCAGTGTCTAAGAATGTGGCAGTGGTATAAACATTCCAAACATTCTGGATGTTATTCACCAATATTAAGTTAAACAGAAAGAATTTAAAACAAATATTGCTGAGAGGGACTCTAACACTTACTGAGCATTTAGTACATGCCATTTCATAAGAAAAATATTATCTTAGGTATCTAATACATAGTAGTTAAGCAATGAATTCTTCTTTTGGGTTCCTGCACTGGAGGTAAGGGAGAATTACTGGACAAAAGAGTGCTTTGAGGCCACTTTAAGATACCACATTCCCTCAGCACAAGTCTTGCTTATTTCTATGTGTAACTGACAATGTTATATGTATATTCATGGTAAATAATAAACATTGAGTGAATATGTTAATACATATATACATTTAAGTTTTGTTCATTTTTGCTTTTGCAAGCACTGGTAAATTTGTTTTTGATCCCCTTTCTCTATTCGATCCTAAGTAATTTGCCTATTTCTTTTTAATTCGTAAGTGTTGTGGGTATAGGCCCATCCCTGTGAAACAACACGTGTTCAGAAAGTTGCTGACTTACTGACTGTCCACTTTGAAACCCAGTTTGAGACTGGGCTGTGCCATGCCTGTACCTTGAAAGAATTCCATCATAGTTCACAAAAAAATTATGTAATTCTTGTCTGTAAAAATTGAATTTACATTTTATGCTGAGATATCAGTACCTAAAATATGTCAAACATGAAGCAAAGGTGAAGCAAAGGTTTTTGTTCTTCTTTGCTATTTATAATAATCAAATTGTATGTACTTCCAGACCATGCACTTACCCAGAGGAAGCAGAAACTTCTAGTGTAGATTGAATACTACCTTCTGTCTGTCTTTCTTATCCCCTTCAGTTTAGCCTCACATACTGAAGTTATACATCACACTGAGACTAGATGATACAGCAGTGAGTTTGTGGGGAACTGAAGAGGGCTGGGGACAGAGCATATTGAGGTAGACTGGTGCCTGAATGAGGCAGAGAGCAGAGAATTTTAGGGTTTTTACTTTCTCTGTATTTCCAAATTGTGTGATAGTCTTTTCTATCTATCTTAATAGTGCAAAGGAACTTGAAAGAAAGTATGGAGGGAAGTCACTTCCAGATCAAATTCTTGCGTATGCTTTTTATGTCCTTCTTACTGTCATATCTCAGAGTAACTTTTAGGGACAGCAGTGAGGATTTACTTCTCTGAATGTGAATATTTGGCTGGTGCACTGCTGCTGAGGGAGCTAACAGTGAGTATCAGATTCAAAGCCCTGGGAGCTATGTACAAGTTCAAAAGTGAGCCTCATATTCTAGAAGGCTTTGGAGCTTCTTTGGATGACCCTGGTCATAGTCCCTTTTCTGGGCTGGAGGCTGGAGGACAGACTACAGTCTGGAACTAGTGCAGACCTGCTCTGGATCTGGGCTGGGGCCTGCTGGAAAATCTAATTCTAGCCATCCCCGGGATTGTTTGTCGGCATAGGTGATGGAAAGGATATAATATAACTTATTAAGTCATGCTGAAATCCCGTGTGAACGTTTACATTTAAAATTTTAACTGGCAAAATTAGAAACAAAGGATTAGCATGTCTTTTCAAGCTCTTCAGGTGACAGCTTGTCTGTCATGTATATAGAGATAAATATTAGGTTAAGCACAGAATTGTTAGATGTTTCAGAACTGTTTACAGGAGTGATATATGTTAAAAGTCCAGGTTGTTTCCACATTTGTAGTTGTGGCCCCTCTTATCTCCTTGCTGCATTATGTGGAGAGTGAGTGAGACCAAGAACTTAAGGATAAACAAAAATCTTAAGGATAGATGGGAATCCTAGCTTTAACTTTATAATTTAGGCTCCTGACCTCCTTAGCTCCTGTGCTCCCCACCCTACCCCAGGCCTGTTGACTTCTGGGAATGTCATGTTCTCATTACACAAAATCTTTGAGATCATGAGTTATTTGTCTGAGTCTGGAGTGGAAGAGATAACCCTGGGAGGGTAAGACCTGTTGACTTAGTTAACAGGATTTTGTTCTCTTAAGTTTATCCTTGTCTCGTAGTTAACAGTATTTCTGTGTATTTCCTTTTTTTTAAAAATTTTTTAACGTTTATTTATTTTTGAGACAGAGAGAGACAGAGCATGAATGGGGGAGAGTCAGAGAGAGGGAGACACAGAATCTGAAACAGGCTCCAGGCTCTGAGCTGTCAGCACAGAGCCCAACGCGGGGCTCGAACTCACGGACCGCGAGATCATGACATGAGCCGAAGTCGGCCACTTAACCAACTGAGCCACCCAGGCGCCCCCTCTGTGTATTTCTTTATGCTAGTTTGGACTTCCCTCAGCAAAGGTGTGCTGCTGTGGGTGAAGAATACAGCTGGTCAGGATTTGGGGCCATGAGTAGATATGATTCCTTTGGCACCTTCCGTGCGGTTCTACTCCAGAATTTCTTTTTTGATACATTTTTTCTCAGGGTGGGGTGTCTAAATCTGGGCACTGGGGAAAGTGGTGGAGATTCAGTCATTGTTGCAGCAGGATCTCCCCTTTGCTTTGCTGGTGTTGGGGGCCTCTCATTCATGGCTTTCATGATGCACTTTAGTCTGGAGTTGTGGGGACACACGAGGATCATTCTGCTACTTCCACCATCTTTTGGAAAGCTGGTTGGCACCTTTTCTGGGTAATTAGTCGGCCCAGGAAGGGGGCACCATGGGGATATGTGATGTTGTGGCCTTGTGGGGGCTCATATGCTGTGCAGCGTCTTTGGGAGATCCGAGGAGGAGGCCACATCATCTGCTTCCCTGAACTCATTCCAGTTGTAGCTTGAGGGTGGCTGCAAGAAGTCTCCATCTTAACAAACAAGATAAGGTGATGTCTGTTCACACCAAGGACAAATAAACAGAGATGACTTACTTAGCAGAGGGGATAAGCAATAGGGTTTGTTTGACTTCACATAGGTAAAGTAGAGAACTGAGTCAAGAACTAGAAAAGCATTTTTTCACTAATTGCCCGGTGTTTCCCATTACATTTACCAGACCATCTTGCTAGGTACAGCAAGAAAATGTATATACATCATTGTTCATTATTTACTAAGCTTTGTATTTGTGGTATGTGAAGGAAACTTTAACATGGGAGTTGGCATTTTGTGGAGTAAAGCTTGTAAGTCTTTGATTTGATTGAGACATCAGATAGGCTAGCATTAATATCAAACCTTTTCTTGTATGTATTCAATATCTTTCAGTTCAATTTCTTTTGAATTTCGATAAGCTGGTGGTTTGTAATATAGGAGGCTATCCAGTGGAGAAAAAGCAAGGCTTAACTTGATAGACAACTCAGGAAACTCAGGTAGAATAGAAAATTGTTTATATCACCTGAAGCCCACAGAAACTGAAACTCATACTTAGAGTCTAGGGCAGCTTTCTGTATTATGTGGAAAATGTGAAAAATAAGAAATTGAAAATGAGCTGAAAGCAATGTTAATTTTGTGTCCTGACAAAATTGTAGGTTTGACTGTAATTTAGTCTCATGACCTCTGCTAACTCCTGTCAATGGATTAATCTTTTCTCTTTGCTCCCTTAGCATGTTTGGCCATCTCTGTAATATCATTTACCACACTTTAGGGCAACTTATCCATCTGCGTGTTGTTCTTCCCACTATATTTTTAGGGCTTGGGTCTTAGCCAGCACTTAACACAGAGCCAGGCCTCAGGAAGTGCTCGATAAATGTTTGGTGAGTGGAGTTGTGTTAGTGGCCGCCCACACATAAATAAAACCTCTTTCCTCTCTTGGTTTTGTATTCTTCAGGCCTCCTGCTGTCTTGCAGCCTGCTCATTCCACAAGTGCCTGTTGTTTTAATTACTCCATCAAAATAACTGCAATCATCACATTCCTTTCTGATCTTTACCTATTGTTTTCATTCCCACTGAAATGCTAAAATTAGAGCTGGAGAGGACTTAGAAGTTTCTAGATATTTCTCCTTTTGCTTACTCATTGGAATCTTCTCCTTTGGATGTTAAATATTTATTGGAACCATATCCCCATTGTGCTTTCTGTCCAGTCAGAACCAAGTATAGTGTATGACAAAATCCTATGTTCAGAGTCCACTGGGAAGGAAATCTGGGTTTTGACACATTATAGATGCTATAGTGAGCAGACAGTAAGTAGCTACTCTAGGCTATGAAGCCAATTAATAGCAAAGCCAACACAACCAGTACACTTGAAAGTTCTCAGGTTAGTGTGTTATTCTGGGGCCTTAAAGATCTCCCTAACTATCCTTAGAAAACCACAAGAAAGGAAGGAAGGAAGGAAGGAAGGAAGGAAGGAAGGAAGGAAGGAAGGAAGGAGGAAGGAAGGCATGAAGGAAGGAAGGGAGGGAAAGAGAAAGGGAGGAAGGAAGGAAGGAACCAGATCTGTATTCAATAGTTTGGTTTTCCAAAATATTATCAGTTTCATCCCGTTGTAGGATGTCTGCCAAACCTGGGGTTTGTGCAGAGGGAAAGAGATCTTACTATGGTGCTTCTTGAGACTGGCAAATCTGGATGCTTCATTTTTGCAGAGATCTGGAACTTTTGCTTCCGGAGTTGTATGCTTCATATCATCGTGTTTTATATCCTATTCTTCCTCTGTAAACATTAAGTAACCATTTGTGAAATTGCTAAAATAGTAAAATGTCATGTTTTGTATTTTGTAGCTGAGTTAGAAAAAGAAGTTTCTAGTTGACTACTAGCTTTTTGCTTTTTCATTCTTAAAAGAAACTATGGCTGTAATTCTTCTTTTGATGCTGCTAGCTGGATGAAATATTTTAGTAGCCAACTTCACATTTGAACGTTTTTTCAAAAGCAAATTTATTCACTGGGCTCTCCATAGACAGTTAAATTACACATTATAAAAAAATAGGTTTCTCTACATTTTAGGGGAAAAAAAGTGTCAGCGTTGACTGCATAGATCTTTAACCATCAGATCATTTGGGAATTTGCAGCGTCACATGCATTTCAGCAAGGCGTTCAAACAGTCTCTCAGGATTTCAAACACTCCTGGTTATGAAAACAAATTTTCATCTTTATTTTTCCAAGCTGTCTTCTTATATATAGCACTTCAGAAAACTCACCATTACGGGTTTTACGGCCTGATTGCTTAAGAGTTAATTGGTTCAGCACCTGGGCAGGAAGCTATTTTGGCAGAAACTCTGTTTTCTTCAAGTTCTAGCCATAAAATTCTGGATAGTGAATTGTAATCAGGCACTCCTTTTTTACTACAGAGCACACAAGAATACTAATGTGTTCACTGAAGGAATTGCAGAGCCCTCATTTGGAATATGGAAATCATTTCTCGGTTAGAACAGCCTTAAAGGAGCACATGTCTTACTGGATTTGGGGTCTACATTTTTAATACTTATTTATAACATATCAGTTAATCTTCTATACTTTCTTCTTACTACAGATTCCCCCTGAATGTATAATTTCATGCCCTTAGATAAGAGAGGGGCTTGACGCCTTGGCTTTTTCTCTAATTCTCCTAGGTTGTTCAAGTGGAAATGAGAGATCATTGACTAGT
Organism: Prionailurus bengalensis; assembly: GCF_016509475.1. Taxonomy (NCBI): domain Eukaryota; kingdom Metazoa; phylum Chordata; class Mammalia; order Carnivora; family Felidae; genus Prionailurus; species Prionailurus bengalensis. Next base: position 76,403,379 of record NC_057349.1, on the reverse strand, counting down.
GTATTTTTTTAAATATGAAATTTATTGTCAAGTTGGTTTCCATACAATGCCCAGTGCTCATCCCGACAGGTGCCCTCCTCAATGTGACTAGTGTATTTTCAATAAGGCCACCCCTGACAAGTTTCCTATCTGTGCTTCTCAGCACCTTCCATGTTGTTGTCACATCTTTTATACAATGTCTGCATTAATATATGACAGCGAGAATTTGTAAGATGGTAGTGTTCACAGCACACTTCTCCATACTCCCAATCTGAGAATGAGAAGTTGAATTGCTAGTTCAGTAGTTAGTGTGGGAAGAGCTGCAGAGGTGCAGGAAGGAGGCAGGAGAGGCATGGAGACTGAGTAAGTGTTTTTGAGATCCTCATTATGGTTTTCTGTCAATTATGATCCTCGTTGTGGTTTTCTAGAAATACAGCAAAAAATGGAATTCCTTTTAAATTACTTTTGGCTAATGAACTGTGTTTCTTGATTTCGTTATAGCTCCAAGACTGAACGTGTGGGGCCAGGTTCTGTTAGGGTTATATGTTTGTCCTAACAAAAGACAATTTCCTACATATACTTAGCTTTCCCATAATTCTTTGTCCACGCGGGCCCTTTGACTCCTGTTCTTTAAAAAGAACAGAGCATTGGCAGGTTGCACATAAGAATTCTGCAGAGCTCTGTGTGTTTATCTAAGCTCCAATAGGAACACTTGTTTTCCCAGCTTATGTAAAAGAATATTACTTTGACCTCTGAAGTCCACTGTATACTGTTTTCTAATCTCATTGCCCTTTCCTCCCTTTCACAGGTGAGCATGATTCTCAACTGTTTTTTAGTCTTTTCTTTTCTTTATAGTTTCACCACATTTTTTGCTCCTAAACAATATATTTAATTTGCATATTTGGGAAATTTATGTAAGTGAATCATGTGGGTGTATGTCCTTCTGAGACTTGTCTTTTCTACTTAACATTATGCTTCTGTGACTTATGGACACTGTTGCTTGTGGCTGAAATTCACTCACCTTCACTATGTATATTTCTCCATATGATTATATCACAGTTTATTTATCATTTCTGTTTATGAGTGCTGAGAAAGGGTACATGAGAGGTGAATATTCTAACATTTTGCCTGACTGAAAATATCTATTTACCCTTATACCTGATTGATATTTGAACATAGATTTTCATTTGGAAATAATTTTTCCTCAGAATTTTGAAGGCATTGCCCTAATGTCTTCAACCTCTAGTGATGCCACTGAGAATCCAGATATCATTCAGATTCATCCTCCTTTGTAGAAAACCTGTTTTAACTGTTTAGAAGGTAATTCCCCTTGATCACAGGGTTTCAAAATTTCATAATGATGTGTTTGGGTACATTTATTTTCATCCATTGTGATGGGCATTTGATGGGATCTTGGCCTTTGGGAACTCATTCTTTCAGTTCTAGGAAACTTTCTTGAATGACATCTTCAGTGATTCCTTTATTTCTGTTTTTCCTCCTCAAACTTTTCCTTGGTTGTAGGATTTTCTAGGATAGTCTTGAAATTGTTTTATCTTTTCTTTGCCATTTTCTGTCTTTTCATATTTTTGATATAGTCTCTGGGAAATTTTTCTCAAATTTTTCTACTGAGGCTTTTACTGAGTTTGTCATTTGTACTGCTGTGTTGTTGGCTTTCAAGAGTCTTGTCTTATTTTCTGAATGTTTCTTTTTAAAATTTAAAAGATAGTTTCCTTTTCTTGTTTCATAGTTATAATATCTTTCCTTATCTTTTTATGATAATTATATTTTCCTTTCTCTCTGCATAGTCTTTATTTTTAACTAGTTTCTTTTGTCCTGGGTGGGGACCTTACTTTAAAGCTAGAGACCTTCCCCAGATGTTGGTGGATCTGTGTCTGCCTATGCATATATGAGAGTGGGGGTCTGAAAGGCCAGTTGTACTCATGGGTGGGTCTTATGGGACAGGCTTCAGTGCAGGATGACTGTTTTATTTCCTTGGGGAATCCTGATGTTTGTATCTTGAGGTTTTTTTTTTTTCCTATTGAGATGGTTAGATTCCCCAGAGAAGACTTCAATCTAGAGCTTATATACCTGATTGCCAGCATCCTGGGAGGCAAGTGGAGAAAGAAAGTGGAGAGTTCCAGCATTCAGTATGTAAAGTTTTATTTAATCTTTGTTTTTATTCGGTGTTACTGGCTTTTAATTATGCCTAGTGTTCTTTAGTCCAGAAATTTGTTTTACCTTCTCCAAATAATAAAATTCCAGTCTACTTTTGACATGAGGGAAAAGATGGGGGTGAATATTTTTTAAATGGACATTCAGCCAACCCTCCAGTTTTTGGCCTCCACTGCCACTTTCCAGAAATACCTGGTATCTCCATTCTTGAGCCTTTTGGGTGTTCTGCAGTGTAAATTGAATTGAGTCATGGATATCTCATCTGGCTTAGACCTTTCCTGGGTCAATTACCTATCACGAATTCTGCTTTCTGACTTACAGGTTTTTCTTGATCTTATCTGTCATCTTACCTTTTCTCCTCTTCCTCCTCATCCCTCTTTCTTTCTCCTCCTCTTCTGCCTCTTCCTCCTCCTCCTTCTAGATTTTATGGCAAAAGAATCATTAAAGGTTTCATGGAGAGGGTGTTGGTATTTGTTTATACTAGACTTAAGAACATATAGTCTCATACTGCTTTGGAGTTCTGGACTTAGAGGGTCAATGATGATAATTAATATGGCAATTGGTGATTTTGTTTCTTTACCTTTTTTTCCTAAATATTAGGTTAAAAAAAACTCTATGTGTTCAATAAAGGGCAAAACAACAAATAAAACCATAACTCTATGTAAACAAAAGAATGGTTGCTGCTAAATCAAGAACCACAGAGCATATCCTTCCAATAAATTAAATGGTCAAGAACAGCCCTTGAAAAAAGTTGCATAAGTTTTGCTTAATCTATTTCCCTTAGTATTTCACTTCCATTTAACACTAACTGGGACATAGAGATTCTATTGGAGTTGTTTCTTTTATTTTTGATGATACTGATTAGAAAAGGCAAAAAGGAGGAAAGGAATAAATATTTCTATAGGTAACTTAAATCCTATAAATAGGCAAAAGCCATAATTTATTGTTCAATGCAATGCTTTTTAACATGGACAGTAAAACAAATGGGAAAAAAATATTCTGTCTCAGACATCTAGCATGTAAAGATGGTATCCATTTTTTAGTTTTCAAATTTTAAAGTGGAATTATAAAGGAGGAAAGTGTCCCAAGAGTCAAAGGAACAAAACCTGCAGAATTTCAATTGAAGGGCGAGGTGGGGGTAAACTCTGCAGTTGAAAAGCAGTTCTGGATAAAAGAATAAGAAAATTCTCTAGGGATCAAATCAGCTGTGGGCCAAATTTTAATCTCGATTCTTTTCCAAGTTGAGAAGTTCCCTGTTGCACATGTGCCTTGAATGTTAGAATTGAAACCCTTTCTTTGCCTGCCAAATCTCTGCCTGCCTGATTTTAATGATCAAGCTGTAGAGAAGCTCCAGTTATGATGGTTTTAAAAGAAAAGATGGAAAACCAGTAAAGAGATTTGCTAAGCAAAGAGGGAGTCAGGAAGGGAAAGTTATTTTAACCTCACAGTCTATAGAAAATAAACCATATACCTTGGTTTTTGGCTAGTTTACAGCTGGTGAAAGGATCTGGAATATTGTTGAGACAATGGGAGGTGATGTGGTGGGAAGGCTGTGTAGTGAGAGAGGTACTAAAGGAACCCGGGGTCTTTTTCATGAATATGCTTTTCTCTGGTTCCTGCCAGGGCTGGAGATGTGGCTTTCACCTCTAATTCACTAAGGTGTCTGTGCCACCTTGGCAAACCAGGCGACTGCACTGCCTCTTAGGTACCCCAGGCTGTCCAAACATGATCTAAAAATGTTAAGAGCCCAGCAATTCAGAATTTGGTACCTTGAAAGAGAAATGGGCTTCAGAATTTCTTGAACTGATGCCTTGTACCATCAGTTGACTCTGTAACTTCCCATGTGTTTCGGCCTTGCTTCCCTTTTGAGATCATTAGGAACTTGAGGCAGAAGTCACATTATCATTCATTCACCCAGCAATTGTTTACTAAGAATCTGTGATATAGTAGTCACTTTGCTAATGTGGAAAGATTTAAAGAGAACTAGCGAAGTCAAGGAGTTTGGATTATATTTTTTAGTGTTTTGCCATTTATAAATGATTTTTCTTATATATAACCATTAACTATTTTAATCCCTAATAATAATTATGATATATAGTTGATCTTCATTACTTGTAGATTTCATATTTGTTAATTTGCCTACATGCTGAAATTTAATTGTAAACCCCAAATCAATAGTCGGAGTGCTTTTGTGGACATTCATGTACATGTGTGCTCAGGGCAGTGAAAAATCTGAGTGCCTATCAAGTTCATTCCCAGCTGAGTCGAACAAGGTGACTCTTTGCCATCTTATTTAGCTCTCATGCTGTCAATGAGTGTCCTTTTGAGGGTCTATTTAGTGCCATGTGTTTTGGATTTTGTGCTTTTTGATGGCAATTTCATTTAAAAAATATTTTTAATGTTTATTTACTTTTGAGAGAGAGAGAGAGAGAGACAGAATGTGAGCAGGAGAGGGGCAGAAAGAGGGAGACAGAGAATCTGAAGCAGGCTCCAGGTTCTGAGCTATCAGCACAGAGCCCGACATAGGGCTCGAACTGATGAGCCGTGAATTCGTGACCTGAGCCGAGGTCGGATGCTTAACGGACTGAGCCACCCAGGTGCCCCATGTGATTTCGTTTTTAAAATGATTCCCCCCCCCCAAAAACAAATAAATAAATAAAAATAAAATGATTCCCAAGTGTAGCGCTGAAGTGCTGTGTAGTGTTCATAAGTGCAAGAAAGCCATGATGTGCCTTACAGGGAAAATATGTTAAGTTAGGTAAGCTTCATTCAAGCATGAGTTGTAATACTATTCATGAGTCAACAATATATATTAAATAAGGTGTTTTTAAGCATAAGCCACATAAACCAAGGTATGTACTGAGGAGTTGGTTAAAATGTGACTGGGGATTTTCTGGAACCTAACCCTGTATTTTCCCTAGGAACAATAAGTTAGTATTAGCTTAATTCAGTATTCAGGGTGATTTTATAGAACACAATTACCCTGGATAACAATAATTGACTATACATATTACCCTTATTCTCATTTTACAGATGATGTAATTGAGGCTCAAAGAATAAATAATTTATTTAAGAATGTCACTTTTATAGTAGAGATGAGGCCCTAACCATATCCTCTGATTCTAAATATGATTTCCTCACCATAGTACATTGCTAAAATATATTTATATTCACCAAATGCATATCCCAAGGTAAACCTTCCAATACTGGTGGAATAAAACATGTGAAAACTTTTTGGACTGTTTACCATGGTAAGGAATATCTTTTGATATAGGTTCAGTGCCATCAGGAATGTAAAATGTACCTGCAAAAATTTTATTTTTGGAAATATATCTGTGTGTATGGAGAGAGGTAAGAGGGAGCAATGTACCCAGTTGTCCTCTTGAGCTATTTTGATCCTGATATGTTGCTCTGTGCAGAATCTAGTCAGCTTCCCCCACTGCAGCCCCTTAGCTCCTGTGCACTAGCAGCATAAGAGCAGGTATAGCCATAACTCATGGATAGTCAAGGTTTTGAGATTGGTTGTGGAATTTCAGAGGATGATTGTCATGGGGGCATTCATGGGCAGGCAGGGACACTCAGGGAGCCTGCGTTGGGGGATGGGTGAAACAGGTGATAGGGATTAAGAGAACACTTGACATGATGAGCACTAAGTAATGTATAGAATTGTTGATTCACTATATTGTACACCTGAAACTAATATAGCACTGTATATTAACTATACTGGAATTAAAACATAAACTTAATTAAAAAAGAAAGAAATGAGATGGCCTTCTGTCATTCCAGAATGGTTTAAGGTGCTGTTGGACCTGATATTGGCTGTGGAGGTGGTGGAGCTTTATAAGACCTTTGTGATTCCTTTCAGTGTACTAAGTTGACGACTTGTACTTCTGTCTTAGTACACCAGTCCCTGTCTTGTGGACCCTTCCATTCACTCGTTACTTTTCATGGAGGAAAACTGCTAGAACTTGAAGGAAGTGGATAGTTTCTCAGTTTAACTCATTTTCCCCTGGAGTCCATCTAATTCAGACATTTGTTAGCTGCTTATGGACTTTCATAACAGAATCTATTTTATGAATAAAGAGTATTCCAAAAGGTCATGTGTAAATTAGTGGTCTGGAACCTTTACTAATTTATTGATATGATGCTATAAATGGCGTTTCAGGTTTTAGACAAGCCCAATCAAATACATTTAATGCCAGCCACTAGTAAATACAAAATGTTTTTTTTATTATTATTATGTGTTCTAGGTGGTAGAAATTGGGAGCATACAGTAAGGGGAATAGGAAGGAGACAGAAAGTTTCTTTATCCTTTACAGTGTGTGGATTGACTCCAGTGAGTTTCCAAATTGTTATGCTTTTTGGGGAGTCACTTTCCTATCACCTTTTGTACATCCCAGCTTATTCCCCAGGTCTCTTATCTTTGGGGCTCTTGGGCTGCAGCAATTACATATTTTTCCTTTCCGTGAAATTACAAGTTTGCCATTGAACATCCTAAGGGCAGCTAATGCCAAGTAGATACTAACAGGAAAATAATCTGATTGAATTTCTTACACTAACATACCCATGATTGGTAGTTAACTTTCTAGTGGTAAAATATTTTTAAAGAAGGGTCAAGCAAATATTTAATCAGCAGAATTCCAGGGAGTTTAAGAAAGTGAAAATGTACACTTAAGCAGAGTTGGGAGAGATAAGAATACTTTGGGTAGGAAAAACACTATGAAATATACCAGTCTATCCTTCAGCACAGACGTTGAAGCCTTGCTTCTAAAACTGGGCACCCATATATCAGCCTAGGCGGGGGATGTGGTGTATCTCCCTGGAGTGTCAATTATCCTTACAGTAACTAATTTAAAATATATCAATGTTAAAACAAATACAGAAATATTAGTTATAGAGTGCTGACTCATTTGAATTAAACTTAGACTTTAGTCACATTTCCTGCTCACAGTGGGCCATTTTGGGCTAGGCTCTCAAACCCTTGTTGGGAGACTGGTTTACAGCCTGTGCTCCCCTGGATCCTCAGAAGAAACATTTGAGAAACCACATAGAATTTTTCCTGTATTTCACAGTTTCTTTGTTGTATGATCTCATAGTTTCTCTAAAGGTTCCATGTTTTCCCCAAAGCTAGGATAGGGGAAGAGGGCAGGCGGTAGAGCACTTTGACTTTAATGTTTGCAAGTTTGCAAGTATTTTAAAATCTTCCAAAATTTCTTCCATTTCAATAAACTCATCTCAGAGCTTTTCTTGAGGGAATGTCATTAAAATAAGTAGAAGATGGGAGAGTACCTCATGTTATTGTTGATAATACATTGGAAGGTTTTGGGGTAGATTAAAAGAGAGAGAGAAAGAGTTTGTCTTTTCCCTCATTTCTTTAAAGCACTAGATAAAATCAATAATCTTTCATTAATGTAAGAAAATTCTAAGGACAAAACTTTTGTGGGTAGTAGAGTGGCTTGTCAGAGGAAGATATTTGACCTCTGACTAAAGTTGATGGAATACAGGGCTGGTTTGTAAATGCCTTAACTATACTATGATCTTAAATCTAGGTAGGAAGAGAAGTGGGATTTCGTTCTTTTCTTCCTTTCTTCTAAAAACAAAAAGGATTAAATCTCTTAATCTAGGCTTAGTGTAGAACCCAAACCACACGGTGTAATCAAGAACAGGAAATTCGTCCATGTGGATATCTCTATGGGTCTTCTATTTTCAGTATTAAAAACAGACCTGCTCTCAATGAGCCTATAGTGGACCTTTATTAAGGCGGATATTTCCAGTTTGGCTAAAGCCTATCCCTGTGGTACTGAAAAACTCGAAGAAGTGCGTGCACAGGTCACAGTTAATAAGGGATAGGAAAGGGGAGAATTAATTACCTGTTTTTGTATATTAGAGAACACAGTCGTTTCCGTTACTTCCTTCATTCAGCCATTTGTCTCTCATTGCTTTTTCTATATCAGGAGGTTTGGCGGGGTCAGGCCCAAGTAAGGAATGTGTGAAATTCACAGCTCCTATACAGCAATCCAGATTTTTAAAATCGAGGGGGAAAACCCTGAGGTTTTATGCATTCATCCATTGATCTTAGAGTCCCCCAAGGGCAGGTTTTTTTGTTGTTTAAACAAAACTTGGCCCATTATCCAATTTCTAACTGCAGCACTTAGTTGGCTATATAGGCCCAAATTAAAACTTAGACATGTCTTATGAAGATTTGAATGCCTATTTTAGACAGTTAAATTTTGAAGGTCTTCTCTATTCTGGAATGATAATATATGAATGACTGGGGAAAGAAGAAGGGAGGGAGAATGAATAGTTTTGACTCATCTATTATAAAGTTAATCATAAAAGACCCCCAAAGATTATTTGTGCCACTGTGAATATGACTCTCAATTTCCCACATTTATTTTTCTCATTGGTTTTATTTTTGAGAGGGGACTGGGGCTAGTGAATTCTTCAGGCAATTTTTGCCATCTTGCCTTGTACACTGTTGGGTGGTCACAGTACAAAGTGCACAGATAGGCCTTTAAGGATGGCAGCCTTTAGAGATGGTGTACATGGTAATCACAATTGTTCATGCTCAGGACGCACAGTCTAAGTCCTAATAAACAACATGAACAATGCTTCCTGACTATCCTCAGTCATTTTCAGTTTGCATACCAGTGAGACTAGTGGTAGAAGCCACTGCCTCACTCAAAAGCAGTGATATTGTTATAAAACCCTTGGTGCTCTCACCTAAAAAGATTTCAAATGAATATGGTGGGTTGCTGTTGTTACCATATTGAAATACAAATGTTCCTAGAAAAAGTTCATATTGAACACATATAAAAGAGATGGAGTGAAAAATTCCCCAAAGCAACTCAAGATATTCTATGTCCTTGGAATCTGGCCATTTTTCTTTCCTGATATTTGCTACCAAAATTAGAGATAGAGCAAGTTATTGGAAGAGATTCCAGTGGGACACTGATGGTATCATCATTCACCATCTTCTGATGGAGTTGCTCAGTATGGAGGGGTCCACTGTGAATCACAAGGTGCCATACTGGTGCAAACACTGGTTTGCAGTCAGTATTGCAAACATGTTCACCCCTCTGTCAAGGAATAGGAGAGGAGCCAACTGAAAAGAAACTTTGATTTAGGAGCCACAGAATGCTACAGTCTCTCAGCAATAGCATAAGATGCATGATTCTTTCCTAGTTAGTGTCCTACTCCATCTCATAGCAAAAAGAAGAATCATTAAGCCACAATTGTATTTCTTGAAAAGAACCCTGAAGTTTGAGTCTCCCTAGCTCAGTGAAAGACTTCCTGGGACTTGTATCTCTAGCTCTTTATGTGTGTCCCTTTGTAGCTCTGTCTTGCAACAGAAGGTTGTTGAAAATGTCTCAGGAGGATCTGAATATAGGTCACAAATTCCTAACAGTCTGGTTCTATTTCTTGTAAATTTATGTTATATTAATGTAATTTTGTATTTTCCACCCAGGGCTAGACAAGTTGAAATCCAAAAATACATCCTAAAGGAACAGTTCTCCAGGATTGCAAGTGAGTTTTCATTGTGTCTTATAGATGGTCTTGAAGCTGTAGAAGAACAAATTGAGTATATTTTCCCAGGTCCCAGCCTCACCTCTTTGTGTGTTCAGCTAAGCACCATGCATATTAACTACATCTCAGAAGACTACCTTCACCCAGTGCAAGAGTAGACTGCTTCCATCTGCCTTAGCGCATTTGTGGTTCTTGGACACTGCTGACCCATCTCTACACAGATAACGATGACCACTCCCAGAAGCACGCTGCCAGCTCTTTTTTGCTTCCAGTGCAGTTCCTTTGCCTTATGCTATTTGCAAAATGCATTTAGAATTGACCTTCAGATGTGAGCTGACAGTAAAGAAGGATTTACATGGTGTGTGTGTTCAAGTTGGGTCTCCTTCTCTACTGCCATATCCTGCCTTACGTGTGAGTCACGGTCTCCGATTCCATACAAAGCACCCTTTTCCTGAGATTTGAATCGGACTCTCGGGTTCATTTTCCTTGTTAAATTTATGTTCTGCTTGTTTCCTTGCTTCTACCCAAAGTCTGGAGATATATGACTGCTCAAGAAATGCCTTTCCAGGAGAGATGCCGGCTTTAAGCTATGTGTGTGCCAAAGGAGTATTGTTTTTCCCAGTTACTTTGCCCGCCTGATGGTCAACACCTGATTCTTTTTGAAACTTTGAAGAAGGTTTATAGTGGTGGGAAGAGGATATGTAGAGTTTTATTCTTTTGTGAACAAAACATTAGAAACTCTGTGCCAAGTTGCTGAGTTCTGAACCTATCAGGGGAGATGAGCACAGAGATGAGAAAACAAGGAGGGGATGAGGGGACCAGTCTTGCCCTGAATGTCTCATAGCCCCTCTGCTGGACGTATTCCATTTGCTCTTTTGTTTCTCCTCCCCACCTCTTCCCAGCCTGCTTTCTGTCCTGAGGCCCACCTGCGTGGACTACACTGATGGATGCCCGAAACTTCTGGCTCTCTTTGCGTTCAGCCAATGGGGATTAGAGGGAAGGGAGAGAATGAGGCCAAGGTTTTTATTTCCTGGCCCTGTCTCACTTTGGTTGTCTTGGACTGGACATTCCCCTTGGCATAAGTTACTTTCTCCTCTCTAGAAAGCCAGTGCTCTGTGATTTTACTTCTAGTTCAGGTACCGTCTTCCTCCCTTTGTCCTTTTGGGTCTAGGGGTGGTGGCACCTCTGCTGCTGTTAGCTCCAGATTCCTGAACTATCCCTTGTGGTTCCCATTCATCCACTTATGACTGTGTGAGCAGTCCCTTTGGAAATGGTCTTTCCTTGAATTATCTTTTTTTAATGCTTTTTTAAAAAGTGTATTTATTTTTGAGAGAGAGAAAGCACGAGTGGGGCAGGGAGAGAGAATTCCAAGCAAAATCCGTGCTGTCAGTGCAGAGCCCAATGTAGAGCTCGTCCTCATAAACCATGAGATCATGACCTGTACTGACTGAGCCACCCAGCACCCCTCTCCTTGAATTATCTTAGTGTGAATATATGTTTGGTCTGTTAAGACTTTGACTAATAGAACTGTCTTTGATTTAAAAAAAAATTAAGTTTGTTTATTTATTTATTTATTTAGAGAGCAAAGGAGGGCAGAGGGAGGGAGAGAGAGAGAATCCCAAGCAGTCTCTGCACTGGCAGTATGGAGCCTGATGTGGGACTCAAACCCAACAACTGTGAGATCATGACCTGAGCTGAAATCAAGAGATGCTTAACCAACTGAGCCACCCAGGTGCCTCAGAACTCCCTTTGAACTTTGCTGTTAAATGACTTATTTGACTAATAAGCTCTTCACTTACAAAGCAAATTCATCTTGGTAAGGTTAAGTCTGTATTCATAGTAGAGTGTGAAGGACAAATCAGGTTTTAGGGAGTCTGGGATTTTTAACTTGAGGATTTGAAGGGAGAAAAAGAAAAGGAATTTTTGAAGCATGGTGGAGATAGGAGAGGTGAAAAAGGACAAAAGCCAAAGGTGGGCTACATCACAATATATTACCCCTGCCTGTGGCATGGTGAGGGCAGATGGACAGTGCCTGTTGTCTCTCTACCTAAAATCTTTTCTCAATAAACGCTGCTGTCCCCCTGGACCCACCCTGTCCGCGTGTGTGTGCCCCTCCAGCAAGCAGATTAAGCAGCTTGTCCAAGTGCACACAGTTAGGAATTAGCAGTCGGGATTTCAGCCCAAAAAGCCTGACTTCATAGTCCGGACTTTTAACCCACTAAAGGTATGTTTTCAGCTGTGCGTGGTTCTTAGTGGCCTTTATGTGTCCAGGCCACAGAATAAATGGAGAAACCATTCCTTTGGTAGGAATCTTGGGATTTCAAGCATTTCAACCCGGCGGGGCCAGAGAGTTTAGAGACATACGAAAACTACAGAGACGTACAAGAAAGCAGAACAAAATCCATTTGGAACTTGTGACCAACATTCGAATGTTCCTCAGAGACATTTTTATCATCCTGAATTTGTGAGACTTCTTGTAAAGGGACCTAGGGAAGGAGCCAGAAACCACAGGGAATGTCAGGCCAGAGAAGACCTGTAAGGCAGTAATAAAGACTTCCATGCTCCCCATCAACCAGGATTTCCACTCGCTATCAACCAAGTTTGTCACTGAATCAGCCACCTCAAGCCCCAAAACTCTTTATCCCACTAATAATCCTCTAAGCCACTTAAGCACCGGATTTAAATATTTTTCAGCTGTTTTCCAGACAGGTTGTGCCAAAAAGCTGTTTTAGGTGGAGGTAGTGGGTGTTAATATTCAAGTGAGGCAGCACTTCTGAGCAGGTTGCCTGCATAAACCTGGGGGTGTTTTTAGTTTGGGGCTTAAATTCAAGCAGTCAGGCAGGGAGATCTGCACACCGCGGGATGCCTGGGAAATCTTACTCTGAAAACAAAGTGCTCGGCTCTGTGGTCTAGTTGCTGCCTTGGCCATCAGCATTGTCTGCCGAATGCACAAATCTGGTTGAGGTGAGTGGAACACAGGTCTCTTGTGCTTCCCACACACCTGCCAGAATATTAATGCTGCAAAGAAGAACTAGAGATAAAGGGGCAGCTGGGTTAGACTTAACAGGCAGTGGTTCAAAAGGTGACACACGTAGTGTGTTTAGTCTGACAATTGTGAATTTGAGATTTAATTTTAACTGAAACTCGATGATACGTTAACTTGAAAATTTATTAGCTGTAGCAGAAAGCAACTCTTCCACTCCACTGAAATCTCTGACATGCTTTAAAGACAACAGCTGGTTTATTAATTTAGTCAACTTATGTGAGGTTTAATCATGCCTCAGCCCTCTAAAGGATCTTAAAACTAGATGCACAAAAATAATGAACAAGCACAGTGACTGTGTTTTCTTTCAGTGGAGTTTTTGTGTTGAATGGAAGTCAGAGCTAATGTGCACTTTGGTTTCCAAAAAACAAAACAAAGAAACAAACAAACAAAAACCCCGAAACCTCACTATATTCTGATTGTTCGTTCCCAGAAGTTAGGCATGAAAAGTACTTAATCAGAGGTCAACCCAATAAGGAGGCCTGTTAACTTAGTATATCTCTTTTTAATATGTGAATTTAAAAGTAAAAATGTATCCTTTAACAAACTCTCCAAGTCTAGGATGAAATTTAGCAGGATCCAAAAGTAGCTGGAGAAGATGTGGTAGGAAAAGTCTTTGGGCCACATCTGTTACCTTTTTATTTATTTTTTTTTCTTTTCTTTCCTTACTTATTTTTAAACCACTAAAACTACATTTTGGTCCCGTCTCTTTTCATATAATAAAGTGTTATTAATTTAGACTTTCCTAGATTAGACTTTGTGGCATTTTGGACACAATGGTTCTCACACCTTCTTTGTGGTGTGGCATTCATGAAGAAAAGGACTTGTTAAAAGAATAAGAGTGCAAACATGATTTCCAAGGGGAGTTTTAAAATTATTTAATATCAAATCCTTTGCAGACTTTCTACATTAACTGTATGCTACTATGGATAATTGAATCTTAGGTTGTATTGGGGAATAACATGATGAAATGCTTGTAGAACTTTTGAATATTAATTCATCACATGCTTTTCTTCCTTAAAGCAACCTCATTTGACTTCTTAACCACCATTTGTTAGCAGCAGTATATTTTAGTACAAGTTTCACCCATTTTAAACTTGAGCTCTGTGATTAGAATTTTCTGATTAAACTTTTAATGACTGATGGAGGATGAATGATTCATTAACATATCTAGATAATTCAAAGGTCCATCCAAAAAAAAAAATAATAATAATAATGAAAAGGCACCTGGCTGGCTCAGTCGATTAAGCATCTGACTCTTGATTTTAGCTCAGGTCCTGATCTCATAGTTCATGGATTTGAGCCCCATGTTGGGCTCCTCACTGACAGCACAGAGCCTGCTTGAGAGTCTCTCTCTTCTCTCTCTCTCTCTTTCTGCCTCTCTCTCTCTCAAAATAAATAAATTTAAAAAAATTATGAAGTCCCTATTAAGCTCCCCAGAGTGTGTAGGTGCTGTCTCTGCAGTAATGCCCCACAGCAAAGTGACTCCACATGGTGGTAAGCACTCCAGCCTAGGAAAAACAAAATGTGGAGGGCACCCAACCATTCTGGTGAGAAGGGCAGGAGTGTCTGAGATGGCTTCATGGAAGATGTGACGTTGGATTGGGTCTTGAAGAATTGATCAGGGGGACTGCAGTGTGTTCCTTTCAAATGCTTGTGCAACTTTGGGTTTGAGAGTAAGGTAAAAAGTTGACCATGAGACCCCAGAGAAAACATCTTCCCAGATTCCCTGTATTACAAGATTACAAAACTGTGCAGCTGCTTTGCCAAGAGGTAGGTGATGCATGTGAATGATTTCTTAAACTTAGGGTGGGAAAAAATGCTTTCTGTGACACCCTGTCCTCCTAACTGGCCAGGTTTCACATAGCTCTAAATCTGCAGGGATTATCACTCAGAGTTCCTAACCTGACATAGGAGTTTAGTGATTTACTACCATGGACCAGCCGTCCACTTTTGGGCTATATTTCTGATGAACAAGCAGTTCAGGGGCCGTGTAGGCAGGGCTTCCACACTGAGTGTTTAACTGCTCCTGAGAAAGACCCTCCAACTTCATGGTATTACTCAATATGACGTCTGAAAGATTTACAAACAGGCAGACCAAAAAGTTCACCTCCAGCCGAGAAAACTTTAATTCTTCTTAGCAGCAGTTGGATAAAGAGGGTCTATGAATAACTTGATAAAATATCCGGTAAAAACATATTTTATAGCAGCAATTCTCATGGGGATAAGGATGCAGGGAAGCAGGTTGATACATTGTCTTTATGTAAAAATCACTTAGTTTTTGGCTTTAAATTCTTGGGGTTTTCTTTTAGCCAACTCTCAGGAATGTTTTCTTTAGCTTATGCCTGGCATTCCATGACTTGTCATTTACATTACACTGTATCATAAAGTTTCTTATTTGATAGCAGACCCTGACAGGTCCAAATAATAGCTGGCCTTTTAACCTAAGCATGACTCTCCAGTCAACTGCCTACCATTCTCTATTGCCTTGGGAACCTGACTCACTTTTGTTTTCTGCCTCCTTTTCCAGGGTTGGGATTGCAGGCTCCCTTTTCTGTGCCTCAGTCTCCTCATCTATAAGCCAAGATAATATTAGTATTGACTTCATAGGGTTTTATATTGATTAAAAATGTTCATCTAGGTTGAAGGATTAGCACATGTCCTAAGTTCTCCATTGGTATCTCAGTTGTTATTGTTATCCGTCTTGCACAATTTGTCTGTTCCTACAAAGCAAGGAGGCAGAACAGGTTTGTTTTTTGTTTTGTTTTGTTTTGTTTTTTTTTTTAGGTCTAGAATATCTTTATTTTTTTTTTATGAAATTTATTGACAAATTGGTTTCCATACAACACCCAGTGCTCATCCCAAAAGGTGCCCTCCTCAATACCCATCACCCACCCTCTCCTGCCTCCCACCCCCCATCAACCCTCAGTTTGTTCTCAGTTTTTAACAGTCTCTTATGCTTTGGCTCTCTCCCATTCTAACCTCTTTTTTTTTTTTTCCTTCCCCTCCCCCATGGGTTCCTGTTAAGTTTCTCAGGATCCACATAAGAGTGAAACCATATGGTATCTGCCTTTCTCTGTATGGCTTATTTCACTTAGCATCACACTCTCCAGTTCCATCCACGTTGCTACAAAAGGCCATATTTCATTTTTTCTCATTGCCACGTAATATTCCATTGTGTATATAAACCACAATTTCTTTATCAGTTGATGGACATTTAGGCTCTTTCCATAATTTGGCTATTGTTGAGAGTGCTGCTATGAACATTGGGGTACAAGTGGCCCTATGCATCAGTACTCCTGTATCCCTTGGATAAATTCCTAGCAGTGCTATTGCTGGGTCATAGGGTAGGTCTATTTTTAATTTTCTGAGGAACCTCCACACTGCTTTCCAGAGCGGCTGCACCAATTTGCATTCCCACCAACAGTGCAAGAGGGTTCCCGTTTCTCCACATCCTCTCCAGCATCTATAGTCTCCTGATTTGTTCATTTTGGCCACTCTGACTGGCGTGAGGTGATACCTGAGTGTGGTTTTGATTTGTATTTCCCTGATAAGGAGCGACGCTGAACATCTTTTCATGTGCCTGTTGGCCATCCGGATGTCTTCTTTAGAGAAGTGTCTATTCATGTTTTCTGCCCATTTCTTCACTGGGTTATTTGTTTTTTGGGTGTGGAGTTTGGTGAGCTCTTTATAGATTTTGGATACTAGCCCTTTGTCCGATATGTCATTTGCGAATATCTTTTCCCATTCCGTTGGTTGCTTTTTAGTTTTGTTGGTTGTTTCCTTTGCTGTGCAGAAGCTTTTGATCTTCATAAGGTCCCAGGAATTCACTTTTGCTTTTAATTCCCTTGCCTTTGGGGATGTGTCGAGTAAGAGATTGCTACGGCTGAGGTCAGAGAGGTCTTTTCCTGCTTTCTCCTCTAAGGTTTTGATGGTTTCCTGTCTCACATTTAGGTCCTTTATCCATTTTGAGTTTATTTTTGTGAATGGTGTGAGAAAGTGGTCTAGTTTCAACCTTCTGCATGTTGCTGTCCAGTTCTCCCAGCACCATTTGTTAAAGAGGCTGTCTTTTTTCCATTGGATGTTCTTTCCTGCTTTGTCAAAGATGAGTTGGCCATACGTTTGTGGGTCTAGTTCTGGGGTTTCTATTCTATTCCATTGGTCTATGTGTCTGTTTTGGTGCCAATACCATGCTGTCTTGATGATGACAGCTTTGTAGTAGAGGCTAAAGTCTGGGATTGTGATGCCTCCTGCTTTGGTCTTCTTCTTCAAAATTCCTTTGGCTATTCGGGGCCTTTTGTGGTTCCATATGAATTTTAGGATTGCTTGTTCTAGTTTCGAGAAGAATGCTGGTGCAATTTTGATTGGGATTGCATTGAATGTGTAGATAGCTTTGGGTAGTATTGACATTTTGACAATATTTATTTTCCAATCCATGAGCAGGGAATGTCTTTCCATTTCTTTAAATCTTCTTCAATTTCCTTCATAAGCTTTCTATAGTTTTCAGCATACAGATCCTTTACATCTTTGGTTAGATTTATTCCTAGGTATTTTATGCTTCTTGGTGCAATTGTGAATGGGATCAGTTTCTTTATTTGTCTTTCTGTTGCTTCATTGTTAGTGTATAAGAATGCAACTGATTTCTGTACACTGATTTTGTATCCTGCAACTTTGCTAAATTCATGTATCAGTTCTAGCAGACTTTTGGTGGAGTCTATCGGATTTTCCATGTATAATATCATGTCATCTGCAAAA
Organism: Prionailurus bengalensis; assembly: GCF_016509475.1. NCBI lineage: Eukaryota > Metazoa > Chordata > Mammalia > Carnivora > Felidae > Prionailurus > Prionailurus bengalensis. The sequence continues at coordinate 76,385,903 of NC_057349.1, read as the reverse complement.
AGCGAAAGCTTGACTTCATCTTTGCCTATTTTGATGCCTTTGATTTCCTTTTGTTGTCTGATTGCTGATGCTAGAACTTCCAGCACTATGTTAAACAGCAGCGGTGAGAGTGGGCATCCTTGTCGTGTTCCTGATCTCAGGGAAAAAGCTCTCAGTTTTTCCCCGTTGAGGATGATGTTAGCTGTGGGCTTTTCATAAATGGCTTTTATGATCTTTAAGTATGTTCCTTCTATCCCGACTTTCTCAAGGGTTTTTATTAAGAAAGGGTGCTGGATTTTGTCGAAGGCCTTTTCTGCATCGATTGACAGGATCATATGGTTCTTCTCTTTTTTTTTTGTTAATGTGATGTATCACGTTGATTGATTTGCGAATGTTGAACCAGCCCTGCATCCCAGGAATGAATCCCACTTGATCATGGTGAATAATTCTTTTTATATGCCATTGAATTCGATTTGCTAGTATCTTATTGAGAATTTTTGCATCCATATTCATCAGGGATATTGGCCTGTAGTTCTCTTTTTTTACTGGGTCTCTGTCTGGTTTAGGAATCAAAGTAATACTGGCTTCATAGAATGAGTCTGGAAGTTTTCCTTCCCTTTCTATTTCTTGGAATAGCTTGTGAAGGATAGGTATTATCTCTGCTTTAAACGTCTGGTAGAACTCCCCTGGGAAGCCATCTGGTCCTGGACTCTTATTTGTTGGGAGATTTTTGATAACCGATTCAATTTCTTCGCTGGTTATGGGTCTGTTCAAGCTTTCTATTTCCTCCTGATTGAGTTTTGGAAGAGTGTGGGTGTTCAGGAATTTGTCCATTTCTTCCAGGTTGTCCAATTTGTTGGCATATAAGTTTTCATAGTATTCCCTGATAATTGTTTGTATCTCTGAGGGATTGGTTGTAATAATTCCATTTTCATTCATGATTTTATCTCTTTGGGTCATCTCCCTTTTCTTTTTGAGAAGCCTGGCTAGAGGTTTGTCAATTTTGTTTATTTTTTCAAAAAACCAACTCTTGGTTTCGTTGATCTGCTCTACAGTTTTTTTAGATTCTATATTGTTTATTTCTGCTCTGATCTTTATTATTTCTCTTCTTCTGCTGGGTTTAGGCTGCCTTTGCTGTTCTGCTTCTAGTTCCTTTAGGTGTGCTGTTAGATTTTGTATTTGGGATTTTTCTTGTTTCTTGAGATAGGCCTGGATTGCAATGTATTTTCCTCTCAGGACTGCCTTTGCTGCGTCCCAAAGCATTTGGATTGTTGTATTTTCATTTTCGTTTGTTTCCATATATTTTTTAATTTCTTCTCTAATTGCCTGGTTGACCCACTCATTCGTTAGTAGGGTGTTCTTTAACCTCCATGCTTTTGGAGGTTTTCCAGACTTTTTTCTGTGGTTGATTTCAAGCTTCATAGCATTGTGGTCTGAAAGTAAGCATGGTATAATTTCAATTCTTGTAAACTTATGAAGGGCTGTTTTGTGACCCAGTATATGATCTATCTTGGAGAATGTTCCATGTGCACTGGAGAAGAAAGTATATTCTGTTGCTTTGGGATGCAGAGTTCTAAATATATCTGTCAAGTCCATCTGATCCAATGTCTCATTCAGGGCCCTTGTTTCTTTATTGACCATGTGTCTAGATGATCTATCCATTTCTGTAAGTGGGGTGTTAAAGTCCCCTGCAATTACCACATTCTTATCAATAAGGTTGCTTGTGTTTATGGATAATTGTTTTATATATTTGGGGGCTCCAATATTCGGCGCATAGACATTTATAATTGTTAGCTCTTCCTGATGGATAGACCCTGTAACTATTATATAATGTCCTTCTTCATCTCTTGTTACAGCCTTTAATTTAAAGTCTAGTTTGTCTGATATAAGTATGGCTACTCCAGCTTTCTTTTGGCCTCCAGTTGCATGATAAATAGTTCTCCATCCCCTCACTCTCAATCTAAAGGTGTCCTCAGGTCTAAAATGAGTCTCTTGTAGACAGCAAATAGATGGGTCTTGTTTTTTTATCCATTCTGATACCCTATGTCTTTTGGTTGGCACATTTAATCCATTTACATTCAGTGTTATTATAGAAAGATATGGGTTTAGAGTCATTGTGATGTCTGTATGTTTTATGCTTGTAGTGATGTCTCTGGGACTTTGTCTCACAGGGTCCCCCTTAGCATCTCTTGTAGGGCTGGTTTAGTGGTTACAAATTCCTTCAGTTTTTGTTTGTTTGGGAAGACCTTAATCTCTCCTTCTATTCTAAATGACAGACTTGCTGGGTAAAGGATTCTCGGCTGCATATTTTTTCTGTCTAGCACCCTGAAAATCTCGTGCCAATTCTTTCTGGCCTGCCAAGTTTCAAAAGAGAGATCAGTCACAAGTCTTATAGGTCTCCCTTTATATGTGAGGGCACGTTTACCCCTTGCTGCTTTCAGAATTTTCTCTTTATCCTTGTATTTTGCCAGTTTCACTATGATATGTCGTGCAGAAGATCGATTCAAGTTACGTCTGAAGGGAGTTCTCTGTGCCTCTTGGATTTCAATGCCTTTTTCCTTCCCCAGTTCAGGGAAGTTCTCAGCTATTACTTCTTCAAGTACCCCTTCAGCACCTTTCCCTCTCTCTTCCTCCTCTGGGATACCAATTATGCGTATATTATTTCTTTTTAGTGTATCACTTAGTTCTCTAATTTTCCCCTCATACTCCTGGATTTTTTTTATCTCTCTTTTTCTCAGCTTCCTCTTTTTCCATAACTTTATCTTCTAGTTCACCTATTCTCTCCTCTGCCTCTTCAAGCTGAGCTGTGGTGGTTTCCATTTTGTTATGCATTTTGTTTAAAGCATTTTTCAGCTCCTCGTGACTGTTCCTTAGTCCCTTGATCTCTGTAGCAAGAGATTCTCTGCTGTCCTGTATACTGTTTTCAAGCCCAGCGATTAATTTTATGACTATTATTCTAAATTCACTTTCTGTTATATTTTTTAAATCCTTTTTGATCAGCTCATTAGCTGTTGTTATTTCCTGGAGATTCTTCTGAGGGGAATTCTTCTGCTTGGTCATTTTGGATAGTCCCTGGCGTGGTGAGGACCTGCAGGGCACTTCCCCTGTGCTGTGGTGTATAACTGGAGTTGGTGGGCGGGGCCGTATTCAGACCTGATGTCTGCCCCCAACCCACCGCTGGGGCCACAGTCAGACTGGTGTGTGCCTTCTCTTCCCCTCTCCTAGGGGCGGGATTCACTGTGGGGTGGTGTGGCACGTCTGGGCTACTTGCACCCTGCCAGGCTTGTGATGCTGGGGATCTGGCATATTAGCTGGGGTGGGTAGGCAAGGTGCACGGGGGCAGGAGGGGCAGGCTTAGATCACTTCTCCTTAGGTGATCCACTTCAGGAGGGGCCCTGTGGCAGCGGGAGGGAGTCAGATCCGCTGCCGGAGGTTTGGCTCCGCAGAAGCGCAGAGTTGGGTGTTTGCGCGGAGCGAGCAAATTCCCTGGCAGGAACTGGTTCTCTTTGGGATTTTGGCTGGGGGATGGGCGGGGGAGATGGCGCTGGCGAGCGCCTTTGTTCCCCACCAAACTGAGCTCTGTAGTCAGGGGGCTCAGCAGCTCTCCCTCCCTTTGTCCTCCAGCCTTCCTGCTTTCGGAGCAGAGCTGTTAACTTATGACCTCCCAGACGCTAAGTCGCGCTTGTTGTGAGAACACAGTCCGTCAGGCCCCTCCGCTTTTGCCAGCCAGACTCGGGGGCTCTGCTTGGCCGGCGAGCTGCCCCTCCGCCCCGGCTCCCTCCCGCCAGTCCGTGGAGCGCGCACCGCCTTGCCGCCCTTCCTACCCTCTTCCGTGGGCCTCTCGTCTGCGTTTGGCTCCGGCGACTCCGTTCTGCTAATCCTCTGGCATTTTTCTGGGTTATTTAGGCAGGTGTAGATGGAATCTAAGTGATCAGCAGGACGTGCGGTGAGCCCAGCGTCCTCCTAAGCCGCCATCTTGCAAAAAAAAAAACCCAAAAACCAGAACAGGTTTTGACACTCATGACAGGTGAGAGGAAAGGACTGTGCCTGCCTTGTGGCAGTTATGGTTCAGCAGGAGAAAGCTGTCCCCTGGCTCCACCTGGACAGCCCAGGCTTTGGAATGGTAAAAGGACAGAGAAGCCCTGATTGGGCCCCGAAAAAATTTCCCCAAGAGACCAGGTTGGGTTAGGAAGAAATAGAGCTTTGTTCTCTGGGATCTTGGTCTATGTAAGATCATCCCAGTAAGTGTGACTGGCCTGGAATGACTCAAGGCTCGGGTCCATGTGATGAAAGCTGTAAACCATCAGTGAAATCACAGTGAGATCTTGAATCTCCCAGCTCCTCTGAGAGCCTGTACTAGAGGCCTCTAGGCTGCAACAATGTAAGTTGTTTTCAGGGTTTTATTACTTTAGTAAGAGTCCCTCTGAATTCAGTTAGCAACTGTTGAAAAGCAACAAACATTTTTTAGGCATGAGGAATTTTTCCTTCCAAGATTATTTTGTCAAGCTTATTTGGAATGAGTAACATTTTGAGAAAAATCATGGAATGGTTTCACAGACAACAGAGTATTAAGGTCACATGTGATTGTACTTATAAAAAATACTAAATTTAGATTTTTACTTGAACTTCTAAAACATTTTAAATGCGACATTATTTTAATTCATATACTACATGGTAGCCTAATACAATAAGAGACTCTGTGTGTGTATCATACATTTTCACCTCTGCTTCAACTACTAAGTTTCCACTGCAGTTTGAAATACTTATCTCTCCACCTGGAGAAAATGCCTTAGCTCTTAGTGCTGCCTCTTGAGAACCTCAGGCCTGTGTTTCAAAGTCATACTCAGCTGGATTAACAAAATAGACGTGGACATTTGTAGTTACCAAAAATTTTGATATTGTTGTATTTATCCAGAAGAAAAAATTTCAATCCTCAAGTCCCTAAATAGACCAAGAAAAGTAAACGTTATATACTAACAGTAGTGTCTTGTGTTTTAGAAAATTGCAACTGTATGCTAAAGAGGATTCTTTCTTGATTTGAGCTTCAGAAGTGATAATGGACTTAATTCTTTGAGTTCCCAGAAAAAAACACTAGCAAGCAGGGTGATATTCTTTCAGCTTTCTGTTCCTAGCTTTGAGCTGATATTGACAAGCTGTTAATTTGAGAATTTCCTCATTTTAAGATGGGAGACTTGCTAAGCAATGCATACAAGCAGTCTTTTTATGAATCATTAAGAAATTGACTAGACAAATGGAGTTTCTCCCTGTCTAATCAAGCTGTGGTTGGAAAGAATGCAGTTAGTCACTAAATGTCTCCTAAGCAGACTCTTCTGTAAATATAGCTTTATTTTCAAGGTTGTCTCTTAGAGGTTTGGGACTCAGGATAAATCATGCAGAGGGCTCTCTTCCTGCCCTGTTTTAGGAAGGTGAAATTTTCCTAAAGTGGACGAACACCCTGAGTATCTCAGAAGGCTCTCCTCAGGAGTCTATGTGGAAGGAGAGAATTGTCATCACGTAATGTAGGAACCACATTTTTTCCCTTTTTAACAATAAGCTGATTGAAAATATAAAACCCTTCTAATATTTTCTGGGCCACACAATTATGTGATTCTTATAGCAGGGCAGAGTCCCTTAAGCATAGTCCCAAAGAAAGGCACCTACTTTGCAGTACCTTTGGGAGGCATCAATGACGGTATGGCCAACTCCAGGTATCCTTGGTAATGCTTCACAGGAGAGCCAAGGGCGTTAAGTAACATGGTAGATTTTCATATTCTCCACTATATACTAAGATAATGTGTGTTGTAGGTGATCTCTGTATTGTAACCAGAAATATAACCAGGGAAAGGAGGGCAGGGCAAGGATTAAAACAAATCATTTAAATATGACCATTAGAAATAAGACCACATGTTCAGAAATAGTTTGTATTCTCATCGCCACCAAGTATTTTATCGAGCTGTTTGTTCTGTTCATCTCTCTCTCTTGGGGATGCAGCTGGAGGGAAGGGTGATGGCGCGGGTAGGCATGGTGCCTCAGCCAGGCAGAGCAATGCATGGGAGGCCCTCCAAGTAGGTTCTGCTGCTGTCTCACACCTGACCTTGCCGTGAAGTGCATCAGAGCCTTTTGCTTCCTTAAGTCATGGTGTGTTCACATATACAAGTACTTTTGAGTGATGAACAGTATGACAGCCATTAAACAAGTAAAGAAGCTAATAAGTCGTTTGCTTTAAAAATAGCCAGTTATGCAGGAGTTTGTTGGAAACCTTTCCCTTGCAAGACTTGTTTGGATGTGAATCTTCAGTATCTTTCTTGTTTTAAGTCTGTTATCCTCTTGAGTTTCTCCCCTTTGGGGAAAAACATATCATATGTTTTTCTGTGATATGGAAAGGGATTCTAAGTTACAGAATCGTTGTCTAGCCTCTGGAATCCTGCTGCAGAGAGGAGTTGGGGGACAGTGATGTGGAAGGAGCTATGTATAGTTTAGTGTATTAGGGATCTTGGGAATAAGTAACTAGGATATTTCCCAAATCATAAGGCATTTTATAAGGCATTTTAAAAATCTGGCTGGGGGGAGAGAATAGACACATTGTAAATCAGTTAATACTATAGGCTACCCTTGGTAGGAGTTTCTCCCAAATCATTAAACCCACAAAAATTTGCAAGAATCCCTCCCACATTCATCAGTGCCACATCCCGTAACTTTGAATATTTTGTTCATAAAAAGATACAAACATCTCCCTCCAAACTATAGCCACAGTTTGCACATAAACAGTGTGCAAACTAAACACTTGAAAAAAGAAGGATGTGGTAGTCATGGTTGTAACAGGCTCTGTTCACACGTGGATGTATGGGCTGGTGCTAATTTTCTCATAATGGCACACCTAGTGACAAGCTTCTCAAGGACACTGATTTTCCCTTTAGCTGCACTTACCTATGGACCCTGTACTGACCTCACTGTCAGTGATTGATATGTCAAGAGTCTCGTGAACATGGGGACTTTGGTGGCTTTTCCTCCCTCAGGGAAAGGAACGGCTTTATATCTGTGTACAATTCCATGCTGTGCAGATGTCCCACAGCAGACATGATCTGCCTGGAGAATGTCTTCACTCCCTTTTCACTTAGTTTCTTTTGATCCCAGCTCCTGTTTCAGGAGGTTGCAGCCAAGGCATAGCTTCACCATCACAGTTTTCAAAAGTCCCTGGGGTTTCACACAGCTGGGCAATGTTAGGGTGTTTAACCATTGGCTGGATCTGAGATTCATCCTATATAGTCTTTAGAACATGGGAGCCTTGTTTGACTTTCTTGTTGATGACTTTGATGGCTACCTAATCACTGGTGATATAAATGATACCCCAGTGAAAGTTAAGTAATAAAAACAGCAAAAGTGGGGCACCTGGGTGGCTCAGTTGGTTAAAAAACGTAGGTTCGAGCCCCATGTCAGGCTCTGCATTGACGGTGCAGAGCTTGCTTGGGATTCTCTCTCTGTCTCTCGAAAAATAAGTAAGCATTAAAAAAAAAAAAACCAGCCAAAGCAAGCTCAATTTTTTAAAAGCACAAAACAATACATAATACGTACATAATAACAGAGATTTTGTAATGTCATTTTGTTAAATTGGGATGTGAATAAAACACAATATTCTTATACATATCTAAAGCTGAACTTTTAGTAAGTCAGGATGGATGGTAACTACACTAAAATGTAATTGTATTTCAGCAATCTATTGGCCATGCCTTTGTGGACTTTCCTGACATAGCTGTCAACAAAGCTGACAGTTATCCCTTTATTTTAAAAAACACATTTATTAATAAAAAATTAATAAGTAGGGCTAATATTTTAGAATAGATATCAACCAAAACCAAAGGATAGAATTGGTTCAGAAATAAAAATAAATATGGAAAGAAATCTTATATATCAATAAAATTAGCTGCAATACATTCTAGGAAAACTCAGTAAAACTTCTCCTTAATTCTTTTTTTTTAATAGTTGTTAGTTTGACAGTAAAAAATTCTCCCTTTGTTTTTAATTTTTTTTTCAACGTTTTTTATTTATTTTTGGGACAGAGAGAGACAGAGCATGAACGGGGGAGGGGCAGAGAGAGAGGGAGACACAGTATCGGAAGCAGGCTCCAGGCTCTGAGCCATCAGCCCAGAGCCCGACGCGGGGCTAGAACTCACGGACCGCAAGATCGTGACCTGGCTGAAGTTGGATGCTTAACCGACTGCGCCACCCAGGCGCCCCTCCCTTTGTTTTTAGTAGGAACAGATAAAGAAGCACATTGGATAGGAAAACCAAATAGAAATTATGCTGTGATATTTGTTATCATGTTTCTCTGGATTTGTTTTTATCTGTTGTGAAGATAAATTAAGTTTAATATGCTTTAACATGCTTAATTGGAATACACACGCATTTCTGGACTAAGAGATAATCCGAACTATAAGATTTTCATTGAATTTAAACTATTTGAGCCATCTCAAAGACTCTAGATTGTAGGGCAAGTAAGCTTTGCAAAAGGAAGACTATCTTTTTCCTGCACCCAGAAGGAAAATAAAACAGAATTTAATAAATTGAAGTAGTCTCTGCCATTTATGACTAAATAAAAAAATCTTAGTGAAGAAAAATATATGTAGCTATGAGACCCTTAAAAATAGGATGAAATTTATAATTACTTTGATTATTTAGCAAGCCCCAAGAGGTGAAAGTGGACATCCTTGTCTTGTTCCTGATGTTAAAGGAAAAGCTCTCAAATTTTCACCAGTGAGTATGATGTTAGCTCTGGGTTTTTCATATATGGTGTTTATTATGTTGAGATATGTTCCCTCTAACCCTACTTTGTTGAGAGTTTTTATCATGAATAGATGTTGCACTTTGTCAAATGCTTTTTTTTTTTTTGCATCTATTGAAATGATCATGTGGTTTTTATCTTTCCTCTTGTTAATGTGACGTATCACATTGATTGATTTGCAAATATTGAATCACCCTTGCATCCCTGGAATAAATTTCACTATATTGTGGTGGATGATTTTTAAATGTATTATAGGGTTAGGTTTGCTAATATTTTGTTGAGGATTTTTGCATCTGTGTTCATCAGAGTTATTAGCCTGTAGTTACCTTTTTTTGTAGTGTCTTTATCTGGTTTTGTATCTGGATAATGCTGGCCTCATAGAATGAATTTGGAAGCTTTCCTTTCTCTTCTATTTTCTGAATACTTTGGAAAGCATAGGTATGAACTATTCTTTAAATGTTTGGTAGAATTCACCTGTCAAGCCATCTTGAATATACCAGAGTCTATGCTTTCAGCTACTGAAAGACATCTTGCTTGCTCCTGAGTTTATGCAATTATGAATAAAGCTGCTATAAACATTTATATGCAGGTTTTTCCATGGACATCCGTTTTCAGTTCAATTGGGCAAACATATAGGACCATGGTTGCTGGATCTTACAGTAAGACTATACCCTAGATTTTTAAGAAACTGTCAAATTGTCTTCCCAAGTAGCTTTAACATTTTGCACCCCCATCACCAATCCATGAGAATTCCTGTTGCTCCGCATCCTTACCAGCATTTGTTGTTGCCAGATTTTTGGATTTTATAACGTTTCTAATAGGTATGTAATGGTATCCCATTGTTAATTTGCAATTCCTTGACGACATATGATGCTAGGAATCTTTCCATATGTTTTTTTTAATTTTTAAATGTTTTATTCATTTTGTGAGGGGTGGGGGAAGGCAAGGCCAGAGAGAGAGGGAGACACAGATTCCAAAGCAGGCTCCAGGCTCTGAGCAGTCAGCAAAGAGCCCAATGCAGGGCTCGAACCCATGAAGATCATGACCTGAGTTGAAGTTGGACGCTTAACCGACTGAGCCACCCAGGCCCCCCTCCTTTCATATGTTCATGTGCACCATCTGTGTATCTTCATTGGGAGGTTTCCAGGTCTTTTGTCCATTGTTAATTGGGTTGTTATTTTATTGTTGAGTTTTATGAGTGCTTGGTATATTTTGAAGACAAGTCTTTGATCAGATATGTATTTTGTAACTATTTTCTCCCATAACTGCTTTTGTAGAGCTGGAAACAGGGCTCTTTCACACCCCAAAATATTATGCTACATACATAGATCAATAAAATGCAATTAGCTACAAACTTGTGGTAAGGGCGTTAAAAGTGCTGAGGTTACATTAATGCCTAAGGATATATAACCCACCTTATTGCTTTTTAGTATAGTAAAGCAGTTACTTTTTGGAGTCTTTTCTGGAAATGCACATTTTTATGGTTAGGCTGGCTTGAGCTCTAGTTAAAAGCTGGTTAGATCTTATATCTTAAAAATCCTTAGTGTTAAAGGGATAAAGCTGACCATCCATGTAAATTCTAAAGGAAATTTGATATTCACTGTTTTAAGGCCTAAGACTATTTCTCCTAATGATATTCTAAATAAAGAGTTGTACAGTGCAAATCCTTGTTACCATTTTGAAGTGGTATGACAGTGGAATGTCATAGTGGAAATGATTTCTTACCTTGTTTTGGAAGATGCAGGCTCCCTTGTGGCTCAAAGCTCAGGTGGGATTATATACTCCAGTATCCAGGCTTTAGAGGTTTCTAGACCCACCATCAATTCTGCTATCTTTATTGTACTAGTAAGGACTCTTCCCGTTCTTACTCAAAGAACTTACTAACTTATTTACTCTCTCTCTCTCTCTCTCTCTCTCTCTATATATATATATATATATATATAACATAAACATATTATATATATATATATATATATATATATATAATGTTCTGAGTGAGGAACACTGGATGACATTAGTTAGGGAAGCTTGTATTTTCTTGACTGAAGGGAACAAGGTATTTTTTAAAAAGTTAAAACAGTCAGCATTTCCCATTTTTTGTAGTTGTTCTACCATAAATATGCTTAAGAGATTATTAATTTTGATGAAATTTGGCTAATAGTTACCCAAATAAAATTTGATGTTTGCTTTGTGGAATGGTGGGAAAACATGACATCTTATGACACTGATTATCCCTAAAAGTGAGTCACAATTCAGGAGGAAACAAATTTGAGGGCAGAATATCATAAAAGTAAGGGATTATTTTTCTGGAAGGGTAAGGAAAGGTATTTAGTATATGCCATGAAACCAGGCATTTTATGAAATTTAAAAAATCAACTTAAATGTTGCCCACAACTTAATGTCCATTCTCTTTTATTTTAATTTTTTTTCAACATTCATTTATTTTTGAGAGACAGAGACAGAACCTGAGCAGGGAAGAGCAGAGAGAAAGGGAGACACAGAATCTGAAGCAGGCTCCAGACTCTGAGCTGTCGGTACAGAGCCCGACATGGGGCTCAAACTCAAAAACCGTGAGATCGTGACCTGAGCCAAAGTCGAATACTTAACTGACTGAGCCACCCAGGTGTCTGATGTTCATTCTTAAAGTCTTTAAATCACAGTACTCAGGGTTATACTCTGTAGAAGTCAAAGCAGCCTGTCCTTTTACACGTTTGTAATTTTTATTATAGGAAGAAATATAATTCAGTAGTTTTCCAACCATCAAATATTAGGACAAGCTAACTGTTGTAATTAACAATTCTAAAGTCTTCATGGCTCGACACAGTAAAAATTTACTTCTTGCTGATGTCATGGTACAAAGTAGGCTGGAGGGAGTGTGTGGTGGGGTGTGCTTCACATGGTCATTAAGGCCAAGGACCATTGATTTTTAAAGAGTCCCACATCCCTATGCCTTTGGGATCCTCTTCTTGATCTTCTGCATCTACTTGGCAAAAAGAGAGGAGATGGGAGGTTTTTTCATGGATCAGGCTTAGAAGTAGCAAATATCATTTCTGCTATCATTGGCCAGTCATATGTCTCTGCCTATCTGTGAGGGAGGCTGGGAAATGTAGTTTTGCTGTATGCCCAGGAGGAAAATAAAACAGGATTATAAATCAGAGTAGTCTCTTCCACTTATACTACACCAAAGGAAAAAAGAAAAAAAAATTTGTGAAGAAAAATATTAGTAGCTACTAGAACCTTCCAAAAGGATGCAATTTATAATTCCATTGATTATTTAGCCTTTCTGTTTACTTTCAGGAAGAACTGACCTCCTGAACTTACACTTAGTGTTTTCAGAAGCTAAAACACTAACCTAAACCTTTCTCCTGATAAATGGCTATCCATGAATGAATGGGAAGGATGGCATTGTTTCCATTTGACAATGTTGATGAATAGTGGGAAAATTTTTTTCATCTTTAAGGAGCAAAACTATAGACAATGTTTTATTATTTGTTTGATATCAGCATTATTTTAGTTTTCTACTACTCAGAAACATTATCACCCCAGACTTAATGGCTTAAAAGAGCAATAACATTTTATTATTCTGTCACAATTCAGAAATTTGAGAATGGCTCAGCTGGGTGGTTCTGGATTATCTTTCATGTGGTAGCAATCAGATGGTGGCTGGACCTGTAATATCAGGATGCTGAAGCAGCTGAACGGAGGGAGAGACTGTGGAGAGCCACTACTCATGTCATCTTTGTATCTCTCCATATGATCTCTCTGCACAGTCTGGTTTGGGCTTCCTGTTCCAAGTGGTATCATTAGGGCAGTCAGACTAACATAGATGCTGAAGGCTTCAAGAGGTATTTTTCTGCCTTGAAGTATCCTTAAGGTTATCGTTAAGGTTGAAGGATTGTTAGGTTCATTAGATACCTTTCCAGTGACAGTACTACCGAACTTTCTACCTCTATGTAACAAGGCTCCCCTTTCCTCCAGCTTCCAATAACATTTTCCTTACTCTCCTTTAAGCTCTCACTGATAGTGTCTTCAAGAGCCTTTAGGGTTCTGCTAAATACTGTCCTTGGGGCCCTTTAGGTTTTCACTCACAGCCTTCTTTGGGCTCTTCCACCCACTTTGCAGACCCAGAGCCAATGCTGCATGGTCTAGCTTTTTATAACAGCAGCATCCTACTTCAGGCACTAATATCTGTTTCATTTATGTATTTATGCATAATAAATTGCCACAAAAGTTACTGGTTGAAAAGAACAGCAGTCCCTCCATTCGCTCTACAGTTTCTGTAGATCAGGAATTTGAGAAGGGCTCAGATGCCCAGTCCTGGTTCAGAATATCATGCAGTTGAAATCAAGTCATGCTGGAGCAGAGACAATGGTTGGTTGGCCACTCAGCAAGTTAACGTGAGGATTAAAAGATACGTTCATGAAGTGTTTAGTACTGTGCTTGTGATGGCATCAGTGTTCAAAATATATTAGGTCTCGTACATTTTTATGTCCTTCATGAAACCTAGCTTAATCTTTTACATTTAATGGATTATTTGTAACACCTATTTAATAGATAAAATAAGATAATAGAGTTTTAGTGGAAGAGGAGTTAAGATGGCAGAGAGTAAGAGGACCCTGGGCTTCCCATCATCCCTCAAACCAGCTGTATTGAGGTCAGATCACTTGGAACACCCAGGAGGTCAATCTATGGACTGGCAGAAGGATCTCCACAGTTGGAGGGAGACAGCTTGGCAGGTGCAAGGTGCATGGATGTGAGTTGGAGGAGAGAAAAACATCAGAGCGTCAGAGGGGAGGGAACCCCTTCCATGGAGAGACAAAAGAGAGAGGAAGAGAGGTGTTGAAATAGTGCAGCATCAAAATAGCACAAGAGGAAAACCTCTCTGGACCCTGGACTAGCGAATGAGAAGCACTGAGTGTCCCAGTTCTTTTTTGCAAACAGCTTTGGAACTCAATCTCTGCAGTTATGGGAGTGCATGACTTTCTCTGGAATGGAGCTGTGGAGCATGCTCCTGGGGAGGAGGGAGCTGGCCCAGACCACATAGTGTGGTGTAGCAATCTCTGGGGCACACTGGGAGAGAACAGTCCCCTTCCTGGAGTACTTTTGGAAGAGGGTTTATTGCCTACCCAAGGACAAAAGACCCTGTAGGTTCCAGCCAAAAGCCTTTCATCAGCAGGGTAAAGAGGCTCTACTCCAGAGGAGGGGAGCAAATCCACACTGGGCCAGGTCCTTTAAGACTTGGGTTTTGAATCATAGCTGTGCACCAAATTCTGGGTCCTTTAAGACTTTAGATTTTGAGTCCCAGCCATGTGCCAAGGAGAGGGTGCAAGATAGTTATGGCACAGGCGAGCTAACTGCCCTCACTATTCTGTGAGGGCTGCCTCAACAGTGGGGGTTGAGATCCCCAATCCAGGGATGAGAGTTTGGGGTGTTGCCATTTTTCTCCCCAACACCACACAGCGGGACTTCAGAGAGCAGCACAGCAGCTCCCAGTGGAGGCGGGACCCACTTACACCAAACCCTGCCCCTCCGTGCCTGGCAACTGCTTGTATACTGGGGAAAGACTGACCCAAAGCAGCTGGTCTCTCCTCCAGTCTGGCACAGCCACTGGTCCCAGGAACCAACAGACAACTTTTTTTTCCTCCTTTTTTTTTTCTTTTGGAATCAGGCTCATAGTTTCTGATTTGTTTTTTGTCATCTCCTTTTACCTTTTTTTTTTTGTATCAGGCTTTTCATTCTTTTCTTTATCCTTCCTTTTCCTTTTCTTCTGTTTTTTTCCCCCTTTCTTTTTCCTCAGAATCAGCCTTTTAATTTTTTGATTCTCTGTTTGGTTTCCTTTTCTTCCCTTTCCTTACCTCTTTTCATGGGATCAGGCTTCTTTCTGCGCCCCCCCCCCCACCTTTTTTTCCCTGAGTTACTTCAACAAACAAAGCATCCCTACTTAAAGGTCCAAACATTCCACCACTGCAAGCAAGGAGGAACTCTGAAGAATTGACCAGTGAGAAAGAGCAGCCAAAACACAGCAGCACAGTGCACACAGCATACACCAGAAACACTTCCTGAAGTCCCAGGCCCTGGAAGTGTATGACCCCTTTTTAATATAGTAGTACTTTCAGATGCAGGAAACATAGCAAGCTTTTAAAACACACAAAAGACAGAAATGTAGCCAAAATGACAAGACAGAGGAATTCTCTCCAAAAGAAAGCAAGAAGAAATCACTGGGGCACCTGAGTGGCTCAGTTGGTTAAGCATCCAACTCTGGCTCAGGTCATGATCTCACTCATGGGTTGGGCTCTTTGCTGTCAGTGCAGAGCCGCCTTTGGATCCTCTGTCCTTCTCTCTCTCTATGCTTCCCCCTTTTGCGTGATCTCTCTCTCTCTCTCTCTCTCAAAAATAAATAAACATTAAAAAAGAAGAAATCACATCCAGGGACTTTCTCAAAACTGATATAAGCAATATATCTGAACAATAATTTAGAACAACAGTCATAAGACTACTAGCTGAGCTTGTAAAAAGAATAGAAGACACCAGAGAAACCCTTGCTGCAGAGATCAAAGACCTAAGAACTAGTCATGATGAATTTAAAAATGCTATAACTGAGATGCGAAATAAACTAGATATAGTGTGACAGCAAGGATTGAAGAAGCAGAGGAGAGAATAGATGAAACAGCAGGTAAAATTATGGAAAATAATGAAGGTGAAAAAAAGAGGGAAAGGAAATTAATAGATCACGAGGGGAAAGTTAGAGAACTAAGTGATTTTGTGAGACAAAGCAATATTTGTATCATAGGAGTTCCAGAAGAAGAAGAGTGAGAACAAGGGGCATAAGGTTTATTTGAACAAATTGTAGCTGGGAACTTAACTAATTTTGGGAAGGAAACAGTCATACAAGTCCATGAGACACAGAGAGCTCCCTTCAGAATCAACAAAAACAGGTCAACACCATGACATATCATAGTGAAACTTGAAAAATACAAGGATAAGGAGAATTCTGAAGGCAGTTAGGGACAAAAGGTCCTTAACCCACAAGGATAGACACATAAGGGTAGTAGCGGACCTGTCCACTGAAACTTGGCAGGCCAGAAGAGATTGGCAGGAAATATTCAAGATGCTCAATAGGAAAAATAATGCAGCCAAGAATCCTTTTTCCAGCAAGGCTGCCATTCAGAATAGAAGAAGAGATAAAGACTTGCCCAGACAAACAAAAACTAAAGGAGTTTGTAACCTACTAAACCAGCCCTACAAGGGAATTAGAGAAATTTTAAGAGGGACTCTCTCAGCAGAGGGAAAAAAAGGCCAAAGCAGCAAGAATACAAAGGATCAGAGAACATCACCAGAAACACCAAATCTAGAGATAAAACAATGGCGATAAATTCATATCTTTCAGTAATTACTCTGAATGTAAATGGGCTAAATGCTTCCATCAAAAGATATAGAGTAGCAGAATGGTTAAAAAAATATTCATATTTATGCTGTCTACAAGAGACTCATTTTAGTCCTAAGGACACCTGCAGATTGAAGGTAAGGGATGGAAAACAATCTATCATGCTAATGGAGGTCAAAAGAAAGCCAGAGTAACCATACTTATATCAGACAAACTAGATTTTAAAACAAAGACTGTAACAAGAGATGAAGAAGGGCTTTGTATCATAATTAAGGGGTCTATCCACCAAGATCTCTAACAATTGTAAATATTTATGCCCCCAACCCTAAACACCCAAATATATAAATCAGTTAATCACAAACATAAAGAAACTATTTGTAAATAATACCATAATAGTAGGAGACTTTAATACCCCACTTACAACAATGGACAGATCATCTAAGCAGAAAATCAACAAGGAAACAATGACTTTGAATGACACACTGGACGAGATGGACTTAACAGATATATTCAGAACATTTCATTTTAAAGCAATAGAATACACATTCTTTTTGAGTACACATGGAATATTGTCCAGAATAGATCACATACTGGGCCACAAAACAGCCCTCAACAAGTATGAAAGGATTGAGATCTTACCATGCATATTTCTAGATCACACCACTATGAAACCTGAAATCAACCACAAGAAAAAATTTGGAAATCCCTCAGATACTTGGAGGTTAAAAAACATCCTACTAAAGAATTAATGGGTCAACCAGAAAATTAAAGAAGAAAAAAGAAAAATACATGTAAGCCAATGAAAATGAAAACACAACAGTCCAAACCTTTTGGGATGCAGGAAAGGCAGTCCTAAGAGGAAAGTACATTGCAATTCAAGACTACCTCAAGAAGCAAGAAAGGTTCCAAATACACATCCTAACCTTACACCCAAAGGAACAGTAAAGCCTGAAGCCAGCAGAGGAAGGGAAATAATAAAGATTGGAGCAGAAATGATATAGAAACAAAACAACAACAACAACAAAAAACCCCAGTAGAATGGATCAATGAAACTGAAAGCTGTTTTTTTGGAAGAATAAACAAATTGATAAACACCTAGCCAGACTTATCAGAAAGAAAAGAGAGAGGACAAGATAAAAATCACAAATGAAAGAGGAGAGATCACAACCAACACCACAGAAATACAAACAATTATAAGAGAATATTATGAAAAATTATATGCCAACAAACTGGACAGTCTGGAAGAAATGGACAAATTTCTAGACATTCACACTCTACTAGAACTCAAACAAGAAGAAATGAAAAATTTGAACAGGCCCATAACCAGCAGACAAATTGAATAGGTTATCAAAAATATTTCCCCAAATAAGAGTCCTGGGCCAGATGGCTTCCCAGGGGAATTCTACAAGACATTTAAAGAAGAGTTAATACCTATTATTCTCAAACTGTTCCAAAAAATATAAATGGAAGGAAAGGTTCCAAACTCATTCTATGAAACCAGCATTACCTTGATTCCAAAACCAGACAAAGACCACACTAAAAAGCAGAATTACAGGCCAATATCCCTGATGAACGAGGATGAAAAAATTCTCAACAAGATACTAGCAAATTGAATTCAACAGTGCATTAAAAGAATTATTCACCATGATCAAGTGGGATTTATTCCTGGGCTGCAGAACTGGTTCAATATTCACAAATCATTCAATGTGATACACTACATTAATAAAACAAAAGATAAGAACCATATGATCCTGTCAATAGATGCAGAAAAACCATTTGACAAAACACAGCATTGTTTCTTGATAAAAACCCTCAAGAAAGTAGGGATATAAAGAACATACCTCAACATCATAAAAACTATATAGGAAAGGCTCACAGCTAACATCATCCTCAATGGGAAAAAACTTGAGAGCTTTCCCTCTGAGGTCAGGAACACGACAGGGATGTCCACTCTCACCACTGTTGTTTAACATAGTGTTGGAAGTCCTAGCATCAGCAATCAGACAACAAAAAGAAATAAAACACATACAAATTGGCAAAAAAGTCAAACTTTCACTCTTTTCAGATGACATGATACTCTATGTGGAAAACCTGATAGACTCCACCAAAAAACTTCTAGAACTGATACATGAATTCAGCAAAGTCACAGGATATAAAATCAATTTACAGAAATAGGTTGCATTTCTAT
Organism: Prionailurus bengalensis; assembly: GCF_016509475.1. Classification (NCBI taxonomy): domain Eukaryota; kingdom Metazoa; phylum Chordata; class Mammalia; order Carnivora; family Felidae; genus Prionailurus; species Prionailurus bengalensis. The sequence continues at coordinate 76,367,573 of NC_057349.1, read as the reverse complement.
ATTCCAATAATGAAGCAGCATAAAGAAAAATCAAGGAATCGATCCCATTTACAGGTGCACCAAAACCATAAGACATCTAGGAATAAACCTAACTAGGGAGGTAAGGGATCTGTACACTGAAAACTATAGAAAGATTATGAAAGAAATTGAAGAAGACACAAAGAAATGGAGAAACATTCCATGCTCATGGATTAGAAGAACAAATATTGTTAAAATGTCTATACTATCTGAAGCAATCTACACATTCAGTGTAATCCCTATCCAAATAACATCAGCGTTCTTCACAGAGCTGGAGTAAACAATTCTAAAATTAGTATGGAACCATATAAGACCCTGAGTAACCAAATTAATGTTGAAAAAGAAGACCAAAGCTGGAGGCATCATATTACTGGACTTTAAGCTGTATTACAAAGCTGTAAGCATCCAGACAGTATGGTACTGGCACAGAAACAGATACATAGATCAATGGAACAGAATAGGGAGCCCAGGAATGAACTCACAAATGCATGGACAACTAATCTTTGACAAAGCAGGAAAGAATATCCAATGGAAAAAAAAAGACAACCTCCTCAACAAATGATGTTGGGAAAACTGGATAGCAACATGCAGAAGAATGAAACTGGACCACTTTCTGATACCATACACAAAAATAAATTCAAAATGGATTAAAAACCTAAATGTGAGACAGGAGACCAGGCGGCAACCTCTTTGACCTCAGCTGCAACAACTTCTTACTAGACATGTCTCCAGAGGCAAGGGAAATAAAAGCAAAAATGAACTATTGGGACCTCATAAAGATAAAAAGCTTCTGTACAGTGAAGGAAACAGCCAACAAAACTAAAAGACATCTGATGGAGTGAGAGAAGACATTTGCAAATGACACATAAGATAAAGGGTTAGTATTCAAAATCTATAAAGAACTCATCAAACTCAACACCCAAAAATCAAATAATCCAGTGAAGAAATGGGTAGAAGACATGAATAGACATTTTTCCAAAGGAGACATCCAGATGGCTAAAAGACACATGAAAAGATGCTCAACATCGCTCATCATCAGGGAAATACAAATCAAAGTGCAATGAGATACCACTTCACACCTGTCAGAATGGCTAAAATTAACAACTCAGGAAATAACAGATGTTGGCTAGGATGTGGAGAAATGGGAGCGCTCTTGCACTGCTGGTGGGAATGCAAACTGGTGCAGCCACTCTGGAAAACAGAATGGAGGTTCCTCAAGAATTTAAAAATAGAACTACCCTATCACCCAGAAATTTCAGTACTAGCTGTTTATCCAAAGGATACAAAAATGCTGACTCAGAGGGGCACATGCACCCCAATGTGTATAGCAGCACTATCAACAATAGCCAAATTATGTAAAGGGCCCAAATGCGCATTGACTGATAAATGGATGAGGAAGATGTGAGATATAAAATGTGATTTCACTTATTTGTAGAATTAAAGAAATAGAACAGATGAACATAGGGGAAGGGAAGGAAAAATAAAATAAAAACAGAGGGACTCAAACCATAAGTGGCTTTTAAATACAGAGAACAAACTGAGGGTTGCTGGCAGCATGTTGGGTGGGAGGATGGGCTAAATGGGTGATGGGCATTAAGGAGGGCACTTTTGGAGGTGGCACTGGGAGTTACACTTAAGAGTTGACTCACTGAGTTCTATTCTGAAACCAGTACTACACTGTATGTTAATTAACTAATTTAAATAAATAAGTTATAATAAAAAGGAAATTAAAAACTTTATATCAACAAATAATAAATTAGGCAAATAAATTATAAAACTTCAAAAAAAGATAATGGAGTTTTAAGAATCATTTAATCCTCATTTCATTATGAATTTCCAACAATATTTTGGATTGAGTTTATGATCAGGAGTAAGAAAGAATTAACTATTTAAAGGTAGCACTGAATGACACAGGCAGAAATGAGGACATTACATTTCTGTGACTTAGGCTAATTTCCTACTCTGGACATGTAACGACTACTTCTAACAAAGTTTAACTTGCACTTGTGTTTTCTCAGGAAGTTCATGTTGTGTCAGAATTGACTCACCCCACAGAGTAGAACTTCTAATTCTCATTATTTTTAGTTCCATTCAGCCAACCAGGGGTTCCTCATCTGGCCAAGAGAAGATAGAACTTTCTGTACATTTCTAAGATTGACCTTTCCTATGTTTGCAGGGATTATTATTATTTTTTTTTGACTAGCAGAAAGGGTTTTATTTTTTATTTTTTTTCAATATATGAAATTTATTGTCAAATTGGTTTCCATACAACACCCAGTGCTCATCCCAAAAGGTGCCCTCCTCAATACCCATCACCCACCCTCCTCTCCCTCCCACCCCCCATCAACCCTCAGTTTGTTCTCAGTTTTCAACAGTCTCTTATGCTTTGGCTCTCTCCCACTCTAACCTCTTTTTTTTTTCCTTCCCCTCCCCCATGGGTTTCTGTTAAGTTTCTCAAGATCCACATAAGAGTGAAACCATATGGTATCTGTCTTTCTCTGTATGGCTTATTTCACTTAGCATCACACTCTCTAGTTCCATCCACGTTGCTACAAAAGGCCATATTTCATTCTTTCTCATTGCCACATAGTATTCCATTGTGTATATAAACCACAATTTCTTTATCCATTCATCAGTTGATAGACATTTAGGCTCTTTCCACAATTTGGCTATTGTTGAGAGTGCTGCTATAAACATTGGGGCACAAGTGCCCCTATGCATCAGTACTCCTGTATCCCTTGGGTAAATTCCTAGCAGTGCTATTGCTGGGTCATAGGGTAGGTCTATTTTTAATTTTCTGAGGAACCTCCACACTGCTTTCCAGAGCGGCTGCACCAATTTGCATTCCCACCAACAGTGCAAGAGGGTTCCCGTTTCTCCACATCCTCTCCAGCATCTATAGTCTCCTGATTTGTTCATTTTGGCCACTCTGACTGGCGTGAGATGATATCTGAGTGTGGTTTTGATTTGTATTTCTGCAGGGATTATTTTTAATTGTCTTAGAAGAGTGTCATTCTATTGAATATACCCAGAGAGCACTGCCAGATCAAATTGCAAATTTTTAGGACAACTGGGAAGAACTCAAGATTTTGGAGGTCAAGGCAAACATATTCCCTGAGTGGTTCCCTGTAGTACTAGACGGTTCCCTTAACCCCTACCTTCTGCTGATTGTATTTTGAGGTGGTGGTAGACAGGGGAGGACAGAGATACAAGATCTGTAATTGAAAAGTATAATGTTGGAATTGAACTTCAGTGTTCACTTTTGGCATATGTTTGAAGGAAGATAAGGGACACACTCTCTTAAAAATGCCACACATTTTAAAACCTGACATCTGACTAATCTATGGATTGCTACCATTGGGGGCCAACCCAAATTGAAACATTTCAGGGTCAAGAAACTTCCAAAAACATTTCTTAAAGTCATTCTCTTGGCACCTCATAGAATCTTTTCAGAAAAGAAAATCTGCTCAAGGCAGATTTTTAAAAATTTGGTTGTTTTGGTTTTGGTTTGGGAATATTTTACTTGATAGACACCACCCTCCTCCGCTCCCCTCCCCCCCCCCCCCAGCCCAATCAGTTAAAATCAGTCCTTGAATATGAAAGCAGCCATAGGACCAGGGAGGCAGTTTCCCTTCTGGCTGGATTTGCAGCTTGTGTGTTAATGCGTTGCTACATTGAAAAGGCATAGGAGAACATCACAGATGCAATGCTCACAAATGGATTCCAGTCAGTGGAGAATAAATAGACTTTCGGAGAGAGAGAGAGAGAGAGAGTATTGGAAAAGTCTCAATATTCATAATACAGGTTTCTGTTCAGAAGACTGCCTTGCCCAAGTCATTCTTCTGGAATTCTGCTGCCTTCTTAATTTTCTTTATGTTGAATGGGCATTTCTATAAGGAATGAAATGAGCTGGAAAAAAAAATGTGTGTCATTTCAGAAATACTGATTGTATTTAATCAGTTTTTGATCTGGATGTCAAAGGAATAAGGAGGACTTGCATTTCATAAGAAGCTACCCTCCCTCCTTTTTAGTCCACTTTAGAAAATGCTAGCCTGAAAAGGGATTGACAATGTCAAGACAACTGGAGCAGTGGTGAAAAGTGTTAGTCTCTAAAATTTATAAAATGGAAACAAGAAGTTAATTATCTGCTTTTGCAAATGTAAGAATTTACTCATTATTGCTGTCAGCATTTGGATTTTGCATCTATTAGTAAAGTTTAGAAAGCTTTTTAAGATACATGGAGATATTATTCTGGATGATAAATTTGGAATCCTAGAATCCTAAGGAATTCAGACTTTGCATTTGACTTCAAAATGCCTTCTTAAAAATAATATTCCATATGTAGTTTGATGTAAAGTTAACTGGATTGTGAGGCTGTTTCCTTTTTTATGTTGGCTAGACTCTTTTCATTAATTGTTACCCCCCTGTTTCTAATGTTAAGTGGATTTGTGCCTTTCAACAGAGTCATGTTTAAGGTGGCAGACTTCTCTTTTGTATTCTCAGGTTACCCATTCAGGGTATCAAATGCAGGTAATTTCCAAGAATATGTGTGATACCTACAAATAGGTTACAAGGATCAGGGTCTAGAACTTTGAATTCTGAATTATGAATCTGGAAGATGAATGCCTACAAATATACATAAGTCTGAGTGTGGGGCTGCCACATTTCCTGGATGGATCACAGAGTAAAAAATGAGGAAGGGGTTTCTACTTCAGAGAGAACTTTTGAAAACTTATGAAAATAAAGTCATTAATGCTACTTATGGTGATCTGAGCCCCACATGGATTGTGGGAAGGCTTGGACTTTGGTCTTAGGTTTTCCTTTTAAATGTGCCAAGGAATTCCATTTTTATGGCTTAAATCGTGTCCTATCGTGTATAATTTCTTACTTTTTACACATCTTTTGGCAAGAACAGAGTTTAAGAGTTACTGATTTGTAGGTGCAAGCTTAATAGTTTTATAGACTTTCTTTTTGGGGGGTATAATCTATGAAGAAGGTGTAAATTTTTTTGTAAAGTTTTTTTTTTTTGGTGTTTTTGATCTACTAAGCCCCTTCTCCATGATTCAATGGCAACTTGTAATGAGAACATTAACCACAAACAGATACAACTTTTTTCTGCCATATGAATGTCGGAACATTTACACAAGTGATGGTAACTTGTAGTTGAGAGCACTGTGCCAACTTTTAAGTTGTTTTGGGGGTAATTCTGGCTTACTAATACAGAATCATAATCTATGTGAGATCTGTGCTAATGCTCATTTTTTAGTTTTAGGCTAAAATTAGAAAGCCACAAGGTCATGTTAGAACCATTTAGTGACATTCAAGATAGCTCTTCCAAGATGGTGGAGAAAGTTGAAATGGGAAATTGTGAAGTAATTGACAGTTTCTACCCAGAACCTTCAAGTTGTGCCACTAAGGAGATACCTGCACAGAGAACTTCATATTCCAATGAGACATTTCCTTTTCCTGTTGGTATTAATTTTGGACGAGCACCATAGGCAGTAACCCTACCTGTCAGTGACAATGATAATTTTTTGTATTAATTTGTAGGTTAGAGGGAAATAAGAAGCAATTTCTGAAGTGGAACAAGGCAGTGTATGTGTGTGTGTGTGTGTTTGTGGGTGTAGGGATAGGTCTAAACAGTACCTAATGACTATTTGATAGAAGGCACTGGTCTTTCAGCTGACTACTATTGCTCAATAATGTTGCACAATTAGTGCTTGATAACATTAAAGAAATAGGCTTCTAATACTTATTTCTTTTTTTTTAATTTTTTTTTCAACGTTTATTTATTTTTGGGACAGAGAGAGACAGAGCATGAATGGGGGAGGGGCAGAGAGAGAGGGAGACACAGAATCGGAAACAGGCTCCAGGCTCTGAGCCATCAGCCCAGAGCCTGACGCGGGGCTCGAACTCACGGACCGCGAGATCGTGACCTGGCTGAAGTCGGACGCTCAACCGACTGCGCCATCCAGGTGGCCCCTCTAATACTTATTTCTTATGTTCAGGGACTAACAATTGGTTTCTCAAAGCACTATTCGGGTATTGTAAAAAATGTGTTTCCTTCTCCTTCTAGAGGTGGACCAGAGTTAGGGCAGGTCTGGGTAAATTCAGAGACTGCTTTAAACCCATGGTCACTCTTGACTTACCACACTCCCTGTCCTCTACCACTCCCAACTCTAACTCACCTGTCTTAGGTAGGTCCTTTTGAAAGGATCCCCCCTTATCCTCAGAGATGCAGAGCCTTTATTATGCTTATTTTTCCTTAGAAAACCAGTTCTTTCTCATGTACAGTATGTAGTGCCAGAAAGTAAGAAATACCGTTTTTTCCACAGAGGTGCATGCGTTCTGTCAATCAAACACAAATAACCACTTCAATAACCCATAATTATCACTGACAGTATAGTTCACACTTAACGTGTAATCATCACAGACACTGTTTTCATAATTAGCCCCCTGACTAACCTGGGCAAGAAGTATAACAATGGAGAGGGGTGTGTTGTGTAGATCAGTTGCCAATGCTATAGGCAAGTTGATCCACCCCTCCTTGGTCCAGAGAGGAAGATTGTAACTCCTCCCATCCCCCCACTAATAAAACATGCATCTGCAAGTGTTCAGATCGATCATGACTGTCAGTGCCTAAAGAATAGTCATCTCTGATTGTTCTTTGGAGTGAGAGTATTCCCACAGTGCAAAGTTAATGCAGCAAATCACAGGATGTGTGGCCAATTTGGAAAAGAGTATAAAAGAATCCAAGTTGTAAATTCTTGTTCCTTTAGAGCAACAAGTTAATTTTAAATGTATAGACATCATCTTGGATAAGGTTCCCAGAACCTCCTGGGTTGAGAATCACTTCTAATGGGAGATATATTCAGGTTGGAGTCATTTTGCCCTGGTGACCATCAGCATAGGGAGCACTGGGCTGACAAGAAGACTGTGGATAAAGGCTATGGAAGTAAGTGGCTAGTTAAGCCTGAACCATGTGTTCTCATCTCTGACACCATCTCTCAGGGCTTCCTGTGATTTAGAACACATTCCTGCAGAGTATGAATGTAGGTTTCCCCCAGGAACTTCCGTCTCTATCTATACCCTCTTGGACTGCTTCTTCCTCCACATGTAAACAAAATTCTTTGCTTTTTTTCTCTCTTCCTCTCATTAGTGTATATGTACTTAGCTGCCAACTAGCCCTGTTCTGGGTAGTAGGGACACAAAGATGACAGGGCACAGCCTCTGCCCACAAGGAGTTCATACGAGGGACACAGACATGTAAACAAGTAATGTCAATACACAATCAAAAAAGCTATAAAAGAGACAGAGACAAGGCATCGAGTAATGTGGAGGGACAGCAGGGACGTGACAGCTTCTTCTGGGACACTTAAGGTGGAGGGATAGCTTTGCAGAAGAGTTGATGCTTGAGATGCATCATGGAGGATGAGTAGAAGTATGCCAGACAGAGAATAAGGAAAATTAAGGTGCTCATTTGGCGAATTTAGATTTTATTGTGTAGACAACACAAATCCATTTAAGCAGCGGGGTATGTGGTTAGAAAATTAGAAAGATAACTCTAGCAGTAGTTTGGGGGGGTACCTCTAGAGACTCTAAGAGAAGGAGACATGAGAAGGAAGATTTCATGCTCTGGTAGGCAAAAGTGAGGACCTGAAATAAGGTAATAATTCTACGTATATATGAGAAGGTGGACAAAAGGGATTTCTGAGAGGTGGAATTGACAGGTGTTGGTGAGGGATAGGATTTGCGATTCCATGGCTTTCAACTCATGTATCTGGGTAGATGTTGTACTTTGTCATTCAACAAATACTTTTGAAACACCTGACATGTATAACACATAAAGATAATCAAGGTGAAATAATTGTCCTTAAGATATTAGTTTTAGCTGGGCACAAGAATCATTTGGGAGGTTTTAGAAATTCTAGTGCCCAGGCTGCACCTCAGACCAATTAAATTAGATTCTCAGAGGGTGGGCTGTGTTTGTGGGGGGAGTGGGATCCAGCATTAGTAGTTTTGAAAGTTCTCCAGGTTGTTCCAAAGTGTAGCCAGAGCTCTGAGGAATCACAGGTTAGTCAACATAACATTGTAAAACAGTGTGATAAAAGCTTGGGATACATTCCTCTGGCAATAGGGAGAAAGACCATCTAGGTCTGCTTTCCAGCTCAGGGCAGCCATCCTAGAGAAGGGGCTGCTTTAGCTGAAACTAGGAGAATGGAGTATTATTTACAGGAGTTGAAGTGGGGTGGGCATTCTGCTCCATGGAGCAGTCCTTGCAAAGGAATATGCCAATATAGAGACTAGTTGATGAGGAGCACAGTGAGGGAAGAGGAAGGACACAACACATTCCATGGGACATCCAGAAAGAAAGGTCAGCATCAGTTGGATCTATGAATCTGGAGTTCAGGAGAAGTGAGATCAGATTCAGGAGAAGTGAGATCTGAAGGTACAGTTTTAGGAGACTCAGGTTCATGGTTGAAGCAGTGGAAGTGGACATGTACAAGATAACTCAGGAATAGTGTGTGCAGCGTGTGCAGCCCTAATGAACACTGACACTTACTTGGGGGCCAGTTAGAGAGAAGAAGCCAGGAGGGAATGAATTTCTCTTTGAAGATGTCTTCCATTTGACAAACCTTGTGCATCTCCCTATGATTAATTCTAATCTAGTTATTGTCGGATGTTAGCCACTGCATAATTCTAAGTTCTCATTATACATGTGAGTGGGAAAATTGCCAGCAAAGGCCATTCACTTATTATTACTATTATTTCCTTTATGAAGAGAGTATCATTTGTTCAGACAAAGTCTAAACAAGACACCAGGGGTGTATACCTTCCTTGCCTCTAGGAGCTTGTAAATGTCAAACCATAAAATATAAACATGTTCCTTAACCACCAATTGAGAAAGCTGAAGCTACTCCATGTATAAAGTATCTCCTTTCTTAAATCTTTGTCCTTGTTTTCAGTATTTATTTCCATTAGTTACTATCTTTCCTGTAGTTTTTCTCTTGGGAAATAAATTCTAGAAGAGTAAATGGAGAAAAATGGAGTTAAGAAGGAGAGAGATTTTTTGAGTGTAGGAGGTGCTTTCTGATTAATTGAAAGACATATATTAAAGATCAACTATTTGGTCAATAGAGTATGAATTCCTTGATGGAAGGGAAGCAGTTACATTCACTATTGAATGCTTAGTCCAGTGTCTGGCACATAGTTTATGCTCAATAAATGTTTGTTAAGTAAATGAATTTAAAAAATGCAAGCTGGCCTGGTCTGTACTTTGAGCACAGAGGGAAAGACAAATCTAACACAGAAGTTGTTTTCAGGCATTTTTGTAGTCTAAGAGGTTGGGTCTCAGAAGAGTCTCCAAACTGTTATAATACAGGTTGGAGCATAATGAATTCCTTGTGGTCATTACAAGCTCACTTACAGGGATTTAGAGAAGGGAAAGTGTATATCAGAGTGGGTGGGGTTAGGGGCAAAGCTCAAGAATATATGACAGAGGAGGAAGGGATTAAGATGGTCCTTAAAAGATCAATGGGACTCTGGCAAGTAGGAAAGGATCAGGGAAGAAATGCCTTGAATGAAGGCTGCAGGTTATCCATGTAAGAGTAGACATATGAAAAACTCGGTGGGACGTAAGGGAAGACAGGTGGGTTATGGAAGACTCTACCTGCTTTCCCTGAACACATCATGATCCATCACTGCTTGAGCAGCAGTAGCCCTGAGCACCATTCAGTCCTTCACAGGTAAAGGCATGTCCCCTAGAGATGAACCACCCAGTCCCAAATGGACAAAGAAGAAAAGAGGGAACTTGCATGGTAATCCCTTCATGCTTCTCACCAAAGTATCCTTTCCCCTCCCCTGCCTGTCCTATTGAGTCCTGAGGGAGACTGCACAGGGCTTCTTCCTTCTGGGTGAGGAGGGAGGGCAAGGAGGAAGGGTTGTGTGTAACATGTAGGTATCACTGCCCTTTAATACTGTGAGCTCCTGGCATGGAGAAATTGTCTCTTTTAGCCCTACTAATGTCCCCCCGCCCCCGGCCCCTCACCAGAGTCTAACATATGGAAGAACTTCATTAATATTTGATGAATGAATGTGTGTGAATAAAGTTCAATAAACCTTTATATTTCACTTTTGGAGTCCATGTATAATGAGGTTAAAGAGGGCTTCTCTTAGGTGCAGGATTTATTTCTGAGAAGCAAAAATGCTGCCACGTCTGGCTGGGGTGACTTGCATGGCATGAAGCACGGCCAGGGATGGGACTACAGGTGTGAGCCAGGCAGGGTTCGGTGTTCTGTGTTCATTTCAACTGCCCTGAAAGCCGTATCCAGTGATGACAAATTTATCTCAGTCTTCCACCTAAGAGCTTTAAACACATTTTCAAAATTGTTCTTATTTATTCAACATTTCTTCAAAGCTGATTGTACCTTTAAAAAGTTAATTTAGGGGCTCCCGGGTGGCTCAGTCAGTCGAGTGTCTGACTCTCAGTTTCAGCTCCAGTCATCATTTTGCGGTTTGTGAGTTTGAGCTCTGCACCAGGCTCCACGCTGACAGTGCAGAGCCTGCTTGCAGTTCTCTCTCTCTCTCTCTCTCTCTCTCTCTCTGCTCCTCCCCTACTTGTGCTCTCTCTCTCTCTCAAAATAAATAAATAAACTTAAAAAAAGGTTTAAAAAATAATTTAAAGTTTCTGTGTATTAACATAAGGACTTTAAAAAATTTTGATCTTTTATCAATGAGTAGCTACTACTTCTCGTATTTAGTATGATTTTTAGTATTAGTACTTTATTTTTATTTTTGTTTTTATTTTTATTTTATTTTTTATTTTTTTTAAATTTACATCCAAATTAATTAACATATAGTGAAGCAATGATTTCAGGAGTAGATTCCTTAATGCCCCTTACCCATTTAGCTCATCCCCCCTCCCACCACCCCTCCAGCAACCCTCAGTTTGTTCTCCATATTTATGAGTCTGTTTTGTCCCCCTCCCTGTTTTTATATTATTTTTGTTTCCCTTCCCTTATGTTCATCTGTTTTGTCTCTTAAAGTCCTCATATGAGTGAAGTCATATGATTTGTGTCTTTCTCTGACCGACTAATTTCACTTAGCATAATACCCTCCAGTTGCATCCACATAGTTTCAAATGGCAAGATTTCATTCTTTTTGATTGCCAAGTAATACTCCATTGTATATATATACCACATTTTCTTTATCCATTCATCCATCGATGGACATTTGGTCTCTTTCCATACTTTGGCTATTGTTGATAGTGCTGCTATAAACATGGGGGTGCATGTGTCCCTTTGAAACAGCACACCTGTATCCCATGGATAAATGCCTAGTAGTGCAATTGCTGGGTCATAGGGTAGTTCTATTTTTAGTTTTTTGAGGAACCTCCATACTGTTTCCAGAGTGGCTGTACCATCTTGTATTGCCACCAACAATGCAAAAGAGATCCTCTTTCTCCGCATCCTCGCCAACATCTGTTGTTGCCTGAGTTGTTAATGTTGGCCATTCAGACAGGTATAAGGTGGTATCTCATTGTGGTTTTGATTTGTATTTCCCTGATGATGAGTGATGTTGAGCATTTTTTCATGTGTCTGTTGGCCATCTGGATGTCTTCAATCAGAAAAACTAAAAGGCAACCAACAGAATGGGAGAAGATATTTGCAAGTGACATATTAGATAAAGGGTTAGTATCCAAAATCTACAAAGAACTTATCAAACTCAACACCCAAAAAACAAATAATCCAGTGAATGGGCAAAAGACATGAATAGACACTTCTCCAAAGTATTAGTACTTTAATTCTTTTAATTCCTGAAAGAAGATAGTATGGGAACTTTAATTATTTTAAACCTCATTCATTCAGAATCTACTCATTTGTAATACATAAGGTATAAAATATAATTATTCAAATACATTTCTAAGCATATTGCTACCCTAAGGATGACCAGGAATATTCTATTCAACAGGGTGGCAAGCAAACTGATTTGGGGGTGTGTGTTGGTGCTCTGAATACTAACAGCGAAAGTGGTAGCAAATGAGTCTTCTCTTTTGTTAGATCAGCTCCAGGCCCTTTTGAGATAGGGGTGTCCACACTTGGGCACAGTGTACCCTTCAGATCTGTGTTGTGGGGTGGGGGCAGAGCAGTTGGGAAGGCCTGCTTTCTGGTCTGCAGCATTGGCCTCTCTAGGACTTCCATCCCAGGCCCCTGGACGGATGGCATAGTCTGGAAATGGAGGCTTGGGGGCATTTCTCCCAAGGCGACACTGCAGTCACATTTGGCCAGACTAGCAAAATCTTCATGAGTATGAAGGCAGCTGAGACATGTCTCCTTCCTTCCACTGACACCCACCACAAGGGAGGTGGGGAATAAGAGCAAGATTGCTAATCCCTATTCTGGTAGAGAATGTGCTTTCCTTTCAGCCTGATTCTATGGAATAACATTGTATTTCTTTAAAGGCTTATAATAATTTTAAAGTCAGGTTGACCTCCCCAACCATGGTGAATAATAGCCCTTGTTAAAACTTAAATGATGTATTTATTGTCTTCACTGCAGAGAAGACGCATTCACAACTGTAGTTGAATTTTTCACCTGTTCTTTTGGTATTGTCTCTGGAGGTCTTTGAACTTTTCTTTTCAAAATTACCTTAGAACCAAGGTAGAAACTCACCTAAGGAGAGAGGAAGTCCCACATCTAATGAGGAGTAACATGAACAGACTGGAATCCTCTGTCGCCAGGATGAGACTCATGAGGGTCTGCTGATATGATTTGCTTTATGAACCAAGACAGTTTTCAGATCTGTGTTTCTTTTAATGCTATTCTAGGGTAGAGATTTATTTGCAAATGTTTTTATTGGATTCTCCCAAGAGCCATCTGATAAACTTAAAAGTACTAACATTTCTCTGGTTATAAAACAAGTGTCAGAATGTTTATTCATTTATTTTGCCAGTGTTATTTCTGCTCTGTTTCCTAGCCCTGTTTCCCCCTTAATTCAGGAAAGGAATTCAGAATCTCATAATCAAGTATTTATTATTAATAGAAAAATAAACGTCTTTTTAAAAATTATTTTTTATATTTATTTATTTTTGAGAGAGAGAGAGAAAGAGACAGAGCATGAGCAGGGGAGGGGCAGAGAGAGAGGGAGACACAGGATCCAAAGCAGGCTCCAGGCTTTGAGCTGTCAGCACAGAGTCTGACACGGGGCTCAAACCCATGAACTATGAGATCATGACCTGAGCCACAGTTGGATGCATAACCAATTGAGCCACCCAGGCACCCCAGGAAAACAAACATCTTGAAAATGTCTCCCAAATCTGACCAACATCATTTGAGTAATGTGGATGGCAGTGGACTCTTAACTCAGATTTCTCAATTATTAAAGCTTGTGGTGTATCTTTCACAGAAGAAGTGTTTTGAATTTAATTTTATATGGATGAGGCAGTTAAGATTTTGGGAGATCAATTGATTTGCTGAAGGTGATTAGAGATATAGCTGTTGAATTTTCGTGTGTGTGTGCGCGCGCGTGCGTGTGTTTTAAGGCTCCAGACGGAAAAGAACACGTAGGCCTTCTCATTTTTCACCCATGAATAGTCTCTCATAATCCACGATTGTTTCTCATTCTCTTTCCTCCTACCACATGCCCACAGGGATTTTCCTGCCCTTACCTTTACATCTGAGCCCCCAAGGAATGCCTCTCATCCCATTTGGAGGCCACGGCTCCCAAACATGCTGTTTTGCTGCTTTCTTTAGTTACTGACAAACAGTCCACGTGGGCGTCACAGGGATATCTATTTCTCAAAATTATAACCTCCGTTACATCAAGGGACTGAGAGGCATTTTATAAAACCTTCCAAAATTGGTTAGATTGGTGATCACTATGATCACCAGTTCTATTCATTGCAATCTTGAACTGTTCCTCAGTAATATGAAAACCCTTTCAATCCTGTTTGTCATTCATGACAATAGCAGACTCTTCTTGGGGAGAAATGGGACTTTCTGCTTTTAGGCTTAGGACTTCCTTAAACCTTGCCTCCTGGGTTTCCTGATACATTTTTTTTCCACCAGGGAAAATATTTCAACAGTGTTCCATCTTTTTGTTTTGTTTTGTTTTGTTTTGTTTTGTTTTGTTTTGTTTTGTTGTTTTGTGAGGGGACTGCATGGGCATTCATGTGACTGGTCTGCTAAGGCCACCGTGCATTTTTCAGTGAGAGAACTCCCAGTGTCCAGTTTCCTCCCACTGGCCTAAAACAACATAGATCTTCATTTTGGGGTTAGAACTTTTCCCTGGGATTGTGGCATATTTCTGAGCCATATAATTCATGTTCACTAAAGGAGGAAGTCTCCTCCCCCAGTGGGAGGCTCTGGACGATATCTCAGTTAGGCAGCATTTGCTGATTTTAATCCTGATGTTCCTGCCATGAGGTTTCTGAGGGTGTCCTGGAGCGATGTTTAATATCTTCCCAGGTACCCATTGTGATTTTGCTTCTGAGCACTGCCATGAAACGGCTCTCTTGACTTCTGATATCTGTAAACTCTCCTGGTACCTCCACTGCCTCAAACTCTCTCTGAGGAGTCATCCTCTCCCCTCCCCTAGTCTGTGTGACATAGTTGGTGTGGGACATTATTTGAGTCTTGAGTCAAGCTATGTGAAAAATTGATTTTCTCTATTACACCAACCCATAAGTGATCTTATCTTGCTTAATGTGGTTTGGTCACTTGTAGCCAGAACCCTGTCTGATAGACTCAAATGGTAGTCAAGAACATGTCTATTCATGTCTTCTGCCCGTATAGGAGTGCTGATGCATAGGGGCACATGTACCCCAATGTACCCAATTATAGCAGTGCTTTCAACAATAGCCAAATTATGGAAAGAGCCTAAATGTCCATCAACTGATGAATGGATAAAGAAGGTGTGGTTTATATATACAATGTAATACTGCTTGGCAATGAGAAAGAATGAAATCCTGCCATTTACAGCAACGTGGATAGAACTGGAGGGTATTATGCTAACTGAAATAAGTCAGAGAAAGACAGATTCCATATGTTTTTACTCATATGGGGATCTTGAGAAACTTAACAGAAGACCTTGGGGGAAGGGAAGGGGAAAAAAAGTAACAAACAGAGAGGGAAGGAGGCAAACCATAAGAGACTCTTAAATACAGAGAACTGAAGGTTGATGGGGGGTGGGAGGGAGGGGAAAGTGGGTAATGGGCATTGAGGAGTGCACCTGTTGGGATGAGCACTGGGTGTTGTATGGAAGCCAATTTGACAATAAATTATATTAAATAAATTCATTAGTTAAAAAAAAGAACTAGAGTGTGTGTGTGTGTGTGTGTGTGTGTGCTTTTCTTCAGCAATAGAAAAAAGATGAGGGACTCACCCATTCTAAAAATGCTCATCAGTACACTAAAAAATTATTTGGAACGACAAAATATGATCAGTAAATTAAAAAAACCTTACGAGAAAATAGAAAATAGGAAAGAAAAAGAAATAGAAAGCAACAAAGACTTCTAGGTACACAGGTCACTTACAGTCACAGCAAAAGTTCAGCTTTTACTTATTTGTATCATTACTCCGTTCCAGGTCATGTCCACAGTTTGACCCTTTCTATATCAACTATTGAATAATTTGGTACAAAATATTAGTTTGGTGTTTTAAATAGACTTTGTTTTGAAATGTGGTTAGTTCTTTGACCTTGACCAAATTTCTTCAGCTCACTTGTTATGTTATAGCACATGTGAAGTGCCTATACTGGGGGCTGGGATAAAGCAGGAAGTCAAAAGTTAGAGTAGCTGCTATTTATTATCACCACTCTTATTCAGACTACTTGCTAGAAGCATGAGTGTCTCTCCAGGTTTTCCTCTTTTCGTGGGTCCCAATCAGGGCACTGAGGCCTCTGGCCTCAGCCTCCTCCCGTCACTGGTCTGTCCTGATCATGTGGAGGTTTTGCTGCCTTTTGTATTGATTGTAACTACCAGCAAAGTGGCCACTCCAGAAAATCTGTATTTCTCCTCATTAGTTATGTCTGGGCTTCTGATTTTTATTATAAACAAGGGAGAACATAAAATGTAGTTAGTTAAGACAGAGCTCAGTGATGAAGCAACAGGAAATGATGGAAGTGACTCCCCTCTATGTAAACAGTTATGTCCATAATCCTGCTGACCAATATTAAAAAATCTGAAATCGCCCAATGGTTAACTATGATTTTATTATATGCTACTCCAAGGGTGGCAAATATATGACTTCAGTGAGGCCATCTTCCAAATCAGTTGTAGCCTGTTTCTCATTGAGCCTTAGCTTGGCCTCAGAGTCCTTCTCAATGCAAAGCACTGGCAGGTGCTGATAATGGGTGGGGTATTAGTACCCAAGCTGTAAACTTTCTCCCCTTCATCCCTGGGCTTCTGCATTTTTGAGATTTTATTATTGAAGTTGCTTACATATTTTAAATGTAAATGCTTTAACACATATTTTGGTGGTGGTTGGGGGATACTTCTGGACTTTGCTTTTTTTTTAATTTTAAAGTTTATTTATTTTAGTATATGTGCTGCCGAAGTGAGCACTAAAGTTTATTTATTTATTTTGAGAGAGAGAAAGAAAGAGCACAAGCAGGGGAGGGACAGACAGAGATGGGGAGAGAGAGAATCCCAAGCAGGCTCTGCACTGTCAGCACAGAGCCCAGTGAGGGGCTTGAACTCACAACCTGCAAGATCATGACCTGAGCTGAAACCAAGAGTCAGCCTCTTAACTGACTGAGCCACCCAGGTGCCCCTGGACTTTGCATTTTTAAGTGGGGATTTAGGCGCTGAAGATAAAGATTCTGACTGAAGGAGAAGAACAACCAGAGTTGAGAATGGTGGAGGTCCAGAGAAGACCTGAGTGCTGTGCTAGGGGGATGAAGGAAATTGACATGGAGAAAATTCTGGCTCCTCAGTGTTCTCCAGAGGGCCAGAGAAAACTGTCTTGGAGTTTGGGAACAGTTTTGTTGATGTGTTGACAGCTAAGGTTAGAGTGGCATTTCCTTTTGAAAATCCCAAGTGTGTAGAAAATGAACACTTGCCGAATATTTCAGTTTCGGTTTAGCTCCTGCATAACCAAAGTGTATGTGTGCGTGTGTGCACGCATGTGTTATGTTTTGTTTGTTTTTGGCTATGTGGAGTCCATTGTATCTTAAGAGGGAAAATACGACAAGACAGAAGAAATGATGCAGCAAGGAGCAGACAAGCATGACAGTAGTTTTATATTTGTTTTATGCACGAGCAGTAGACAAGAGTCCGGCATATTTGGTTGATGGGGAGAACAAATGTGGCAGAGGGGGATACAATGCAATCGATGCTCTCAGACTTTGGCACCATCTCCCACCTCGTGACAGCCGTTTGGGGTTGGGTAAAAATTCTAGAAAATAAGGGTAGATGGTCACTAAAAGCCATCTAGAACCTCAAACGTTCCAAATAGGTGAGGTAAGCATTAGGTGGGGACATTTTCACTTAAGCTATAAAATCACCAAGTTACCAAACAAGTACATTAGGTGGGAATATAAAAATACTAGTTAACATTTCATCACCTATTTTAATAAATATATATCTGACTTTGTTATTGTTGTCTTCATTCTCCAGGCTCAGAGGTTTTGGGTAGCTTGCCCAAAGTCGTCATCTTGTCCGTGACCAACCTTTGATGAAAAGTGGGTCTAACCGATACTGGAGGAGAAACTCAACCACTCAGCCATGCTACCTTAAGAAATGAATCAACATAGTAGTTGTTACACACACACACACACACACACCAAAGTAGGAGATGATAGCTGAAATAATATAAAAACATACCTTTTAAGATTGTATCTGTTGTGTAGAGCAAATACCACACTTTCTAAAGTGTATTATTTCATTAGAACACATGGATAAAGGGCTAGCTTGAATTAGTTGTTCTTATCATCTTGTTGGTAGAAAAACAGTTGAGTTTCTCTGTTGCTAAAATTCATTTGTGCTACTTAGGTCATAGTGATTGTATGTGGCAGGGGATACACTAAAACTCTTTCTTCTGGATGACGTCATTGATGGGAATGCCATTCTCAGACAAACTCACCAGGTGTAAGTTTTGATGTTCTCGGAACAGATAGCTTGCAAAACGTGAAGAGTAGTTTGCTTGTGAGAGGGGTGGTTATGGTAACCCTCAGACTGTATGTCACTTGTACAAAGTGTTAGAGAAAACCATGCGTCTTAGGGGAGCTGGAAGAGTTTTTTAAAAGGGTATCTGTACCCTCTATTAATAATCTCTTTAAAAATCCTGTCTTAGTAAAGCAAAGTGTTTTCTCTAAAAAAATTTAAAAAATGAGGATAGGAGCACATGTGTGTCCTAGATCCTTCTTAAATGAACTCAGTTTGCAGAATGTCTGTCTCTTCAGCAAGTATAGGTAGCATTAGTTAGGATAGTCTGTCATGAGGCATGGTGGGCAGGTGACAACATGTAACACTTCTGGGTTCTGACAGTCATGGAAGACACAGGATCCAGACAGGAGTCAGGACTTGCAGCAAGCAGGTGTGAGGCTTCTCTAAACCTCGGGATGCAGCCCGACTTTGGTGACAGAGTGGGCCAGAACCACAGACAATGGCAGCAAGGAGATTTGAGCCCAGGTCTGAAGAGGTGAAATACCCTACAGGAAGGACCACCTTGTGTCTTCAGAGAATTCTGGCTGACAGCTGGGGTCTGTGGGCGGTACTCTGGAGCAGTGATTGCATGTGCTGTCTTACAGAAGCCACTTCCTGCCATGTCTTCTCCCCAAACGATACCCCCCAAGTGAGAGGCAAGCCACTAACATTACGGATTCCTTAAGAACCATAACATTTGCCCCTCCTCTATGGTAATTCACAGAATATGTCATCAGTTTAATTTAGATGGAAAAAACCTTAAAGCAACCCTTTTCATTGTTTGCTCTGGTTATGTATTAATATGTACTGCACAGTCAGCTAGTGTGTGTGTGTGTGTGTGTGTGTGTGTGTGTGTATAAACACATGTGAATACAAATATATGATCTCATTTAATCTGGGTAACTTTATAAAACGATATACGTATATAGTATATATGTATATATCTCTGTATATCTATTTCTTTACATATATAATACCTTTATAAAATAGCATGTCTATTTTATTAAAGAGAAAACTGGGACACAGAGAAATTGACTGATGAGTGTAAAATGTTGTAGCTAATGAGACACACAGTCTGGATAAGAACACAGCCTTCTGACTGTGAGTCCAGGATCCTTTGGATTCTCCCACCACCCCTGCCCCCCAGTTTTGACTCCATGTGAAGCCCACTGACTGCCCTAGGCATGCTTGAGTCAGGACTTTCCTGGGATATTTAGCCACCTGGCACAAGTTCTCAAAATAAGAGAGTGACAGTGCCACATCAATGCATGCAAAAAGAATACCCACACCCATCGTGTCTGATTGCACTGTGCTTGACTTCATTTTTATAGGACTTGGGTTAGGCTTTCATTAGCACACCTTTCACAGTGGGGGAGTTTAGTCAACTGCTCAACAACATATGAGGCTGTCTGGTGTGGTGGAGAGAATGGGGAGCTAAGCTGGTTTGAATCCTGGCTTGAATGAGTGCTTATGTGACACTTAAGTGTCCTTTGCAAATTACTTTGTGAACTTGATTTCCTAATCTGTGAAATGAGGATGGCAGTACTTTTTGGAGTTGTCCTAAGGTGCTTGGCATGGTGGCTGGTGATTAGTTGGTACTATTATTACTGTTATCAGAGGCACAAGTGGCCCAAGAAGTAGAAGGAAAGACCCACTCTCAGGGTCTCAAGGACCAATATTTAGGGACCAGAATGTCAAGGATCTGAGTGTTTCTCTGTCTCTCCTTCCCTGTAAAGCCTCTAGTTCTCTCTGCCTACCTTTCCATTTTGCTGATTGGATTGTTGGGGAGGGGAAATGGCTGTGAGGCTCTAAAGAGGTTGTCTGAGTTCCCCTGC
Organism: Prionailurus bengalensis; assembly: GCF_016509475.1. Lineage (NCBI taxonomy): Eukaryota > Metazoa > Chordata > Mammalia > Carnivora > Felidae > Prionailurus > Prionailurus bengalensis. The sequence continues at coordinate 76,347,578 of NC_057349.1, read as the reverse complement.
TGTTCCAGGCCTCCCAGTGATTGCCTGAAACGTGCACATCAGCTGTGTGGGCACTTGAGGAGCCCGTGGCTATCCTGGGAAGATTTGGGCAGTGGCTTATGGGTTACCCTCCACCTCTTGGGACTCAGGGTAGGGGACCAGCTTTGACGTTTCCTGGTGTACTGTGGCTGGGAGACAGCAGAGGGCACCTCTCGCTCACGCTGGGAATGCAAACAGACACCCCCCTCCCCCTCCCTCCCCAGTCCCAGAAAGCATGGAGATAGATATTATGAAGTAACTCATCCCCTGTGGAGGCCACAGGGACTGCTGCTCCCTCCACAACCCTTGCCTTGCCTTAAAACGCGACATTTGTTTCATCCCCATGTGTTCTTGACTCCACCACCTCCCATGTCTGCTGGGGACAGCCCGTTGGTCTTTCCCTACTTCTGAGTGAAGAGGGAGCTTTGGACTCGGAGGGGGTTGTTTCCCCAGGAAGCCTGGGGACTGCCTGCAGTAACTCCTCCAGGCCTTTGTTGAGAGAGGCCTCCAGTCGTGTGTGGAACTTTGGTTTATTAAATCTGATGAGTTCTATATTTCTGCCACATGTCACAGATCACCCACGTTGACTGAGCCCTGCCAGAGCTGGGCTGCTGTTACCCTGAAATGAAGCCAGATTTTTTAAGTGGGTGGGGGTAATTCCAGTTTGGTGCAGTAAATTATATGGTTCTGCTTGATTTGCTTTGCTCTGGGCTGGGAGAACTCATGATGGAACATATCTTGCAATTTGTGTGTGTGGGGGGGGGTGGAGCAGAGGGGAGGGGGAGGAGAGCTGGGGCAGGGGAGGGGAGAAGGCTGAAGGGGTGAAGGAGAGGGGAGCAGGGGAAGGGGGAGGGGAAAAGGGGGAAGGGGTGGGGGAGAGGGGTATGGGGGGAAGCGGGGAAGGAAGAGAGAGAATTGTAATTTCTATAGTGAGTGGGTTGAACAGCAGATACATGCATAGCCCCCGGCTTTTCTTTTCCATCTACCCCAACTCAGGCACTCCTTTCTATTTTAGGCTTTCAAAATTCACTGGCTTTCTAAAATTCCAGGAAGAAACTTGGAGACTCAAGTTACCCATGAAAGGTAACAATTCCTTGTACTCCCATATACTTCTGTGTCACAGAGGGAAGCTCTGGGGACTTAGAATACCAAGGAATATGCTCTTTAGAAGTTGATTTTTCTGTAAGGAGGTTTTGAAGGAGGAGGCTGGAGGTCTGAGATTACCACTGGTTCAGCCCACAATTAAGTATGGTTAGTGTCTGGGAAGAGGAGTATAGAATGACATAGATAAGGGGAAAAAAAGGTTTAAACTTCATCTTTTGCTTAATTAAATGGGAGATTAGAATAATCTGAACTTTAGGGGCAGGGGATGAGTATAGAAAACATATTATGGGGGAGTCCAGAGAAGACTAAAGTTGAGAATCTGCTTTCAAATTCTGACTCTATGCTATTCCTAGTCTTACTTTGTTAATCTGTAAAAGTGGGGATAAAATCCACCTGTCAGGATTACCATGAGGTTAGGTGAGAAAATGTGGGTGAATTCTATTGTAACACCAAGACAGCTCAGTAAACATTATTTATTTATTTATTTATTTATTTTTTACTATCAACACAGTCCTGAGGGTGGATGCAGGCTGTTGTCAGGGAACAAGATCCATTTGTCTTCTGTGACTTGGAAGGGGGCAGGGCTGAGCAGTCAGACCCAACAGTGTGACTTTCCTGGACTTGCAGTTCAATAGAAAGGCCTGTGGTTCTAAGAAGAATTTTTGTAGAGAACTAAGAATCACATTTTGAAGACACTCTGTATTTATAAATGTGCCCTTCATTTATTTCCAAAACAAATAGGTTTACGTAAGCCCATGACTGTCTTCTTTATTCAGGATCACTCTGCATACAGTGCTAGGTTTGGAAACTTACAAATAGTTTTAAAAAATTTTTCAGTGAGATCCAGAAAGCATCAGAAAAATTCCTAAGCAAATAAAACACTTTTTTCCGAATTCAGAGAATTCTAAGATATATATATATATATAATATATAATATATAATATATAATATATAATATTTATTTTTTATTTATATAATAATTTTTATTTATTAAAAATAAATTATTTATAAAATATATTTACATATTTTATTAAAATTTGCTTCAAAAATCATACTAATGGAAAATCTTAGCTGACCAAATTGGTGAAAAGTTCTTTCTCATTGAACATTTATTTGCACTCGTACCCAAGAGGGACTGGGTTGAGTTGAAGGTGGCTGCATCAGAATGACAGAAGGAAATCTTGGGCTTTCTTCTCCACTATTACATGTTTGTTGAAAGCTTGGACTCTGGTGAAAATCAGTGCTATCCAAATACAAATGAACTGACTTTCTTCATTGATCTCTTTGTTTGTTCCGAGGTTAAGCTCTTTGCTCTCTGGCTGGCACCTAAACACCTATCTTAGGTTAAAAAAAATTTTTTTAACATTTCTGCCTTTTACAACCTTGTGAATAAAAAGTTTAAGCAAATTATTTAAAAGCCACTAGTTTCCAAAGAAAAATTATAATCCGTTGACAATCAAAGGATTGTTTTCAGAAATCAGAGTGTTGAGCTAGGGCACCTGGGTGGTTCAGTCGTTTTGAGTATCCAACTCTTGATATGGGTTTAGGTTGTGATCTGGGGGTCCTGGGATGGAACCCCGTGTTGCTGGGCTCTGTGCTGACAGGGTGCGGAGACTGCTTGGGATTTTCTCTCTCTCTCTGTTCCCCTCCCCCCCCCCCACTTTCTTTCTCTCTCTCTCTCTCTCTCAAAATAAATAAATAAACTTTAAAAAAAAGTGTTAAGCTGGGAGGACTTGTTCAAGATGCCATGTGGGGCTCCTGGGTAGCTCAGTAGGTTGAGCCTCTGACTCATGGTTTCAGTTCAGGTCATGATCTCAGCGGCGTGGGATTGAGTCCGTGTCGTTGAAGCTCCATGTTAACAGTTGTGGAGCCTGCTTGGGGTTCTCTCCCTCCCTTTCTCTTTGCCACTTCCTCCCCATCCCCCCACCTCATGCATACACACACAGTTTCTCTTTCAAAATAAATAAATAAACCTGAAAAAAAAAACCCATGAGGTTGCCCAGTTGGAGAATCCTCCCTTTTGCTCTCACCCCTGTCCCTTCTCACTCTCAGCTTCTCAGCTGTTCCCCCCACCTCCAGTCCTTTACTCTGCCTAACCCAGGTGTCAGTGAGCACTCCATTTCTTCATGTTCTCTTTCTGGGTATGGCCTTTCCCATCAAACACTCAATCGCCCAAGATATATTATTACAGGAAATTAGCTAACAATAGTGTTGATAATCTGTTTCTCTCAGCTCTGTTTTCTGATTCCCTGACTATGCAAATACTTTCCCATTGAAATTTTTCAGTGATATTTTCTCCACTATTCACCCAGCCAAAATGCAAACCTTATTAAGGAACTTACTTATTTAAAATCTATTGAGTAATAGACTTTGTTCTGTGCTATTACATGGAATCTGCTAAATCTTTCCTGAAAAGCACTTTACTATAGAATGCCACATGTATTTCTACTCAAATTTCTTCAAACTGCACTGTTAATAAAACAAAAATTTCTGATTTTCTGAGTATTGCAGAGAGTCAACTGGTATCAAAATAAAGAATCCTTTTCAAAATAAAGAAAATTAGGCAGGCTTTGAAGACAATTGGAAGACCCTACAGCTATCAAAAGAAATTGGACTCTTTTAATAGCTTACTGCTTATTTTCATAGCCACATGATTTTTATTATTTAATTCCTTGGACTCTAAATGTACCTCTTTTACACTTGTTTTTTTACTTTCTGCATCATTATAACTCAAACCTCAGTGATTTCCTTGTGCTAGAAGACACTGTATTTTCCATTGGGCAGGAGTTGAAATGGGCAAGAAGAGGCACAGGACTTCATTAGCTCTGACCACATCCTTGCTTTATTTTTGAAAATTGTTAGCTTTATTTTTGAAGTGAATTAGCTTTGAAGGCAAAAGGGAAATGGGGGAGGTATGCCTCAGAGAGGTTGGCACCTTCTCTGACAGAATATAGAACTTTATTTTGTCTTCCATATATAATTTTGGACAATGAGTAATTATTTTCCAGCATCCACTAAAGAACTTCCCTCCTAACTCTTACTTATCCCCCCTACTCATTCAATGAATAATTGTTGAGCATCTCAGTGTTCACAGCACTGGTTTAGCCATAGGGGGAAGCAAAGCCATAGAAAGTAGTCTTTTCCCTCTCTATTTGTGCCCAGTTGCAACCAGGGACAAAAGATGTAGAACAGAATATATTGAGTAACAATGAAGCAGTAATAGAACAAATTGTGATATTAAATGAGGGCCACATCAGTGCCTTTTAAAGGAGCTCAGAGGGAGAAGAGAGCTAAAATGTGAAGGTGGCAATTTGGTTAATAGAAGAAAGTTTTATGTGTTTGTTCTGTGCACGCGCATGCGCGCGCGCGCGCGCGCGCACACACACACACACACACACACACACACACACACACACTTATTTTCTGCCCTGCTCTGAGTCTTGGAAGGCTTTCTTCCATGGACTGTATTATAGGCTCCCTGCACTCTAACTTCCTGTTGGTTCAACCAATGGTAGGCAACAGCAGGTGAGTGGAGAGGCTGGAACAGTCCTTTCTCTCGTTTCTCCCTGCTTGGTTGTGATTTTGGCAGCAGCTGCAAGGTCCACAGCTCTTGTCTAGGCAGCCCCTATTCCAGGTCCCACTATTCTCTCCTCTTGCTGTACAAGTAGAGGGGGTCTACAGATCTTCCTTGCTGTGATCCCCTAAACACTACCACACCTCTGTAAAGAGTGCTTTCATTTGCCAAGGCTTTTGAGTGCCATCATCCTGCCACCTGCTGGGACTCTGATTGACACCAGAGGCTTTCTAGGTATGGAAAACAGTATGCATGGAGGCCAAGATCCAAAATAAGCTTGGGCAGACCTAGTCAGACCGGAAGGAAAGTTAAGTGAGAGGGTGTACCACACAAGGTGAGTTTGGAGATGATGGTAGAGTCCAGGTAGGGAAAAACTCAAATACTAAGATGTTTGGAGCCCTCCTGTGAAAAGAAGAAAGTCATAGCAAGTTTTCATTAAAGAATTCACATGCTAAAATAGTGTAGGGGAATCAATCTGGTGGTTGGATATGAATTAGAATAGAGAGACTGGCAGTAAGAAAATTGTCTGGTAAGCTATGACAGGAATTCTGGAATTCTTGTTGAGGAAGTGTCTTGGTCTGTCATGTAGAAAGCACCATTGAGAACTTGATGTTCCAGCCCTCCACACACCCCTGAGTCTGAAGAGATCACAGTTTGGGTGCTAGCTGAGACACCCAGTGTACAAATACATTATTGGTTTCTTTGGGTGACCAAAGGGTTAGAGGACACCTAAGCAGCTGGCAACACCTTTACATAGTGAAAATGAAAAATTACACAAGGGCTTTGCAGCAAGGAACACTTTAAAGGGGGTATGTTTTTGGCGTCATGATATGTTTTGAATTAGAGATCCAAATATTACATTTCTTACAGATGTTGGAAGAGCATCTGCACTTCCCTGATTAGTTTCTGGTGGCTGCAGCCATGCCCCACTGTTAAGTTGACATCTGGGAGTCCCGAAATTTGGATGATGCCAGTTGTGAAGCTGTGAGTTTGTTTGCCCTCTGTAAGTACGGTTGATTGGAGATTATGGGGACCTTTCAGAGGCAGTTCTCAGCTTTCCTGATAGAGTCTAATTTGAAATTCCACAGGCAGAGATGATGTGGAGCAAGATCTCTGCATAGTAGTTGTGGCTTTCCTCCATTTTTGTGCGCAGAGTTGGACTTTAATATTGTATAGACTTAATAAAGAAACAAGATGTGTAAAGATGTTAAGAGCAGGGCTTCTCAACAATGGCACTATTGACATTTGGGCTAGATTATTCCTTTTTTTTTTTTTAAGTTTTTGAGTGGGGAAGGGCAGAGTGAGAGTGAGAGAATCCCAAGCAGGCTCTACACCCAGCACAGAGCCTGGCATGGGGCTCGATCTCAGGACTGTGAGATCATGACCTCAAGAGGTGGACGCTTAACCACCTGAGCCACCCTGGCACCCCTGTATGATTCTTTGTGGCATGTGTGTATTGGTGGGGGTGGGGAGAGCTGTCTTGTACAGCGAAGGATGTTTACCAGCATCCTTGGCCTCTACCCACTAGACTCCAGTAGCATTCTATCCTTCTGTTCCAGTTGTGACAACTAAAATATGTCTCCACACATTGCCAAATGTTCTCTGGGGCAAAATCATACCTGACTAGAACCACTGCTAAGAGAAAGCAACAAGAGAAGTACTGTCTTTGGTAAGTTGAAAACAATTCTTTGCAAGTGACCAGTGATGCAGATTTGCAAGAAATAGAGAGGCAAGAGATTTGGTGTGATATAAAATAGAGGAAAAATGATTGCCCCTAGACCTCAGTCACACCAGCATTATGCTTTCACTGCCTAAGCAATGAGTTAAAGACAATGGGAAGCAATAAATTTTCTAGATGTGTGGCATAGCTTTGGATTCAATGATCAATTGGACCACCTATGGCCATTTCACTTCACCTTGGGACTTCCTTTTTCACATCACTGTGGAGGCCACTGAATTGCCTTGCTGTTGTTTTATCATGTAGTCATGGACTTTGAGTATTCATTTAGGACAGGAAAAAGAATCTAGACTTCTCTATCCTTGTAAGATCTTAGGGACATACAATAGCTAGAAATGTTTAGGAACCTGTATATTAATGTTTTTCAACATTGGCTCATTAGTTGGTTTTTTCCCATTTGTCAGTCACAGAATCATTAGTGAGCCATGATCAGTACTTTTTAAAAAATTAAATGAAATAAAAAGAAATATTAGATTGTATCATGCAAAGGATAGGTAAATATTGAATTGAGAGGTTGTGATTTCTTACAATGAGTCATGGTTAAATTTCGAAAACCACTCTTCTATGTAGATCAGAAAAGAGAAGTACTGATTATTAATTGCTGGGAAATCATTTGATTTGGAATGATCTTTGACTTGATTTAATGTACCATTCAACTGCTTTGCTTTAGTGTATTTCAAAGTAAAGTGATATAATATTCAATTATGAACAAGGCATGATATGATGCTGTGGGCTGTGGTGAAATTAAAGATGAAGAGAATATAATTCATAGTGGAAAAAGTTAAGAAATGAAAATTTCCAGTACTGGCTGATGATGGCAGTGAAGCTTTTCAAGGACTAGTTAACTAATGTGTGAGACAGATAAGAACTGTTGTATGACTTCAGAGATCTCTGAAGGTCAGGGGTGCTGGTGAAAGCTTCATGGAGAAGAAAGGGGTTGGCTGTGCCTGAGTTCTTAACCAAAAGGAGATGTGTGGGAAGGGGAGTGGGGAGGACAGTCCAGGCTGCTGGTAGATTGTGGCGGGAGGCAGTAAGTGGACTGGTTTGCCCACCAGTCTGGGCAGTTTAGGATAAATTCTGAATATGTGTAGGGGCAAATCTGGAGGGAATTCCAAGGGGTTTGAATTTTGTTCTTAGTCCACACAAAATCATGAAAGGCTCTGAGACAGGGGATTCCTAAATGAGCAGGATATTTCATTCATTCATTCACTGAACAGTAGTTATCAATCACTTGTTAAATAAAGAGAAGGGACGACTAAGGCAAAAAGATGCATAATATTTGGTTGCTTACTTAAATTTCTTTACTTAAAGCCCAGAGAGAGAATCATATAAACGTTAGCCTCTCAGGAAATACAGATAGAAGGCTAGAAGTAATCAGAGGAAGGAGAGATTGATTTTGCCTGATATTTTGAGAATTTTTATTTGTTGAGATGGGCAAGGACTTCATGAGCAAAGTCAGAGGTCCAAAAGAAGAATGAGTAGTTAATCTGGTTGGGTTGGGGCACTGGTAAGGCTGGTTGGGAGTGCCCAAAAAGTGCCTTGAGTGCCAGTTGGCATGTGTCCTCCCTTTTGCAGGCAGGGCCACCTGCCAAGAATCTGTCAACCTAGAGACATGCAGTTAGAGGTCTGCTGCTTTAGGGTGAGCAGTCTGGAGGTCATGTGCCCAATGGATTAGAAGAGAAAGGCTGAGTGATGTAGCATTTCACTATGAACTTTAGTGTACCCCATTCTTCATCATCCTGTGAAGTCTGTGGTGAGCCAGGCTTTTGAGTACATGGGATTGAGGGCACCAGGTGAGCATCACCAACTTAATAAAGAATAATAAACAATGTTTGTCATTGCTAAGTATATTGTTCATTGAATAAAAGATAAAAAACAATAAAAGGGTAGTTGTGGGCTTTTATTTTTGCCCAACTCCTTTGTCTTTGACCTATTTTTTTTTGTTTGTTTAAACATTGGGGAAAAAAAACAATAAAAAGGCAATATTCAAACAGCTCCTAAAACATGACATCAAGTCTCCACTTTATTTCTAGAGCTCACAGCCTTGGAAGGCAGCTTGCACAATCCCAGATTCCTAGAGTCTTTGTGTTTCCTTCCCCCTGTGGATCAATAAGTTAAGTAACACGTCAATACCAAGATAGCAGATGAACATCTGTCAGGGAAAACTGGTCCTGGGGGCTTTGTGCTCTGGTATGGAAAGTGTTTGATCTTGGTGTGCCGTCATCAAAGATGGGAGAGAGTTTATTATCTTTTATGATCCCGACTTACTAACAACACCTGACAGGGTGATTGTGTCTTGGCCTCTAGTTGGAACTTGGGATGTTCTCATTGGCTTGTGCTTGTATGAGGCCCAGAACTTGCTGGTGAAATATCAAAACAAGCTATAATGTGCTTCTGGCAATGGGATTCGGAACAGCTGCAGGGCTTTTTCCTATAGCCGGCCTGCAGGAAGATGAAAAATGAAAGTGGAGCAATCAATCTCTAGAGCATTCTATATATTAATAATGTTTGCCAACTCCAGACATTGTCTAATCAATACCGGGTGTAGGAGTTTGCAATGGTTTGTAATACTGGGTATACCTACTCCAAACAGCCTGAACCTGTGGCTTGGGAAAAAGGGGGCATCGTACCATGTGTGCTCTGGTGTCTGGGCAGGAAAGCGTGCTAAGACCTGGAACTTGACTCACAAAAGATGGGATCGGGGCGCCTGGGTGGCTCAGTCGGTTGAGTATCTGACTTCGGCTCAGGTCATGATCTCACGGTCCGTGAGTTCGAGCCCCGTGTCGGTCTCTGTGCTGACAGCCCAGATCCTGGAGCCTGCTTCAGATTCTGTGTGTGTGTCTCTCTCTCTGACCCTCCGCCGTTCTTGCTCTGTCTCTGTCTGTCTCAAAAATAAATAAACATTAAAAAAAAAAAAGATGGGATCTCTCATATTGAGGAAGCTAATTCTTGACATTTTATAACAAGGACTGACTCCCAAAAAGGCTGGACAGCCCAATGGTTTTCCTCCTCTTGTCTGCCTCACACTCCTTGTTTCTGATGTGTTCAGTGAATCCAAAGAGGGATCCTCCCATGAGATGGGCAGAGGAGAGGTGTGATGCAGCCGCCAGGGGGAGCCCATCGGGCAGAGTCCTCAGGATACTCTGGACCTCCAAAGTCCGGAAGAAAAACATTTATTTCATGGAGTTTGGGGATTAGAGATGATTGTAAACACTTGGGAGACTCACTGAGTGCAGACATTTGTAAAACAATAAAAATATGAACAAAAGTCATCTACTGCCATTGAAGAATGTTATTTAGCTCAAGTTTGAATGGTGTGGGCATAGAGAAGAATTTCCCTTTTAGGAAGGTCTAATCTCTAGAAAGCAATGATGATCCAGCAGGAGTAAAATGGAGCACAGAAGGGGTGCTGTGAGAGAGGCATTTCAAAAACTTTAACAAAAACCATTAGTATAATAAATACATTTATTTTGATGCAGTCGGCTCTCATCAGTAACTTTTTCCAGGCCCATGGGCTATGAGTGTGCCCTAATTTTTTTTTTTTAATCATCAAATTAAGTCTTCACTGTAAACAAAAACAAAAGAGCAAAACTCCAGCTCAAAAGTTGAGCCCTTTGACTTACGACAACGCCTCCTTCCCCCTCCCCCCATGCAACACATTCTGGCAACATCATTTAAAGGCTGAATCCCCTGAGAGGCTGCCAGGTAAGAAGCGTATGCACACACATACATCTAACAAGCTGAAAACCAAAGCAGGGCTGGCAATTTGCTCATAAACCAGATAATTAAGGATGTGCCAAACTACCTGTGGGGGACCCAGGATTTATCAGTGGTTTTTATTTACTGTTTAATAGTATAGCATGTTACATAAACCTTTAAGTAAAACTATTTGATTATTAAAGAAAAAAACAACAGCCTTTTCAAAGTCACAACACCTCCCCTGCAGAGTTCTAAAATCAGTGGAAAATGAGCAGCATCAATAAACACGGTGACTTATGTCAATAAATGTTCTGCCCACCCGGGTACCTTGTTACCCAGGAGGTGTAAAAGGGCCAAAGTTGAACTATGAAGATGTTTGCCAGTTCTTCTTTTATGACTAGGATTTTAGAAGTGTAGATGCCTTTAAGCATAGATTTGAAAACTTCTTTTTTCAGTGGGTCTATTTCAAGGGTTGTCCTGTCTACCCTATATTTCTTGTTTAAATATTTTCCTCTTTTTTAAGGTTTATTTTTGCTAATGGGACTTGAGCAGTGGCTCTGAAACTTGGCTGCACATTAGAATCATCTGGAGAAGCTTAAAAAGTCTCGAGGCCTGGCTTTCAACTCCAGAGATTGTGACATAATTGGCCTAGGATTTGGTTCCAGTATTAGTATTAAAAAAAATCCCCCAACACTAATGTGCATAGTGATGACCCCAGAACCCTTGCAGAATCTGACTCACCAGCTGGGTAAAGAGGGGTGGGTGTCTGCATTTGTAAGGAGCTCCTGAGTGATATTGCTGCTATCTGAGAACACACAGTAGTGAGGAGTATCTAGGGGAAGTGTTTTGGGTATGAATATGTTTTGCTAAAACAAGTAATCTATCAACCAAGAAGGTTGATTTGGAAGGAAGATAGAAGGTAAGGTGGAAGGTTCTTTCCATTTTTTTCTAAAGTCTGACATATGTGGAATTTCTGGGCCCATTGGCTTAGATTCTTTCACTCTTTGTAGTATAGGTAAATCCTATTAATAGGTAAGATTTTCCTAATATAACAGTAATTTGATTTAAAATGCACCCTGCTGAGTGATGGTTTACTTAGCCTAGCCAAGATGTTTCTAGGGATGGCTGGAGTCAGGAAAGGGAAGAGTAAGGTCACATTCTAACCTTGGTTGACTTACTGTTTGCCCAGGCACTAGGTCAAGTTCTTTGAACACATTGTGTTATTGAATCTGGGCTTGTTCTCTTTTCACATTTGCAGAAGGGGACCAAAAATAGAATTAATGACTGGGGTGGGGAATAATGTCTCTTTTTTGCCCATCTATGTGTTCAGGGTCCCAACTGCTCCCCTGCCCCTACCATAGTATCTGTCCCTTTTGGGGAGTCTGGCTTGTCCTGTTGGGATGACCTAGTTTTCTCATTCTTTGTCAAGACTATAAAGTCTTCTCTTTTACTGGGTCGCAGCTACTCTGATAACTTATTTATGTTCACATATTAATGCGTTTTGTTGGCTAATATCTTTTTCCTGTGACATAATTATTAAGTGTTTTCTCTTTTATCTTCATTTCAAAATGATAAAGTTCTTAGGATTGCATTTCACTGTTTTCCTCATGGCTCTTAAGTGATGCCAAAGTAACCAGTCAATTCATTAAGAAAACAAATCTGTCAAGTGTTGTGTTTGAGGTCTTGGGGAACAAGCAACTGCTTGACTGACAATGTTGTTTTCTTTCCTCCGGCTTGGTTGGCATTGGATGGATCCGACCACAGAATCTTAAGTACTTATTTTTTAAAAACCTACCGCTGACTTGCATCTGAGCTGGGTGGCTTTCGTGGTGCACACAGTGACCCTGCTCACCACTGCTGGCTCTAAGGGGGAACACAGAACTGTGGGGGTTTTATCACACGCAGTCTCCCCACCCTTGGCCTGACCCCATGCCTCCCACCCCTTCATCCCTTCACTCCTCAGAACTCCCTTCAGAAGCAAAATGGGGATTTTTCTCTTCTTTGATCCTGTTGGACTTTCCCAAACTCAGGGCATGTATGGTGCAGAGTATTTGGGTTAGGAGAGAACAGAGATTCTGATGGACACATGAAACAGGTAGCAAGGACTTCGGCTGCCACTCCCCAACCGAAGCTGCCTCTCCCGACAGCTGCAACTGCTAAAACAATCTTGTTCTTTTGTTTTCCACACTTAAAAAAGGCCTTCAGCCAAACTGTCGCCCCTGACCTTGTTTTATATTTCCAACGTGCATTTTATTAACTCCTTTTTCATATGGTACATATGGAGCCTGCCACCAGATGAGAAGGAGGCATATTTTGCAACTCTGATGGAAAGAGCAGTGGTGAGCAATGAGACACCCTATGCACAATTTTTGTGGCAAATACGTCTCTTGTGTTGACCTGAGTTCCATTTGGGTAAGTGAGCTTCGTGCATAGGTGATAAAAAATGCATTTACGTTGCATGGATCACTTGATCAAGAAACACATACAAATAAACCTACCATTAGCCATGCACTCAAAGCCTTCTGAGAAGGGGAAGTCCTTTTGACCAAAAGATAATTGAGAAGAAAAGGAATGTGCTCTGTTGTGATGGTGGAAGTTTCATTCTTCAGTTTGGCAGTTCATTAGGGCTGAATAAGGAAGACGTTGGAGTATCGTACAGCTTTAAAAAACTAATCCAAATAAAAATCCATCTTGCCTACACTTTCATTGATTTCTAACAGTTCTGTTCCTTACAGAACAACAGCCGGGAAAATAATTTCTGTCTATGTAGGAATGATATACTGCCTTTTTTTTCTTTTCTTTCTTTCTTTTTTTTTTTCAAAACCAAAGTTAAACTTTTTCCCCCCATGTTCCCTCCCGGAGTGTGTGCCTGTGTGCAGGGGTGTCTATCTAATTGGCCACAAGAGAGAATTAAACTAAATAAAATCACTATCCACGGGGGCCTCTAAATATGACTTTTTAATTTGAAAATTTTTGTGGGTTATAGTGTAATTCAAGCTTTTCAAGGTTTATTAGTGCATAGCTGTTCGCGGGGCTCACAGAGCTCAGGACTCCACGTCCGATGCTAACAGAGAAAGCAAAAGTGCCTTTCATCCGCCGACCACATAAAGTGACCCGACCTTCAAAAAAGGCCTCCCTCAAATAAAACACATATTAATAAAAGTGACTGAAGGGAGTTGAAGTTGGTAATTTGTGCTGCTGACTCGACACTGTGTTCGTCATCCCCTGTCGGAGGAATTCTGACAATTCACTCCCCAGCCAGGGAACACTGTGCTCACGATGAAGACGTTGCTCGCAGATACGAGCGAGCGGATGCCAGTGACTTTACGCGGTCGCTGCAGTCGGAGTCAAAACACGCCGCTCTTGTGTAATTAATTGCTGCGAGAGGAAACGGACCAATGGCGCCTTCTGCTGTGAAGCTGTTAATGGAGAACTTATGGAGAGAAAGTCAAGTCCTCCCGTCCAAATTGGAATGTGAAAGAAATCTGTTGGAAGGTGATGACAGAAATGAAGTAAAACAGTTGTTTCCTGATCCGCGTGCCAGGTGTGTCTCATACTGTGATAAATAAGATCTGCGTCTTACACTCCAGAAATTGGGGGAATATTACAAGCGTTTATTATGGCGAGGCACAGAAAAAAATGCACTTGAAATGCTTTGTTTCTCCTGGCACCAAACGGTGAGCAGTTACCGCACAATGCCTGGAGCTGCTAATTCCTTTGTTTCGGTTCAAGCCAACATGGCCTATTAAAAGCTTAAATTCAATTTTATTGTTAAGGTATTTATTAACTGATTATGAAAAGACATTAAAAGCCTCATAATTAAGCCACTAAGTTGCTCCTTACCTTGATCAATTCTCTTTTCTTACACAACAAACTGTCCTTGCTCTTTGACCTGACGGTTCACTACCTGGGGGTTACTTGTTTCAGCTCTGCTGCAGCCAGAGCCTTACACTGAAGGTATCTGTGAGAACCAGTGGGTTACGGGTACAGGCGTTTCCCCACAGCTACAGTTGTGTGCAGTGCTTGTGTTCACTTTAAAATCAGGGCCATGTTGCGCGGAGGAGGGTGTGTGAATGATTCCTGACAAGTTTTTAAAGCGCCTTCCTGACAGTCTTACTTGTTAGGAAGCTGTTGCTAAGACGTTCATGGGCACTCGTGTGAACACGCACTCGCAAGTGAACAGGCTGTGGGATGTCACCAGGGCACTCGTGTATCTCTTATTTGTGGCTTGATCTTGGACATCCATGTTAAAATGATCATTATACTGAAATGATTTTCCTTTCTTGCTTTTTAAAGTTTGAAGTATTTTTGATGTATTCCATTCCAATTGTTTTCTCCGGAAACTTTAACAAAAGCACATATACAATGGTCTTCTTAAGCACAAAAGAAAAATTTTATTTAAAAATGATGGGAAATCCTGACTATAAATTGTAGTCTTTTTGGCCATATAAAGTATGGGTAAAAATGTGTGTCTTTTTGACAATGGAACTCATCTGTTGAAACTGTTTAAAAAGTTTTTCAATAGCAATAACTAATCCTCGGATAAAGCCCATTGATTGCAATACTACCAGGAGTCAAAGCAGGATTTGATGCTAAAAAACAAAGAAATTGCAACAACCTTGAAAACACAAGATATCTAGTTACTGTTGAATCATATGTCTTATTAAAATCTTCGATTTCAGTACCACAATCCCTGCTACTGTTCAGTCATTTAAAATTGGTTTGCAAGATGAAGAAGCCTAATTTTTAAAGAGGCCCCTTAAGCATATTAAGGAGATTAAGCACACTTAAGTAGAATTGCCTGCATAATGAGTATGGCTTAATAAAATTATAAACTATCAACTCCAGCTATGTTTCCTTCAAGGATGAACCATAATTTTTGTACTCATGCACATCATCAAGAATTTATAGAATTAGTGCTGAGATTTTGAAAGAGATTTGAGTAAGGGCCAACTTGAGGAAATTGAATCTTGGCGTCATTTGACTTTTTTCTTAAATGTTGAGTTATGGCTAATTTCAAAAATTTTAAATAAATGCTCACAAAAGCTAGTGTCCTTACCTTTGCACAACAGACTCAGAGTAGTTATCATGATAAGGGTTGTTGTTTGCCATTTAAAGTTGTCTTGTCTATTTCATAAAAATGTTGAGAGAGGAATCACTATTTTTGAAGAAAAACAGCTTTTCTTATGTGTTACTCATTACTGATAATATTTTTTTTTAATTTTTTTTCAACGTTTTTTTATTTATTTTTGGGACAGAGAGAGACAGAGCATGAACGGGGGAGGGGCAGAGAGAGAGGGAGACACAGAATTGGAAACAGGCTCCAGGCTCTGAGCCATCAGCCCAGAGCCTGACGTGGGGCTCGAACTCACGGACTGCGAGATCGTGACCTGGCTGAAGTCGGACACTTAACCGACTGCGCCACCCAGGCGCCCCATAATGTCCTTTATGTAATACTTGTCTAGGAAAAACAAGAATTATTTTGTTTGAATTATTCTCATTGGAATTAATTTATCAATCATATTTCCTTCATTATTAAAAGCATAAAAAAGAGATTTTGTAGTTACCATGCATCTTGAAAATGCATAATTAGCCTGTTTCTCAGGCTTTCAATAGGGTATTTCATTCATTCATTCTTTCTTTCATTCTTTCACTCACAGACTCTCTCGCTCACTCACTAGACAAGGATTATGTACCTATAATGGGCACTTTTGGGTCCTGTAGACTAATAACAGTAAAAGCACAGTCCTTGTCCTTGAAAATCTCCTCTGGGGACGCCTAGGTGGCTCAGTCGGTTGGGCGTCCAACTTTGGCTCGGGTCATGAACTCACGGTCCGTGGGTTCGAGCCCCATGTTGGGCTGTGTGTGGACAGCTCAGAGCCTGGAGCCTGCTTCAGATTCTGTGTCTCCCTCTCTCCCTCTGACCCTCCCCTGTTCATGGTCTGTCTCTCTCTGTCTCAAAAATAAACATTAAAAAAAATCAAAAAAAAAAAAAAAAAGAAAAAGAAAAAGAAAATCTCCTCTGAACAGAGGACTGGATGAAGAAAGAAGACTTGGAAAAAATGTGACCCAACTACCTATTTTATTTCTTCATATTTTTTTTTAAGGTTTATTCATTTTTCAGAGACAGACAGAGCGTGAGGAGGGGAGGGGCAGAAAGAGAGGGAGACACAGAACCCGAAACAGGCTCCAGGCTCCAAGCTGTCAGCACAGAGCCCGACACAGGGCCCGAACTCACAGACGGCGAGATCATGACCTGAGCTGAATTTGGACGCTTAACTGACTGAGCCACCCAGGCGCCCCTATTTCTTCATATTTTGAGTAGAGAACCAGAAAAAAGTGATCTATAAATAATTCAGATTTGACTGTGGATAAAACCGTTTATACAATTGTCTTGTCTCTCGTTCTGCTGACTGCTGTCTAGGCTTCTCTTTTGTCTCTGTGTCTGCTCCTTTGTCACTCGCTCACACTACATGCATCATGTCTAATATATCACCAGCCCACAGCCCTTCTCTGATTGTTCCTGATGTCCAATCAGTGTCAAATCACAACTTCTCTTTCCCTAGATGGTCTGCTTTGAACAGAAGAAAACACAATTCCCACAGAAGGGTGTCTCTGCTTTTGTGACCTCTGGATCTGTGTTGTGTTCCATGTTTAAAGAATGCAAAGTAGGCAACTGAAGAACTTCCACATCCCTCAAGAAACCACCCCAAGTCCTGGGGGTTCCATTGAGAAGAATAATGCAGCCATGAAGGAGCTGTCTCTTTATAAGAGCATTTCCCCCCACTGACCCAAGCCAACAGTATTTGCCAGGCAAATATTATCTGGTGGCGGGCTGCAGCCAGCACACCTCCCACTGCTTGAATCAAGGCCTGTTGGCAGCTACAGAAGTGAGGTGTCGCTAACTGATGTGTAATTATGGTAGACAGAAAAATGTAGACGTGTTAGCAAAGTCAATATTATGGAGACCTCTGTCTTCCCAAATATTGTAAGTCAAAGATATTTCTAGGGTATAGCCCATTACATTCTCCATTTTTACGACCAGTCACAAATGTATTTTTTATTAGCTGGTGTGCTCAATGTTTTGAATGTGTAGCCCTTATTTTCAATCGCATTTTAGTTTGTGGTAAGTGCAAAAGGATTTTTGCTGACTTGAAATAGTGAAGCTGCTCTCTTTTCACTGAACAGCAGGGCCTGTGGCACTGAGAGTTTATTCCACAGCCTTCTGTGACTCTTGACTGTAAATTAGTCTGTGAAGTGGTGTTTATTGCTTAACCAGGAGGTTAAGACAGCCTAATTATATGTTTGTGCAGGAGAAAACACCATGCCCCACCGTGAGCAATTATCCTGTCCCCCTCTCATAGCTTAATCTAGCTCCAGCTAAGAAGAATGAGGAGATGGCCTGTCTTCACCACAAACTTAGCAACCACGCGTTTTCAGTGTTAATTAGAAATTTTGTTCACTGGAAGGGTGACTTCTTAGCATAATTCAGCCTTCAGCCAAGTGGAAGGCATCTGGGAAGGCTACTTGAGGTGTCTGTCTGGATTTGATCTCTAATTCCACCCACGGGACAAACCATGGGTGGGACTCTTGCCATACTGTCAACTTCATCGCATGATGCCATTTCCCCTTTTTATACGCATGTCAGGAGAAGGACCGTGAGGATACTGTGGCTCTGTGTAGGTTTTTTTTTTTTTTTTTTTTTTTTTTTTTTCAGAAATGAAAATCCTCTTATCCTAAGGGACTTTTTCTTATGTTAAGAAGGATGTAGTGAATGAAAACCAGAACGAGATCAACAGGTCAATGTCTTTAAAGTTGGTCATAAAATGTATCACAACAAAGAATCCGTAGGGTAGGAATGGCATGCCAAAGTACCTCTGTCTTTGTTCTTGGACACTTCTCTGTCACAAGGGCAGCATACTTCTGTTTCTCTTCAAAAGCATTTGGCTCATATTTTTTCATACACAGGCACATGCTGAAGTCTTACAATGCATAGGCTCAATTTCCTCTTAGGAAAATAAAAGATGCCCTTCATGTCTTCTCGCACTCAACTAGAAATGCTCATTGTCACTGAAACGAGCTGAGGGAAGAACCAGTTCTCTAAGAAACAGCATCCCAAACGAGGTCCAATCTGCTCTGAGATGATGGGTTGCCTCTAGGGAAATAGACTTCTCATTATTAGCAAATTTCCAAGCTATCACTCAGTTTCCCCCCTCTTTATCCCATTTCTATGAGTTTTGTTTCTGGGATGAAATAACATCTCTCTTTCTTTCTCTCTCTCTGCACCCCTCCCCCCTTTCAGCTTTCAGCTTTCTTTCCTTCTAAAACAAGACTTAAGCAAGACTCACTTTCCTTATTGGTTAACCCTCTGGGTTCTTCAATAGCTTAACTTAGTTCCTCTTTTTTTCACGGTCTCTTTTTCACACACTATGCTGGAGGTACAGGCAAGAAAAGAAAGCAGTATGGGAAGCAGTATGGAGAGGAGGTTGAGTGCTTTTCTACTCCATTTATTTTAAGAACCTAAAACCTTCACACCATATTGTAGGACAGCCAAGCACTCTAGGGTGATCCTTTGATAGGTATATTCTGCCTTTCTCTCCTTCCTACCCTCTTCCTTGCCTGTCAGAGGAAGATTATTGGGGTGCACAGAAGCTGTTTCTAGTTTCTTCATTATTTTAAACTTCTTTTCAAAAACTTCCCCAAAGGCCACGTACTTCCAAGTGAAATCGTATCAGGCCCCCCTAACCACTCTCCTCCTATTCCATGTGTGTGGAAAAAAAGTCTGTGACTTTTTCTAGCTGGAAACCTTTGATCTCTTGGATGGTGGGGCCTATCATATTGTAACCTCGTTCAGTTAACAAAAATCTGTTAAACACCTATTATATGCCAGACCTTATTCACATAAATGATATGTGCCACGCTCCTGGCTTCTAGGGCTTCTTTGTGCTCTCCTACAGCACATCTTTGCTTTTTGATACGTAAAGTTTTTTCAATTTCAATGTAAAATTTTTGAAACAGTTTCCATCTCATGAAACAGCATTCTGTTTTAAGAATGAGAATCAGAGAGTGAGAAACGGACTTCCCTGGGGATGTGTTGCTATGATTAAGGACTCTGAAGAATGGTGATCTGGTGGGGTGGGGGTGGGGGTGGGGCAGGCACAGTGCAATGACAGCAGTCTCCAGAGAGGATTCTGTCACACTTTAAACCATGACCACTACTTTGGCATATGTTCTGCTTTAGCGGTCTCTTTATATCATGGAACCACCTGAAAATGACAGGGGGATTTTTTTTTTCCTTGGGAAATCAGTTTATTTTCTAATTAATAAATTTAAAAGGGGCCCCTTTGGGTTGGGAACTTACTTGGACCTGGCTACAGAAAGCACAGCTGTAACCTGGGCACCATATCTCCTCTCTGAAGGCCAGAGAGTTTAAATCCCTAAGTCCAAGGTCACACAGCTGATTAGTGGCAGATTGGCCCGAGAGCATGGGGTTCCTGAGTTCCACCTCAGCAGCAATCAAGCCACACAGCCCATGGGTTGACCTGACATTCAGTCGAAGGCACCACATGTCATTTTATTCACCGCCCTCTAGCCTTGACTTTGTTCGATAGTCAATAATTAGAAATTGTTCAAAAGGATTGCCAGAGTATTCTTCTTCAAGTCCATTTGAAAGCCTAGAAATAAACCTTGAGATAAAATTCCATAGCTTGCTGTGTTAAATTCTTGCTCAACTTCATTCATGCCTTGAATTTCACCTTTGCCAGTTTTAGGGGTTGTTGAGACTGAATTAAAAGCTAGTTGACTCGGGGCGCCTGCGTGGCGCAGTCGGTTAAGCGTCCGACTTCAGCCAGGTCACGATCTCGCGGTCTGTGAGTTCGAGCCCCGCGTCAGGCTCTGGGCTGATGGCTCAGAGCCTGGAGCCTGTTTCAGATTCTGTGTCTCCCTCTCTCTCTGCCCCTCCCCCGTTCATGCTCTGTCTCTCTCTGTCCCAAAAATAAATAAACATTGAAAAAAAAAAAAGCTAGTTGACTCTAACTTACATGAAAACCTGCAGGTACTATGCTTGCGTTGGAGTCAAGGATACAGAGAATTGGTGTTCAGATAGAGATGTCTGTGGAACAAGAGGGTGACAGTTTCAGACCTCTAGAATTCCAAGGAAAGGAACCCCAGCATGGAAGACCACTTTTATACCTGGTGAGCTGGTGGGTTGGAATGAAGCTCGAGGCCAAGCTTTGGGAGGTAGGGTAAGGTGCTTATGAGAGAAACTACTACAAGGTATGCTAGAAAAGACATGGGCATGGTAAGCACAGATACTCAGGTTTGAATACGGGCTCTGCCATATTCTGAGACTGTCTTCAAATCTTTAAAATGGGAACAATAGTGCCTAATTCACAGTGAGCAATGACTGGAGAAGGAAGGGATAGACTGGGTATAATATGTAATATTGGGCCTGGGATGCTCATTACATGCTCATTCCCCTTTGTTCTTGTATGCAAGTGATATTCTCACTGATCCCCTCCCATCCCAGATGCCTGATGACATACATTAGACCACTTATTTTCACACTGCAGTGTGTAACCCATTAATGAGTTGAAAAATCAATTTATTATTCATGGCTGTGTCCCAAAGATTTTCACATTCCAATCCCCAGACCCTGTGTATATGTTACCTTACATAGCAAAAGGGACTTTGTAGACATGATTCAGGATCATCAGATAGGGTGATTATTCTGGATTGTCTGGGGAGTCCAGTGTAATTACAAGTATCCTTTTAAGAGGGAGGCAAGGGGACATGTGACAGCAGAACCAAGAGTTTTTTGGAATTATGTGAGGAAGGGGCCATGAGTCAAGGAATGCAGGTGACCTCTACAAGCTGGAAAAGGCAAGGAAATGGATTCTTCTTTTAGAGCCTCCAGAAAGAACCAGCCCTGCTGATGCTTGACCTTAGCCCATTGAGACCTGATTTTGGAATTCAGAGCTGTATGATACTACAGTTATATGGCTTTGAGGCACTAAGATTTTGGCAATTTGTTACAGCAGCCATAATAAACTAATACAATGGCCAACATATTTTAGCAGTTGAACAAAATAGCAAATACAACTGTGATTTCAGTGTGTGCGTGTGTGTGTGCGCGCACGTGTGTATGTGCGCATGCACATACCCACAGACATGTATATAGCCAAGTACGTACTGGATTGATTGCCACGGTATTGCATGGAATCTCTAACCACGGTTTGTAGTCAAAAGAGACTGAAAGCCACTGACCAGGCAATTGCTGCCTCCCTGGGTGTTGCTGGACCAACATTTCTTGCTCCTCTCGGCTGTGCTAATAGCTTGAGGAGTCCTTGCTCTCAAGAGCGGCTGAGTTGGCAAGACCATCTTGCCTTTCCCAAACCTTAATTATTCTTCACAGCCAAAGCCAAGTGAAAGTCTGGCTTACAGGAGAGGTATGGGGAAAGTGCTGATTTGGGCTGGAGAGCAACAGATGAGCTCATCTGCAAATCACGAGGTTGTGTCTGACAGTGTTCCACATTAAAGTTGGGAGTGGTTTTTCTGTCAGTAACATGAGCCAAATGTGAGGTAAACTGAGGTACAGTAGGAATCAGCTGCAGCTGAAGGAGTCATGTCCATATGCATTTGGCACATGGTAGGTGTGTTGCTGATAGATTCTTTCAGGAAATAGAGTAAAAATATACCAGAACCGATAGTAACTGGAATTTGTATTTGCAGGTGTGGTCTCTGAACTCAGAATGAGTTCTCTTCAGAATGCAGACAGGATTTTCCTTGAAATAAAAATGTAACTCCTGAGTGTGGAGTAAATCTAAACCCAATGACTGCAACGGCCAGCGAGCCGAGTCCTTAATGACAGACTTTCAACATCAAACTCAATTTCAGGGCAAGTTTTGTCAATGACACCTCCTATGTCTTAGCATCAAGTAGTGGGCAAGATTTTCCAATAATAATGTCTCCTGCTGGGATGTGGAGAATGGCTCCCAGTCCCACCAGAACTTGTAAAGCCTCAAGAAAATCTCTGTCACTCTGCCTTAATGAAGTCACATAACGACTTCTCTTAGATCCCCCTCACACCTATTATCTTCCCTCTCCCTACTAACTAGATGTATTATCAAGTTCCTGGTCATGCCAGGTGATTTGATCAGGTCTTCGGGAAGCAACATAATGCAAAGGTTAAACAATTAGTCTTTGACATTAGATTGGGTGGGGTACATCACATACTAACCATGTGGCCATGAAGAATTACTTATCCTCCCCAGGCTTAATTTTCCTCACCTATATGGCTAAGATAGTAATAATGTCCACGTCATTGGGGTTTTGTGAGGGTTAAGTGAAACATCACAGAAGTGCTCATTACAAGGTAGCTGTTGTTAATATTTTCCCCTAATGCTAAATGTGGATCATGGAAGTGTAAAATTATCCATTATGTTTATAACTTATTTTTTTTACTAGTCTGAGTACAATGTGAACCTACCTGAAGAGACTGAGGATATAAATATCCTTTGCTGTTGTCTTACTCTCCTCAAGTGTAAGAGATAGAAACAGGACAATGCAGACTGAACCCCAAAGACAATCATAATCCTGTGATTTTCTCTGAGAAATGGCAAGTAACAATTGCTATCATATAATTGCACAATTCAATTCCTTTTTTATCTAATAAAAACAAGTTCAGAATGTT
The DNA here is from genome assembly GCF_016509475.1 of Prionailurus bengalensis. Classification (NCBI taxonomy): domain Eukaryota; kingdom Metazoa; phylum Chordata; class Mammalia; order Carnivora; family Felidae; genus Prionailurus; species Prionailurus bengalensis. The sequence continues at coordinate 76,324,754 of NC_057349.1, read as the reverse complement.
AAAACAAAACTTTCTAGGATTACAAAAAGAATCCTCACCATTTGCTGCTTCATTTTGAAATCATAAGATAGCCAGGGAATTGGGATATTATAATCTCCCTTCTTTGTGCTTAGACCAAATTGCCACATGTCTGTGCCTTGAAGAGGTTGAAAATAAGCAATAAACCTACATTCAGCACCAATTCCAAGTATATACTGCAACTGCATTTTTTTTTCACCTATAAATCTTGCTACGAGTGTCTCAGGCCAAATAGCAACCAACTAGTGAAATCCATCCTGGAATTTCAAACTAAAAACCCATATCTTGTAATGCCACCAAGCATTTGCTTAGGAAAAAAAATTTTTTAGCATTTTGGAAAAAAAAGCCTAGAAATTTCTATCATCATGAATGATCATTTAAAAAATTACTTTCCAGTGCATGGTAAGTTAAGTAGTTCATCTTGTTAGGATTTTCTCAGTAATATATCAGATGTATTATCTTGTTTTGAATAGTGCTCACCTCTTAAACCATCCTTGTGTTCCACATCCAGAAATCCATGTACATAACTTTCCAGAGATATTGAATTCTTTGGTTTCTTCTTTGCAGAATTTTGGCAAATGTAAAATGGAAAAGGTATCAGAGTACTTGAGCTAGGAAAACAAATGTCCTCATTTTCAAAATGGAGGATAGGAGGGACACCTGGGTGGCTCAGTCCGTTAAGCGTCTGACTTTGGCTCAGGTCATGGTCCCGTGGTTCATGAGTTCAAGCCCCACGTGGGATTCTGTGCTGACATCTTAGAACCTGGAGCCTGCTTTGGATTCTCTCTCTCTCTCTGTCTCTGTCTCTCTCTCCCTCTCTCCTCCCTACTGGCTCTCTCTCTCAAAAATAAACATTAAAAAAATGAGGAAAAGTTTGGCCTAAGAAAAATATTGATACACTCCAGGAAAAATTCTAGTTTAGCTAATTAAGCACATCCCTAGTAAATGGCTGGCAAATGATAAATAACTCTGGGATGCAGAGTTTTTTTTTTTTTTTGCTTTCACAAAACTAAACTTAATTTTTTTTATAGTGGGATTCACACATTTTTATTAATTTTATTTGATAGAACCATTTTCCAAATAGTTAGGATCCCAAGTATTCAGCGGTTGTGTAATTCTCCCATAACAGTATTCCTACAGCTACCAAACACCGGCTTGGTCCCTAAGCTTGCAAATCCTTGGGGATTTCTTCATATACAATATGGAGAAATGTGGGTGAATGATTGCTTATCTTGGCCCAGTGATACCTACTTGAACAATTGTTCCCAAAGAGGGTTGACTAATGGATCAATGGCCGCCAAGAGAAGAGTGGCTGGCTCAGTACTAGGGGTTCTGAACAGATTTTTGACAAGCACAGAGATGGAAAGTTGCACCAGTCCAAAGAGGGAATAAATGTTGAAATGACAGTCTAGAAAAAGGGACCAAAACCATGTGCTAAAGTTTAATAATGAACAATTAATATATTTGTGTTCAAAAACCATGATGGCACTTTGCTTGAGAGCAGTCAGTAATAAAAATAGTAATAGGCCATGATAATATGTAAGATAATATAAAAATGACACCACTAACAAACTGCTTACTTTAATGCTAACTATTTTCAAGCACTCTTAAGTGCCTTGAGCATTACTTCAGTTCCTGTGGAAAAGAACCATGTGTCATAAGAGTCAATACAATCTGAGATTCTAAAGATATAGGTATCCAGATGAGACATGAGTCTCAGTCTATACTAACCACCCAACAGCTACATAATTGAGTCTAGTTCTAGGTGCCAGATTTTTTTAATGTTTATTTGACAGAGAGAGAGAGAGAGAGAGAGGAAGTGGGGGAGGGGCAGAGAGAGAGGGAGACACAGAATCTAAAGCAGGCTCCAGACTCTGAGTTGTCAGGACAGAGCTGGATGCAGGGCTCGAATTCATGGACTGTGACCTGAAGTCAGATGCTTAACCGACTGAGCCACCCAGGTGCCCCTAGGTGCCAGATTTTACGAAGGGCACTGTTAAGAAGAAACTCTGACTGACTCAACACATCTCCAAAGGCAAGAGAATTAAAAGCAAAAATGAACTATTGGGACCTCATCAAGATAAAAAGCTTCTGCACTGCAAAGGAAACAATCAACGAAACTGAAAGGCAACTGACAGAATGGGAAAAGAGATTTGCAAATGACATATCAGATAAAGGGCTAGTACCCAAAATCTATAAAGAACTCACCAAACTGCACGCCCAAAAAACAAATAATCCAGTGAAGAAATGGGCAGAAAACATGAATAGACACTTTTCTAAAGAAGACATCCAGATGGCCAACATGCACATGAAAAGATGCTCAACGTCACTCCTCATCAGGGAAATACAAATCAAAACCACACTGAGATGTCACCTCATGCCAGTCAGAGTGGCTAAAATGAACAAATCAGAAGACTATAGATGCTGGTGAGGATGTGGAGAAACGGGAACCCTCTTGCCCTTGGTGGGAATGCAAACAGGTGTAGCTGCTCTGGAAAACAGTGTGGAGGTTCCTCAAAAAATTAAACATAGATCTACTCTGTGACCCAGAAATAGCACTGCTAGGAATTTACCCAAGGGATACAGGAGTGCTGATGCATAGGGGCACTTGTACCCCAATGTTTATAGCAGCACTCTCAACAATAGCCAAATTATGGAAACAGCCTAAATGTCCATCAGCTGATGAATGGATAAAGAAACTGTGGTTTATATACACAATGGAATACTACTTGGCAATGAGAAAGAATGAAATCTGGCCATTTGTAGTAATGTGGTTGGAACTGGAGAGTGTTATGCTAAGTGAAATAAGTCAGGAAGAGAAAGACAGATACCATATGTTTTCACTCATATGTAGATCCTGAGAAACTTAACAGAAGACCATGGGGGAGGGGAAGGGGAAAAAAAGTTATAGAGAGGGAAGGAGGCAAACCATAAGAGACTCTTAAAAACTGAGAACAAACTGAGGGTTGATGGGGGGTGGGGGAGAGGGGAAAGTGGGTGATGGGCATTGAGGAGGTCACCTGTTGTGATGAGCACTGGGTGTTGTATGGAAATCAATTTGATGATAAATTATATGTGTGTGTGTGTGTGTGTATATATATATATATATATACATATAATAATAAAAAAGAAAGGTTGAGGCTCTGTTTGAGGAGGAAGGGCTACTTTCTCTTGGAACTGAGGCAGCATAGTAGCTCGTTTCACCTACTTCAATGAGGGAAAAAGTAGAGGAAGGAGGGCAAGAGTAGCAGCACAAGGTGGAGGAAGTGAGGAAGCTTTCTAATGATCAGAGCCATGTGGTTGCCCAAATGCCGCTGCATAAAGCACTGAGCATTCTGTAACTGCAAAGATTCAAACTGTGGTAGAATGCTCATTTTTCAGAAATGTCATATGTAAGATCACAAAATTAAATGGAAGGATAGAATATATTTATATCTGTACCTATATCTGTGTATCTATCTGTGCATCTATGTATCTGTGCATCCAGGCACGTATGTCTCTATCTATTGGTATTATTTCTATAATGCTTAATGGGTATCAAGACTTCTCAATATAATTTTACTCTATGTGTCTTTTTTCAGCTCTTCAAATCATGATGCAGAATGTTCTGCAGATGATGTTGAAATTCCTACCCCTCCTCTTGCCCCTCTTCCTTCTCCACTGAGGTAGAAAGCATGGGGATCAGGTCTTCCTTGTGTTCAGAGAAGAGCATAATCATGGAGTCAGGCTGAGGGGGAATTCTTTCCTTATGATTTCAGTATAATCAGAGCGGCTATTATGATGGCAATTATACTCCTGGGTCATTTGCTCTTTTTTGCTTTGTTCCACAATTCAATGCTGCATTTACTTAGAATGGAACTTCCTTGTGTTTTTGCACTAAAAATATTAAGAAAAGCGCATGGTTTTTTTTTTCCCTCAGGGAAACACCCACCCCTGGCATGTAATGAGCATTTTATGATGATTGTAAGTTCACTGGAGAATGTGTGGAGGCCAAAAAAGTAATTGTGTAAAGAAGTTATTGAAGTATTATTATGCACACTTATTAGCAGCAAAAGGCGGTGCTAGTTGTTAGCTGTTTGCTTTCAAATTCATGCTGTCCCCTTCCTGCTCTGCTCTGTACTGTGAGGGGCTGGCTCCTGAAAACTATCTTTCTCAGGCTCCCTGGCCAACTGACTTCAAGGTGGTTCAGCCGATGGGAGGCACTAGAAGTTTACTGAGATATAGCAGGAAGGGTAAAGTCAGGCATTTCTTCTCCCTTCCTTTCAGATGACCTCTGAGGCCCTCTCCATGTTCTGTGTTCTCTCCATGGTTCCAGCTCCTTCTTGTTAGATATCCCCTTCATGGTCTGTGCTTCCCCTGGGAGCTCCCTCCACGGTGCTGCTTTCTGTTGAGCAGCCCTCACTCATCTTCCTGGGTTCCTTGTCTTCCTGGATTCCTTCAGCCCTGGGGCTGCTTGTGGCACCCTGCTTGGATACTGACCAGGTTTTCTCACCATATGCTGTTATCTTTTCAGCAGTTCCAATGCCCTTGTCACTACATCCTGATGTTAATCCTTCCTACAAACTACCTTACATGGGTTCTGTTTTCCCAACTGGACCCTCACAGATGCAATGTCTAATCAAGACTTGTCGTAGACAATATCAGTATCTAGTGCCAAGAAACAGTAAATGTTGGCCTATAAGATTGTTTTCATGGAGGATCATTCTATGGAGATGTCAGGCTGGATCCTGAGAAGAAAAGGGTGCTGGATCTTCCTGGTATCCATAGCTGATGGTAGACTTTATCGACTGTGGAACCAAAGTATGTCAGAAATGAAAACCTAAATAAAATGGCTCGCATGAAATAGGTCTTTGTTTTCCTACACAAGTGCAAAGACAGGCAATTGCTGATCCTTATTCAGCTGCTTCACGTTACCCAGGTTTTAGGCTGGCATCTCTGTTGTCCTCTGAGGGCAAGCAATTCTTATGGTTCCAAGCAGGAAGCAGGAAGGCAGGGATGATAGCTGCATCTGTTCCTTTTTACTAGGAAAGTAAAAACATCATAGCACATTTTTCTTCATGTCCCTTTGGCCAAATGGATCATAAGGTCACCATTAGCTATAAAGAAGTTGGAAAGCTGGGAATAGGAGTGTCATGATGGACGTGGGGACAGAGAACTGCTGCTGGAAGTGGTATATATGTTTCCTCTCCTGTTTTTAATCTGTTCCAGGACTCAGCTCTCTCTCATTGTAGGGTGTATGTAAATTCTCAATTTATATTTTTGAATGCATGCAGAAGTCAAAACTTAGTCTTACCTATTTTCTTAGGCAAATGTCACCATTAAAGAATTTCTATAGAGTTTCTAGATAGCATAGCTATTTAGCAAGTGCCTATGATCATTTTGCCCTCTACAGAAAGTGGTTTGTCCCAGGGAAATCTGCTTTGCTATGTGATGGGAGCTCATGGAACCCAGGTGGAGGGGGTTGAATGTTTCCCCCCAGAATAACCAAATATCCACATGGAAGAAAGTTCTAAGCTTAGGCAGATACCCCAAGGAAGCCAAGTTCTGTCTGGCATGGAAGCCGGTCATTTGGGTGGAAGCATAAATTAAAAAGTTGGGCCCTTTAATCAGGGAAAGATCTGATGCCTACCTAATGCAAGATGTTTATGAAAAGTAACCAAGTATTAAACCAAAGCAACCAATAATTAAAATAAGAGTTAAAAATTGATTTCCATGTCCTCCCTCATAGTCCTTTTAACTCCTCTACGAGCAGCTGCGAACCAAGTGCAATAATGGCTGCCAGATGTTGTTTCTTGGTGAATGTGGATCATCTGCTATTGGGGGAGGGGCACAGTGCATTTTATAAAATGTATGTCTTAATTCAAAGTTACCATTAAGGGGAAATTTTGAAAAAACCAAATTGCTTAATAATCACAATGGAAACAAGAATCAGTATATTCTACATTTTGTGTCCAATGTAAGCAGTTAGAAATATTTGTGGTTAGGGGCACCTGGGTGGCTCGGTTGGTTAAACGGCTGACTTTGGCTCAGGTCATGATCTCGTGGTCCATGAGTTCGGGTCCCACATCAGGCTCTCTGCTGACAGCTCAGAGGCTGGAGTCTGCTTTGGATTCTGTGTCTCCCTCTCTCTGTGTCCCTCTCCCACTCATGCTCTCTCTCGCTCTCAAAAATAAATAAACAAGAAATTTAAGAAAAAAGAAATAATTTTGGTTAAAACATAAAATGTAGGGGACTTTTTAAGTGTATACTGGTACCACTGTGGGTTCCTTGTTATAGGTCTCTGACAAGATTGCAGAGTATGAGGACGGGAAACTGTAGGGTCCTTGTGGTCTTTCTGGAAAATTTATGTCTTTGGTGGAAAAAAAGGTCCTGCCAACAAATGGGCCTTATTGTGGCCATGTTATACCAAGACTCTTGTTTTCTAGGCTCTATCTTGTATTTATCGCCTCTTATGATACCATCGGACCAAAGATAGAATTTTAAAGATGAAATGGATTTTAGGAGTCATTTAATCTAAAATCTTGTTCAGCAGCTTTTTAAGTGGTGTCCCAGCTTGTACTCTTATGCCTTAGGATCCACTGTCCCACACTGCAAACATTTCTCACATGGCTTCCTACCGCACCTTGAATAAAATCCAGATATCTCTCTATGGTGTACTACGACTTTTTTGAACTGGTCCCAACTTACCTCTAAACGCTATCTTGTATACTATTTCCTGTTGCTCAGCCACATTAGATTATTTTTCTTCCTGAAACATGCCTGCTTCATCCCACCCAATAGCCTTTGTTCTTGCTATTATCTCTGCCTAGGATGCTCTACCCACTATGCATCTTCACATAGTGAGTTCCTTCTTGTCACTCAGAAATCAGCTCCAGTGATACCTTCTCAGGGAGGCAGTTTCTGACCATTCCATTAAAGGCTCCTCATCCCACAATATCTTAATCATAGCTAGAAAGATTTATTTCACTCATGGCCCTGCTCTTCATCTGAAGTTATATTTTTCATAATTTACTAGTTTATTGTTTGTCTTCCCTTCCTAGGATGAGAGCTTGATAAGAACATCAGTCTCATCTATCTGGTTTACTAACATATATCCCAGAACCCAGAATGGGAGTTAATACATATTAGGTTTTGGTCATATCTTCATGTAAAGAGGGAATTAGAGTCACCAGGAGAAACTTTGAAATCATGTGGGCTTATTCAAATGAGGATATAGAGAGTCATCTTGAATAGATGCCATTGTTGCCACCACCAATATTCTTCAACTGAAAATTTAGCTGAACTACTCATCTGACAATGGTGTTTGGGCTAGGGTCAAATATTAACTAACCATGAATTATCAGAATGCGTTTGCTTTGCCTCAGGGCGGAATTTTCTCATGCACAATTTGAACAGGAAAAATAATGAATCATTGGCTGTTTTTCAGCGGGGTTGCCCTTGGTATCTTGGTATGGACATTAGTCATGCCTGACTTTCCTGAGCATTATTAGAAAATTTAACATCTTTGGCTCCTGCCCACTGTCAATAGCATTTTCCCATCATTGTGACTATCAAAAAACACCCACACATGGGGCGCCTGGGTGACGCAGTCGGTTAAGCGTCTGACTTCAGCCAGGTCACGATCTCGCGGTCCGTGAGTTCGAGCCCCGCGTCAGGCTCTGGGCTGATGGCTCGGAGCCTGGAGCCTGTTTCCGATGCTGTGTCTCCCTCTCTCTCTGCCCCTCCCCCGTTCATGCTCTGTCTCTCTCTGTCCCAAAAATAAATAAAAAACGTTGAAAAAAAATTAAAAAAAAAACACCCACACATTTGCAAGTGGCCCCTTAGAGGAATAGCAGTATCAAATCTGAGAACCTTAATTAGCAGGTATTGCTAGTGTGATATTAACCAATCATCTGAATTAAGACATAGGAAAGCACTCCTCCTGTTAGTTGAATTTTAGTAAGGTGCTTCTTCATCCTCCACTCTTCCTACAGGGCCTGTGCAGTCTACCTTGAAGGCGTGGTGTTGAGGCAGGCCGGTCCAGGAAGGTGAATAGCCTCTGATGGAGCAAAGCCTGCTTCCTGCTCACACAGTTTTCTTACTTGAGTACTGGGCAGAAATACATTAAGGTCTGAGCCTGAGAGCTCCTCAAAAACAAATTATCTTCATCTCCCAAGCACCCTGAGGCCATTACTTTGCTGTTGTGCCTCATTCAGTATTGTGTGTATTCCCTTCCTCCGTATATGCTATGCATACTCATAGACTCTGATTCCTGCATTCAGATATTGTGAGGATATCAGGGTTGGGACAATGATTATTATTTAGTTTTTTTTCCCTGTGTCTTCACTCCACAGTAGAATTATAATACAAATTATTGTTGTGGTTTTCTGGATAAAAATTGTTCTCAGACCATCTTTATTATAGGCTGTGCTCTTGGTGGTAACTACATTGCATTGACTTCTCCACTGGAGGAGTGAAGAAACCAGATTGGGTTATGTTCCCTAGAACAAGTGGTGATGATGCTGATGCTGATGATGACAATGACAACCAAGTGATGGCTATATTTACCGATTGCTTATGTGTCAGGCACGATTCTTAACAATATCTGTTTTAGCTCATTTAATTATCAGTAGGTGAATATTATATCCTTTGTTTGTTTGTTTGTTTACTCTGAAGTATCATTGATGCACAATGTTATGTTAGTTTCAGGTGTACAACATAGTGATTCAACATCTTTATACGTTATGCTATGCTCACTGCAAGTATAGCTACCATCTGTCACCCTACTTAACTACTACAATACCATTGATTGTATTCCCTAGGCTGTACCTTTTATCCCCATGACTTATTCGCTCTATAACTGGGAGCCTTCACCTCCCATTCCCCTTACCCATTTTGCCCACATAACCCCATTTTAGATTAACAAAAAGAAAACAAAACAAAACTGAGGCAAAGAGAAGTTAAGTTACCCAAGCTAGTAAGTTTAGTGCTGTGAGTCTATTCCTGGGTATGAAGCAGACAGCATGAGCAAGAGACGTGGGCCGGGTCCAGGAGGTAACCAGGTTGGTGGGGACAGTGATGATGTGGAGGACATATGCAGGGGCAGACACCACTCACCTTCAACCGTTGTGGCCAAGCAGGAAAGTGACCTGGCTCACTGTTGTCAAACCTTCTGACATCTTTTCAAGGGATGCAGGCAATCTGCAAAACCTCTCAATTTTAAGAGGTAGACTAAATTTTAAAATATATTCCATGACCCACATGAAATATTGCTATAGTAGAACTTCATGTTTTTGGCCTTAAGGTTTTCCTATCAAAACAAAAATTGTAGGCTCATGGCAAAAGTAAAACTTTAGATTTCAGGTAATTAATAAGATGGGGTGTGCCGGATTTTCTCCATACTCTTTTGGCTCCAAAAAGTTTCTCTTTCTGTTTTCCCAAGTCACAAACATCTGTTTATGGCCATCCAGCTAATTGGGCCCCATTGAGTGTTCTAATGAGGGCAGAGTGAACGAGCAAGTGGATTTAATGCCCGTGGAAATGCATGTTTCTAATTGTGCATCCAGCGAAGGTGGAAAGGTTAGAGTAATGAGCTGCTCTCAAGAGTTCTGGCCAAGAGAGAAAGGGCTTTGTTGTTTCACATTTCATCTTTGTTATTGTCACTGAGATATGCACTTATTTCCACCATGGCATTGATTGCCAAGAGGCTCTGCTATTACATTTCATTATCATGCCATTTCTGAAGGAGGGGAGTCTGTTCTTACTAAGCAATGACAGTGTGCAGGCAACCATAATCACCCCTTTCTCTGCTGCACTCCCCAACATCTTGTATACAGCTGTGAATGGCTGTGGTAATGCCAATTAATCTAGGGGAGGTTTACTGAAGGAAGGGGTGCTTTACTGTACAAAAGGATAGTCCCTGAATTTTCCAAGTGGCATTTCTAGAGAAGAAATGCTAACTGAAAGGACCAGACAGACGAGGAGGCTGTCAGTTTTATGTTTCAGTGGGGGATTGACATTTCTAAATGGTTCCTCTCATCCTGCATTCTCAAGTAAGCATGGAAGCAGTGTCCAAATCAAAGGGCTGAATTTAGAGTCTCTAATCCAAGGGATTAGAGCTCAGACTGTGTGGTTGTTTGAAGACCTAGAGAAGGCCTGCTTTAGTTGAGTCACACTCAGTTAATTTAGTGACCACTGATGGTGAAGACTAGTAGCCATTTGAGAAATGAGGGGTTTCTCTTGCAGGGAGACTAAAATGTTTGGGTCCTGGGGGCACAGAATCATTGGGTGTGGTAGGGAGAAGTTTCACTTTCAGTGTTGATAAATATTTTACATTTTCAAACTGTCACAAAAGAAGCAGAATCTGTTTCGGAATTCAAAGTTCTGACTGTTAAGAGGTTTTTTTGTTTGTTTTGTTTTCTCATAATGCCTGCTTTCTGGCACCCTCACCAATCACGTTGTGCTAACTGGTATCTCCTTAAAGTTTAACACTTTGAAGATTAAATATCTCATTTAAAATGATTTGAGGTTGGGGCACCTGGGTGGCTCAGTCGGTTAAGTGTCTGCCTTCGGCTCAGGTCATGATCTCATGGTTCGTGAGTTCAAGCCCCATATGGGTCTCTGTGCTGACAGCTCAGAGCCTGGAGCCTGCTTCAGATTCTGTGTCTCTCTCTCTCTACCCCTCCCCAGCTCGTGCTCTGTCTCTCTCTCTCTCTCTCTCTCTCTCTCTCTCAAAAATAAATAAACATTGAAAAATAATATTTAAATGGTTCGGGATTAAAATATAATATAAATTCTGATGTTTGACTGTATTTTCAAAAACAAGGGAAGTGAAATAAAATTCCAAACCCCTTATCTTGGCTGACATGGCCCAGCCTGAGCTCTGCCTAGCCAATTCCCCAGTGCTGTCTGGTGCCTTTGCTCCCCCTCTCGTTCTCTTTCAGCCCCATGGATCTTCTTTTAGTTACTTGACCCTTTTAACTTCATTTCTACCTCTGAGACTTGACACATCCTCTTCCAAAGTGCTCCCCACCTTCAGATCTTTGCTTGCAGGTTTCCTCTTACTTGTTCAGTCTCAACTTAAACATTGCCTCTTCAGAGGAGGTTCCTCTGACCATTTTACCAATGGACAGTCCACATCCATACCTTCCAGTATCTCCACCATTTATTTATTCATAACATGTATAATAAAACCTACTTTGTTAGGGTATGTTTTTTTTGTCTTTCCCACTAAATTATGACCTTTCACAAGAATTATAATTCTCTTATTCCCTGTATCTCTGGTACTTGGCTTATAGTAGGTCATCCATAACACAGTAAAGGAGATGATTCAAAAGATATAAAATTAAAAGGTTTGGTGTTAGATATTTCATTTTTAATTCCCCAATACCCATAATCTATGATAGATTATTTAGCTAGGGGACTCCTGTACCAGGTGATAGTTAAGAGGAAGATTTTGTTGTTGATGAGTGCCTTGCCCCTAGTTTCCTATAAATAGAGACCAGGCAAAGCTTAGCTAGTGCTCTACTGCAGGTGAAGAGTAAAGGCAAATGAAGCAGGGAAGAACGGAAAGCAAATACAAGGTATATTAGCAAAGCTGGTCATAAAAAGAACACTCCCTGGTGCTTTACCCAGTGGGTCCATTTCTGAATTGACTTCTTGGAAGTGTTCTACCTTGGAATAGTTCTTTAAGTTCAGGAAAAGAATTTATCTGCTGGCTCCTTCCTGTCTTTTGTCTCTCATTAGTCAAAGTGTGCACCACAGGGCATTGGCTTCTCTACCCTTCTGGGTTGTGTTCCTTAGCCCTTTTGGGTATCTTCTGGGAAGTCAAACCTGGTAAAACACTTTTCCCCACCGCACTATGCTTCATCTGGGACCAGGTGTGGTGGGAGAAACTAGAACTTCTGTGTATCTGATCAGCTTGGGCTTGAGGCTCCATCCTCCCTACCCCTGCCAAGTGCTGCAGAGGCCATGCCTAAGATGGTTCTTATTTTAAGAGAATTTGAGGTAACTGGTAAAATTCAGGAATGAGGTGGCCAGCTTGGACTCTCTAATGAGTAACTGGCCAAGGACTTGAGGGACAGGTGGAAATGAATAAATCTGAAAAAAAGCACATAAATTGGGTTCAATGAAGACTCCTCAGTTCCTGGGCACTTGTGATTTTAGACAAGCCCATGGCATGAAAGCCTCTGTTATCTTATTGAAATGTCACACTTCTTTAGTTAAGCTCTCAATGATGAAACCTCAGAAATGTTTCTTCACTTAACTGGCACGGAGTCCCACTGGGGCCATTACATATACATATGTGATATATGCATATGTATATCATATGTGTGTATATGTATATGTACACACATCTATAATCAGAAAGTAACTTATGCAAATATAAAGGCAAACCAACTGTATTTTCTACAAATCAAATCATAGTAAGCTGAAGTCCACAGCGTTTCATTTCAGGTCTTTTTAACATACACCCCCCTTCGTGTCTTCCTTCTAACTTGGGCAGCTGCACACTCAGAATTATTTCTATTTGTGTCTAGGGAGCTGGAAACTTTCTCACACCAAGTCTGATCCCCTTTCTAGCTGCCAGCACTAGAGTTAAATGATGCTTGCCTAGGGCTGCTTCTTGGGTATGAGACTTCTGCGATTACACAGGGTCCCATGCTCAGAAGGACCCGTGCTTAGTTTATAATGCTCTGTTGCCACAGACTTGGGATTCTCAATAATTTCCTCACTAAAATTCTCAGGAATTTTATCTTTGAACTTGTGATTTTTAAGTGAAGTCTGACAATCAACAAAGCCTGCCTATGAACAGATTAGCACAGTGTACATGTCTGTCATGCCATCCTTTGCATCCCCCTCCTCATACAATATTTGTGATGTCTCATAAACGTTGAATGCTGATAGACCCACGATGCATGGGAGTCAAGCGAGACTCAAAACAAGTACAAGGTAAGTGTGTTATGTCTATGAATGAGTAAGCCAGGACACTGATAGCCCTAAAGTGCTATACTTACTGTTTGAGCCAAAACTTTGTGCACAGGAAAAAGGCAGTAGCATTCTAAGGAAAATGAACAACTAAGGAACTCTATTAAACCCTTTCTTACCATTCTTATTTTCCTGTATTACACTGCAGTTGGTGACCTAAGAGGAAGGAGAAAGATAGGCCAACCCATAGTTCCTTTTCTTTTCATCTTCCATACTCTTCAGTAATTTGAAGGTAGAGAGTTTAGGTAGAATGTGCATGTATAAAGAAATGAAATGAAAAGAGCTGAGTTAGTTTTGTGCAGGGTTTCCACTCATGTGGTAAGAATTACATATATGTGCATACATGCACTACAAATGCAAATTGAATAATTTTGGTAATTCAGCATAGAAGTTAAATGCTCTTATATTTGCATTAAAACTGGCATTATACAAATAAAGATTAACAGCAAAACTTATACTAATAACCTAAAATTTTAATTTTTTTTTACTTAGAATGACATTATATAGCAAATTAAAAAACTTAAGAGAGAGACCACAGAAATAAGAAAAGGCTTTATTTTTTAGTACTGTTAACAATACCTTTTCCCTGCTTTACAGCAAGAGACCCCACATTTTATTTTGTCCTGGACCCTGCAAATTATGCTGCTTGCTCTGTTCTTCCCTTAGGGACTACTTGTTGCCCATGTGTCGAAACTTGGCAAGAAGTCCCATTTGCCATCTGATTTCCTATCTTTGGTCACTGAGCGGGGAATGAATGAATCAGTGGGGACTTTTGGTGACAATTGAAGGCCATCAGACCCTAGCCACAGTGAAGGAGTCTTCAGGAGCTCCTAAGAATGCAGTTTCTGGAGGCCAACCTCCAGCTGTTCCAAGAAAGCCTGAAGGATGGGAGGCTTCTTAAAGAATGAATAAACTGTAGATAATCAGGGATTTTTGTATAGATATGTGGGGCTTGCATTTTGACTTTGTGGAGTCTTCTATCCCATCTTTGATAATAAAATGGTAAAAAAAAATATTTAAACTGCAATTCACTATTTTATAATAACCTTTTTTCCTGCTGGAAATACTCATTCTATCCTATGAAGAGTGAAGTGTAAACTATAAACCAAACTCTGAAGCCAGCCTGCCTGGGTTTGATCCCAGCTCTGACATTTCTTAGCTTTGTGGCATTTAACTCTGTGGTTTGTTTCCTCCTCCCCCCCCCTTCTTCTTCTTTTGTTTATTTATTCATTTTGAGAGAGAGAGAGAAAAAAAACATGTGCAAGTGGGAGAGGGGCAGAGAGAGAAAGAGACAGAGAATCCTAAGCAGGATCTGCACTGTCAGTACAGAGCCCAACCCGGGGCTCAAACTCGTGAACGATGAGATCATGACCTGAGCTGAAACCAAGAGTCAGACCCTTAACCAACTGAGCCACTTGGGGGCCGCATGGTTTCCTTTTCTGTAAAATGGAAATAATAATTGCATTTTAGGGGTAAATTGAATTTTCAAGGTTGTGGTAGGAATTAAATGAAATTAACTGAGAGTAATGTATGTAAAACTTAGTGCCTGGAACATACTCTCAATAAATGTTAGCTATTGTTGTTGTTTCATTATTATTATTGGTGTATCTATGCAACTGTCCTCCTAGTCAGACTGCTAGATCTGCAAAGGCTGAGGTGTATCTCTGGCATTAAATGTGAACATATTGCACATTCTAGTTACTCAATAAACATCTTGATATGATGCTTTTCTCGATGTGAAGTAAACTGTGTTTTGCAAGTAGAATGTGCCTTCTTTATGGTGAGAAGAGAGCTCTCCTAAAGACAGTGGCCAAACCAAAGGTCATATTCTCACCCATGTGTTGCAGAGGATATAGTTTTTGTTCTAGGAAACTCATATGTCCTGAACCAAGAAATGTCTGTGAGCATGAGAAACACACCACTGGCTGTTTTCCAGTTTGGAATGAGTGTTTGCAGTTTGCTAAATCATGTTGCTGTTCCACCTGTTCTTATGCTCCAGCCATGACCCTCTTCACATCTAGCTCTTCAGGGTGGCAGAAGGCAATGAAGGAGTAAAGCTTCCAATGAACCCCAAGCAGGTCTGCTTAAAATGTCCCCTGCTCTCTATTCATAGGTATTGTTCAGAATATTTAGAAGTGTTCAAACATGAAGGAAAGTGAGCCCTATTTCTTGCTTTACAAAGCAAGTAATATTTTTCCCACAAAAGCAAAGAGCACAGGCAAAGCCATTTAATAATCGTGGCAGCAGCCTCACTATAGAATGAGGTGTGTGTGACAGGCAAGCTGAGCACTTGGGGGACCTTTCAGTTGCTTCCTCCCACTAAGGTCCGTCACCTACACCCACAAACTATCTCTTTCAGGTTGATAGATCTCTGTTTCCCACTCTTTGCTCTGGGGAGGACGGTATCACATTTCCCGCCCTGCAGGTGTCCAAGCCTTCTATTCGAACAACAAACCATGAAGTTGAGGCTGAGTGCCAGAGGCCCAGTCTCGTACAGCAGGCACTGCATCTGCCCGTGAGATGGGGTCTCTGATAGCTGTGCTGTCCCTTAAAAACAGAAGAAACCAAACCCCACTTTCACTACATGAGAAGGTGCTTCCTGACAAATTTCCCCTCTGTGAAGGTCTTATCCTGGGGCAGAACAGCATTCACAAGAGGAGACTGCAAAATCCCTTATGAAGAAAATTATCTGATCATAATTCTCCAGCCCAATCTATGGAACCACTTCTGTGGTTGGTACCTGAAGCGAATGCTTTTTTCTCTGTTTTCTTCCCTTTTACTTCATCATTTTTTCATTCTAGTACCTTGTCCCCTGTTACTTTTCTCCTTCCTCACCCCTGTCTTTTTTATTTTTTTACTTAAAAAATCTTAAGTTTTTTTATTTATTATTTTGTGAGAGAGAGAGAGTAAGCAAGGGAGAGGCGGGGGGGGGGGGGGGGGGGGGGGGGTGGGGAGGGAGGGAGAGAATCCCAAGCAGGACCCATGCTATTAATACAGAGCTCGACACAGAGCTCACAAACAGATTATGACCTGAGCCATAATCAAGAGTAGGATGCTTAACCGACTGAGCCACCCAGGTGCCTCACTCACCACCCTCTTTTTTAAAAGGAGTGAAGTGTGGTTATTAAAACACAAGTCTAATAAGATCAGGACTACCTGAATTTGGATACAAGCTCCACCACTTACTAAGTGGATGACCTAGGGCAAGCTACTTCCTGTTTATGCCTTAGTTTCATATGAGGCCAATAAAATAATCTCCCTTGTGTGCAACAACTCCAGACTACACAACCCACATTGTTTTCTAAAACCCTCAGGGGTTGGTGGTTGCCATGAACTCTGCTTCCTGATCAAGAGTGATGACCTTTCTGAGACCAAACAGCCATCCCCAGGTCTTCTGCAATAAGTTCACAGGACATTGCACTGTGAGGAGCCCCCGGGCATTTCACAGTGTGGAAGGCGGCTCTTGGGGTTATGCAACACATCCTCACTGTTGTGATGATAAAATACAGAAACACAACTACAGCTCTTTGAATAATACCTAGAACATAGTCAGTACCTATGTTCACTAAACATGGGCCATTGTTCCTTGATGCCTCTTCAAGTACTCATGGCAGTCAAGGGCATGCTTGTTCTCGTGACGGTACTCTGTTGTCATCTTTAGATCCAGGTCATCTTGCCCTTCACCTGGGAGCTTTCAGTTCCACTTAGTGCTCTTCCACAAGCTGGTTATCCTGCCTTCTGATGACTTCCTATATGTTGAGGACCCTTGTTTTCTTAGGATATTCCAGCTTTAGGGAAGAAAAACTACTTGTATGACTGCTTATGATGCTGGGGGAGAGTTTTCTACTTAATGGTTGCAGATGTTAGAAACCAACTTTGGCCAGTCTGCCCTCCTTTTTCTTAAGTCTCTAAAAGGGCCTCGTGCTTACAGCTTGTGCCTGCTATCCCACCATCCAGTGTGTTTTTATCAAGTGTCTTTTGTCTGCCAGACACTATACTTGGCACTAGTGCTAAGCCATGGGGCATTTGGTGAAGACCCTCCGGTGCCTTACTGGGGTTTCTTCACACGCACAATCAATAAGCTGAGGCCAAGAGCTCTCCTACCTCGGGTCCATTCACTCCTGGGGATGATGCACCACATTCTCTATGTTGAGGGTGGGGAAGGTGCAGTGACCCAGCTGTGTAGTATTGGGGAGGAGGTGTGAATTTCATTTTGGCCTGCCCCTTCTGCGTCAGTGTCCCACTGTCACCCCCAAAGCCACCCAAGTGACCCTGTGGGATTTTACCTAGTAGCAGCCTTCATTTCCTGTTGTGCTCAGGAGGTGAGCATGCAGACTAGGTCGCTTTTGCAGAGAGTATTTTCTTCTGTGGTGCTAATTCCAAAACCAGATGTGGTCAGCTTTTTATCTTTGATTAAAAATTCCCATAACTTAACTGCATTGTGGGTATACAAAAATATCATATTGTGCTTCAAAGTGTAGCCCATATTGTGCTTCTGAAGACTATTTGGCCAAATGAGATCTTAGGAAATATAAGAGTCTACATAAAAGAAGAACTTTATCCTACAAACTAGTTTGGACATGATTCCTTTCTGCCATTTTCATTGAGCCAGTAAAAATCCCCAAAAGAATGAAGTAGCGTGGTGCCTGGGTGGCTCAGTTGGTTGGGCATCCAGCTTTGGCTGATGTCATGATCTTGCGGTCTGTGAGTTTGAGCCCCGCGTCAGGCTCTGTGCTGATGGCTCAGAGCCTGGAGCCTGCTTTGGATTCTGTGTCTCCCTCTCTCTCTGCCCCTCCCCTGCTCACACCTCTGTCTCTCTTTTAAAAAGAAAAAAAAAAATGAAGTAGCAACCACACTGCTACTAATACAAACCCAAAATCAAGGCACTCAAGTTAAACCTTTGGTGACATAGGTTTCTTGGTAGAAAAAAGCTAACAAATTCAAAACCAAAGAATTCTTTTTTAAATTTGATTTTTACTTATATTAATGAGGATTACCACCTCTCCACATATCCATTCCTGCTCCCAGAAAGCAGTTGCATTCAACTTATAAATGATTTTTTTGTCTGCATTTTCGTATTTCTGTGTTACATGCTATAGTATTGCCACTTGATTTTCGAGATTTTATTTTATTTTATTTTATTTTATTTTATTTTCTATACTTAGACAATTCAGTTATCTTCCCATTATGAAAAATGAGGGTTTTGATCTCTTTTTACACACTCCCCACAACTACCTAACACATTCACACACACACAAACACACACACATACTTGCTATCCTCCCAGTATAGTTAACTCTGATTTTGGTTAAATTAGATCTATCAGTAAATAGAGTTTTTTAATATATATATATATATATATATATATATATATATATTTATTTATTTATTTTGAGAGAGACAGAGAGAAAGAGTGGGGGAGTGACAGAGAGGTAGAGGCACAGAGCCTGATGTAGGGCTCAATCCCACAAACCATGAGATCATGACCTGAGCTGAAATCAAGAGTTGGACACTTAACCAACTGAGCCACCCAAGAGCCCCAGTAAATAGTTTATTTACATTTTTATTATGTCAACACAATTGAAAGTTCTGCAAGATTTTATTACCACTTTTCCTTTCCTCCACATCTTTATTTCCTTGGTACTTGTATATGGTCTTTGTCTTTCTTCATTTTTTAGTTTACTATAGGCACACCACTACTGTATCCCCAAACTCCTTCAGCTGTGTAAGTTTCCTCTGGGTACATTCAACCACACCTGATAGTCTGTCTGCTTTATCTGACTGAACCAGTCTTAGCAGTCTTCTGACTTGCCCTTTGAGTTTGACTGATCTTCAGGCCTCTCTCTAGCCATGTATAATTGTGGAATCTCCTTTGCCACCACCCCATCATCCCAAGGGATTCTTTTTGCCACTGTCCCAAGTTGGGACCCCTATTTCCTAGATTCCATAATTTCCTCCTTTTTTGGGTTTATTCCTTTATGTTACCTATACACATGCTTCAATTTTTCCTAGAAAAAGCCCATGAATGGTAAATTTTGAGACTAGGTATCTTTATTCTATCCTCATACTTCATTTAGATTTTGGCTAGGTATAAAATTTCAGGTTTTAAGTGTTTTTTTTCCCCTCTCTCTCTGAATTTAAATTTTTCCTTCATTGTCTATTACTATTCAGTGTTTATGGAGAATCCAAAGTCATTTTGATACTTCATTTTTTGTATGAGACCCACTCCTCCTCTCTTATCCCAATTAGAGGGATTTCACAATTTATTCTTTCTTTTCCTTCTTTTTCTTCTTTGAAAAAAAAATCTCAGGGTGCCTGGGTGGCTCAGTTGGTTGAGCATCCAACTTCAGCTCAGGTCATGATCTCACAGTTTGTGAGTTTGAGCCCCGTGTCGAGCTCTGTGCTGATAGCTTGGGGCCTGGAGCCTGCTTCGGATTCTGTGTCTCCCTCTCTCTCTGCTCCTCCCCTGCTCACACGCCGTCTCTCTCTAAAAAATAAATAAATATTTTTTGAAAATCTCAGGCACTTTGAAAATTCACAGTGATGTGTATCACAGGCTGGATTTCCAGAAAGCAGACCCTGAGATGGAGATTAGTATGGGGAAGGTTTATTTGGGAGTGCTCTTGAGATCAACACCTATGGAAGGAAGGAAGGGAAGGGAGAGGGAGGGAGAAGTTGAGTTGTGATGTGATCTCAGAAGAACCTCAGCAGTGGGTCTGTAGTGGCTCCACAAGTAGGATGGCCCTTCAGAGTTGTCCTGGATGGGGCAAGGAGGCTGGTCATTTACATCCCTGTGTTGATTGGATATGGACCACCCCAGAAGGAGACAGGATCTTGGGTAAGGCAATTTTTTCCTGCTGAGGCACTCTCCAGCGGAAAAACTCACTGCAGCAAGGGGACTAAGTCCTTTGTCCCTGAAGGGAGATGTAAGGGATGCACCACAGCACTGTCACACTGTGCCTCGCAGCATGGGCTTGATTTCATCCATTGTGGTAGGCATACAGAGAATCCATTCTATTGAAACTTCATCCATTGGTCTGTAGTATTTTCTTAAACTACTTCTTTGATTTGCTTTTTTCACTTTCTTTGTTTTCTTTTTCTGGAACTGTTATTATTCAGGTGTGGGATTACTTTGAATTTCTTATCTTTCTGACCCCATTATCTTCTCTTTGCCCTTTTGGCTCTGTCTGTAATTTTTGTCAAGTTTATTTTTCAACCCTTCTTTGAAGCTTGCTTTTTTATATTCTTTGATTTTTAACATTATGCCATTCTTATTTAATGGATACAATATCTTCTCTTATTTTACTAAGAATATTAGCAATATTTTTTGTGAAATCTCCTTGCATTGTTTTTATCTCCATGCGATTTTTAAATGTTTATTTGTTTGGACCTCCTGCTTTTCGTATTAGATGCATTTCTTAAAGTTTGGCAAGTCATGTCTTTGCTCATGTGTAGGAACATAGTGCTACAGAGCTAACTGCAACCTGTGCACATGTTGCTGAGGCCCAGCTGTGGGCTGACATCAGGGTGATCTGTTTGGGTCGTTTCACTGGTGCTGCTCCAATATCAATAGCTTTGGACTTTTTTTTTCTTCTTAAGGTGTTCAGATTCCCTAGGGAAGGACATTATACTGTCTTATTAGAGGAATAGTCTAGATTTCTGGAAGGCAAATGTGGAAAGAAAGCTAGAGTGCAGAGGCTGTTAATAATATTTCTACATAACACCTGATGTCAATGTCTCCCTATCATTATGTGGGCCTGGTGTCTTTTAGCTCAGAGAGACTCTGTTTTACCTTCTCTGGAGAATAAACATTTGTTTTCTTCCATGGGAAGGAGCAGCAGGCACTTGGCTCTTGGTTTCAGGGTAGGTATTTGGAAATCTCATGAGGACTATCAATCAACACTCCTTTTATTAGCTCTACTTTCACCCCTATTTCCAAAAGTCCAGGATGATGCCAATTCTTCATCCTCCTGGAGGTTCTATGGCATAAATGTGGTTTTGTCTTGGCTCTCCCTGCTGTGGATGTAGCAGTTAACTTTATTGGGTCTGCTAAGTCTGTTGCATTCATTTATTTTCTTTCTAGCATCCAAAATTTTGTTGCTTCTGTCTTCTTCCCTATTCCCTTGGTACTGTGGGTTTAGGACTTAAAAAAAAATCCTTTGCTTTCCGTCTAGTAGAGTTTTGGAGGAAACAGAGATAATGCAATGAGATTCCATCCTTAACTAGAAGTAAATACACAAAATCCCTGATCATTACATTTCTCTGAAATTCCCTTCAAGTAATTTAAGTGAAACCAGATTGATTCTAGGATCCATTAGAATCTTCAAGCTATAATTCCCTTCTATTTAATTTTATGATTAAAATTTTAATGATCACAAATCTGTAAATTTTCTCTGTAAACATGGGAATTAATGTAGGAAATAGAATACATTGATGAAATTATAGATTGAAAGTTAGCAAGAATACAGCAAAAGAAATTGTATCCTGTGCCTGGTAGCATTTTTGTGGTAAAAACTGTAAGAGCTTGGATCTCTATCTTGCCTCTACTACTTAGTAGCAGAATAAAACTTAATCCTTTTGAGGTCCCTGTTAAATAGACATAATAAACCAATACTGCATTTAGCTGAAGGTAAGATTGAGTAGGAGATGGAGATAGGATAGCCACCAATGTCTGGCACATGGCTGGTGCACAGCAGAAGTTAGTTTTTTTCCTTGGCACCAGAGGGAAGGGGGAAGAATAATGAAACTTCTCAGGGAAGATGTAAAAGGATGGGGCTAGGAGATGTTCCCCATTCCTGGGGCCTTCAACTAATCTTTGGAGTCCATACTTACTCCTGTGGAATTTGCATGTTTTCTGCTATAATAAAGAATTCAGAAAGGGGCGCCTGGGTGGCTCAGTCGGTTAAGCATCAGACTTCGGCTCAGGTCATCATCTCACAGCTCCTGAGTTTGAGCCCCGCGTGGGGCTCTGTGCTGACAGCTCAGAGCATGGAGCCTGTTTCAGATTCTGTCTCCATCTCTCTCTGCCCTTCTCTCTCTCGGACTCATTCAAAAGTAAGTAAACATTAAAAAAAAAAATTAAAAAAAATAAAGAATTCAGGGAAAGGACGCCCTGGAAAAAAGAGGGCTAGCTGGTGGTAAACAGAAAAAAAGATAAGAAGAGGAAAAAGAAGATAAGAAGGATAAAACAAAGGACATATTGATAGACATAGTATTGACAGGAGTGGCAGTGGTGGGACATCTGGTCACCCCAAGCATAATATCAGGGGTAAAAACAGTTTCTAAATTAACCTTAAAACCGAGGAGAAAACACATTCAACTTCAACTCAAGGGGTGATTTATTCAGTTAAGGGATTATATGATTTTTTCTTCTCTTTGGACTTCCTTCTATTGCCTGACTCTAGTGACTCGTTAGCCCTCTCAGTAGAGGGACAGTAAGATAAGTAAAAGAAAAGGAAACTTGAACCAGTCCTTTCAGAAACTGGCTAGTAACTCTGATGAAAGTTTGATAAAGGAGGAGGAAAATAAGCTTTCTTGATTATCAGTGGAATTAAATTATGCCTGGATACCTAGTCTCTATTATTGGGGATAATTGTGAGTTGGCTGCATGTCAATTTAAAGAAATGATATGTAACTTAAATAAATGATCTACATCTGGAAGTTTCTGTTTCTGTAAAAAAAAATCTAGGGCTGAGTTAAATAGTTGGATGACTTTCAAAATTTTGAATTTGTCAGATTTTAGTGGTCATTAGTAGAGAAGCAGAAAGAGCAGCAAAAGAAAGGTTATTAGTTACCTAGGGAGACTATTAAAAATAATTGTTAAGTGCAACTCTGTTACATGCAACTCTGCCCGGGTAGGAAGGAGTTTGGGTCAAGTACTGTTCTGTAAGGAAGGTTGCTGCTTATCCTTTGTTGTCATCCAGAATTCTAATTACAGCCCTCAGTTGAATCCACCCTGTATATGTACTTCTGTAGAAATCACTGGAGGGGTATCTTTACTTGAAAATTTATGAATATAACAAAAGGGTTTGAAAATGATTGAACCCTTGCTGCTGAGCAAGCTCTGCAGCTTGAAAACCAGTCAAATACTCACTTATGAGAAAATAGACTTCACAAACCAATACCCATGTGCAGTGGTGTATCTGGTATTGTTTCACACTCCCCATCCTTAGGCCATCAGCACAACTCTTTGTCAGGTGTGGTTAAGGGAATGGTACATGCCTGGGTTTTGTTCAAACCACCCTCTCCTTTCATCATCTTGTTCTGCATCATTTCTGGTCTTCAGTGTCCCATGATGCTCTGCATCCCATTGGAACAGTCCATCCTTGTAATGAGAGGAATATCCGAATTGTGGCAATTCTCACTGTCACTGCTGCAGTTGCTCAGATTGCATACTTTTAAAGTGTCATCACTAGCTGTATTTCTACAATGGATACAACTGCTGTTTCTAATTTTCTCACACAGAGCGGATAGCTACAGGGCTGGGATATAAAAGAGGACCTCTTTCCTTCAGCACACTGCTCTTGACCCTCCCCAGATCCTTGACTGTCTCTGGGCTTTGTCCCTGTGCTCTGCACATGCTCAGGAATAATAGAAGTTTTGTAGACAGCTACAGCTTTTAAAAAACTATATATATATATAAAACAATATTCTTGCTGAAATTTCTATAATCTGGAAATTTCTCTCCCACTTTGTTGAAGTCATTGACGGAAGTATCTCTCTTGGGCTATACTTTTAAACATCTTTCTAACTATGGAACTGCTGGGGTTGCTACCAAACTGTTGAAGGTCTATTCTGTGTGGCCATACAACGAGATAAAAGTTTTCTAATTAGTATAGTATATGTAGTAGCATTAGTATATAATGCAATTAAAAAAATTTGTTGTGAACTATGTCATACATAAAAGAGTTTTCATAAGATATATGTACAATTTGAAGACTAATAACATGAATACCCATTTGTCTACCACTTAGCTGAAGAAATACAATATTGTCAGTCCATTTAAAACCTTCTGGGTGCCTCTCTGATCCCATCTTCTTCCCTTTCATCAAAGGTAATTCTAGCCTGAATTTTAAGTGAGTCATTCCCTTGCTTTCCTTTATAGTTTTAACACATATGGATATACCTAAATAATGTATTATTTTTGAATTTTAAATAAATGGAATTCTACTATATACTGTGAACATTCTTCTGTGAGTCTTTTTTTCACTCATCATTACATTGGTATCATTCATATTAAAGCATTTAGCTACAGTTTGTTCATTTTTATTACTGTATGGTACTCTATTTTATGAATATACTATAATTTATTTACTCTCCTATTGATAGACATTTGTGGGTTCCTTTTTTATTTTGGGGTTCTCACAGCCAGTGATGCTCTGAATATGTTCTTGTGTGTCTCATGGTAAAACCTATGAGGATAATGCTGGCTCATAAGGCATATATGTAAGTTGAGCTTTTCTATGTAATCCCAATTTTTTTCAAAGTGTTTATAACAATTTACTCTCTACCAGCCATCTGTTAGAGTCTTCATTGTTAATATTTTTGCCAGTGCATAGTAGGGTCAGAGCTCTTAATTTTTGCTAGTCTAGTGAGTGTGAAATAATATTTCACTGTGTTTTTAATTTGTATTTCTTAATTACTCAATGGGGTGAAAGCCATTTCAGACGTTTGCTGGCCATCTCAATTTTCTCTTTTTGAAGTGCCTTTTCGAGTCCTTTGCTCAGTTTTCTCTTGGTTGGACTGTCCTTTGATTAATGATTTGTAGAAGTTCTTTATGTATTCTAGATACAAGTTCTTTGTTGTTAATACAAGTTGAAAATACCTTTTCATCTCTGTGACTTACTCTTTAATTTCACTTAGAATATCTTATGATGAACAACTTCTTTGATCTTAATGTTATAGTTACCAATTTTCTCCTTATAAAGTTGATGCTTTTTATATCTTAAGAAGTGCTATCATGCCATGAAGTCATGAAAATGTCTTCCAAAATGTTTTTAATGTAAAATTATCTTCTAGATTATTATATATTATCTTCTAGAACCTTTATAGTTTGCTTTTCATAGATAGGTTTTTAATTCTTTCGGAAGTAGCTTTTGGTATGGTGTGAGTTACAGGGTCCTGTTTTCAAATTTTCTGTATGGGTAGCTGTTTTCCAAGCATCATGTATTAAAAAGTAATATCTTTCAGCAACTGATCTGCTGTGCTATATTTTCCCCCCACAAATCAAGTGTCTGTATATTCATGGCTTTCTTCCCAGGCTCTCATTTGTGTTCCATTGGCCTACTTGTTTTTCCCTGGGATAATTCTGTGCTACTATGTAAATTTTAGAATCAGCTTATTGAGTTACACGCACACACACACACACACACACACACACATACCCTTTATTGTAATTTTGATTGAGAATGCATTGAATCCATGTCAATATGGAGAGAACAGTTTTTTAAAATTGAGCTTCCAGGGGAAGAACAAATGAGTATGTTACCCTCCCATGAGGCTACTATGCTGCAAGAAGTCAAGTACATGAGGAAACGACAGGTAGGTTCTCCCCTTAGCAGTTCTAACTTCAAATCTTTTCAGCCCAGGGGCCAGGCATATGAGTGAGCAAATCCTCAGATGATTACAGTTTTCAACTGTAGGGTCACTTCCAGACTTCAGGTCTTCCCAGCTAAGAATCTAGACATCATGAAGCAGAGACAAGCCTTTTTTTTCTTTATTATTTCTTGACCCATGGAAAATGGACAAAAAAAAATTGATTGTTGTTTTAGACCCCCAATTTTGGTGATTTGTTATGTAACAATAATAAACAATAACAGGGTAGTCTTCTTTAATTTCTCCCAATAAAGTTGCATAGTTTTTCAGTGAAATCTTGTACATGTTTGTTAGATTGATTCGTAAGTAATGTATGTTTTCTATATGTCTCTGAGTTTGGCTTACAGATATTTTGCTTATGCTTTTTGAATTCATGTTTATGATAAGACTTTAATTTTACTTTCTTGTCCTGTCTTTAGTTTCGGTACCAATTCGGTACTAGCTTTAAAAATAGAGAAATATTTCCTCTTTTTATTCCCTGAAAACATTTGTAAAAAGGGAAGTGTCTTGTTCCTTCAGCATTTGGGAGAAATCATGTTTAAAACCATCCAATCCTGGTGTTTTCTTTTATGTGTAGAGATTTATACCTATGGACTTAAGTTTTTGCATTGATAGAGGACAAGTCAGGATTTTTATTTGTTCTTGAATTAGTGTGTTAATTTATACATTTTTAAAGAATGTTTTCATTACACTTATATTTTAAGTAGTCTGTTTGCTACAAATTCTTTGAAATGTGTTTTTAATTTTTACTTTATGGCCTCATACTTGTTTAATTCTTATAAATTGGCCAAAAGTTATTCAAAATACTTTTTTACATTAACTTTTTTAATCTATGCTGCAAACAAGGAGTTGTAATCTTTTTGTCTCTTAATACTGTTTCTTCTCTATTTTGTTCTTGGTAAATTTTGCAAAAAGTGTATCAATTTTACTAGACTTAACCAAAAAAGGCAGCTTTTCTGGTTGTTTCTTCTGTTTATTTTCTCTAATGTGTCATTGTTTCATTATGTTTCATCAAGTTCTGCTCTTATATTTATTCCCTGTCTTCTATTTTCTTTGGATTTATTTTTTTCTTTTTTGAGCTTTTTTTAAAATTTTATTTTTAATGTTTATTTATTTTTGAGAGAGACAGAGTACGAGTGGGGGAGGGGCAGAGAGAGGGGGAATCACAGAATCCGAAGTAGGCTGCAGGCTCAGCTCCAAGCTGTCAGCACAGAGCCTGTCTTGGGGCTCGAACCCATGGACCACGAGATCATGGCCTGAGCTGAAGTCAGTCGCTTAACCGACTGAGCCACCCAGGTGCCCTTCTTTTTTGAACTTTTTTAAGTTGAGTGCCTAGGTTAGTTTTTTTCAACCTTCTTTCTTTTTTAATACAAACATGTAAGACTTTAACTTTCTGTCCAGGTATGATTTGTAGATGCCTCCAACAAGTTCGATAAGTATTTTTCATGACCATTCACTTTTAAGGATTTTTAAATTTCTGTGATTCATGTATTACTTTAAAGTGTATTTTTCGGGGCGCCTGGGTGGCGCAGTCGGTTAAGCGTCCGACTTCAGCCAGGTCACGATCTCGCGGTCCGTGAGTTCGAGCCCCGCGTCAGGCTCTGGGCTGATGGCTCGGAGCCTGGAGCCTGTTTCCGATTCTGTGTCTCTCTCTCTCTGCCCCTCCCCCGTTCATGCTCTGTCTCTCTCTGTCCCAAAAAAAAAAAACAAAACAAACAAACAAAAAAAAACCATTGAAAAAAAAAAAGTGTATTTTTCAATTTCCTAATACAGTGTGTTTTTAGTTACTATTATCTTCTTAATTACTAATTTGATGTGTTGTGATAAAATATAGTCCTCATAGCATAGAGTCTTTGAAATTTGTTGATAATTGTTGGGATCACTCCTTGTTTATTTATTGTAAATTTTTTCTGTGTACTTCAGATGAATGTGTTATTTTCTGGTTGCTGGGTGCGGTATTCTATATATGTCTGTTGGCTCAAGGATAGTATTTGTGTGATTCAGACATTACTTCACCTTATCGTATGTTACAGTATGTTTCTAATGCCCTTTGAGTGTGAGTTCCTTTTGAGTTTGACCTTTAGATGGCCCATTTTTCAAGTGCATTCCTCCAGAGCAGACTTTCCTTTGCCTCTGCTGAGCACATGAGGGAGCTATCACCTGAGACTGTTTCAAACTGTATTCTCGGTTTAGGGTATTTTTGTTTGCGTGTTTTTGACCATGTAGGTGTATGAAATCGGGCCCCTACATCGTCCTCAGTGAGTGTGGCTCGAGATTAGGAATTCCCAGGGGAAAGGCAGAGGGAGGCATTGTCTCCCTCCGTGGGGTGGGTTTTTTCCTACTTCACCCACTGATAAAACTGCTCCCCAGAGATGCTGGCTTTTAGGTTGGTGTCTGTGCCCCTCCTGAGAGCACTAAGAATTGGCATGTATTGCCCAGGCAAACTCTGGCTCCAGCGTTTACTTACCCTGAGGATTTGTGCTTTCTCATAGTTTCTGACATCTGAGGAATTCTTACTCTCTGGCCAACTTCTCCATGCATTTAAATTATGATTATATATTTTAACTAGCATTTTTATTTGTGCAATACTTGGAGAGGTTTCCACATTGGTAGAAAGATAAGTCTATAATGTAATTTGGAAACTAAAAAAAAAAAGAAAAGAACAATCCAGCATCAAACTATGATTTCAGGTGAAAATGGCTCTGGATTTAATTTTCTACTTGGACTATTCCAAGGTACAGGAGGAAATAGTGTAGTTAAAAGGATAAATGGAAAAAGAACTAGAGAACATGACAGAGTTCACATTATAAGCTCTTTCCTATCTGCCAAACCAGTACAAAAGTTTCAACTTCCTCTCTCTGAGTTTCCATATCTATAAAGAAATTAATACTGCTACCAGATTTGTGAAGCTTTCATAAGGAAAAATATCTAAATCTACTATATGTGGGACTTTGCATAGAGTAAGCAATTCAGGAAATGTGGGGTAGGATTGACTCTGAGACTCCTAGTGGGATTTTGATAGACGCTTCCCAGAGTTTGCCTAGAGACATAGTCAATGCCTCTATGCATGTGATAGTTAAATGAACTCAGACTAAAATGAATACAATGGAAAAAGGCAATTCTAGAGGGGAAATCACTTTGTGGATAAAAGGGCAATTCTGATGGGTGCTATTTAAACACAGGTCTCAAAGAATTAGGAACGTGACTTCACAGTGACTCAAAACCCTTCAAGCCTGATAGAGTTTAGACATCATCCTGATGCTATGAGTCTCAACAGGGCTGCTCATTTGCAAGAGTGGTAAATGTGGGA
Source organism: Prionailurus bengalensis (assembly GCF_016509475.1). NCBI lineage: Eukaryota > Metazoa > Chordata > Mammalia > Carnivora > Felidae > Prionailurus > Prionailurus bengalensis. The sequence continues at coordinate 76,295,866 of NC_057349.1, read as the reverse complement.
TATTTCACTTCCTTGGATCTTAGCATCAAGGATAAAATGTCCCCACTTACTGCCTGAATTCTCATTTGATTCTTTTCATGTGCATTTTTTTTTTAACAATGTGGGTTTTCATCTCTGGAAGGCAGGAGAACAGCTTTGGGTCGTTTGGGTACAGAGACTGGGAATTCCAAGATGCCTTAGTATCTGGCGAAATGTAGAGGCTTCTACTTGGCTCATGCAGGGTGAGTGTAGATTATCTTTGACATTTACTGGATGGGGATGTTTTTGCTACAGGAATGAAGTGTTTTCCAGTTTATTTTAAACTGAGACCTCTCAATTCACTGTGATAGTTGGTTTGGCAGACTTAGTTGCCTTTAAAAACTCCTCCATCTTGAATGAAACTTAAAATGACTCTGAGCCCGGTCGAAGAAGGAAAAGTTGATGAAGTAACCCCTGGGCACTGCTGCCCTATGAGTCATAGCTGGGGAAAAGCATCAAGGGCTTCTGTCACTGCGTGTCTCAAAGACCTTGAATGATGTGGGGAATGGACTCCAACCGGTCATCTGGTCACACCCATGGCTTACTCCCTGGCTCGTGGACTGCTTCTTATGTTACTTAACTAAGACTACAGAAAAACTGCCTCAGCATATACCACACTCAGAGCCTTTATGATCTGGATGTTCGAAAGGGCAATGAAACAAAAGAATAAAGATAAAATTAGGTATTTTTACTAATGGTTAGAAAATTTTAAAGCAATGAAAGAAAGTAGTGTAGCTCAAACGAATTGCTGAGGGAAGGCAAAGTTCATGAAAGAAACATATTATGGTTTTGCCTGTATTTCTTTTTGCTTCTGGACATGTAAGTATGAGTTAATAAGCTTATAATGTGCACTATACAATATTAGTTTCTTATCAGAGGCTTGTTGTCCAAAATGCTTACATTATTGGATTGAGTTATAAGTATGCTTATTTTCTGATGACAAATTTGGGCCCAGGGAATATTTCCAATTGCATCTGTTGTTTCATTATGAATATAATAACACTAATTATTTCTGTGACTTATTTCACTAGAATCCTGGCAATAAAACGGCCCTAATTTTTAGATTATTATATTACCCTTCCCCATCAAGAACACTTTCATAGCACTGATTAAGAGCAGCACCAAAAGAACAGGCCTCATATCAAACATTTTGGTCCTCTGAAATGAGATAATTGTTTTTAGAACATAACAAACAATAAAGTTTAGCTCCCCATGGAATTGAATTTGATTCTGATCTTCAAATCAAGAATTAAATATTTTGTTAATGGATTGAAATTAGATGTAATCTATGTAAAAACTAGAGAGAGATATATTTTCTTTTTAAAACACAGTTCATACCACCAGGCACGGGTTTCTATCCTGAGGCCACAAACCCCGTGAAATGTGTGTGTGTGTGTGTGTGTGTGTGTGTGTGTGTGTGTGAGAAAGAGAGAGAGAGAGAGAGAGAGAGATGTTGTTTGTCATTGTCATTTTTTTCTGGGGCAAGGTATATCGTTTTCATCAATTCTCAAAAAGGTCTATGATTAAGGATCTCTGCCCAAAGATAAGCATACAATTTCAGGTGAGTGATTTGGTTATAAGAGCCTTTTTCTACAGATGGAAGCTGATTGTGTTGTATTTCTGAAAAAATATTTTCTTTATAATAACATTTATCATCAAAAATCTTAATGTTTGAGAAATTAAAATGGAGCATTCTGTTAGTATTAAAGAAAGAAGTGTTCAAAGATAGCTTTATGGGAGCTCCCCAGGATTTTACAATATTCTGCAGCTATGGTCTATTTTCCTGAATCATTAATAACCAAGATATATGGCCCTATTTAACTTGACATCTTAAGGCTTATAATTTAGTTGTCTGATTTTACTTTGTCATTTGCCATGTGTTCATATTCATAGCTCTTCAACAGTGTCTATCTAAAATTATGAAATTCAATTGTGAGGTGATTGGAACTTTAGGATAGCATTCAAATAAATTCCTTCGCTCCATCCCTTCTTTCCTTCCTTCCTTCTTTTTGTTTTATTCTTTGTACTTTTTTCAGTACTCTAAAAACTGAATGTGTTTCACAAAGCTGTGCAATATTACCAATAATAGTAACAAAACAATAAAGCTTGATTACCTAAGAGATTGCTCTTTTTTATGGCTTATGATTTATTTGAGAAATAGGGGAAAAAAGGCTTCTACCTCATTAAGTAGGGGGAAAAAAAGCTATCCTCATTAAACTAACATCTGATCTACTGTAGTTTTAACTTTCATTTCAAAGCACTAATAACTTGTCATTTGTAGAAATGCTTTGAATAGCATACCGTCCCTGATTGACTGCAGGGCTATAATTCAATCACCAGCCTCTACTGACACTATGATCCCCAGGGGTGCAGCTTGAGGCTTTAGGAATGGCAGCTAAGTCCCAAACCTGAATTACAGCCCCGTTATTCAATCCGGAGCCATGCTTTGTTATTTATAGTACATAGAAAGAGAGTGTGGACTTTTCGAAGGAGGAAGACAATAAATCAAACTAACAAGATGACTGGCTCTAATATTAAAATGTAAAACTCTATGATGTAGAGGTAGAAAGATTAATGAGCATATGACGTAGGGTTATTAAAGGTGTGATGGGCAGGAGAGGGTTTGGATTATGGGGAAATTAAATGAAGTATTTCACTGGAAGGCAATCAAGCACAGTGGAAGTTTTTAAATGACCAGCTAATAGACCTGGTGTTATTACTATAGTGATAGAACCCAGTCCTTTCTGTAATACCCTTTCTCCTAAAATCCCCAAGTCTTGGGGCGCCTGGGTGGCGCAGTCGGTTAAGCGTCCGACTTCAGCCAGGTCACGATCTCGCGGTCCGGGAGTTCGAGCCCCGCGTCAGGCTCTGGGCTGATGGCTCGGAGCCTGGAGCCTGTTTCCGATTCTGTGTCTCCCTCTCTCTCTGCCCCTCCCCCGTTCATGCTCTGTCTCTCTCTGTCCCAAAAATAAATAAACGTTGAAAAAAAATATATAAAATAAAAAAAAAAAAATAAAATCCCCAAGTCTTACTGTCATGACAAACAATCACAAAGGCATGCAAACACTCTCGCATGTTACTGTTAGGACACTGCCACTGATGTTTTCTTGCTGCAGTTGCTCTCCTGGGGATGGGTAGTTGTAACATTTGGGAAGGCCTGAAACAAAGCAATAATGAAGTGATGGTTTTCAGGAATGATCACCAAGTAATACATTCACCGTCATTCAAAGATATTAATGTAAGTTTGAGGAATGAGAAGAACACCAGGTTTTCCGATGGTTTCACTTGAGGTAGTATACCAATTAATAGAGTTACAAGTTAATATCGGAGGATCCCAGATTATTGGCTCCTGTTTCTGTGTAACAGAATCAGTTGCTAAAACCAATTTCTCAGCACGCACCCTTTAACCTTTGCTGTGGTTGTTTTTGCAATCCATTTACCTGATCCCTCTTTCCCCTCTCCTTCATCATCCCTTCAATACTTTAAGCCTCATTTCCTGTCTAGCAGTTAATAAAAGAAAAATGTCACCCCCATAACCCTTACCCAGGCCACCCTCCCTTTCCTTCAGATTTATAGGTCTTTGTCTTAGAGTTAGTTTTTTTCACCTTTGTTTAAAGTTTGTCAGCCTGTCCAAACTTTCAGAAATCTGCAAGTTGACACTCAGTATAATGATTGAGGTATCTTTTGTTTAAATTCAGATTCCTGAGGCATTACCAGTGGAAGCACTGTGAAATATGGAGGACAAATCTGGTGTTAAAAAATAACCCAACCACCCCCAAAACAACCACAGACCTCAACTAGATATGGCTGATCAGCTTTTTTCAGCGCATATGAACCTCACTGGAGGTCCAGGAGGACCACATTCTGTTCCCCTTCTGCTGCAGGGTGCCACCCTGGACACCTGCTCTTCCTGCAGTCGCTTGCATGGGGTCTAAGAGGAACCTGCTGTTCTGCTTCAGTACTTCAGTAAAATTTCAGGGACCATTTAATACAGTTGTTTGTGGAGAGACAAACATTTTAAAATCTGTGTACTTGAAGGTTGTTCTCACTGCAGAGCAATTAATCCTTAAAAAGAATTTTTAAAAATTCCTCCTGTAGGGCTCGGTTTGCTAGTGTTAATCAGTTAAGGGAGAACTAACAAGATGCAATACATTTTCAAAACACTTTTATTGTTACTTAGAGTATTAAAAAAATTTTTTAGGGGTGCCTGGGTGGCTCAGTCGGTTAAGCAGCCGACTTCAGCTCAGGTTACAATCTCGCGGTCTGTGAGTTCCAGCCCCGCGTCGGCTCTGGGCTGATGGCTCAGAGCCTGGAGCCTGCTTCCGATTCTGTGTCTCCCTCTTTCTCTGCCCCTCCCCCGTTCATGCTCTGTCTCTCTCTGTCTCAAAAATAAATAAAACATTAAAAAAATTTTTTTAATAAAAAAAATTTTTTTAATGTTTTATTTATTTTTGAGAGAGAGAAAGACTGAGCATGAGCAAGGGAAGGGCAGAGAGAGAGGGAGACACAGAATCCGAAGCAGGCTCCAGAAGCTGAGTTGTCAGCACAGAGCCTGACATGGGGCTCGAAACCACAAACTATGAGATCATGACCTGAGCTGAAGTTGGACACTTAACCGACTGAGCCACCCAGGCACCTTGAAAAAGTAGAGTATTTTATATTTTTTACTTCCCTGGAAGGGAGAGATGATCTCAGGATGGTAGAATTGCAAGGGTGGTTAGGTATGTGATCAGTTTGCTGGGGCTACCATAACCAAGTACCACAGGTTACTAGATGCTTAAACAACAGAAATTTCTTTCCTCATAGTTCTGGAGGCTATAAGTCTAAGATCAAGGTGTTGGCAGAGTTGGTTTTTCCTAAGGCCTCTCTCCTTGGTTGGTAGATGGCGCCTTCTTGTGTCTCATACAGTCTTTTCTCTGCCTATCTGGGAGCTGATCTCTTCTTATAAGGACACCAGTCAGCTTGGATCAGGTCCCCACCTTAATGATGTCATTTTAACCTAATCACTGCTGTAAAGGCCCTATTTCCCAATACAGTCACAGTTAGGGCTTCAACATATGAATTTTGGGGGGACACAACTCAGCCCGTAGCAGTATAATATTCTCTTCATCTTAGAAAAGAAACTGACACCCAAAGATGAAGTAAATTGTCCAAGGTCACACAGCTAATTATTGGCATACCTAATATCAGGATTGGAGCTGAGACTTTGTAATTATTAGTACCTACCTGGCCAATATTTAAACAAAAACAAATAGAAGTTAGTAGAGAAGATTGTGAAATCTCAGCATTTGGCAAATAGTGGGCATTCAATAAATATCTGTTGAATGATTGGCAGCCTCTCTTTAATTAGAAATAAAGACTTGTCACAGATTTGGTGACTTTTAAAATATGCCTGGAGATGATAAATAGATAGAAAAGTGGATAGACATTGGATTGAGAGACAGAAAGGAAGGATTGGCCAAGAACTATGTATTTAGGAATCATACTTTAAGGAGAGTCCCAGCTCAGCTACTATCTGAAGGGTTCTTTTATCTCATTGTAAACCCTTCCAAACATACACACTGGTACAGGATGAGAGAACTGGGAGGTACAAAACAGGGAGCTGCAGGGAAGGCAGGGTACTGAGTTAATGGTCCCATTAGTGAGTGATTAGGTAAAAATGCTCCTGCAGATGAGCTCTTCCTTCAATCACTAGGCTCTCCCGGGAGGAGATGCAGGTATTTCAGGTCTCCCTCTGAGAGCTCAATGAAGACAGATGCTAAGATCTCCAGCACCTGAGACAGGCACTAGAACTTGGCAGTCACTCGTAAATGAAAGGAATCCATGAACAAAAGAATATAGTCATCAAGCACTGAATCATGACATCCATCTAACACTAAAGACTAAAACAATTCCTCATAGAACCCCTTGGCTTATATTCAGAGCTTTGCCCACACAGAAACTTACCTAGAAGACAAGATATGTATGCTGCTCACTGCTGAACTGGGAAAAGGACCTCATGAATTATTTCATGAACCAGTTTGTGCCTCACCATTGTCTCCCACCCTTAAAATGCCTTTTCTATGAGTTACTCATTAGTTATCTCATACAGTAACTTACATATTTATAGGGTAGCCTGGGTATGTGTGGATCAATTCATTTTATTTTTCTTAAATACAGTCTCTTCTAAGTAGGGACAGCATGATTCCCTGCATGAATTGTAACCCATCATACATAGGCACATCACAAACCTATTTGGAAAATTCTGTAAGCTCCTCTAGAGGGCATGGGCTGAGCATGTCTTCCTCTCTTGGCTTAGCCAGTGTTTCTGACCTTTGGTCAATTGCTTTCTATCTCTCTGAATCTCTTATTTGGATTTTACTTACTAGAAATAATAACCTATCTCTTTGCTGGTGTTCAGAAAGGATTAAAAATTGGAGATTCCTGGGCAGGAGTCTGAAATACAAAGATACGAATTATGGAAATCAAAGTGGTCATTTTCATCATTATTATGACATTCTCTAAAATGTCATCTTGGGGCACCTGGGTGGCTCAGTTGGTTAAGCATCGACTTCAGCTCAGGTCATGATCTCACGGTTCGTGGGTTTGAGCCCCATGTGAGGCTCTGTGCTGACAGCTCAGAGCCTGGAGCCTGCTTCAGATTCTGTGTCTCCCTCTCTCTCTCTCTCTGCCTCTGCTTGTGCTCTCTCGCTCTCTGAAAAGTAAATAAACATAAATTTTTTTTTTTAAATGAAGGCATCTTAACTTCTTTTTGGCATCTTCTGAGCCACCTCCCTCCCATTTTCAGGACAATCTTTCCCTTCCTTTCCTTGCCATTGAATAATTCTTGTAGCTAGTGCCTTTCAGATTTTATAGATAAAATGGCAATTCAGGCTATTAAGAAGGGGTGTAATTGGACAACTGAAGAACAAGAAGTTTCTACTGAGAAATACATCAACACGTTATTAACAAGCCCAAACTGAGCTCTTCGTCCTACTCCAACTGTGTGCAGTCACTCCCTTCCTCTCCTAGAGGCACCTTTTGCAGAAAGTATAAGCCCAGGAGACTCTAGGAGGAGCAGTAAAGTTTGCATAGGCTTCCAAATGGTGCTCCGATAGGGGGATTTCAGGTAACCATCATGCAGCACAAAAAGCCATTTTGGAAAACAACCTGAGAGGAGAGTAAAATCCTACGATTTATATTTTTAATGGCTGAAAATGGTGTTCTGACTCAAGTCACTCAAATCCTTATGGGCTATTTTTAAGCTAAGCTAGCACTGTGCAACTCTTTGAACGTGACACAGCAGCTCCCCTTCCTTCTCCCTTGAGTCTAGGTGAGCCAGAAGTTGGCAGCGAGAGGAAATGCTGAATATTGTACACAGGGAGTTGGGTAGGAATGTTGAGAACTAAGGAGTAGCCTCGCTTACCCTCCCTATTCTCTTAAAATTGTCTGGAGCACGTTTGCTCATACTCCCTAAATTTAAAAATCCCAGGACCCAAGTGAAACAAATCACTCTCCCTCCTAGTGGATTTGCTGACTCTCAGAGAGGTAGAGACAGGCAGTCTGGAGGGCAGGTGTTGTAAATAATTTGTATTTTTCCCACCTGCAATTGTTTTTCTCTGCGTGCTCCTTAGTATCCTTCAGTGTGACACGAATAATCCACCATCTTGAACTGTATTCTTACTGTTTTTTTGCCATGGTTCTTGCCTCTCCCAGATTCCAAGCTCTTTAATAGCGGGACCAAGATGTACAATTCTCGTCTAAAATGTTAAACCTAGCACTCAGCAAATATGACTTAATTGTTTGATGAAAAAGAGGAGCAAATGATTTGGTAAGTGAAGACAGAGAAAAAACTTAGGAAGATTTCTAACATTTGAAAACATCAGTGTCTTTTAATGTTTTCACATTATGTGAATGTGGAACTGTTTGCAAAATCTTGGGGCATTCACAGGTAGTGCCCAAATAGTGTTTCTGCAGGAGATGTCCGACCAATGATTGTCCTCCCATGTAGACAAGGACATGAACATACTTATATGACTGTGTCTCCTGGAATTTCCAAGTCTTCAGATGAGTGGGATTTACCCATGATAAATTAAGAGCAACTGGTGTCCAATATTAATCGACTGACAGACGGGTATAACAGGCATGTTTCACATGCCTCATGCTATCTTCATGATGATTCAGTATGCACGGTACTGGCATCTTTAGGTCAGGGAGAAGAAAGAAGCTGAGCTTTAGAGAGCTTATATAACTTGTGGAAGTCACATGTTTCATAAGCAATGATCTTTACCTGTTTAACTCAAAGGCCTTAACCAACCACAAGCACTGCTCCTTGAGCCAGGTTTATTGTTTTTGTTATTGTTGCTTCTTTGGTAAGGCAAGATGTAGAAATGCATTTAAAACAATAAGAAAAAGAAGCCAATACCTGTGGCATCCCTGGAAAAATATTTGGAAGGATTTAATAGGAAGTAAACATTTAAAAAATATCTTTTATTGATAAAGATGTATTCATTTTTGTGGTAGAAGAATAATTTGAGGGATAGATTGAGAAATTAATTGTATTGAATAATAAAGCCTTCTATTTCATTAAAAATGTATTTCTTAAAAATGAATAAGATCCAGAAAAGGAATTTCTGAAGGCATAGTTTTATTTTGCTTCTTCTGTTAAGAGATTGCATGCTATACATGTTTTATATTTAATAATGTGCACACATGCTAAAGTCAGAACTATAGCAAGGGCATTTATTCTCAACAATATAAACAATAAAACCCTGCTTACACTGGAAAAGCCATCTTTGTAGGGAAATTTACTTTGTGATAATTTTCCTTGTTTTTAGTCACTTAGTATGCTTTTACTAAGCATTAGATATGCTTTTTGTTTTCCCAAACTTCTATTTTTCAGTTAGTATAAGTCTGGAAAGTTATTAGAACTTATTTCTGTATATTCTTTTTACCTGTGGCTTAGGGAAAGACATATTTCCCTATTGTTACTGTCTTGGTGGACCAAATTAATACATATCCTGTGTTTTAGTGGGGATATGTGTAAATTTGATGGTGACTGTATGTATAAAATCGTACCGCAGTAGAAATTGTTTAGATTTTTGGAATTGGTTTACTCTACTTTTAACAGTTATTAGTAGGGGTCAACAGAATGGAGTGGTGGAAAAATCATAAGCTTAAGAAGTCAAACGACCTGGGATTTAATCCTTCCCTGTGTCCTTAGGTAAACTATAAAACTCTGAACTGTAATTTTTTTCATTGGATGATAAATAATTCCTTGAATTTAAATGAGATAATATATGCAAATTATAGCTCTTTAGTGAGCACTTAGTGCTTTTAGTTTCTCTTTCCATCAAGCTTATTTCCTACTCAGAGATAGAATTCTCATGAACTACAAGGGCATTTGGAAACAAGGTTCAAGACTGATTGCTATTATTTAATAAATTCATTAGTTATTCCTACTAATCTAAACTCACAGATATCCCTGTGAAATCCTGCCAGGGGTCCTATGGAGGATGGCATTAGTGTAGCATTGACAGCTCAGGGAACTGGAAATAAGCCAACGGTCATAAATTGCAAAGCCTTGTACAATCCAAACGTGATGGAAACTATATGTCATTTTGGGGGCGATTTGAAAAGCACATGGTTTGGAGTTATTTTGATGGATTAAGTATTTTCCCTGAATCATCTAGTTTAGAAGATTAAAACTTGATTATAAAATACCAAAATGTTTTTAGATGTAGAAATAGTTGAACATAAATCAAATACTCCAGGTTCATGAGAAAATAATCAAGTGAACAAGTGATGTGGTGTTCTCTTAGGTCTGATATTGGAACTAAGAAACATTACAATAGTTTATTGTTCATAGAATAATATATTCCTGCAGAATTGTTTTGGAACACAGGCACTACCCAGAGTTGATTGGTGCTTGGCGACACACCAAAGTAATACCCATGACGAAGGAGAGTTATGAAAATGTAAACTTTTTCCCCTAGTACCTTATGTCTTTTAATTCAAATCCAGATAGAGGTGGTTTCATTACTCTTCTATGGTTGAAAGGTATTCCAGGATAGAAGCTTTCTGTCAGAAAAGGTTACATGATTGTCTAGAGCAATGGAGCTTAACTTTTTGGGTCACAGATCCCTTTAAAGAAACTTTATGGAAACACTTAAAGTCTATATGATAATATTAAGCTTCCCAGAGTGACTAGAAGGTGCCATTCTAGGTTCTTAGCAGTTATAGCCAGTCTCAGTGGGCCTTGCAGTGTGATAGAAGTCCTAACCGTTGCCCCTATGTAATTCTTTATCCCATTCTCACCCTTGTTCCTTAATTTACTCTTTTTTTCCCCATAATTCTTGCTCAGATGCAATCTCAGCAGGGATACTTTTCCTTTTTGTTAAAAATTAAAAAAAATTCTATGAGAATGAACTATCTTAATATCCTCCCTACTCTACCCCTATACCTCTTTTTTTCTTTCTTCCCCTCCTTCTCAATTCAACCACCTGTGCTCCAAACACCAAGTCCCTTCTGTTTCTTCCAAGACTTTGTTGAAAGATCTTCCCTTTTCCATTATCTTTAACCCCTCCTTTTATAATGGCTATTTCTACTCCTTAAATAAGCACTGTCAACTCTACCTGAAGTTATATTAAGCAAACTGGAAACAAGGGAGCCCTATATGTATAATAAAAGGTGTCAGAGGGTAAGGGTGAGACCTCTCCCTGAGCAGCTAAAATGACAATAGCAGAGAGGAAAGATGGTGCTGTAGGTGGGTGGCCATGAGAGAAATTTCCTGGCCACCTCTACGAACCAGAGCTTGGTTAGAGGATGTGCACTAGCCCTAGAAATAGAGTGAGCTACTGATCAATGGACGGTATTCCCACAGTGAGACTCAGAATGAGGCTCTGGAAATGAGCTTCAGAAGAACATGAATAATAACAAGATCCTGCATGCCAGCCCAGGAATAAAATTAAGTATATCTGGTTGTGGATAAGGGGACTTCATGATGTAGACCAAAGTCACCAGAAATTCTTGGTGTTTCTAGGCAGTCAATCCATGGACTATTTAAGATACACTATGACATTTTTGGTCCACCAGACTTTTTAATCTGTCTTTGTGGCAAGAATGTTAATTCAGTATATCAGATGGTCCCAGGAGTACTGGGGAAAAGGTTAGACAAGGAGGAGGAAGGCTTGAAAGACAGAAAAGAAAAGCATCTGGCTTAGGTCTACAAATAAGATCTTTTGCAGCTAATTCCCAGAGGAAGTGAATGTAGCAAAAGCATGGATTGAGGGATGTTTGACAAGTATCCTGCTAAAATAAAGACCCATCCACTGAATCTAAAGCCTGATTAACTTCTCTAAGAATTCTACAAAAAATGTTATATACTCCGAAAGCCTTAAAGAAAGCCTCTTTATGCTTGTATGGTTATGTTTTCATTAATTACCACAATGTGCCACTTAGGTGGGTAAGAATGAAAGTTTTACCATTCTTCATTTGTGTGTGGGATTATTGTTGGTTAGAGTAGCAAACTGGTTTAATCAAGGCAGAAAAGAGCAGAATCGAATCCCACTTATCTACCTAGAGTTCTACTCATTAGTAGAGCCCAACCTCCATGCATCAGCCAAATCATGTCATGCCACGATTTGACAAGATTTCTGGAGAACACAGTCTAGGGGACCTACTAGTCTCCCCTCCCATGGAGGCTGGGGAGAAACCAACAGCACCACATAGCCCTGCTGGCTATGGAAGACCAACCTCTTTCCCTTTGCCTTGTAAGGAGTACTTGGTGTTCTCTCTCTTTATAAGCTTCAATTAGGTTTTGGTTATGGAGGGCTTATTAGTACAGTTTTATTGATGCTTTAACACATTTTTCTTAGCTGGAAGCTAGTTTAGGAGCCAGTTTGAGAAGCTTGTAAATGAGAACTGCAGGGAGTGGTCTTTCCCTAACGAATTCCAACCAATTGGCTTCCTAATATTACAAGAGTTTTTGTCATTTTCTGGTAGACTTTTCTTCCCTGATTAATCTGATCCTTGTTATCTTGCAGATGAATATGTTGGAAATGAGAGTGCATGTGGGAAATAATTGTTTGAACAGCCTTTTAAAAGTCTTCAATCCCTGAGTCATATTCTAAGTGCGTGAGGGCTGCCTGCATCCACTGTCAGAGGGCCAGCACCTCGAGGACTGGGAGTGTGCCTGATGTGCAAGAGGCCAATCCCCAGGATAACAGAGTCTGTAGGAGTGGAGTACTTTACCCTCCCTCCCAAGCTTGGAGATCTGGGACTTTTCTGTTGAAGAAACTACTTATAGTTTTAGATTTACAGAAAAATTGCCAAGGTAGCACAGAGAGTTCCCATGTAGTCCATGCCTAATTTCCCCTTGGGTAATTGCTCCTAGACTTTGTCAGAGGAGGGGACATATGTGAGTGTATACTAACTCTTGTATACAGATATATCTATAGATATATCTATAGATATTAGATATAGATATTAGATAACCCTTTGTTCCTATATATAAACATGCACTTATGCCAATGTCTCTAGGAAACAGGGGACTTAATTTTTACATATTACAGTGGGTAATCTAGTTTGTTCTGGAATATTTTAGTTTTCTCCTAGCTTTAAGCAGAGACTGGGGGGCAGCAGACAGGTAGTGGAAGGAGTGGGAAGAATTGTAAAGGCTCAATGGCAGTTTGAGATGCAGCAGTAGAAGATATAAGGCAGCCACAGTTAGAAATAGAAGAAGTACCAACTAGAACAGTATCACTTTTTGGGTGCCTTTTGGTATAGGGCAACCATTTTATGGGCCTCGTTGTAGCTGCCTAGAGGGAAATGTCCAGAAAGACAGTCGGAACTACCACAGATAAGAACAGCTTAAAGTCTGGGACCCCTTAGAGAAATAAATAATCAACAATGCCCACAACTCAGCAGTCACCACCACTGTTCTCTGTGGCCCTGATCACCACAAAAGATGTGACATGTGCACTCTGTTTATCAAGGGTGGGGGCGTAATACATTTTAGAAAGATTTCTGTTAAAATGGTTAAACACTGTTTTGGTGCTTTAAACATTATTAGGTTTAAGTTTTCTGCCTTAGGATCTATTTGTTATGGGCCCAAGATTGCTAAGTCCAAGGCCTTCCACTGAGGTTTCTACAAGCCCAAATTTTGTAAAAAAGTAAGCTGCTCATAAGAGGATTTAAATTTAATGAATTTCTGGACAACATCCTCTGAGGTTTCCTTAAGGTGCTGTGTTACCCTGCCAGGCTTTGCCTTGGCCCTTGCCAGCCAAAACTCCTGGTTAATCAGCACCTACCCCCCACCCCCCACCCCCACCCCCCCCATTCCCAGGCTTGGGGATTCTGCCTTTCTTGAGATGCTCACTGCCTGTTGGTAAATGAAGCCTATGAAAGCTGCTTCCAGCCGGGCAGAGGGTCTGAACACCTTGGGCCTCACAAAGTTTCTTTGGGGATGGGAGAAGTGTTCACCCACTTAATTCCCCACCCTCCTCCCTTTCTGAAGAGTCAACTTTTGGGGCAGTGATACTGAGAAACAGAGGGAGAATGCAGAGGGGAGAATCTGTGTCTTTCCTTCTCCCCCTCTCTCCCTCTCCTTCTCTGCCCCTCCCACCCCCCTTCCCTCTCCTTCCCTGCCTTTCCCACCCCCCCTCTCTCTCTCCTTCCCTCCAGCCCATCCCTCCAGCCCATCTCTCATTTGTTCAACAAATATACCTGGTGCCCTCACCAGTTCTGTGCTGGCCCTGAGCATCCAACAGTGGCCAAAAGAGACATGGTCTTTGATATTTCAGTGCCTTCTGTTTGGGAGAACAGACATGCAACAGTGTACACAGTTACTCAGTTATTCAGTCACAGTTATGTTAGGTGCCAGCAAAAGTGAGATTTCACCTATTTGATGGAGGTGGGATGTGGCTTCGCAGTTGGCTGAGATCTAAAGGATTCTGGTGTTCATTTCAAATCACTATAGCTGCCATTCCTAGGGAACTTCTCCGTATCTGGTCCTGTGCTAGGCCCTTCATTTGTGCTGTGCTAATCTTCTACCAACACACAGTGATACCTACTTGGCTATTCTTATCCTCATTTTACAGATGAGGCTTCTAAAATTTAAAACGGTTAAGTGAGGGGCGCCTGGGTGGCTCAGTCAGTTAAGCCTCTGACTTCGTCTCAGGTCATGATCTCACTGTTTGAGAGTTTGAGCCCCTCCTCAGGCTCTGTGCTGACAGCTCAGAGCCTGGAGCCTGTTTTTGAGTCTGTGTCTCCTTCGCTCTGCCCCTCCCTTGCTCATGCTCTGTCTGTCTTTCTCTCAAAAATAAACACTAAAAAAAAAACCTAGGGGCGCCTGGGTGGCGCAGTCGGTTAAGCGTCCGACTTCAGCCAGGTCACGATCTCGCGGTCCGTGAGTTCGAGCCCCACGTCAGGCTCTGGGCTGATGGCTCGGAGCCTGGAGCCTGCTTCCGATTCTGTGTCTCTCTCTCTCTCTGCCCCTCCCCCGTTCATGCTCTGTCTCTCTCTGTCCCAAAATAAATAAACATTGAAAAAAAAAAATTAAAAAAAAAAATAAATAAAAAAAAAAAAACCTAAAAGGCTAACTTAACTTGCCCACAGATACAGAGCAATTAAGTGAATGCATCAGGACTTGCACCTGAGGTCAGTCTGGATACAAAGCCTGCCCTTGTTGTGCGCGATACCCTGTCTGCCTCCCTGTTTGGCTAGCCTCATACTGAAAAGCAGGCAGGCACAAGTAATCAAATGAGTAAAGGTGTCCCTGTGACCAACCATCAACTCACCCGTAGCATTTCACCAGCTGCCCTTGTACAATATTTACTTATAGTTATAAAGGAGACCAATCGAAGATTTTCTTTTCTGAGCCCAACAGGTACATGATGGCCCTTGCCTGAGCCTTTCAGGGAGGGATTTGAACACAGCAATCTTGCCTGTCTCAGCAACTTGAAGATATTATGCCATATAGAGTGTTCATTAAATATATATATGATAAAGCTTCTATGTTAGTTAATTCAGTCTTCTTAAGACCTTTGAATCCTTTTTTTCCGTCCATCTTCCACTGCCTTTTTTTTCTGAGTCATTATCTTTTGCTTACATTGTTGCAATGCAATCTTCATTGATTTGGGGGCTCACCTCTTTTCAGCCTGTTTTCTGTTGCTTCTTTTGCTTCAAACCCTTCTGTGAATCCCATGTCTGATAGAATCCAGCATGACCTACTCATGGCCGGAGATCTGCTCTTCCTCCTTCCTCAGCTTCATCTGCCACCACCCTTTGTCCCCCAATAATTACTAGCCATTTGGTAGAAGCCCTCCCTCCCACCCCTTAATCCCTCACCTCTAACCTTTGGCCTATTGTCCCTCTGCCTTTATTATTATTCCTGACGGATCTCCCACTCTTAAATATGAGATTTGGTGCTTCCTGCTGTGTGCAGTACTCCTTGGTAACACCCCCTCCTCTGTGAACTGTTGACATATATGTCACATATGACACATATGTCATATATGTCACACCACATTGCAGCAGTCATCAATTTTTTTTTTTTTTTTTTTGCCAAAGTTCAGGTAGTAAATATTTTTGGAATTGTAGGCCCCAGGGTATTGTAACAATTGGGATCTGCTGTTGTCATTTGAAAGCAGCTATAGACGGGGTGCCTGGGTGGCTCAGTAGGTTAAGCATCTGACTTCGGCTCGGGTCATGATCTCACTGTCCGTGGGTTCGAGCCCCGTGTCAGGCTCTGTGCTGACAGCTCAGAGCCTGGAGCCTGTTTCAGATTCTGTGTCTCCCTCTCTCTCTGCCCCTCCCCTGTTCATCCTCTGTCTCTCCCTGTCTCAAAAAATAAATAAACGTTAAAAAAATTAAAAAAAAAAAAAAAAAGAAAGCAGCTATAGACAATATAAAAGCAAATGAATGTGTTTATGTTCCTATATGTTACATACAAAAATAGGCAGCGGGTCAGATGTAGCCTACAGGCTGTGATTTGCTGACCCCAGCTCTATTTCAATCAGCTGTTCACTTGTCTCTCTTCCTCACTAGCCTGTGAGTTCCCCAAAATGAGAGAGCTGGTCATGTTCATATTTCTATTCTCAATGTCTAATCTGGGCCTGACACATAGCAAGTGCTTAATAAATGCTGCGCAGATGAATATATGGATGAATAAATGAGTTAATATCAAGTTAGGAACTAGGCCTTTCATGGAGTCAATAAGAACCTTGACTGAATGAATCATGGTGAAAGTAGAAACATATCAAATCTGTACAGAGGGGAGTAAACCTTTTTTGCATATGTCAGGGAACTCAGAGATAGCACCTCATATGATCAGAATCTGTGTGGCTAGAAAGCTTTGCCCCTTCCAATGTCAAGCTGCCAAAGATTAAAAGGAGCCTGGTGGGTAAGACCAGTTCTCCACAATCTCAGTCTCTGTAAATAGTGTTAAAGTTCAGTAGGAAGGTTAGTAAATGTAGATTTTGCTTTATACCTACCACTTTCCATGGAGGAATTCTTAGTCACTGATGGGTTTTGCTCCAGTGAGCCCTCAGGGTCTGGGTGTACAACCATCAGCCTTTATGCAGTTTAGGTTTGGAAACTTCTAAAGCTCTTCATTTACTCACCCAACAAGGGTTGGTCAGGCTTTATTCATTCATCCTAATGCAGTGGTGCTTAGTTCCCTGTGGTAGGAGAATTTATAAACTCTCCAAGTAATATCTGTGCTGGAGGAGGCTATCTGGAATTCTACTTACTCTGAGCATCTCCTTCCCTGACAAACCCAGATAACAGAGAGATTAGTGTGCTACCAGGGGACAACTTCACCAATTGTTGGGTCTATAAGATAACAGTTTTTAGAAGAACTTTCAATGTTACAACATCTTATTGAACGAAGACAATTAGAAAGGTAGGTTGACTAGCATTTTGGTATTGAATTTTGATTTTGTAGGGGAGAGGAAAACCATGGGCACACAGTACATTTAGAAATTTTTTTCCTTTCTGTGAAAGGGAACAGATGAACACAGGATGAACAATTATCAATCATCAAGTGGGTGGTTCTGTGTCCAATGGTGTGGAATGGGGTCACTCATATGGCTGCATTTAACTAGGAACTTGGAATGCCAAAGATGCTTCACTGATGTCTGGTACCTGAGTTGGGGTGGCTAGAATGGCTTGGGGCCCCTTGGTTCTCATCCACATGGTCTTATCAAATAGAAGTCTGGTCCATGCTCTTTTATATGGTGTCTGGTTTCTTTTAAGGCCTAGTGTCAGAAGTGTCACAGGGTTACTTCCAGGTTGGATTCTGTTTAGGTCATAAGGCCAACCAAGATTCAAGCAGTGGGAAATATACCGGAGGAGTGGCATGTGCATACAGGCGGGGGGCATTATTGGTGACCATCTTTGGAGACAACCTACCACACTAGAGGTATCATGAAAGTGCTCTGAGATTGCCGATGAAGAGTCAGGCACTTTGCTAGGTTGTCTCTGAGAGTTTCTGTGTCGGGCTGTGGGGAGGGGGTGGGTTCATGGTAAGGGCATGGTTGATAGTGGGGTATCCAGGGAAGATGTGATATTTGAACTCTGAGTGCTCTTGGTAGGCAATATGTGGAAGCATTGTAGGCTGAGGGAATTGCTTGAGCAAGGACAGGGAGACTGGAAAGTATACAGGGGTTTGGGGGAGGTGCCGTGTAGCTACAGCATCATGTATATATATTTGGGGGTAAGGATGTTATGGAGTTCAGGTAGAGGGGGATGCCAGGAGATCAGCCTACATTCAAGCATGTTTGTGAAGGGCTTTCTGGGTCCTGCTGAGGTGTTTGGACCTCATATTGGGAATATGAACTGGGAGTTTTTAAAAAGATGGGATCATAAGAGATGAGCTGGAGGGAGGGGAGGTTGGGTATAGAGAGAGCAGTTATGATGACATTGTGACAGCTCAAATGAGATCTAAGAAGGTTTGCACCATGGATGGAATGGAGAGCAACGTCTATGGGGCAAGATAAAGAGAAAAGACAAAACTATTTGTACAGAGAAACAGAGCCACAGGACCAGCGTTATATATACTCTGAGGGCCACTGGGAGGCTAACCTGCCAGAATCCTTTTCTATCTATTACCATTATGGAATTTTGCTTTTATAATTGATACGTTTGTGTTAAGACTTGCCTGTTCCTTTAGTCCCAAAGCAGACCCTAGTGTGCATGACTTTATCAGAGCTATTTCCTTGGAACAGAAGAAAATCCAAAGTAGTATACAATCAGCGTGGAGTTTTTGGAACTGCTACCTCAGAAGAACTAACATTAAGATAAGGTGTACATTGGAGCTAATTGGATACTAGAGAAGTTTCATTTCTATATTGGCTCAAACTTCTTACCACTGCAGAGGTGTTTACAGCAGAATAGACTATCCATTAATTCATTCAATAAGTATTATCAAGTGCCTACTACGTGCAAAGTACCATTCTCAGGGGTGGATACAGAATAAATGCAATAAAATCCTTACTTTCGTGGATGTTCTTTACATTTTAGCTATATGGATTTCAAATTCAGAGAAGCCTTTAAGATTAGCTATATGGAGTTTTATCATGCTGACCTGGTTTAGGTGTTGCCCTTTCATAAGTGGATTAGGTGTGCATTTTATGGCAGCCCAGACCATAGACTTGGCTGCACTTACCACTTATCAACACTTATCATTAACTTGGGTGATCACTTATCATTAACAAGGACATTGTTCCAAGGGATTGAACACAGAAGTGATAATAGGTGGCCTCCCATGGAAGGAGAGTGGCATGCTCAGTAGTTGGGACCCAAAGTTTTCTTGTGCGTATTCAAATTGTGACATTTGAAGAACATGTTCATTCTTGTTGTGAATTTGTTTCCATCCCATTTGGTTTATTTTTAACACCCATTAACTGTCATATGCCCTTTGCCACTGAAATGGATCTCAAATAGCTACTGGACAGGAGGCATTTTGGCTGTGAGGGAATGGCTGCCTTTTCTAATAGCATCAGCAGGTGTAAAGAAGAGGCCTAGGAGCCACATGCCGTAGAGAATTAGATTAGTGCTCATTCTGGGGTTGTATTTACATAGGCACTTTGAGGATTCCAAGTCCTGACATTAATAAAACTTGGAAGGGTTGTATTATAAGGTAAATATCTTTCTGGATAAGCCATCAACCATGAATGTTTCTGTTATTTATCAGAATTCTATTAGCTGGCACTTGCATACAGTTGTGGCACAGTGACATCTCCTGCTAACTATGGTCAAAAGGCCCAGGATTATCTTGAAGGACGTTTAACTCACTCATCAAAGAAAGTCCATGTTCTTTTTAGAGTACTCAGTATTGAGTGCATTTTATTATAGTCTAAATTACTAATTCACATATGGAACATATGATAACTCTCTTTTAACCAGAGGACCTCCATGTGCAACCAGACAAGATAACTAATCATTTATGATAAATTCTTTTAAACCCAAATTTTTCAACATCCTTTCTTAGCTTACTTACATTTCTTTTTTGGGCCATGTTTTCATTCAGTTTTGTATGCAACGCTTTCAATGACTTAAATGGTAAAAAATTATACACAGTTTGTCTAAAACTCAAAACATCTGTGTCTTTTTACATTTTTATTAATATGTATTAACGTCTTCAAAGCGACTTGGCTGCTAGAATGAGTGTGTGCTTGTGTGTGTGTGTGTGTGTGTGTGTGTGTGTGTATGTGTGTGTGTGTATCTCATGCACACACATGATTCTTCTCAGAGGTGTTTGTTGGCAGATAGGAAAATGATCTGAGTAGCAGATATATGATCTCATTTTTTTTCCTGGGTAGTTTGCAATTTGGATTTAGACGCAAAGGATTAAGTATTTTAGTCTATGATGATTTCACTGACGCCAATTGCCTAGAACTTTTAATCTGCACCTTAAGCTATTTAGTAATTTCTAACTATAGAAATTATAGAGGATATTGTGAGCCCATTTTACTAGGATGGAAAGGAGTGTGCTGCCATTATTTTTGGTACATTACTAGAGCCTTTGAAGCAGTTAACACGTGCTTTAACCAGTTTGTTCCTCAACAGGAATATTTTGGAAACAGTAGTAGTTGGAGTTTACTTTTTTCTTTCTTTCTTTCTTTTTTTTTTTTTTTTTTTTGCATTTACTCAATGTTCATTTTGCTGGAAGGTTTTTTTTTTTAATTTTTTTTAATGTTTATTTTTGAGAGAGAGAGCAGGGGAAGGGCAGAGAGAGGGAGAGAGAGGGAGACACAGAATCCTAAGCAGGCTCCAGGCTCTGAGCTGTCAGCACAGAGCCTGATGAGGGACTCGAACCCACAAACCATGAGATCATGACCTGAGCTGAAGTCAGATGCTTAACCTACAGAGTCACCCAAGTGTCCCTTGCTGGCAGTTTTTGCTGAAAAAGACACCAAGGGTAGCTCTAAATGGTCACTATTTATAAACAAGAAAGTAAGGATTATTATCTTTTAGCTGGGACTCTCAAAAATTATCTAACCACTAAAAACTTGATCATCCAAATAAAAATGGGGTGAGAATAGCAGAGATCAGAAGTTAGCAAACCCTCATATTTGTTATATCGTTATGTCATATTGCCTGTTCCTGTTCACTCATCCTAAAAATATTGGTTTAGCATTTATAATGTGCTAGGTACTTTTTTTTAGGGATATGTTAGTTAAAGGAGATAAAGATGCCTGTTTTCATGATTTTTACTTTCTAGTTAGGGGAGATGGGCAATAGAAAAGAAACAAAATGATTAAATAAATTGAATAGCACTTACTGCTTTCTAATGTACCATACAGAGATAGAAAAAGGAGGGCAGGATACGGGGAATTTGGATCTGGTGGGGGAGATTTGCAATTTTACGTATACATTTTAAATCTTACTGAGAAGTTAACATTTAGTTAAACTAGTGAGACAAGTAGTCATGCCTAAAGCTGGGGAAGGAATGCTCTAGGCCAGGGAGTCACCAATGCAAATGGCCTAAAGCAGGAATGTGCCTGAGTGTTGGAGGAACAGGCAACTGGCCAGTGTGGTTGGAGATTGTAGGCAATGAGATTACAGTTGTAACTGGGGAGATAATCATGTAGGACATTCAAGGCTTTTGTAAGGTTTTCAGCTTTTTCTCTGGGAAAAGAGGGGAATCACTGGGGATTTTTGAGTGAATGAGTGGTATGATCTGCCTTACAGTTTAAGGGAACTTTTCTGGTTCCCACGTTGAGAACAGACTATACTGGAATGTATTAATTTCTTAGGTTTTCTGTTACAAGGCACCACAAAGTGAGTAGCTTAAAACAACGAAAATTTATTCTTTCACAGTTCTGGAAGCCAGAAGTCTAAACTTAAGGTGTTAGTAGGGTCATGCTCGCTCTGAAGTCCCTAGGGGGAAAATCCTCCCTTGCCATCCTCCAGCTTCTGGTGGCTGCTGACAGTCTTTGATGTCCCTTGGCTTGCAGTGCAACACTATAGTCTCTGTCTTGTTGTTACATGGCCTCCTCTCCTGTGTGTTTCTTTGTTCTGTGTGCTTTCCTTATAAGGACGCCAGTAGTTGGATTTAAAGCTCATCCTAGGGGCGCCTGGGTGGCGCAGTCGGTTAAGCGTCCGACTTCAGCCAGGTCACGATCTCGCGGTCCGTGGGTTCGAGCCCCGCGTCGGGCTCTGGGCTTATGGCTCAGAGCCTGGAGCCTGTTTCCGATTCTGTGTCTCCCTCTCTCTCTCTGCCCCTCCCCCGTTCATGCTCTGTCTCTCTCTGTCCCAAAAATAAATAAAATAAAAAAACGTTGAAAAAAAAAAAAAGCTCATCCTAATCTAGTATGATCTCATCTCAATTTACAAGTTAATTATATCTGCAGAGACCTTAATTCCAAATAAAGTCGCATTCACAGGTACTGGCTATTAGAACTTGAATGTATATTTTTGGTAGACACAATCCAATACATTAAATAGGGTAAAGAGTAGAAGCAGGGAGACTAGATGGGAGAGAGGAGCACAGATAATGGTGGCTAGGACCAGAGTGGGAACAGTGGAGTGTTGACAAGTGATCCAATACCAAATGTGTTTTGAAGGAAGAGCTAATGATTCCCTAACAAACTGGCTATGGAGCATGGCAGAAAAAAGAATCAAGAATGATGCT
The DNA here is from genome assembly GCF_016509475.1 of Prionailurus bengalensis. Lineage (NCBI taxonomy): Eukaryota > Metazoa > Chordata > Mammalia > Carnivora > Felidae > Prionailurus > Prionailurus bengalensis. The sequence continues at coordinate 76,273,731 of NC_057349.1, read as the reverse complement.
CTGCTCCGAATGTGTGTGTCCCCCCAAAATCCATTTGTTAAAATTATAACCCCCAGTGTGATGGTTTTAGAAGGTGGGGTGTTTGGGAGGTGATTAGGTCATGAGAGTGGAGCCCTCATGAGTGGGATTAGTGCCCTTATGAAAGAGAGTCCAGGGAGATCCCCAGCTCCTTCTACCAGGTGAGGATGCAGTGAGAAGGTGTTGGCTGTGAACCAGAAAGAGGGCCCTCACCCATCTGTGCTGATACTAGGATCTTGGACTTCCAGTGTCCAGAACCATGAGCAAAACATTCATGTTGTTTATGAGATACCTAGTCTGTGGTATTCTATTGTAACATCCCAAACAGACTAAGACAAATGACTCCGAGACTTTTGACCTGAGCAGCTGGAAGAAGGAAGTTGCAACCAGCTGAGGTGAAAGGCTGGGGGAGGACTTGGTTTTGGTGAAAAGATCAGGAGCTGTTTTGAATATGTCTGAAATGTCTTTTAGATGTCTAAGCAGAGGTGTTCTGGTGCAGTGGGGACTGTAATGAATCCATGTTACTTCTTGTGTCTGTCAGTAATCCACTGACTGCTGAAAATTTGAGGACCAGCTCCACAAGGAAGCCATAGTGTGAATTATAGATAAGCCAAAGCCACACCTTTGTTTTATCTACTAGTTGCCTTTTCCTTTAGCAGAACCTTTCACTTTACCTGCTCTTCCAAGGCCCAAGTGATTGGGTCTCCTCTCCCTGACCAGTGTCTCATGGAACAGCATTCAAATAATACTAAACTCCTAAAGTAGTTCTAGAGAATTACAGAGGGATTCTTGGACTGGAGTCACCAAGGACTCCAGTAAATGCAAAATGTATTTCTGCTCTCACTGGATCACTGCAGAGATTCCAGTTCAACACTTCTCTCCTCAACTTCTCTGTGCTCACATATTCTCTTTCCTCTCAGTTTTCCTAATATAAACAAAAGCCTGAGGCCAACAAGTGCTGGGTTAGCCAGCAAGGCATAGTGGTTGTAGGGCTACCCTAGGGCAATGGAATAGCCCAGTTCTGATGGGAAACTGCATTCCTTCTGGCCAGTAGAGTCCCCTTTAGTAATGTAAATTCACTAAACAAATTGCCAAACAAAGGGGTGGGGGGGGGGGGGCAGGAGAGCTGAAACATGTAGGGTTAAATTTTGGTTGAAAAATCATACTTACACTTTTTATTATTTTCTTAAAGAAATCTTTTTCTGGCACTACATAAACTTCTTTTGCAAACTTCCTTTACTTTTAGTCCAGGATAACACTGAACTTTAATTTGTAATTTTCTGGATCCAGTAAGTCTTAGTCTAAGTTTCTGAACCAGTAACCTTTGGCCCAGTAAATTCTCTTGTCGTTAAGCAGCAGCTACTATTACTAATGTCCACCAGTAATACCTTCAAACCAGATCTCAAACATGAAGAAGACTCACAGGGTTGTAAATTGTTTTATTTGCTTTTCATCTTTATCCAAAGGTTAAATTTTAGAATTTTTTTAGCATAAGACATTGATATAAAATTTATAGAATATTAACTTATTCAAGAAATATTTACTAAGCTAATGTTACTCAAGGTAGTAAGGATACATGATGGACAATATGGACAAAATATCCCTGTTCTTGCATAGCCTTCATTCTAGAGGGGGGGGTGCCAGAAAATTAATAAAACATGCAAGCAAAATATGTAGTCTATCAGTGGTGAAAGCTATAGAAAAAATATAAGATAGTAAAAAGGTGTGGGGAATGTTGAGGGAAGAGGGAACATTGAAGTTTTAAATAAGTAGATAAAAAATATTAAAAAGAAGATACTGAAGACTTTAAGGAGGTGTGAGAACCATGTAAATACAGGGCACATGTATTTCATAATTTTTTTTAACTTTTATTTATTTTTGAGAGAGAGAGACAGAGCATGAGCAGGGGAGGGGCAGAGACAGAGAAGGAGACACAATCTGAAACAGGCTCCAGGCTCTGAGCTGTCAGCACAGAACCTGACATGGGGCTTGAACTCAGGAACAGTGAGATCATGACCTAGGCCAAAGACTCTTAACCAACCGAGCCACCCAGGCACCCCTGGGGCACATGCATTTCAAACAACAGTACAGCAAGTGCAAAGGCCCTGAGGCAGAAATCCTGCAGGTTCAAAGAAAAAAAGAGGCCTGGTGGCTTACAGAGAAAAAAATAAAGGAGCCAGTAGTAGGAGGTAGACTCAGAGAGGCAATGGGGACCTTCTAGGCTATCGTTACAATTTTGGCTTTTGCTCACAGGAAGATGGAAGGTGTAAAAGGATTTTGACCCCAAAAGTGACACAACCCAACATATATCAGGCAATGTCACTGACTGCTGTGTTGTAAATACCCTTAAGGGGGCAAGAGATGAAGTGGGCAACCAATAAAAAACGTTTGCAATAATTTACACAAAAGATCATCAGGGTGGTAGCAGAGGGTGGGGACCAGTGGGTAGATTCTGGATATGTTTTGAAAGCAGAGTCGGGGCACCTGGGTGGCACAGTCGGTTAAGCGTCCGACTTCAGCCAGGTCACGATCTCGCGGTCCGTGAGTTCGAGCCCCGCGTCGGGCTCTGGGCTGATGGCTCACAGCCTGGAGCCTGTTTCCGATTCTGTGTCTCCCTCTCTCTCTGCCCCTCCCCCATTCATGCTCTGTCTCTCTCTGTCCCAAAAATAAATAAACGTTGAAAAAAAAAAAAAAGAAAGCAGAGTCAGCAGGATTTATTGATGGGCTAGATGTAGGGTTTGAGAGAAGGGAGTTAAGAGGACCCTAAGGATCAGGATTTCAATTTCAGACACAAAAGGTTTCAAATACCTATTAGTTATCCACATGGAGAAGACAAGGGAGTTTGGAATTCAGAGGAGAGAGTGGGGCTGGTAACCTAAATTTGGGAGTTTTTTGGGATTGCAGATGACACTCAAAGTGATGAAACTAGAGGAAATGATGGGGGGGTCAATATGGCCAAAGAAGAGAACAGGCTGATAAGGGGACACGTTCTGGCATTTCCAGTGTTAGGAGATGAACTGTTTTTACTCAAAACACTTCTGACACCAAATATGTGGGAATTTCCCATACTAACAACCGATTCTCCCCCTCTTCAGACACCAACAAAATATCCTACAATTTAAATTCTGACACTACTTACCCAGAGTTAGTGTCTGACTTCATGTGTTTAAGGGGTCAGCCCCACAACACTGCCCTCACTTCAGAGGCCAGTCACAAGTGTTGGGTACCTAGATTACCCACATTTATGCCTGACTTGGCTACAAATTTGGGGTCCCCACAACTCCTGCTGCTTCAGGTTTAAGAATTTGCTAGAAAGGCTCACAGAACTCAGGAAAACAGTTTATTATGTTGACCAGTGTATAAAGAATACAACTCAGGAACAGCCAAATGAAAGAAATGCATGGAGCAAGTTTGGGGGAAGGTGTGTGAAACTTCATGCCCTTTCCAGGTGAGCCACCGCGCCCCCAGTGCCTTGATGTGTTTACCAATGAAGCCCTCCAAACCCCATCATTTAGGGGTTTTTATGGAGGTTTCCTTACTTATGTAGGCATGATTAATGAAATATTGGCCATTGGGGATTAATTCAGTCTCCAGCTTTTCTCCCCTCCCTGGAGGTTGGGGGATGAGGCTGGAAGTTCCAACCCTGTCATCATGGCTTTGTCTTCCCAGAAACCAGCCGTCATCCTGAAACTACCCAGGGGCTCACACACACCGGGCATCTCATTATCATACAGAAGATGCTCTTATCACTCTGGAGATCCCAAGTGCTTTAGGAGCTATGTGCCAGGAATCACAAACAAACCAAATATCTGTTTTCTGTTGTCCCACTGGAGGTTATGGAGATAAAGAGGACAGGAAAAGGAGACTGAAATGGAGCAGCCAGCACAGTAGGAAGAGTATAATTTTAAGGTGAGACTACTCTTGATATAAAGTGTTCCTGCTTTGCTATGTCCATTCATTACTGTTTACAGTTGACCCTTGAACAACATGGCAGCTAGAGGTGCCAGCTCTCTGTGCAGGTGGAAGCCTGTGTAATAGCTTACTATCGACCAGAAGACTTACCCATAACAAACAGTCGATTGATGTATTTTATATATTATATGTATTATATACTGAATTCTTACAATAAAGTAAGCTAGAGGTAAAAAGTGTTACTTAAAAAATCATGAGGAATAGAAAATACATTTTCAGTGCTATACTGTATTTATTGAAAAGAATCCATGTATAAGTGGACCTGTGCAGTTCAAAGCGATATTGTTCAAGGGCCAATTATATACTGATATGATTTGCTTTTTAGATGATTAGGTCTATTATCCCAACTAGAGCCCAGAGAAAGAGTAAATAGATATTATGAACCTGAGGTTATAGATCAAATGCACCCTTTCTCAAGTGGGAGTGTGGTTTATTAAAGGACCACAACCGGGACTGGGAATCAGGATCCCCTGGATTCAGCAACTCTAGGTCTCAGCTGTGTGGCCTTGGGTGGGTCACTACAATTCTGTGAGCCTCAGTTTCCACATCTGTCAAAAGAGGCAGGAGAACCAAATGATCTCTCCAGTCCCTTCTGCTCTTGAATTCTATGAAGGTCCCTTAGGCTTGTGAGAAGTTTTCACCTCATTGAAGAACTGAAAGAACACAATAAAGTCACTGACTACAAACTGACAGCCTAAAGTCTGGAACCAAGCAAACAACCTATCATTTGGAAGAACTGTTGATCTTGGACAAAGTCAGAGTGAGTATGAACTGTGGGAGAGATGAACTAGTGGGCTGCAGAGAGGCATGTAATGGAAGGGCATGGTTTTCTATCTTTGTATGGGAATATCATTTGCATGTGTAATGTAATTTCCAGATCATTGATCCCAAAGTGGAGATCTGCACAGAGCATGGCAGGTTGCAGTGCTACATTTGAACTCCCCTTGTTTTCCCTAGAGCCAGATCAACACCTGGTTGCTCCCACCCACACCTCCCCAAGTCAAGCAGCAGACACCGATGTCTGGACAGGCATGTTTCCAAGGGTCTGGCTAGTTCCCTGCTGGGTCCCCAGTGTTTAGTGCAATGCCAGGACCATCATAGCCACTCAGTACACACTTGTTGAAGGAACGAATGTTGAATGAACTTCTCAGTCTAACAGACTTGCAGGAAAAGGTTCATCAACTCAATGTGACAGATGAAGAATCCTCTCACATTTCTGCACCTGTTAGACTGGGAATCCATGCCCTTAATAAATTTGCTTAGCAGCCCTTGGGAAAGCCACATCGAGTGATGGAAGGAGCACAGAACTGGGAATCTGGATCCCTGGATTCTCGTGTTGGCTCAGCCATCCCAGGATGTGTGACTTAGAGCTGAGATGAGGTACATAGCCTCTGGAGACCTCAGTTTCCTCCAAGGAAAAATTAGAGAATAGTACCAATTAATATTTAATGGAATCCTTAGATTTTCTATTTCTTCCCTATCCTTTGTGGAGGAACTGGGTCTCACTGGAATTCAAATGCAAGTTTCCTTCTGATAATAAACATTCTATTTTGGAGCACCTGGGTGGCTCAGTCAGTTAAGCATCCGACTTCAGCTCAGGTCATGATCTAATGGTTTGTGGGTTCGAGCCCCACGTGGGGCTCTGTGCTGACAGCTCAGAGCCTGGAGCCTGCTTCAGATTCTGTGTCTCTCCATCTCTCGGCCCCTCCGCTGCTCATGCTTTGTGTCTCTCTGTCTCTCAATAATAAATAAACGTCAAAAAAAAATTAAAAAAAATAAACATTCTATTTTGTCCAGTTCCTATCATCTTAGTAAAATTCAAATAAATCATTTTGGATTTAAAATTTTTAAAACATATGCAGTGAGTCAAAAATTCTACATATAATTTATCTTGATAATGTGTTGACTTTCTTCTATGTTACATATGAAATCTAACGCTTCAAATGATTACTTCTCCGTGAGGCATTCTCTTATCCTCCCATCCAGCAGAGACCTCTCCCCAGAGTTCCAATGCCATAGTTTCTGATGGCACAGGTGGTCTACCTCACAGCTCTCTGTATCCTAGTCTTACTTGCATTACAAATTGTCAGGTGTCAGGGACTTGGATCATTGAGTAATCTCTGAAGGTGTCTCCAAGACAATCCCAGTATTTGTTGCCTTTAATTTTGTGAGCCAATTACCCATGCATTTACATTGTAAATTACTTTAAAAATATGGCAAAGGTACATAAGGTAAAAACTTAAAGGTCTTAACAGAAAAGAAAATTATAATTTAAGTGTTACCCAGTGGGTTTTTTTTTAATTGGGACTATATAAATGAAGCAATTAATTAAATGTGAGCAGCTTTTTAGGCATTGGTAATGAAGGAAATATTTCTAATGAAAAGAAACAAAGAAAATGAATACACATTTAATTCTATGTATAAATGGATAAGAAGAATTATTTATAATGAAAACTGGAAGCAATTTAACTATCTAATAGGTTAAATAAATTATGGTACTTCCATAAAATCTGGTACCATGTAACCATTAATAAGAATCTTCTTGTAGAAGAATCTTTAGTCCTATAGAAGGATTTTGGATGTTTTATCTAATAAAAGTGTGAACAAAGAATATGTGTAGTAGTTTACATATCTGTAAAAATATATGTACAAATACATTAACACACACACACATATGTCAGATGTGAAAAATAGAAATTATAGTAATTTTCTTTTTCTTTTTTGTTTTCTTATTTGTATTGTTTAATTTTCTATAATTAACAATGTCTTTTGCATGTAGAATATGTGCACCAAACCTATGATAAAGAGATAACTCCGTCCTGTTAAACATGTATAAATGAGACTCATAAGTACTATATATATTTTTTTTTCTCTCAATATTTTATTTTTCTCTTAGGTCCTACAACCTAGCACTTGAGTGTACTGTTCTCTGCAGACACAGAAATGAAGTTCAGTAACTTAGATCTGAATGCTGATCCTGGGTCAGACATTATCTGCCTAAATGACAATTGATAAATTATCTGGTTTCTCATGCCTGTAACTACGTCTACAAAACATCTCAAATATTGACTTATCCTGAGTAGATGAACTTTTGAGAAACAGGCTTTGGAAAACTTGGGGAAAATGATTTAAAGGTACAGCTTCCCACCAGTGACCCAACCTAAGCATTCTGTGTGGAGTAATACAAACTATAAGCCTTTCTTACTAATCCGCCATGCTGAAGTGCTATGGGTGACATAAATGTACCTGTTGCCCAAGTTGGATGTAAAAAGACCATCTGCCAGGCTGGGAATTAGTGAATTCACATGATCTCAGCTGGGCTCTGATACTAATGAGCTTTCCTAGAATAAACAGGAGGAAGATGGAGTGTGACCACAGCATGGATGTTAGTGAAGATGGCCACATTCTTGTGAACAGGTAGAGACTTTGGGCAAAGGAAAACTGAAGGCTTTATGCAGAGGGGCACATCTCCTACCACTTTTTGGTAGAATGTGCTCGGCTCTCATCTCCTTGGCTATGAGTTTTTTCTCCCACTACATGAGAAGGTGGCAGAGAGCCACCACTCCAGAAAGCTGTGATCCTAGAAAAGACTCTCTTCCTCATCCTGACACACAGCAAGCCACAGCTCTGTTGGGTTTTCCATGAATGTTTTTCTTCCATTTTCACGGTTACTATTTGCCATTATAACTAACCTTTAAGTCTTCTAGGGGATCCAGGCTTCCTCTTCTGACCCAGTTCTGTGCACCTACCTGTAGCTCCCCATTTGCACAATACTGTGTTCTTGTCCTCTTTTCAGCAATCTCCTCTTGCCAGGGTCATTCAGGTGCTTTTATGTTCGTGCCACTCTGTGTTCACCCCGCACCATAGAACATAGAGTTGTTCTATGATTAGTGCTAACTTGCTTGTCTTCCCTGCTAGACTGTGAGCTCCTAGAGGTGAGAACAGATTCTTTTACCTGTTAGTCCTCAACCATGCTGCATTACCCATGGGCACCCTTGCCCCACCATGGATGCCAACAGCCATTTTGCAGAGCAGATAGGAGATCCTGAGTAAGACCATGAATGGATGAGTGTAATTCCCACAGTCCCCACCTGGAAAATGAAAATGGATCATAACAATTTTTAGTTTCTCTTTTTATGGAAATTCCCACTCTATGGAATTGAAAAGCTTTATAAAATGCAAAGAAATTCAATCCTAAAGAACACACTAAGATGCAAAAGAATCAGTAGTTTAACAGCTATAGAATATCCTAATCATCTGGGGATTTTAGGGAAAATAAAGGATTCTAGTGAGTGTGTGTGTGTGTGTGTGCATGTGTGTGTATATGTGTGTGCTTAAAGTGGATAATTATGACTTTGTCTTTACATGTGTGTGTCCTCTTCTTCAAAAAATGGTAAACCAGATTTTCCTCATTTGGGCAAAATCTAGACTCTAAACTTCATTTAATCTATTAGCTCTGGGTCGATTTTCTCTTGGTTTAAGTGTTCCACACCTGAGAGGGCTTTTGTAACAAGGTCTTGCTGTAGCCCCTGGGGAGAGAGGCTGGAAGAGGTTTAATGGAACATGTAGCTTCTGTCACATCAACGTCAGCACGTTTGGGTACCATAGGTTGGAATTCACTGTCAAAGCTAGCTGTTTCTGAGCTCTGTTGATTGAGCTCTGGGTAGCAAGCTCCAGCAACTTTTAAAAAACTTGATGATATCCTTTATCTTTATTTACAGAAATTGCTAAGGGTAGGACATGAATTTTTCTTTACCCAACAGCATAAAAACATATCAGTCTCCCCTTCCTAATCCCTTCCCCCATCTCACCAAACCAAGACTTAAGAGCTTTCCACTGCTTTCTCTTCTGGGAGGCAGGCTGTGTGGCTTCCACTGGGGCACTGCTGTTCTCAGCCATGTAGCAATTTGGTCATTTGGTCTATTTTCCTATGCCTTCTTAATAGTTGGTTGTTCATGAGAGGCTGTGGGTTTCAGGTAGCTATTAGAGGGCAGTAGATTATCCTAATTTGCTTTTAGGAGGCCAACTTCTTTTTTAGACACAGGATCTAATTTTAGGGCACAAGACATAAGAAAGATTTAGTCTATTTCCAGTACATGTCAAGTGCTGTAGGGATCCAGAAAATGTATTCTTAAGGAGTGGCTCATCAACTCAATAAAAACATTTGAATGCTCACTATGCACATAGCTATGGACAGATGTATAAGACATTCTCTCTGAAAGGTAATGGACAAGAAAGTTAAAACCCACAAAGTGATTCAAAGGACCATTGGGTGTTACACAATCTCTCGTTATCTGTACTGAGGTGCTCCAACTTCAGTGTGTATGAGAATCACCTGGAGAGCTTATTGAACCGCAGGTTCCTGATTCAGTAGATCTGAAAGAGGACCCTGAGCCACTGGTCTGTTTGTACAGGAGGTTACAGAAGGGTAGATAGAACCAGCACAGGCTCTAGTAGTGGAGAGATTGAGACAACTGTGTGATTCTTCTGATTTCATTGCCTGAGTGTTGACCTAAGTGGAGCCTGGTGGGTCTTTCAGTAGCCTCAGAAAGTGGAGAAGGGAGATGGAGATCCAACTGGTTTTGAAAGAGGATTGGAATATTTGGATAGGTCATGATCACAAAGAGAGGTTTTGTCGACCAGGGAAACCCTGTGAGCAGAATCACTGCACCTGAAGTGACTGGGTCATATGTCAGGGGTCATTGCATAGACTCTGCTGGGGTAGAAAGTATGTCCTCTTACTGTAATGGTGTCACTTACTGGAATGCATAAGGACTCTAGACGAAGGCCATGCTGGCTGGTACAAAATAAGAACCAAAAGGTTCTTAACTTACAGCCTCTCCACATGCAGCTTTTCAGTCCACGAACTACTGAGGCAGGTGCAATGTAAAATGTTTTCTGAGTGTCCTCTTTGTCATGTTGGAGAAGCTCAGCTCCATCCAGTCACTAGTGTTACCCTCATTTCTCTCCCTCCCTCTTCCCAGCAGTAGGACCACTGCAGTAACAGGTGTTACTAATTCAGACTGATGGCAAGGACTGACACAGATACCATCCAGTCAAATACAGTAAAGTTTACCTCTGAGTTTGGAATGCCTTATAAAATATATAGAGGAAATTCAGTGTGGGCCTGGGCACAAGTCTGTGAGCCCCTAAAACCCTACCTGCGGCTTGTGCACGGTTATGAAAGAAGTCTAAGCAAATGAGGGCCACATTAGACTTGGAGAAGTTCAGTTTGCCTCCAATCCCAGCCTCTACACAAAGAGTGGTACTTCATTAAGGCCAGTCCGGATGTATGTCAGAGACCCACCTCACCTGAACTAGACACATTCCATTACTACTGCTGTTATACAAGCTGTTACATGACCACAGAGGATGGCACAGTGCAGCACATTCGATCCTGAGCACTACCCTCATTCACCACCCCAGCCTCCCAAACCATCACAGCCCGGCTGAAAGTACAGCCGCAGTGCCCAAAAATTAGACAGCATGCCCGCGGGCCCTCAGACTAGCTTTTGGGCCTACCCTGCACCTTCTTTCCTCTTTTCCTTCATCAAACAAAAATCTAGTGAACCCCTATGAAGTGGCAGGTACTCGTTAGGTTCTGCGGAGCTAAAGATGAATAAAACTCAAGTTTTTCACAGTCTAGTAGGGAAGACAAATGTGTAGACAGGTAAGAGCAGTCAATAGAAGCACAGATGAGATTCAGATGAGAAAAATTAATCCTCTTTGGCAGAATGTGGTGGCAGTGTCCTGGAGGAGGCAATTCTGAACTGGGTTTGATGAAATACACAGGAATTTTGGACACAGTTATTCCAGGCCCAGGGATGCTATGTGGAAGGGCAAAGGGGCATGGAACAGTGCATTTAAGGAACTGCAATCACACGTGTTGCTATATCATAAGGTTGAGAATAAGGTGGGGTGGGGGGGAGGAGTGGGCGTTGGGAGATGGGACTGGGAGTGGGCCAAGTACACCTTCACCCTTTTCTGGTGTACTCTCAACAGGGAAGTCAGATTTGTCCTGGTAAAATTGGTAAAACGGAAGTAATCTTCAGATCTCTCAGCCAATAACCCCCTCACTGAGAGTACAAGCCAAGTCTATGACATCCCATGTGATCTTCCCCATTTCTTCTCGGACCTCTTTTCCCTCTCTTTGCTCCTCCTCATTCACCCACTCTAGGCACGCTGGCTGACTTGCTGGCTCTCCAACAGGCTGAGGCAGGCTCTGCCTCTGGGCCTTCACACTAGCTGTCGCCACTTCCTAGGATGCTTCTCTCAGATCTAGCAGTACACGTAGTAGACACTCAATACATGTTTGTTACATGAGTGGATACATATTTTATAGTGAAATCAAGATTGGGTGTTGTCCTGAAATCACTGGAAAGCCATCAAAGGACTTTAGGCAGGGGAGGAGCAAGAGGAATTTGCATCTTTATAGATCACTCTGGAGGTTGTGTGGCTTCTCTTGATTAACATGGGGGTAGGGGGTGGGGGAGGCAAGCCAGGGGTTGGGAAAACAGGCTATTGAAACCATCTTGGATTGGGCCGCCTGGGTGGTTCAGTAGGTTAAGCATCTGACTCTTGGTTTCAGCCCAGGTTATGGTCTCATGGTTTGTGAGTCTGAGCCCCATATCGGGCTCTGTGCTGACAGCATGGAGCCTGCTTCAGGTCCTCTGTCTCCCTCTCTCTCTGCCCCTCCCGTGCTCTCTCTCTCTCTCTCTCTCAAAAATAAATGCTAAAAAGAAAAAAAAAAAAAAAAAGAAGCCATCTTGGATTTAAATACATGCAAGGGAGCCTGAAGAGTAGCAGTGACTACTAGAGAAAGGGGTGGCTTAAATGACATGCCAAAAATGGACTTGGCATTATTTGGAGGCTAATACATAGGATAAAGGAAAAGAAGGAAGGAGTCAAGGATAACTCCCAGGGTCTCTAATCAAGAGGGGAAAAACAGGAGCAGCAGGAGCAGAATGGAGATGAGGTGGTAGGAGATGAGGTGTTCAATAATACTCTTTCAACCATCCTCTGTAAATAATGAGATGGTTGCAGTCATCATTGATGTTGTGTGGTGATGCTGCTGGGAGCAGTGTGATTGGTGTATACCAGGGCTCAAGTTTCTCAGCTGAGATTTTCAATGAATCAAAGACTAAATTGAGTATTTGTTCATACTTGCAAAGAATCATAAGTGTTCATCATTTCAGGTGCTATGGTTTCAGAGGTAAATGGGATATGCTCTGTGTCCAGTAGAATAAAGTCTAGAGACAGGAAGGTAAACAAAAACAATAAACACAACCCACCAAATATTAGTGCGGAGGCATGGATGAAGAGCCATGGGAGCAGAAAGAACCCCAGGTGTTCAGTGAATGCTGTTTGAGTGAGTAACTTACTGTGCAAGGGTTGGAGAGGAAGTATGGGGCTTGAAAAATAGGAAAATTGTTGATGATGTGGAGGCAGAGAGGGAAATGGGGCAGAGAATCGGATTCCAGGCAGAGAAAAGGATGTGAACAAAGACAAATAGTTTGATATGATAAACTATTAGACATGTGGGTGGGGGGAAAGTGGCTGAAGATGTCAGAGCTTGAATGGGAGAGACTTGAATGCTAATACTAGGGACTTAAGATTTGTCCTGCAGCCGTGTGTAATGGGCTATTTTAGAGAAGGGATTAATATGCAACTATGAGTCAATTTGGGTAATATTGCAGAGGATGGTTGCAGGCAGAAGGAAGTGCAGGTGGGTGGTGTTCACAGAGGCCTAGGTTGGATACAGCAAGCAGGTGCTTAGATTGGCATTATGATGTAGAAGAGAACATGGAAATGGAAAATAGCTCATTGGTGGAATTGATCAGACTTACACACTAATTTAGGCTTTTTAGAAAAAGAAACTCAGGATGAGTCTAAGTTTATTGCCTAAGAGGCTGGGTAGACAGTGATATCTTCAACCAAGGGGATTAACAGATATAGAGGAGGAGGGGGGACAATGAGTTGGACAAACTGATATTTGGACCCCTGAAATTAGAACCAGAGTGTACCTGTGAGTAGTTTGGGTCTCATTTCCCTTCTCTGGAAGGTCATTTAGGATCTAGGCTGGCATTTTTGGCTCCAGTGGGTCTAGGGCTGGTGGCAAAAGGGCCTTTAATTCTTAGAAATGGGAGTGATATTAGTAATCAAGGGTATGGATCAAGATGAAGTTATTATAATAGTGGCCCCAAGTGGGTCATCCAAGCAAGGGTGGCCCTGGGCTGTTAGCAGGAAGCCGAGAGCAAAGCCATGGATGGAAGAAAGAAGTAAGACAGAGACACAAAGTATGGGTGGGGCCTCAGAAGACAGACACTATCCAGTGCTGAGCTCTGGCTGCTCCTCAAGGTGAGATGGCTGGTCCTATGGAGTCCCAAGTAAGTAGACAGTTTGAACAGCTTCTTTCAGCAGGGCCATGCCTTTTTTCACTGAAAGATCAAGGCTGTATTTGTTTATTTCTTTTTACTAGGTTTACTTACCAATATGTGTCCTTTTGTAATTCATACTGTAGTCTGGACAATCTCATGGCAAAGATAGACTTGTGTCTTCTTTCTGAACATGGAGTGCTGTAGGACACCGTCAGAAAATGCGGTTCATGTTAAATGCAGGGAATGACTTCTTTCAGTTGGCAGATTTCTTTTACATTTCATAACTGGGTGATAGGAATGAGAGAGCTGTTGAATTTCCATTCTACTCCACTGACTCTCACCCACCTGCCTGTTTTATCTATTCATCAATAAGTATTTGAGGACCAAGCATGAGCTTAGCACTAGTGATGCAACAGTGAGAGGATATAGGTAGTGCCCTCCCTCAAGGAGCTTGCAGAGAAGACGGATGATGTCTGAGCACCATGAAGGAGACATGTAGGGGACACAGGGGTTTGATATAGCCCAGACTACAGGATGCTTTCCTGAAGGAAGCAACATTTATAAGCCAAGGCCTGCAGGACAAGAAGATGCTATTCAGTGAGGGGAGATGGACAGGGAGAGAGAGTGGAGGAGGATTGCTTCAGTGTGTGAAGACCTTAGGAGGAAAAGAGCAGGGACATTAGAAAAACCACAAAGAGTTTCCTCATGGCTGGTGGAGAGAGTGGGGAAGATAGTGGTGTAAGGTAAGGCTGCAAAGGTAGGCATGGACCATGTGGGCCCTTGTAAATTATACAGAGGATTTTACTTCTCTCCAAGGGGTCATTCATAGTGGCCATTGGTCCAAAAGAAAGTAACAAGAACTAATATCTTTTTCCATGTGGGCTGTGATTGTGGACCATGTCCTCCCAGGTGACATCTCATGGTGGGCCCTTGGACCAATACTCTTCCTTTCTTACAGATGGCGTCAGAGGGTCATCTCAAAAAGGGGGAGGCATGAGAAGGTTGGAGACTTCAATCTTTTTGCTTATGCACTGAATCATTTTAGTAGTTCCTGTACATTTTAGTATAAATCTCACCAAGAACCACAGCTCCAAATGTATTGTCAACAACCACTTAATAGAATGAGGGGCATCCTTCCCAAATAGTATGAACCAGGATCACACGGGACCAGTTTTGTTAAAGTGTGCTGAGGTCTGGTGGCAGCAGTGCTACAGTGCCTGGGTGCAGTACGTCACCCATGCCATATGGGAAGTTTCTGGATTGGGAGAATTCCACATATCTGGAAGCCTTTCCTCCCTTGGCCACCTTCAACAGCCATGTGCTTGTAGTTTGGCAGCACAACAGCGTGTTACTCATACATCAAGGGGGAGTGGTGGGGACGGGGGAGGATGGGTTTAAAAGGTGCTGCTATTTGATGAAACCAAACAATAGAAACATTCTGATACATTAAACATGTGGGCAAATTCAGGTTTTCTGGTAATATTCTCCCTAATAACAGCATATCATTGGGGTTTTTTTTTTTTTCAGATTTTTAACATGGAGGTTAGCCAAAAGTATTATATATTCTTTTGGTTTTATGGATCAGAGAAGCTTTATAATAGTCAAGGTAAAAATGAATTTGGAATATCTTAAAAGGAATTTGGTATGTCCATCCAGTGATATATAATTCTGATGGGTGGCTACATCTTCATTTTGGTGAATTTTTCCTTTTCATCTTTTTCTTTTTTATTTCTATCAATACTTCTTGCCTTATTTTTTAATTCCACAATCAGGTGTTTTCATATATTCAGTGGATAGAAGCTAGCTAGCACTACTATTTCTACAAATTATAAAAGGATGCTCCCTCTAAGTGAATAAAGTACGAAACAGTGTCCTTTCCAGGTGATAAATTGCAAAAAGGACTCTTTCCTCCACAGCCAGGGCATAAAACTTGGCAGAGCATGGGCTGGATTTCAGCCCTTACTTGTCCCACTTGTCCCTGCAGCAGGTACTTTGTGCAGTGCACAAACTGCACAACCAGACATAGTGACCCTGAAGTTTTTTCATTGTCTTCATCTTCAGTCCCTTCATAGTTCATTTAACTCAAAAAATATTTATTAGACAAGGCACTATGTTAGCAACTTTGAAGGATATAAAGATAGGTAGATTTCAGTCCCTACCCTACAGAAATTTATAGTCTAGTACTAACAGTAAAACAAAAACATACACAAACAACTGTATTAATTCTCTCTCTCTCTCTCCATATATACATATACTATACATCTACACACATATTTATGTATATAGTATTATATATATATATATGTATATATATATATATGTGTGTGTGTGTGTGTGTGTGTGTGTGATGCTTCATCCTAAAGGTGTATATGAAACTACTCACAAGAAGACCCTCACAAGAAAAAAAAAAAACATAAACTAATGTTAAATTCATATTAGGAAATTTTAAGTTAAGAAAATTATGATCACATATAAGAATGGGGAGAAACACAGATAGTGACTATCGTGGTCAACCCAGAGCCTCAAATTCTGAGTTTCTGGGCATCCAAAGTTAAAAGTGAAACATCTTACTATCAATACTTAGGTCTACAATAAATTGATCAGGATAGGCTGGGCCAAGCTGGCTTATTTCTTATTTCTTATCCTATAAATAGGCTGCAGGTTGAGCAGCTCTCCAGAACAGTGCACCATAGTGACTCAGGGGTCCAGGCCATCTCCATCTTGCGGATTACCATTTCAACCCAAGGCTTCTGTATGGGCTGTGGTGGGGGGATGGGGGGAGGGAGAGTGAGTAGAAAACATGTCACTTCTGCTCACAACTCAATGGCTAGGACTAGTCGCATGACTATGAATAACTACAAAGGACCAAGAAATGTACTATTTGGTCAGGTTACCACCTCTAACACACACACTGGCGATGTAAACCTTTTCCTAAAACTGAATTCTCGAAGAACTTCTTTACATGAGACTTTATACAAGACAGAGTAGTAACAGAGGAATGAGCACTGTGTTATGCAGATTCAAGGAGAGATTTGCTTTGTTCACTTATGTAGAGTGACCAGAGGAAATTTAGTTGGAAGGTAGACATGAAATGAATTTTGAAGGATGGTGAAAACTTTGGAAGATATGGGGAGGTCAGGTAGAAAGGAGGTCATTAGCTGCAGGGAGAATGGTAGCATATACTAATTCTCTCCTGGGAACATCAAAAGGTCTAGTTTACCTAGTACCTAGGTAGTACCTAAGGGAAGGTAACCTGTGGGAAAGTCAGATTGGAATCATGGGCAGTGGCCATATTGCAGAGAGTCTTGAGATTTGTGTTTAGTAAGTATGTGAAAGCAGGAAGTCCCTGCTGCTGTCATTTTAGTGTATTCTACTTACTGGAGCTGCTGAGAGGGCTTTCCAAAAATCTTTAATCATGTTTCGAGGGATTATAAAAACACAGAAATCATACAGTTCCTTTTTTTCCCTCCCTTCAGACACATACCTTAGCAGCAAGGGATGTATCCTTAAATATTTCCTCAGGAAAAATTAATGAAGTGAATTAAAACAGACCTTCTTTCAAGCGGTTCCAAATGAACTCATTTCATAGCCTTTATCATGGCTTCCTTGCCATTTGGGAAATTTATTTAAGTTATTAAAAAAATTCCCTAAAATTCTCAGCTGAAAAATTGGCTTCTGTTTTTTCTACAAAGCTAACTCACCTGATTTGTCAGAACAGCTTGAAAATGAAGTGCTAACTGGTGGGTTTTATTGAAAGGAAACCAAGTGGAACAACATATGTATTTTCTTAGGAAACTCAAAAAGCTCACAGTCATGTGGCGTTCCTTGGGGTGAATTCTTTGTTATGAATTACAACCTGCTTACTGATGAGTTGTTAATAAAAAGTAGGCCTGCCGGGCCATTATTTTTTTCCACACAGTACACACAGTTTAGTTTTCTTTCTTTCTTTCTTTTTTTTTAAAGTTTTCATTAATGCAGTGAGTGTGAATAAATCTGTTTCTAATTTGTAATTGTTTTCCCTTCATCTGGACAATAATTTATTGCCAAATCTAACACTTGTCTATTATTAACATCCCCCCAACAGGAAAATGTTTTAATTTTTCTTTTTTTCCCCCTTATTACTTTCTTGCCTTCACTCCCCCCCACACACCCCTCTTATTTTTTTCTTTTTCTTTTCTTAAACTGATAAGAGTGTGAGACCAAAAAGTTGCAGGATGGCAGGGGTCTTGTTTGTGGAGGTAACATCCAAATCTGAGCTCACAGAAGCCGGAGGTAACCCAGGCTCTTGCGGGCCGTCCACGTTGCATCTTAAGGCCTGCCAGCTGGAGTTGTTTGGAGCTGAGAAAATAGGCTCAGGGAAAACTGTGGAGGAAACTAGAAACAGATGGTAACCTGAGGTGGCAGGACAACTTTATTTAGCGTGGCAGTTTTAATTTATTTATTTATTTTACACACGCATCTGGTCGCGCTGGGGAGCCTCTATGCATACTCATTATAATGCTGTTAATAGTGTATCTGATTTGCCAAGGAATATTAGCAATTAAGTTCACTATGCATCCAAGTAGATTCATATTTTAGTGGGCCTTTGTGAGGCATGTTAGTGGTTAGGGTTTATGTGGAAAGGGCGTAGAGGCTGCTGTTTGAAGTTCTAGTGGTGTGGAAAATGTGTATCTACCAATTAAGGATGTTAAAGTGGCCCCACCACCAGAGAACATGCCAAGTTGTCAATAAACAGCCAGCGGGATGCTAATACATTGCTGTGGGTGCATTCTTGATTTCAGGATATTCAGGGCTGTTCCTTCATGGATGCATGGATGATGGGTCCATCATTGTTTTCATTGGAGGCCTGAGTACGGATCTAGGGATGGGTTTAGTGCATTTAATGCACGAGTCCCTGTCTCCTTTTTCCATCAGTATCTCCATCAATATCTAAAATTAGAAAAATTGTTTTTGTGATATTGGATACAGTTCGAGATGGAAAATTTATTTTGCAAAAACAACAAAAAAAACTCAGCCTATTTTTTCTCTTAGTTCCTACTGAGTAAAATCCTTATCCTTCTGAGTTTTGTCTGGGTCTTAAATTTCTGAAAAATTGTGATTACTGTGGTGGTTTCCATTGAGTTGTCAGGGCTCTGTCTTTGGGACAGGTGGATTCTTGGCTGATTTACAGCTACTTTTGCAGAATTGGGAAGCTTAGGTAATTTGAATTATCACCTGGAAATCTGGCTAGTCTTATCATTACCCATCAGATTTGGTTTCCCCGGCTACTGGGGGCTCTTTCCCAAATGTGTGCAGAGAATACGTGATCTTCTCCAAATGCAGTGGTTGTTCTACCCTTGAATTGAATCCACATGGAAGCTGGCACCCGGGGGTATTGTATTAGTGAGCAAGAGTGCCAGTTAGTCACTGCTCATCTAAAAGCCTCAGAATCTGTAAGTAAGAACCTGAAAATTTTATTGAAGCTAAATTATTGAAGTGTGTAAGAGAAACGTGTGTGCATGTGTATGTATGTATAAACTAGACTCTCCTAGATATTTGTTATGATGATGTGAAAAGGAATACCCATTCAATACCCTGTGCCTCTCAGGAAATAAGGACACTGCAGCTTTACAAATGGGAGCAGGCACTGCCATTGCAAATCTGGATTTTCCCGGAGAGTAGTAAGTGTGACATGTGGGCATGTCACCCCTGTGGGAATCTGTTTGCCTCTGCTAGTGCTCAGAAGATGGCTGTCATCACTAAGCCAGGCCTGCCCATGGCAGCGCCACACATGAGTGCCAGCTGGCTACCTCTTCTGCAGCACAGTGTGGGATGAGAGAACTGAGAGGAGAAACAGAAAGGAGCTGGGAACTTTAAATAAAAAATGTTGATGTCAAAGTGTCATAGAATGGCATGTTTTTCCATCCCGGACAGTAGATAGCTACACAATTCCGAACATTTTTTTACTCAATTGGCAATTATTTATTTGGGGCCCGCTATTCGGCCACTCTAGACATACTTTCTTTTCTCTAGACATTACAGTTCTGAATACACAAAACTGTATCATGACTGGTTATGACCAGAATTCATTGCAAGGAAAAATCATTGCAGGGCTGGAAAGACTCTAACATGTATAAAGACTGAAAAGCAAAGGACTTGGGCTTTCGTGTCAAAACAACTGGCTGTGTGATGATAAAGAGGTTTCTTAACCTCTCTGAGCCTCACAGCTCATCTAAAAATATTCCTGCCTTAGTTCTTATGAGGACTACACGAGATAATGAATGGAAAGCACCTAGATAGTGAGAATGTAAGTAAACAGGCAAGAAAATCCGTTTCCTCCCTCCCTTGCTCTTCTGTGGAAAATGCTCACTAAGGATTCAAGATTAGCTCATATTTTCTTCTGCTAACATGTAGCCACATGTTGATGGATTCTTCAAGACTCCTTGAGCCAGACTTAGTCACAATTGGTCAAGAAAGGAAGTTTTTCTTAGCCACCAAAGCATGATGAAGTCTGTTGGGACACGAACCCATGTCCTCCAAAGTCAACATGTCCTGATGTTGAGATTAAATGAATCCAGCCTTTTCAAAATCACAAGTCACATGAAGAAATTGAGCAGTAAATTATTGCAGGCACACACAGATGACTGTTAAACCTCATATCCCTTTTAAGGACAGAGCAACGTTACAGACTATAAAGGTCAAGCCAAGAAAGAATGGAAGCAGCCAGGAAGCTTTTTGATTAGAGGTTCAAATCTGAATGAAGGAGGAGCTCTGTGATTTCCTTTGAGTGAAGGGGTGGACTGGTCTCACGTGTTATGCTTCCGACTTGCTAAACATCTGTCTCCTTCAGTTCCTTCTCTGGAGGATTATTTAAATAGTCTCTGTTTTCTCACCATAGGCAACCTGGGCTGGAAAATCCTCTGCAGACACAATTTATATATATATATATATAAAAAAAAAATCAGTGCATATGTGTTTGTGTGTGCGTGTTAAACCACACTTAATTCTTCCCTTTGGCCCTGATTTTTAGGACTCAAGCCCAGAAACAATAGGAGCCTAGCACCTTACCATATGATGTCTTTCGTCTTGTTTTTTAAAGCTTGTTAAAAAAAAATCCTGATCCCTTGAGTTCAAAGCACTAATATGTCCCACACTTCCTGTGGGACCTTCTCCAGCCAGGCCTCTTGTTGATGCATCTAGTCATGTCTTCCTACATAGTCTACTGGTTTGGCGACATTATCAGCTGGTATCTGGCTCCCTTCTACCACCAGGGACTCTTCAGACCTCACAGTTCTTATCACATTGGTGGTTTCCCTCTCTGTGCAGTATTTTGTGTGTGTGCGTGTGTGTGTGTGTGTGTGCGCACACATGCCCATGTGTGCACACCCATGTCAAAATTCAAGTTTTTACTATCTCTCTCATCATCTCCAGAGGGAGTTTGGCCTTCCTGTTCTGTGTTTTTCACAAGTCTGGATATTTTCAGCTTCCACCATACAACTTTATACATTCCTTGGTCTGGATATCACTTGTGGATCAGGAAGCATACTGATGCATCTGTGTCCTGTCCTCAGATGAATAAAACTGACTTAAAAAAAAAAAGCCCACAGCATTTCCATCATGTCTTCACCAAAGAAAATGGCTGCTACTCTAGTTGTGCCTAGTTTTCTTCCCCCTGAGTTCTGAGGGGCTTGACGGACGGGTTGTGGGTGAAGTGTTGTAGAATCTGTCAGTATGGTTGGACATATATGTTCTTCATTGTGGGACTACACAGTTGGCTCAATCCCTGAAGCTGGCAAACAAGCTGATGTCTCATTTGGGGAAAGATTCCAAAAGTATACAGGTTAAAAGTCAACTTGCCCCATTTTTGCCGGAGGCTCAACTTTATGGATCAATCATTGCATCCCTTTTCTGCCTAGTAGAGACTTCTCTTCTTCATTTTGTATCTGGAACTTCTAATGAAAAGAACAAGAGGACCAACACTAGATGCCTAAGAAGAGAGCCTCCTGGCTTGTGAGTGAAGAAATTGGTGAGACAGAAGAGGGGAGGACAGTACAGTATGGCTCTCCAAGGACTCCCATGTCCTAATTCTAGGAACCTGTGAATATGTTGCCTTACACGGCAAAAGGAACTTTAAAAATATGATTAAGTTAAGGATTTTGAAATGGGAAGATCATCTTACATTATCTGAGTGGGCCCTAAATGTAAACACAAGGATGACAATGGAAATGGAGACTGGAAGGATGTCCCTACAAGCCAAGGAATGTTAACAACCTCTAGTAGCTGGAAGAGGCAAGGGACAGATTGTCCCCTGGAATCTCCAGAATGGATCATCCCTGTTGACACCTTGATTTTATTGGAGGGCCATGATTCCCTAAGGGTAGAACATTTTTGTGTGTTCCTTCCCAGAGAGGAAGGAACTTTGTGAGGACAAAGTCTGCAGAACTTTGTGAAGTGTTCTTTTAGATGCCCCATAAAAATAATTATCTTAATTGGACTCTGGACTCTACTAGTGGCTGTGTCTTGTTTCCCTCTGGGTCTTTCATACATAGAAAATGACCCAAGTCTAGAAAATTCTCAGGAAATATTTGTTGTATGAAGAAATAATCAACCAACTAACTGAATGGGTGATTCCTCTTGCAACAACAACTCTGTCTTGTAAACTGTTCAGGTAAAGTGAGACCTGTATCTAGAACTGATCAGAGACTGAGCCCCATGGTTGGTAAACTTTGTTCCAGGAATTTCTGGGGTGGAGGTGCCCAGAGACTTCTAAACTTCATCCCTGGGCCAACTTCCTTCTCAAGGTCTGCCCTGCCCATCACTCTAAACTGGCTTAGTTGTATGAGCCTTACTACAGGACAGTTGGCTTTCCCTCCTTTATCATAAAGGTGGCAGTGTGTTGTAGCTAAAACATCCACCATGCCAATAGGGGACAGGATTGACTACACCATGGTTAGTGAATCCAAACACTTCATGAGGAAGAAGGGTGATGTTGAAGGCTCAGTGCTGTTGCCTAGATCCTCATGGAGATTGGAAGTTAGAAGAAAGCCCAAGGAAAGAACTGGTTATACTATTTCCAGAGGTGTTTTCAGATCAGAAATTTGCTTCCCCCACTACCTTCCACTTCCAGAGATTATGAAGACATGATTTTCTACAGGTTATGTTTCTTCTTTTCACTCTAAATATGACACTCCCCACCACCCCCTGCCACTGGGCTTGTATATCCTAATATAGTTATATTAATATAACTAATATATTAGTTATCTAATATTTAAAAAAAATATATATTCCCTAGAGGGAAAGCTAGTTCAAATGAATACAAACTCTGTCTTTAAAGAGATAACTAAGGTTAAATGGGGTTGTTAGGGTGGGCCCTAATCCAATAGGATTGCTGTCCTTTTAAGAAGAGGAGATTAAGTCACAGAGGTACAGAAGGAAGCCCATGTGAAGACACGGGGAAACGATGGCCATCAGCAAGCCAAGGAGAGAGGCCTCACCTCTGACAACTTGATCTTGGACTTCCGGCGTCCAGAACTGTGAGGAAATAAATACCTGTTTAGGCTGGTCTGAGGTACTTTGTTCATCTCCAGCCCTCCCAAACTAATACAATATCCTGGAGGGGGGAAAAAATGGAACTTTGAAAAGGATACAAATTTACTTAAAATACATATTGTCCAAATGTATTGGACATTTGTATGTATGCTTGGACAATTGTTAACAGTGTTCTTTCCTCCTGAAACTACATTTTACCAATAAAATATAAATATGTTAAAATTTCTTTATATATATATATTTAATGTTTATTTTTGAGACAGTGTGAGCCGGGGAGGAGCAAGGGGGTCTGGGAGGGGTGGTGGGGACAGAGGATCCAAAGCAGGCTCTGCCCTGATAGAGGCCGATGTGGGGCTCGAACCCATGAACTGTGAGATCATGACCTGAGCCAAAGTTGGACGCTTAACAGACTGAGCCACGCAGGAACCTCTAAGTGTGTTAAAATTTCTTGAAAGCTTTTTTCTTATAAATAGATCAGCTATGCTCCCTACAAATTTTCTATCCTATTAATTCACTTAGCAGATTATTTATTTCTTCATTGAGAGTAGAAAAATAAGTTTAGACACAGTGCAGGCAAATGATCATATAAAGGAAAGAATAAAAATTAATTTTTCACATATTTCAGGGATTTAAAAACTGGCTTAATCTGAGTAACAGTCTCCTATGTGAAGCATATCTAGGGAATGGCGCTCTCTGTCTCAGACAATATTCGCGTGAATTGTCCATGTGTGTTTCATGCTTGTTGGTCTCCGGCGGTGGGTGTCCTGCTGTGTCCAACAGTTGGGCAAGGTCTATAGTACGGTGGTATTGCTTCCCAAGGCTGTGAGTTTCTGTGCTGCAAATAGCCCAAGATTATTTGTGTCTTTGTTTTTTCCTTCATGGAGAGAGATGGACTGAGGATGGACTTTGTAGAACCTATGTTCCCCTTTAAGCTTATTTGTAAAAGGAGCTGACATTGCTTCACAAGGTTGCTTTGCAAAATGCCCAGGAAAGCACTCCATCTGAACACGGACTTCTGCCTGCCTCCGATGTGGGCTGAGCACCTGCAGCTTCTCCCACCACCCAGGTCACAGCAGGGAAGCGGGGGAATCCCTCCATCCTGCCGGCAGATCAGTGGCCCCCACGGGGCACTTTGACGATGCAGGAGCGCGGTGGGGCCTCTCTGCCAAGTTGGTTAAATGTTCATGTCACCAGCTGGTGGGTGTAAGGGCCTTCTCCCCTTTTACCTGGTTTCATCACCTCAGCCTCCTGCCCCGCTGAGGTCCATGAGCTGAGGAAAGCGGTGTTGCAAAGGTCTGCGAGGCAAAGGAAGGGAATGAGGATAGTTATAGAAAGAGGGTAGAACCAGACTAGAAAAGAGGATTCTTTTAGGGTAGTAAAGAACTTGGGCTGGGAAAAAGGACCCTGAATTGGGATTGTTCTATGAGAAATTTTGACCAGTTCTGAGAGGAGGATTCTTGTGAAAGGGATTTATTAGGACATGCTCCCAGGGAAAACCTACAGGGGACAGGAAAGCACGATTAGAGGGGTAAGAGACTAGCAAGGGCACAGTGTTGACCAAAGGCCCCTGGAGAGAAACCCTATCCTTTCTATGTTTCTATGTAACAAATTGCCTCAAATATACATTTATATTCCCTCAGAATTTAAGTGGGTCAGGATGTCAGGAGAGGCATGGCTAGGCAGCGCTGGCTCAGGGTCTCTCACATGCTTGCGAGCACGATGTCCTCAGGGGCTGCATCCCTTGAAGGTTCGTCTGGGGTGGGAGGATGCCTTGTGAGGCAGCTGACTCACACGGCTGGTGAGTGGGTGCTGGCTGGTGGTGGGAGGCCTCAGTTCCTCTCCACAGGGGCCCTCCCAAACTGCCTAACTGTCCTCACGACGTGGGTGTCTCCCGAGTGCAGAGTCCAAGAGAGAGAGCCAGGCAGGAGCCAGGCCTTTTATGACTCAGCCTTGGATGTCACCTAGCATAACTTCCCTCATCTTCTATTCTTTGGAAGCAAGTCACTGTCTGGCCTGCATTTAAGGGAAAGGGAATTAGGCTCCATGTTTTGAAGGGAGGAGTGTCAAAGAATTTATGGACATATTTTAAAACCACAGCAGTAACTTTGGCTCAGCCTTGCAGGGAAGCACTGAAGATCACATAGTTTACCCATCGGAGTGGTTTCCACGAGCACCAAGGGAGCGAGAGTACTGACACCCTCGCACCTGCCTGTTACTGCTTAAGGGCTACCTGAGGTGAGAGACCCATCACATCCGAGGCTCCTGACTTACAAAGCGGGCAAAGTGGGCACCTGAGAACAGCCCTTGGATGAGTGACACAGGTGCTGGCTGTGAGAGTGGACACAAACCGGAAGGTATGTCTTGGCCAATGTGGTAGAGGTGTCTGAGGGGATGACAGGCAACTCACTGACAAGGTCAGCTTCAACCAGAAGGCACAGTGTCTGATTCAGCACAATAAACAGAATCTTCTTCACAGGGTGGCTATTCTGTTTATACGTTTGTTAGAGGAGTAACTCTGTGATGTGTCTTGCTGGCCTCCGGTCCAGTGGTGGTTGGGGGCGGGGGATGCTGTGTTTGTAGTTCTCCAGAATCCTTTAATGGGGTCATCCGGTTACAGAGATTCTGCCTTACCTTCCCCTTCTTGTGTGGCTCCATCTCTAAGCAGAATTCCCCATTATCTCCGAGAGACTGAGAGCAGATGTCAGAAAACTACATAAGGAAATAAAACGACAAAATAGAACGAGGCGGATGCTTGCCCAAAAGAACAGGGGAAGGAGATGGCTGGACACCAAGGGTTATTAATAACACTCTGTACTTTGATGGTGTCTTTCATCTGAGCCTTGAAGAGCTGCATGGCCATTTAAGTAATCCAGGGTTATTTTCTTGGATAGAATCTTTAAATCCAACAGGTCTTTTGAAAGTTTGGTGCTTTGAATATTTTACTCTTTCTGGATTGTTCTCAAGGGAAAAATGATTTTGATTTATAAATCGAATGGAGGTTTTTAAAAGTCAGTTATTACTTAAAACAATAGATAGTGCGCTGCCTTTGGCAATATTATATGGAATTCACATGGGTTTTTTTCTTCATTTTTCCGTCTCAAAGCTGTCTCCGTGAAATTATTTAAGTGATGGAACATTTCTGTTCAGCGGGGAAAACATATCAGAGGGTCCCGCCTGAAACTGGAATAACCGTTGGTTCCCATCTTCTAACCATCTGTTAATCCTGTCTCTTGACATGCTTGATGACCAGCTGCAGAGGTCCTTCTGTTTTCTCTGCCATACACCCCTAGTGAGGGAGCTGGGCTGCAGCAGTGAGGTGGCCCTGGCAACAAGGAGAACAGGCCATCTCTAAACTGATACCTGGCTGAGCCAACAAGCTGATTTGCCCTCAAGATACTTCACCAAAGAAGCCAACTACAGGAGAGAGACATGAAAGGCTCCACCTTGACAGCAGCTAGAAGCAGGTCTCCCGCCCGTGCTGATGCCTACCTCAATTAGAGTCAGCCAGCACCGGGCACGCAGCGGCTTTCCCTGGCCTCCTGTTAGCATTTGACCGTCTGTGCAGAAGCATGGGATGCAATGGGGAAGAGACTTGGGCTGTATCTCATTAACTTGTCACATCTCTTCCCCCCGAAGTGAAGGAGGGTGTGTTTTGCCTACTGAGTGGTCACTGATTGTTTCATCACCGAGTCCTGAGCTGAAAAGGGCTGCAGCATAACAAAGCCCAGATCCGGGAGAGAAAAAAAAAAGAGAGAGTTTTACTGCCAGGGTTGAAACCACAGCAAAGGACATGTCTCTGAGGGGTCAGGGATTCACCTGCTGTCCTCTGCAGAGCCTGCCTTGTTTCTCCAGCGCTCAGCATGAGGAGTGTTTCTGGGCCTCACAGGCCTACAGAGCGGACTAACAAGGGATGTGTTTGCAGCTGTCAGGAGGCTGGTTGCTGCTGCGCTACGGATACTCCGGACCGGACAGTCTTTTCTGGCTGATGTTTTCTTTTTTCTTTTTTTTTTTTTTTAAATTGGGAAGCAGGAAGTTTTCCTTTCCTGGCAGGTCCCAAGCATTTGGAATTACCAACTACTTCCACTAGGTGGCAGCACAAAGCACAGCCAAAGGTTCTCGGGCAAAGGGCTGGGTGTTAACAGGCCCAGGGCAGCCCAGAGGGGCCTCCTGCCCCCTCAGCAAGTGTCCATTCTGCCTCTTCCGTTTCTTTGAGAAAAAGCCATTCAGAGGCTTGTGTTTTGCAGACTGTTTCAGCAGTGGGCCCAGCTTCCTCCCAAAGGGCATATGTTACATAAGAAGTGAGATAATAGTTTTTGCCCCAGCTTTATTTTGATATAAAGCAAGAAATTATAATTCCTTTTGTGATCATGCCACATTGCCTTTTTATACTGCGTGTAAGTCTGTGGAAATGAATGTTTTTCTCTTGAGGAAGAGATTTTGCTCACCCCTTAATAATTCCTTTCTCCTAGAGGGTTTGTCTAGGAGATAGTCCCTTACTTTGGTTGAGTCTGGATCTCCTGGGCCCCATAACATTTCTCTTGCTCCAAGCAAGAGAAGAGTTAAGGAGGAGTTCATGAGGAGGTCCTGGCCCTTGAGGGATTAAAAGTCTCCTGAGAAAGCCCTGGGGGACCAAAATAAATGCAAAAGCCCACTTCATTTACATTCTGTGAAGTTTGCTCTAGTTTTCTGTCTCGTTGCCTTGACATTGAGTTCTAACATGCTTATGGGAGGGCAATCTGTACAACCTAACACCACCTAACATCAGCTCAATTAGAGCTGGGAAAATTAAAAAACCCAAATGTTGATTCACTAATGTATTCCTCACAACTGTGTTTCTAAACTCCCTTCACGTTTCTCCAAGTCTTCCCCACTCCCATCCCCTTGTCCTCTCCCTGTACTGCTAATTTCTGTGAGACAGAACTTTCTGGTTCACCTGAGTTCACAGCCCCCAATTCTCTCACTCACCCTTCTAAGTTCTATCATGCTCGCCATTCAATCCATTGAGGTGTTCACATTCCTAGCCCTGTCACAGCCGCCAAGCTGCAATTCCACTTCACTGGTCTCCTGGACATTCTACATCATTATATAATGACCACCATTATCCAGATATATCTAAAATCAAACGTGTCCACTCCATGAATCAGAAAATAGCCAGAATTTTATGTGCCAATTTTAATGCCATCTCTGTTAACGACCTAAAAAATGTGGTGGTGTCTCTGTGCCTCCTCCTTCTCCCTTCCCCCTCAAATCCAGTAGATGTGGCATCTCCCTCCTTTTTTGTATTTCTACAATGCCATCATGGCATCCGTGTACTGGAAAGAGCCTCTCACTTGGAATCCGAAGGGTATGTGGATACCTTTTGTCAGCTATGGAACATTAAGCAAGTAACTTTTGCAATGCTATACCAATGTCATAGAATAAAATCGTAGCATCCAGAGATGATGGGCCTTTGGGGATCATATAATTCATTTCCCTTTATTTGTGAATTAAAAACCAAGTCCATGAAGTGAGTTATTTGAGGTCTTTGAGCTGAGACCATACTGGGTGTTTAGAAGACCAGGCTAGGGCTCTTTCTTCTGATCCACTGGGTCTTCAGGAGCTCCCCATTAAAACAGATTGGGGTGCCTGGGTGGCTCAGTCAGTTGAGCATCCAACTTCGGCTCAGGTCATGATTTCACAGTTTGTGGGTTGAGCCCCGCATCGGGCTCTGTGCTGATGGCTCAGAGGCTTGGAACCTGCTTCCGATTCTGTCTCCCTCTCTGTCTCTCTCTCCCTCCCCCACTCACACTCTGTCTTTCTCAAAAATAAACATTGAAAAAAAATATTTATTTATTTATTTATTTATTTATTTATTTTTGTCATTTTATTTTATTGTTTTTTCAATATATGAAGTTTATTGTCAAATTGGTTTCTATACAACACCCAGTGCTCATCCCAAAAGGTGCCCTCCTCAATACCCATCACCCACCCTCCCCTCCCTCCCACCCCCCATCAACCCTCAGTTTTTTCTCAGTTTTTAAGAGTCTCTTATGCTGAAAAAAATTTTTTCAATACAAATGTGGCTTTAGGAGGAACAACACATGAAGCCATTGCTGTTACTAAACAACAAGACCATCTCCCACTAACCCTCCTGAAACAAAAGAAAGTTCACTTTTAAAGGGAGCAAAGGTAATGAGCAGAGTCTAAAGAAAGGCAGCATGAGCAGCTATGTCAAGATTATTGGCATCCTTTTGATCTTTTTCCTATAACCTGTCTATAACATTACCTGTTCATAACATTGCCTCCCTCTCTTCCCCCACCTTGGGCTGGGGAGACATGACCCTACCCTCCCACCAGGACCAAGCCTGTCTGGCCTCATTCCATCTGCATATTTAATATTCTGGGCCTGTTACTGATGGATTGATCGGGGGAGGCACATATCTTGAACAGTGTGTGAAGCTCAAGGTTTTGCTTGGTCTGCCGAGAACTAGAAGTGACCCACGGAGCTCCAAGCATCCTTTCTCCACTCTTGAGGGAAAATCTGCCAAAGACCAGAATTGAGAAAGGAGGGCAGAGAAATCACATCCTGATGACATCATCTGAGCCCCTGGATTAAGCTTTGTGTAGAACCAGCCCTACCTTTGAATGTTTTATAAGCCAATAAATAAATTCTTTTTTTTTTTAAATGCAGTTTAAGTGAAGGTTTCTGGTACTTATAATTTAAAAATTCCTTGCTGCTATAGTCAGGGAAAGGTAAGATTTTACATATATATATATATATATATATATATGTAAAATCTATATTTTACTATATATATATGTAAAATCTTACTACATATAAATAATTTTAATACACACACACGCACTCATAAAATGATGAGGAATAGGCCAAAAGGGGGATAGTAAAACCCATCCTTTCCCACCCATTCAGCAGCTAATCCATCTCCCTAGTCTATCCTGGCCTGGCCATCCTGCTCCTGGGAATATGCTCCCAGACCTGTCTCAGAGAGAATCCCCTGGGAAGGAACCCCACCTGTTCCTCCCATGACAAGGAGGAGAGAACCTAGTGTTCAGGTTGAGAGTTTGGACTAAGAGAAGCCTGTGATGCCCAATGGGTTTTAGGGGCTGTTAGAGAAAGCATCTGAGGAAGAACAACAGTTAATTGTGGGTGGGTCATAGTTTGGCAATGGGAAAAGAAGAGTGTGCTCAGATCTGGGGAATCCAGAGTGCAGTTTGGGAGAATGAAGTTAGGTAAGGGAAGAAGAGAAAAAGGAGATGAGGAATGAACCATGATAAGTAGACTTTCGGTCTCACAATTCAGGATTTATGCCTGATCTGAGACCAGGATGTTAAAAACTTCCAAAACGTGCAGAAAGGTAGCAGGGAGTAGAGAAAAGTGTTAGGTATGTCCTATCAGGCAGATTAATCATTTGCTGCTTTTGGTGATGCGTGCAGATGTTGCACAGGAGATATTATGTAATAATTAATCTATTTTCTGTCTGGTGGTCTTTGATAGTAGCACTTGAGGAATGACATGAAAGTCTCCACTATGCTTATAATATGCTGAGACTTGCACCACATGTTTTATGCAGCCATATGAACCTGCAGAAGCAATTGCTGAGTGAAGTTGAGCATGTATTTAAAACATGTGAGGAAATGTTTTGTGTCTCAATATACTAATTTTACTACCTATAGGCTTCATCTTTCCCTTACCTCTGGGTTTTGTTTTTTTTAAGTCTACATCATGTACACGTAATGGTGTCATGCATCTAACAGCCATTTGTTGTAACCCTGTGGTAGTCATTAAGACTGTTTTCCAAATACTTGGGGCTTCCAGCCACATG
Organism: Prionailurus bengalensis; assembly: GCF_016509475.1. Classification (NCBI taxonomy): domain Eukaryota; kingdom Metazoa; phylum Chordata; class Mammalia; order Carnivora; family Felidae; genus Prionailurus; species Prionailurus bengalensis. Next base: position 76,243,013 of record NC_057349.1, on the reverse strand, counting down.
GGAGAATTGCACTTTCCCTCTTCCTTTGAACTTGGGCATGGCCATGTGACCTATCTGGGCTAATGAAATGTGAGTGGAAATAATGTGGCAGAAGCATTAAAACCCTGTGTGCAATTTGCATCTCTTTTTTGGGTTTGTTGTTGTTTAACCTCCGGCATGGTGACAATCAATGGTCGGAATGTTGTCTGCTCTGTCAGTTGGAGTCTCTGAGTGACTCTGATGAGCAAAGCTATCTCACTGCTCCATCCAACCCCAATGGACTTGTAGCCTAAGCAAGAAATAAATCTTTGTTGTTGTAAGGCATTAAGATTTCGGTGGTTGGTGCAACAGAACCTAATTCGTCCTGACCTATGTAAAATCAAAAATATTCTGGCAACTGTGCTTGAAATTGGGATGAATCAGATGTGCCCCTTAGCCTAAAGTTTTTCACCATGTTGAGAAATGATGTGAAGAAAAATTATAGCAGGCAACACTTAAAATACTATCAATTAAAAACTTTAAAATATTTTATGATTTACTCTTAATGTCTTTAACTCTGATATAACTATTTTTGTTAATACTATTCTTTATGTATACATATAGATATACTCATGATTTTTAGGCAGTTATAATTATATTGGAGGTACTTTGGGGATTTTACTGTCTTCTTTTTTTTAAATATTTTTTTAATGTTTATTCATTTTTGACAGACAGAGAGACACAGAGCATGAGTGGGGGAGGGGCAGAGAGCCAGGGAGACACAGCCTCCAAAGCAGGCTCCAGGCTCCAGACTGAACTGTCAGCAAAGAGCTCAACGCAGGACTCGAACCTACGAACCGTGAGATCATGACCTGAGCTGAAGTCGGCGCTCAACCAACTGAGCCACACAGGCGCCCCCGTTTTCTTTAAGATTATTGACAAATAGTTCCATAGGTTTACGTTAGTCATCGCTGTTATGATGGCCATGCAAGATTAAATTAATTTTGATCCTATCACATTCTTTGGCAGCAAGTTACAGAAAAACTCAACTCCGACTGTTTAAGTTGTAAGAAAGTTTAGTATTTCACAGATGTGGAATATTTCAGATGCAATGGAAGTTGCAGCTCTGGGTTGATTGATTTAGTAACTCAGTGTTGTCACCAAAGACTCCGGTTTTTCCATTTCTCTGGTGTGTTCTCCTCCATATTCATTTCCCCCTCAGGTGTGTCTGAAGATGGCTGCAGCAGTTCCAGGGACCACATCCAGCACCGTGCCCAGGATCAGAGGATGAATTGTTTCTTCCTGTTTCTTTTACTTAAGCAGAGATACCTTTCCCCAGAACTCCTGAGAAAACTGTTCCTCTCACCTTAATGGCCAGAGTCGAGTCCTATGGCCATTTTATAAGCCAATTACTGGCCTGGGGGTAGAATTATTATGGTCAGTGTAGACCACAATGTCCCCTGTGGACTAACCATAATTAGATAACCAATTGCTTATTACTGAGTGTTTAGGCTGTTTCTTGTTTCCATAGTACCCGTGATACTGCTGGAAACAATCTGATTTATGTCCTTTCTCCTCTCTCCCTCCTTTCAAGTTTTCCCAAAGATGGAATTTCTGGGTCAAAAGGAAGAAGTATTTTTACTGTTCTTCCTATGTGTTACTAAAATATGCTTCAATCTGGTAAGCAATGTACCACAGTGCAGTGGCAACAGCCCTTGCAAATCATGTTGTGTTTTTATCTCTAAAATATGCTGTCGAGTAGTAGGTTATTACTGGTTTGACTTACAGATCCTTAATTACGAGTGAGGCCGAACATTTTTCCATAGTTTGTTTGCTCTTATTGGAATGTGTTCCCTTAGAAGGTAGCTCCCTCTGGCACAAGAGTCGGAAATGTTGAAGTCTCAATCCCCCAAGTAAACTTGGCATCTGGCTCCACCTCTGACACAGCAACGATGGAACTAGAAACTGACTCAACATAAAGTAAATGCTAATTATCCAGAGACTCAAATGATCCAGATGGAACCCATGGGAGACCGTTAACAGAGAAATGTCACCAAGGCTCTAGCCAAACGAAAGGAATTGCAGCACTTGGAACAGGACCCTTGGAGAGCACTTAAACACAAATTATTTTTATTACCATATGAAATTATTGAGTTAGAGGCATCAAAAAAATTTAAGATGATATTCACATTTAAAAACTTTGAAGAATGGCCTTATCCTCAAAAGACTATCTCTGAAGAAAATGAAATGAGATAGAGGGCTATTTATGCCTGGGGTTAGCACAGGGTTTCATAGCAGACCCATCTCCCTTCATTGAAACAAAATAATCTTCGGAAATAATTTTGTTTTGGATGGTACAGTTGTCTTTGTTTTAAACCAGTTTCCTGCTTCCCGAATATCTTGATTCCATAATACAGTAGGCTTAAGATGTTTATGTTATCATTTATAGGGAGTGCCATAGAAGATTCTGAGGGATCTCTGAGCTCCTTGACATTGTTTGCAAAATGTTGTGTGCATGTGCATTTTTCACAAGAGCTGCCCATGGCTTTCAGGAGACCATAGAAAGTCCCAGAGACACCCTGCTGCTGTTCTCATCCGTTTCCAATTTTTACTACAGCCCCCGGTCACCCTTCTCCCACTCTTCAGTTTGCTTCCTTTCTACTATTTTTTCACTCAGTTTCCCTGGAAAACTAGGGTTTTGGCTTGGGCTGCCCTACTTAGGGTTTCATCTCTCTGCTAGTTTGAATATTGTATGTGACTCCTTTTTCTTCATACAGGATGGCCAGGGAATAGGATTTTCTGGTTAATAGGTTACACTGAATGCATAACTTTTAAAAAATGTCCTAAAACATATTCAAGTGTATTAGATATTATTTATTCATTCTTTGGCTGACAAGTCACTCAAGGATCTTTGGTTGTCTCATCTCAACATTGTAAAAATTACTTTTCTTTCAATGTAAAAGTAAAGCGTCACTTGTGCTTTCTGGAGTTTTCTTTGGGTTCTTTGCATTTATGAGTGCAACAACATTATGGAAGGCGGACAATGCCTCAAAGGAGGAGAACCTCTTGCCTGTCCCTCACCATCTCAACAGCATCATTCTGGCTTTAAAAATTAGAAAAGCACATGTATTATCCTTAGCCCTAAAAATACTCCACATACAGAAAAAATCTCTTGTTGAGTTCAGAGACTACAAAATTTTGGATATTTGTTTCAGTACTAGAACCTCAGGAGTATATTTTTATCTATTCTAGAGAGTGACAAAGAATAAAATAGAAGTATAAAAGTAGTTCTTGTGTTTTAGAAACAAAGAGATATAAGTGGAAGGATAATCAGAAAAATAGCCCTCTGTCAAAAGAAAGAGTCAGAAACACAAAGCCTATAATAAAATCTGAATCAGTGGAGTATAGTGCAAAGGGGACAGCTGCCTCCTTTATTTTTAAAGATACGATCATTCAGGGGACAGAGAGAAAGGCTCTTATGTACTTGCCAGATAGGCAACATGTGATCCCTGGCAGAGGACCCCATCTGGGTGGAATATGGAGAGGCAACAGAGGGGCAGGGGCTTTTACCTTTTCTGTTAATCCTAGACCCAGTGCTTGAGAACTTCGTGGCAAGAGTTTGTGCAGAGATGGGCTGTAGATTCTGGAATGCTAGTGCCCTCTTGCCTGCTGACCATGGCTGGGACTTGAAGAGGGAGCCCACCTTAGTGATGTCTGTGAAGTAATGGGTGAGATTTTAGCAGTTGTGATGATTAGTGACTCAATGCTCCAAGGAGGGAGAGTCTACCCCGTACCTGGAGTTTGGGGGTAGGGGGTGGTGCACATTGCTAGCTACTGTCCTCAGCCATAAGGCACACTCAGTGACATCATCTTGCTTAGGAGGGTAGCAAATCAGGAGAGAGAGAGAGAGAGAGAGAGAGCACTTTAATTCCACAATGTAAGGTGGGTATTTATTAGTTGGTAACAAAAATGTGCATCTGGGGAATTTTATTTCTGGAATACACATTTCTACACAGGCAGACCCACTCTGAATTTAATTATTTTCTCTTCCCATTCACATTGTTTTCCCTGTTTGTATTTAATATATTTGATGGTTTTTTGCTGGTATTTGCTTTTCAATATTGTCTCTCCTTTTCTCTGAGTTCCTTCCAATGATCACCTATTTCTCGCTTCTTTCCTTTGTCTCTCTTCTTCAATAACCTCTTTCAGCCTTTTTCTGATCAATTCAGTGAAGCCTGTTTTAATACTGTTTAAAGCCAATACTGTTTAAAGCAGGGTCCCTTTTGTTTTGGCAATTAAGAGAGCTGAAAATTCTATGTAAAAAATCCCTCTCCATGGAGTTGCCAGGGTGGCTCTGGTGACATTGGAGAGAGCTGAACTCTGCCTGGGAAGATGGACGGGGTTTAGGTAGCTGAGAAGATGGCATACAGTATGGAGTAGGGCTAAAGTGAAGGCACTTGCATATATGACTTTTACCAAATACTTGGCACAGTTTTCTATGTACAACTTAGTTTTGAAATCTGAGAGGGGTTAAAATGAAGAAATGGTAAGCCTGCATTAGGAGTTGGGTAGCTGGAAGTGTGGTCTGATCCTGAAAAGCTTAGGCACCTATGGGCCAATGCATAAAGAATGAGAATGAGAAGAAAAATTCTAGAAATCTCTCAACATGGTGAGTGCAGGAAACAATGGGAAATTTGCTTCCAAGCAAGCCTGGATAAGACTGTGTTTACAGCTGTGAATGTAAACAAGGAAACCGAGCACAGTGCTCACAGCATGAGTGCGACATCATGTTTTTGTTACAAGGACTGAAAACTATGCATAAAAATTGGAAGATTATTTGGTATTTAAATACAAATGTGAACTTAGTTACAAACCTCTAAAGATGCATTTAATTTTACAATTCCTCTTAACTCTGGCATCTTGTAGCAGGTATTTATTCTTTAACCACCCGTGCCTAATTTTTGACCTATCAGGCTTTGTATTGGCTCAATAAAGTAAATAGATATTTAGGTCAAACCAGAAAGATATCACAACATTGCTTGAATGTTATGTGCCCAAAGGGAGAAGGCTGATTCTGACAGCAGGGATTATAAATGTTTTAAAGTAATTAAAACCTGACTTGCCTTACTTGATGTATGCCGTTTTCAAAATGTCTAATTGTTTGCACAATTTAAAATAAGGGGAAAAAAACATGGCAACTTTACTGAGCCAAGAGGGAGTTGTTTGAAATGGTTCAAGTTATGTTTAGATTCGTGGAGGGGTATTTGAAAGAGCTCTGAGGCTGCTATAAAGGATATTTTTTCAGATGATTAAATGCAAATATTGTTTAAAAATGCTTAAGAAAATGATTTTAGAATAAGCAGGAAATAAGAAAAGATGGAGTGGGTAGCACAGGGGTGAAGGAGGGGATTGTTTGGGAGGGATTTCTTCTCCAGTGACCCAGTCTTGATCTCACAGGATCTGAAGAGTCTTTGTTCTTCTGGAACTCACCGGCAGGAAGGAAGATGAGGACGCTGAGGCAGCACTTAGGCCTGAGGGAACACCCAGCCAAGAAGTGCCTACGGTGCTCCCTCCTCACTTTCCTCTCCAAGCTGGCAGGCAATGCCTACTTTCCCTAGGATGCCAGAGGTTTCTGAGTTCACCCGCATACACAGAGGCCTGAGCAATTATGAAGACCCATCCAGATCCCCACGTGTCTCCTTTCTAGTATTTGATACTAAAACCGACATCACAATGCCCACACCAAAAGACCAGCTGGAAATCACAGCTCTGATACCTCCTTTCCTCCTAAACTCTATCAGGTTGAATTTGGCTTATGTTTGAATTATATTGTATATGAGGTAAGTGGAGACCTACTTTAGTCCTGGCCTTTTACAACTCATGGCCTAGCTACTTTGCGTGTTCGATATCGGTGGGTGAATTTGGATACATCAAAGTCTCTTGTGGCTGAAAAAGTTCAATACTCAGAAGTGACACCTGAAGTGACTGTCCTGAAGACTTGAGGCTGAAATATCCCTTAGCAAACGTTGGAGCAACTGTTCTCCGTGGGGTTTCTGCTGAGGTTGAAGTGAAGCCTGGTGCAATGTCCATTCATATCTCAACATTTTTGCTTTCGATCTAACATGAGTTCAGAAAGGAGAAAACTAGCCCTGAATTGGAGGAAGTTTCAGGAGCTTCAGGGAATTCTGCTTCCCATGGGTTTAAATCATCTACTTGCTGACAAGAATGTTTTATCAAGACAAGAGTTCTCTTTCAGTTCTGAGTTTAGATCCAACTTGAAGAGATTCTGGATTGGAATTGTATTTAGCATTGGCAAGGGAGAAAAGGCGTAGGAAAGGACTTCTAAAGGCTTCTTGGACATCAAATGGCTATTTCACAACAACTTTGTGATGAGTTAAGTGTAAATGAATCAGAAACATACGGACCAAATTTCCTTTGAAATTCACATGGGTTTAAGAAATTAAGGCAAAAAAGTTCTTGGCAAAGAGTATTTTCGGATTTGCCAAATTCAAGCCATTTGAGAAAAAGTTGGAGACACTCTTTATGGACCCTAGAATGCCTCTGGGCTCCATCTTTGTTCCTTTCTCTTCTCCACCCATTCATCCAGGTGCTGTGCATCCTGGAAAGCTTCGGGTTGGCCCAAAGTCAAGCACAAGGAGGTCCCCAAGTGCTCTCCTGGTCTGCAGGGAAAGACCAGAGCCATTCTTTAGAGGCAGCAGCAGACAACTGAGCTTGATTTTGGAGTCAGAGGAGCCAGCTGTTTGGATCCTGCTCACATAGGTGCTGCCTTGGAGAGGGGGATCTCATCCTGGCTCTTCAAGAAATTGTGTAGTTGGGGGAGAGGGGGTTATATTTCAACTCTTTTAGAAAAGATTTGGCTTCTCAGTGGGGAGCACTTATTCTGGAGGCAGGTGGAAATGTTAGGCAGAAGAAGTGACTCTTTCTCTGGACTTGGTCTTACTCCCTTTGCCAAAGAGGGAGCCTATATAGGGCAGAAACTCTGTAGTGTTGTTACTTGTTTACTGTACACAGACTTTCCTATGGGAGATGTCTGCAATGGTTGTTGTACTGAATTGAGAAAGAATTACAGAGGAAATGGCTTGCAAAATTACAAAGCAATTTTTTTGGTGAGAATCAGGAAATGTCATCAGAAGAAAGGGTCATTTCAGCAATGCTTTGGGATTTGGAAATCACTTACTTGTTGTAAAGAGGCTTTCACTGAAATGGAATTTTTTCAAATGGAATTTAACCTGAAAAGTGGGAAAAGGGACTGGAGGGTGGCACTTTTTGTAAGAAGAATAGCATGTAGGTAGGTAGTATCCAGCAGGGGAAGAGTAGTTAAGGGGGAAGACAATAAAGAAAGGAGGCAGAAACCATGATTTAGAAATGTTACAGTACTGGGGCACCTGGGTGGCTCAGTAGGCTAAGTGACCAACTTTGGCTCAGATCATGATCTCATGGTTTGTGAGTTCAAGCCCCGCATCAGGCTCTGTGCTGACAGCTAATAGCCTGGACTCTGCTTCAGATTCTGTGTCTCCCCCTCTCTCTTCCCCTCCCCCACTCATATTCTGTCCCTCTCTGTCTCTGTCTCTCTCTCTCTTTCAAAAATAAACATTAAAAAAATTTTTTTTAAAGAAATGTTAGAGTACCAAGTCATCCTGTTTCTTGAACCACACTGTGGGTCCCCTTTCTGCCAGCAACACATTTACTGGGCAAGAAGAGCTTGTCCCCTCTTGGCATCCAGGTTCAGCACATTCTAATGGGGGCAGCAACTAAAGTCAGATGAGCCAATTCTCTTTTCAAGGACATGAACGTAATACCTGGCCCATAATAGGTGCTCAATAAAATTTTCTCAAATTGATTAAAGTTGATGTTTCTGGATGGTTTTTAGCTAATACTGAAAAAGGAGATGGCAAAGAAGACTGAGAATGAATGATCCAAGAGGAAGGAAGGCAACAGAAGCCAAGAGAGTGAGATATCACTAAAATAATGAAGGAAGGTCATAATGTATGTTGAAGACACACAGAAGCGTGGTAAAAGATTAGAAGCGTTCCGATTTAGCTGCCTGGGAGTGTTTTCTAAACTTTCTAAGGGAGATTTCAGTGGGGAGAGAGAGAGAGAAAACAACCCAGGAGGAGAGAGTTTGTGATAGGGAAATAGAGACAGTAGATGTAAATACTGCCATGACACATCCCACTCTTCTGTCCGCCATTGATTCCTTTCAGCAAACATTTGATGAACACCCACTGTGGGCCAGGGGACGAGTGAAGCAAGTGGATACTGCCTTCAGGAAACTTGGGGTCTTTTCAGAGAGAAAGGGCAAGCTCAAAAATAATGAACGCAAGCTAATTAGGAGAAATGAGGAAAGGGATGCACAAACTGCTCAAGTCTGAGGAAAGAAAAGCTTCCTTCTGACTAGCTTGATAGAGAAGGTGATGTTTGAGCTCTCAGCCTTGCCTTTCACCTTCAACATGCCTCAGCTTCCTGGCCCAGCTGAGCAGTGCCCTCCAGAATTCAGCTTGCCACAGAATTCAGATAGTTTCTCTTTCAATCCTAAGGCAGATGCGACGCAAAGTCAGACTGAAGCCCGGGGCCAGGACCGCATGAGCACCAGTCTGCGAAAGCTGCTCCTTAGCGAGAAGAAAGGACTTGTCAGAGTGGAGTGTCCCAATGTGTGTGTGCCCACTCCACACCCCACCTTCAGTGATGTCATAGTGACCCTCAGGGCTAACTTGCAATTAATTCATTTCCTAGACATCTGTCTCTACCATGAATGTATGTGAGCTATTTTCATTTCCTAAGAGCAAGTCATAAGAAACCAGTTTTCATTAGTTCAGGTGTCTGCCTCTTCCAACTGTTTATTTTTTAAGACAAAGGCAATCTGCTGTGTATTTTCTTGCTGGCTTTAAGGTCATCAGGTTCCTAGGCTCTAGGACCCTTCCTTTCAGTTTTCCTCCAATACTAAGTGCTCTAATGTGGCCTTGTCCCTCAACCCAGCTCTCTCTTTCCCCTTTCCTTGTTCTTATCCACTCAACTGTCCATCCTCCATCCATTGAATTCAAAGGAATCCAGGCATCTAGATTCCTCCCCGGAGTTGTAGGGAGCCACAAAACAGGTATATGACAGTCTCTCTTCAGGGAACTTCAGGGCTTCTCAGGATTCTGTTTAGTTTTATTGAGCTTTACCTACTCCTTGGATCCTTGCCATTCACAATGGCTTGCTTTTTCCATAAGTGGTCCTGTACAAAATAATAGAATTTCTGTAAAAATACTAAGCTGGGAAAGAAAAGACGTTTTGGCAAAATTTGAAACATAAGCAATGTTTACTTTTTAGGAGTGTTTTTACAGAGCTAACGTCACATTAGTAGTGACTTGAGAACATTAAAACAACTTGTTTTGCTCATAAAATGATCATATTTGATATATCCAATATAAAATATATCTATTCAGAAATATGCCTTATTCAGAAATAATGGCAACTAGCTAAAGTGAATTTACTTTTACATGTTTTCAATTTTTTACAGAAGAAGTTTTGAGTTGATGAGCTCTGAGGAATCTGGAAGCTCAACGTTTTGCCGTCATATGAGCTGGCAAAAAGAACTTGAGGACAATACCCCAAACATGCTAGAATGATTCTTGGGAAATATAAAATTAACAACAACAACAACAACAAAACAAAACAAGCCTACGTTTTCTTCCAGTGTTTCTCCTGGGACCTTCTGTTTCCCAGTACTTTTGCTTGGCATTTGTAGAATGTCTAATGACTTGTCAAACTTCTTTCTGTGTCAGACCCCAACGGGCAGGTTGTTCTCTCTGCCACCCTAGATCTAACTTCTGGCTTATTATTTCTTCCCTGGCCCCCTGCTCTCAAGCTCTCTTTCCCACATTTTGATGCATTTGGTTATTTTGATGCATTTGAAGGAAAAAGCTCAGGTGTGTAGTTTTTTAGTTATGCAGCTGCTCTCTATGACTGTAGAGTTGCTCTGTACATAGACAGATGGTCTTGGAGTCACTGGGGAAGCACAGCAGTGGTCTGTTAGCAACCAGGCCCTATTGGGGTCAGTCTGTGGTCCTTCCTCAGTCGGGATTGCCACTAAGGAAAGGTTGTGGTTAAGGGGGCTTGATAGTTGGTTTTTAGGAGTGTGACTAGATGGCAAGATCCCTGAGGGCAGATAGATTTTATTCATCTCTGTCTCTGCAGTGTCTAATTTTGTATCCAACACATAGTAAGAGTGCAATATTTGATAGTGTTCAAATGAATGAACAAAGAGTTTAAATATTAAAGGGCCTTTGGCAATAGAGTCTTCAAATGTGTATGTATATTATCTTGAATTTCAAACATATTGCTGCAGGTACTTACACCAATTCTATAGTTATAAACTTAATAAATTGTTGCCATTGTACCTAAAAAGAAATAATGATATGAAGTATTTAGTTGCTGTCCTAATTTTTAAAAATCCACAAGGAGAACTTGGATTCTTTGGAGGTGAATGTGTACATAAAACATGACCCTTGAAGATATGCTTGAAAATTTAGTTTTGCCAAAAACGTCGTTTTAATCAAGAAATTCCCACGAGTTATATTTCTTCACGAAATATTATGTTTTGTTAATCCTGATCCTCCAAGAAGAAGATGTTAAGACAGGATTAAATCTGCAAGGATTTTATGGACAGAAGTGGTCTGTATGAGAGAAAATAGGGAGGGCTAGAGAAGGCTGGGGGATCACTTTGCCAGTCTGATCCCCTGTGAAGACAGGAGGAAGAGAAGGCTGAATGGAGGATTCTTTTTTTTTTTTTATTTCAACGTTTATTTATTTTTGGGACAGAGAGAGACAGAGCATGAGCAGGGGAGGGGCAGAGAGAGAGGGAGACACAGAATAAGAAACAGGCTCCAGGCTCTGAGCCATCAGCCCAGAGCCTGACGCGGGGCTTGAACTCACGGACCGCAAGATCGTGACCTGGCTGAAGTCGGACGCTTAACCAACTGCGCCACCCAGGCGCCCCTGAATGGAGGATTCTTTTTTTTTTTTTTTAATTTTTTTTTTCAACGCTTTTATTTATTTTTGGGACAGAGAGAGACAGAGCATGAACGGGGGAGGGGCAGAGAGAGAGGGAGACACAGAATTGGAAACAGGCTCCAGGCTCCGAGCCATTAGCCCAGAGCCTGACGCGGGGCTCGAACTCACGGACCGCGAAATCGTGACCTGGCTGAAGTCGGACGCTTAACCGACTGCGCCACCCAGGCGCCCCCTGAATGGAGGATTCTTAACGAAGTTTCCGTGAAACAGTTCAGAGTCCTCCAGCCACAGTCCGCTGTCCCATCAGTCACTGGCTGGGAGCAGCTGCCGAGAGGTGTGGTATGTGGTCAGTTACAAAGTCTGCATGTAATGGGAGGTCTGCGAGCACATTCTCATAGGGTACCATACCAGGCCAGGATTGTTCACCTCCAGATTTCTCTTCTAAGTAAATGAAATAAATGTCTATCTTTTTGAAATCAATGTCACTTTTGGTTTTCTATCACTCACATCTAAACCTAATTTTAGTAATATAGGCAGCTTTTTCTGAAATGAAGCTTAGGGAGACTAAAAGTGACATGCTTCTCATGACATAGATAATAAATGGTAAATTTAGGATTTTAACCAGTTCTCTCAACTTTCAGGTTGAAAATTCTTAGTATTAAATTTGAAGTTCATGTTAAATGTCACCGTGCCACAATATTCTTGCCACTACTGATTTAATATTATATTAAGTATATTATATATATTGTATATATAATATTATTATATTTAATATAATATATATTTAGCTTATTTGTACAGTTCTTAGCTTAGAACCATGTTTATGTGAATTTATAACATTCCATCTGATGGCAATGATTAAGCATAGGAATGAAAATTTTGTTATAGTATATTTGGTCATATCACAATTCTAATTGAATGAATTAATGAGCAAGAAGTCTAAGGCTTGAACAAATGGCCTTGTGGTCTCAGACTGCGTGGAGACTTACTTCAGAAGACAGAGATTTAAACTCCCTTTTTAATATATTTATATAAAATAAAGATAAGCCTGACTTGTCTATTGCAAATGAGATCATATTGCATGAATGTGATTGTTATATCACATTCCATTCCACAAGGTAATAGAAAAAACATAAAATTGTTACAGAAACATAAAAAGAGAATCACACGTATGAGATAATTCATGTAAAATTCCCTTTAAATGTAGTGGCCACATGAGTTGGCATTAAATATTTGAATAATAAATCCAGGAATTATGGGTAGACAGATGATAGCTATGGTGCTTAGCTATTTAATAATGTAGAGAGACTTTTGATATTTCTGAAGACTCAACTTTTTTGGATGTTTAGAAGGAAGCATTTTAGGGATGACTGATACTATTTTGGGCAGCTATATTTTGGGAACTAAATATGTTCATAGCCACAAAGTACACCTTCCTGCAAAATAATAATGTGACCAAAATTTATAGGTTCTGACAGATAGAGGCTGTATGGTATAGTGGTAGCAGTCACAAGCCATGGGTTCAAGTCTTAGCTCAGTCACTAACTAGCAGTGGGACCTCACACAAATCATTTAACCTTCCTAAACATCAGCTTCATTCTTGGTAAAATAAAAGATTTGGTTTTGCCTTTCCAGAGCCACATTCACCTTCCAACTCGAATATCCTAAATTCTACTGCCATTTGTGCAATACAAAGTTGAAATATAAGACCTATGACTCCAGCATGAACAGTTGCTCATGGAGTTGAAATTTTGATGCATTTGCATTGAGGAAACACCACACGGGGGAAATATTAAGTGGGGGAAAGCTGACATCACATTTGGGCTGGGGGCTGACTTGTAAAACAGAGGAATGGTGGGTGCAGAGATTATGTTCCTTCACTCTATGAAAGTTTGGAGTCACAAATGCCGTGTACACATGATTCAGATGAAATCTGAAACAATTATTAGATATTTTCTAACTACCCAGGGGTTTGTAATTGTGTTTGACAAAACACATGGTTGACATCACATTTTTCAATTTTCATCCAGATGTTAGGTGTCATATGAGCCCAGCCAAAGGCGGTCCATACTTCACAAAGGCAATTGCAAGTGATGAAAAAAATCAGTTCCTTTAGTTGCCACAGAGAACATTAAAAAAACCAAATTATTGACTTGGGCTTGACATTAGTATGGTTGAGTTCAGCCAAACTGAACTATGTTTTATGGCCTAACTGGGTGATTATTGGTTAAGATCCTTCCCTTTGCTGTTTATGCTATCAGTCTGCCCCCTCCTTTTTTTTTTTTTTTAAACATATATCCATCCTCCTTCAGTTTCAGCAGACAGCCTCACTCCATGGTTTAGGACTCTTAGCAAATGACAGAAAACCCAGCCCAAACTAGCCTAAGCAAAATTAGAATTTATTGGTTAAATTAACTAAAAAGTCCAAGAAAAGACCTAGCTTCAAATGAAGCTCAGAACAGAGCCTTGATCTATATCACTAGGATGTGGTTTTTCTCAGTCTTCCCCCTTAGTTCCATTCCTTCTTGTTTATCCCTATTGTCAGAGAGGCTCTTCCCCCCATGGAAACAAGATAACTCATAACCTCTCTGCTTGAAGCACTGGTGGGAAAGTTTACCTGCCTCTTAACCAGAAGCCTCAACAAATATCCCATCATGTGCTATCAGCTCCAGTTGCCACACAGGCCTAACCAGTTCTTAAAAATGGTGGAATGTGATGTTCCATTTTGGTCAGGACTGGATGGTGAGCTCCACCCCAAAGTCACAGAGTTTAGAAGGGAATGAGTGGCTCTCCAAGGGAAATCAGGGTTGGTTACTGAAAGAAGGTGATATGGCTGCTGGGTGGCCAAACCCAGATGTTCTCTGCACTTGGAACCTACTTCATCGAGACAAATGCAACCTCTTTTCACTTCTTGGTTCATACTCTTTCTTGCCAAGGTCCTGGGAGAATAGAATATCCCCTCCCAATTTTCCTCTTTTCAGGATCTGATTTCATTAGTCATGGTTATTCTTTCATATGTCTTCATCTCCTCTCTTTGTGCTGACTCTTGCCTCAGTTTATAAATACACTCAGGTCTATCTTGTCATAAAACACACACACTCACATTCATTCATGATTTTGACCTATCTCCCCTTTGACCTGTCATCTGATATGTTGCCTCTCTCTCTCATAAGGGTATTTTTAACCCCTTAAAGTGTGCATATACGCTTGTCTCTACTTTTTTTCCACATATTACGTACTCTCAATCTGCTTTTTCTATACCTTTATGACACTATACTTTCTATATTAGCAAAGGTTTGCTCATGAAGACAGACTGTGTTGTGAGTATTTTGAGCAGGAAGAGATTTAATATAGGGTATTAGAGGCATTCACTTTGGGGAGCAGATTAAAGAAGCTGCTACTAGCTTTACAGAGTTGTAGTAAAATACAGCCAAAAAGTCAGCTGCCTGCAGAGTGAAATGGATAATTTGAAGACATTGGTAGAAGCTTCTGGTAGATCTCCAAGACCACTACCTACTGATGCTTGTGTACATGCCCTCAGGGAACCACATCTTCTCTGCCTTCTAATTCGCCTGTAAGTGCCTTCTATTTACAGAATCTAAATGAAACATTACTGTCCAGGGAGTTGGAGAGATGTAGTTTCTAGACTTTCAGCCCCTGCAGTACAGCTTAGAAGAGTGAAACCAGTCCTGAATATTAATAGACTGTAGCTGGCACATTATCATGCTGAGGCACCTTGTTCCTTCCTCCCTCTTAAATCTTTCTTGCTCAGAGCTCTGTCTTTGAGCTACTACTTGCTCACACTGTGAGCTCCCCTTGAGTCATCTCAGCTACTCTCATCATTCCAGACACCTGCAGGCTACTGATGACTTAGTCTGTAATTCCTCCACAGATTTTCCCAGGAGCTTCATGTTAATAACAACTCTCTGCTGGACCTTTGTATCTGATTCATCAACGAGGACCACAAACTCAACTTGCTTGAGAATGAGATCTTTATTTTTGTTCCCAAACCTGCTCTTCCTCCAGATTCTCTGTTTCCTTTAACCAGATATTCAGTCAATTGCTAAGTCTAATTTTTAATGCCTTTCCTATCTTCCCCATCCCTACTTTACTGTTCTGTCTCCACAGTTCATCAGCTTTACCTGGGTCACCACAGCCTCCTACCTGTACTTCCTGCTTCTAGCTTCACCACCACCCCCCCCCCCCAGGAATCTGTTCTTCAGAGACTCTGAAAGGAATGATCTCAAACACAAATCTGCAATGATTCTCTTTTTTTTCTTAGGATCCTTGACTGGCTATTTTAAGGCTGGAAAAGGGAGCAGTAATTAGTCACATAATTCTCAATAATTCATCAAAGAAAGTAAACAGATGGGCTGCAAATATTCATACAAAAATGAAGATGAGAATTGGAACAGAGAGAGAAAAATTATATTCCAAATGCTCTGGTTCTAATTACCCAGAATGAATGCTCCAGCATATCAGTTGAGGTGTCAGAGAAGGAAAATCTGATGAAGAATCCAATCTTTTATGGTCTAGTTTTTAGTATGGAGTTTATTAGACATCTGGTTAAGTTTGCAGGCCTTATATTGATTTCTCATGTATTCTTAGTTTATTTCTGATTTTCAATGTGTGGACCTCAATGTGTGGTCTCTTTAAATACCAAATAGAATATGATGTATGGGAAGAAGATGCTCAGAAGAAGACAGAGACTAAGGGGGAAATAACAGCTCTACTAGATAAAACAGAAGCAAGAAAAAAAATCCTCTAGGAAGAAATAATATCCACCTGTCTTCTATGCCAAAATGCATTTGGTTAACTTGAATCAAAAGCCTCACTGATAGTGGTGTTCTAGATAGCTTCCTTCATCTGAGTCAGTTTGAGTCTGTGAGGAGAAACAATACAAGTAATATATCTAAATGTTACTTGGAGGGGCAGCAGTGCAGAGGGAAAAAATGCTGATAAAGTAACCTTCTCTCCTGGAAGTAGATGTATTTCTATATGCATGTAACATCTGGATGCTAAAACTTGGCAATGATCTCTTTAGCTATCATCCTGACTTGTTTCCTAGAGAGAGGGCTTTCTTCAGTGTTTTGAAGGTTGGTGTGGACCTAGGTCTGCTTTGTCTGCTCCATCTCTGTATGTTTTTTGCACCTTTGCTTCCTATCCTATCAAAAGTTACCCTCCTCTCCCTCCGCATTGATCACCTCATCACCAACATTTCCACCACCACTCCTCCTCCCCGCTCCTCCTCTTTGTTCTTCTTCTCCTTCCTCCTCCTCCTCCTTCTTCTCCCTCCTCCTCCTCCTTCTCCTTCCTCCTCCTCCTCCTTCTCCCTCCTCCTCCTCCTCCTTCTCCCTCCTCCTCCTCCTTCTTCTCCCTCCTCCTCCTTCTCCTTCCTCTTCCTCCTCCTTCTTCTCCCTCCTCCTCCTCCTTCTTCTCCCTCCTCCTCCTCCTTCTTCTCCCTCCTCCTCCTCCTTCTTCTCCCTCCTCCTCCTCCTTCTTCTCCCTCCTCCTCCTCCTTCTTCTCCCTCCTCCTCCTCCTTCTTCTCCCTCCTCCTCCTCCTCTTTCTCCTTCCTCCTCCTCCTTCTCCTTCCTCCTCCTCCTCCCCCTCCTTCTTCCTTCTCCTCCTCCTTCTTCTCCTTCCTCCCCCCTTCTCCTCCTCCCCTTCTTCTTCTTCTTCTCTCCTCCCCCTTGCCTCCTTCCCCCCCCCCCACTCCTCTTTCTCCTTCCCCTTCTCTTCTTCCTTCTCCTTCTTCTTCTTCACGACCACCACCATGCAGTGGGTTATCTATTATGGATCATTTAAATTCTAATTCCATACTGGCATTTGAGACATGGAAACTGATGGAGAATTACATAGGAAATAAAAGAAAACAAAAATTTTTATTTTAACATTTAAAGCAAAACTACTGATGAATTTTTATACCAATTTAAGGATTAAATCTCCCATCAGCTGTTTAATATTTTACCTCTAGTATTGCAAGCATCGTATATAAGCAAAATTACAATCCACCAGTGTATAGCAACTTTTTAACATATTTAGCTCGAGCCTCATTAAATGGTAAATACAGTCTCTCCAACTTACAAAAGAAATGAGGAGGGGAAAGTTGGACCTTTTTAAGAAAAATTGTTAATGTTTATTTATTTTTGAGAGAGAGAAGGAGACAGAGCATGAGCAGGGGAGGGGCAGAGAGAGAGAGACGGAGACATAAAATCTGAAGCAGGCTCCAGGCTCTGAGCTGTCAGCACAGAGCCCGATGTGGGTCTCAAACCCACAAACTTCAAGATCATGACCTGAGCCAAAGTCAGATGCTTAACTGACTGAGCCACCCAGGCACCCCGGAAAAGTTGGACCTTTAATGCTGTTAACAATGATATTTGTATTTATTTGTTTATAAGATCTTTTTGAACATTCAAGCTCTCAGCCCATCCATGCGTGAAGTCAGTATGGTATGGTGGTTAAGACCACAGGTTCTGGAGTTGGATTGCTCAGGCTTTTCCAATTATTAGATGAGTGAATTTGACAAGTTTTTTTTTAACCTCTCTATGCCACCATTGTTTTATCTCTAAAATGACCATAGTGGTAGTTCATGACTTGTGGGGCTATTGTGAGGATTACATGAGTTGATGTGAATATAGTATTCAGATATACTCCTGGCATTAAAGACCTACATGTAAGACATACTTAAAAATGTATAATTGAAGACCAGCCTAAGAACTATTTAAAATTACCTTACTCATAGTTTTAGGGCATTTCTTTGGAACTTCCTCTAGTGTCCTTTTTCCTGTCCAAAAAGGGAGTTCATACTTGTTCTAGAATGCTGATGCTAGGAGCTTCTTAGCAAGCAGCACTTTTTTTTTTTTTAAAGAAATGCTTTATAAAGTAGTCTGTCAGTTTGAAAATCATTAGGTATTCCTTCTAGAAGTCAGAGACCACATTCAAAGCAAATTATATGCATGTTTCTTAAAAGTGTTAATGTGCTAATCTGTTTGTTCCCTGATCTAGGCAGAATGCCATAGTATTCCACATGAGCAGAATACCATAGTTCTTGAAGATTTCATATAAATATTACCCACTGTGTTTCACATTTCCAAGTGTTATACTTCCCCATTAAAGTCAACAAGCTGGAACTGGCATTGGGATAAGTAGAATGATTTCACTTCAAGTTACAGCCCCAAGTCCTTCTAATAAGGAAAAGTTAGCTGATTAGGCTATTAATTCTTTGACTCCAGTAAACATTTTGATTCTGTGTTATAAAAATTAAAGCCTTGCTTACAAGACATAAATTTTCTACCTTTCCCTTGGGAAACATCTCTAAATTTTTCTGGGGTTCACAGATAGTGCTGTTAAAATAAGGAAAGGGAGGAGCCATCCTGGAGAAGCCAGACAGAGTGTACTTTTGATATGATAGAAAGGGAATGAGACAGAAACAGGGCCAGGGAATGAGGTGAAAAGCTGCTTTGGTTATACGCAAGAAGGATTGCGAGGTAGAGAGATGGATGTAATCGGACATGGGAGATGCACTTTCCCTCTTTCATGGCTGCGTGTCTTATTGTACTGTACTTTTATAAGCTGATGAATTTTACTACTCAAAATGATGTTGACCTTCTGATCTTAGCTGAAATCAGGAGATTCCCAAGCATTCAGATTTTGTACAACTTCTCCAATTCATGTTCCCAGTCTTAAGTAAATTGTCGCAATTGCATGTGCTCAAGTTTTTCTTCCTTTTCCTTTTTTCCCTCCCTGCCTCCCTCCTGCTGTCTCTCTTTCTTGCTCTCTCTCCTCCCTTTCCTAGCCCCACCACTTTCTCTTTTGGTTTGGCTTTCCTTCTTATTTTATCCAAAACAACTCACCTCTTAAAAATAATAATGATAATTTATGCACAATTGGGTTTACAAGGTATTCAAGGGAGCACGATGCTACATGTTATACGTGAGGGTTAACAATTGAGCCATGGGTTAGGGATTTAGACATGCCCATGTGCCCATTCTTGGCCAAGGAAATCACTTTTGCTTCAAATGTACTACAGTACTCTATAATCTGAAACTTGCCATAATTGACATGCTTGCATTTGGCCTCAGGGCTTGTTCAAAAGTGACTACATTTTCTTGCTCTCTACTCAGTAGGAAGACTCCATATTCCTTTAGACTTCTTATAGTTATGTGGTTTCACTACATTGCTAATAGTGTCCTCTCCTCTATTAGAGAGAAAGTCACTAAGTTTCAGGAAAAGGAGCTAAATCAATCATTTACAGTGTATTGCCCCTCTGGCTTTATATGAATTATTTTAGGATTAGGGTTTCTTGTTTCTACCTCCACTAATCATCTATGTTATATTTGCAATTAAATAAATGTTGAGGGGTGACTTGGTGGCATGAATTAAAATTTGTTACAAGCCATTGAATAATTGGTGCCAAAGACTCATATGCTGGTGGGCCCAGGGTCTCCTTACTATATTCCCTCCACCTTATCTTGACTACTGATGATGTTTATTTAATAGGACTTGCAATTATTATGTTTTATTCTGACTATAAAATCAACATAGATTTTTGAGAAAACTTGGAAAATCCAATAAAGCAAAGAGAAGCAAATAAAAATACTCATAATCTCAACATTCAGAGATAATACCCTTGAACATTTTGGTGTTTTTACTTTCAGCTTTTCTTTTATACCTCTTACATTTGTAACCAAATTGGAGTCTCTTACTCAAGTATGGCTTTATGTCTTGGTTTTGGTGAGTTAGCATTATGTCATTGATAATGGCATCAAACACTCTTCAAAAACACTGTTTTTTTAAGATGCCTTCAGGTTTGTACTATGATTCTGTGTATCAATTTGCAGCGATTCTGAGTCTTTCCCTCTTGGTAACAATGCTGGGATCAGATTCTGTCCTTTTCAGTCCTTCAGCCTCCCCACAGCAGGAGGCAGCTGGGATGGTAAAACTGAGAAATAAGCATCACCAGAGCATGGTACATCTTGGTGCATTCACAGCCTCTGTCCCAATGACCCATCGTCCGAAAGTAGAAGGATCCTGGTTTGCCCCAGTGATGAGGCCTATGCTCTAGTCTTTCAGTTCCAGGTTGCCAAAGGACGAAATCACAGAAAACCCTCATCCTATGGACCTCTCTGGCCATCCCCACCTCACCTTCTGCAGGTTCTCCCTACATCACCTTGTTGCTCACCCCACACTCTTGCACGCTGTTTCCCCTTCAGGACATGTGCTTCTTCCCTCCTGTTTTTTCCTTTCTGTTCACTCTTTATGTCTCAAAATCTGTTCCTTAATGCCCTCCCCAGTTCACCACAGAGTTAGTGGATCTTTCCCCTGTCTTTCATAGAAACCTCTCCCTCTCTCTTTTAGGTAATTCTAGAAGTTGTTTTATTGTTTCATATTTCTGTCTCCCTCCCTACAGCAGTGATGCTATTTTATTCATCTTTGTAATTCAGGCACCTCTCACCATGTTTGACACCCACAGAATGAATTCAGTAAATGTTGAATGTTTGTAACATGGATAAATGAGTGAATAAATGGTCCACTCTGGAGTTATAGGAGCAGAATTATGCTATGTTTGCTCAACACAGTATTGTGTAGGATTCCCACATCAAATGGAAAAACCACTTTTGAGGTGCTTACAAATCCACAGTAAATATCCTAGTTGAGTTAAATACATCCATTCAATACTGTCCACCTCTCCAACCTCACTTTACATCTCAGTATTCATGTGCCAGTCTTTTGTGGGTTCTTTCTCCTTGCTATGCTTCTATGCTCTACAGGGCATTTGCACCTGCTGATCCTCTATTTAGAAATCTTGTCCTTTTCTTCCTTACCATGTTAATTTCAGCTTATCCTCAGATCTCCCACCCTAGTGTTCACTTCCTTAGGGAAGGCCTTTCTCACCTCCTTTACCACTACTAATGAAAATAGTAAGAGTGGAGGTAATAGTAGCTAGCATACTATATGACAGGCACTGTTATGAACATTTACACTGATTATCTCATATAATCCCCACAGCAATCCTCTGAGACAGGGACCAGCATTAACTCCATTTAAAAATAAGGAAAGGAAGCCCAGAGAAATTAGGCAGTTTATCTAAGCTAACATAGCTAAAGCATACTGAGCTTTATCTTCTTCTTCACAGTATCTTCTTCATAGTTCCTATCACAGGTACAATTTGTCCTTCATCCACACAAATTGTTGATTGATATTTTTGTAACCCAGAATACTGAAAGCTCACTAAGGTACCTATATCCCTAGCTCCTTATATAACGCCAGAGGAAGTTTAGATAATCAATAAATATTTGCTGGAGGAATGCATTCTTTGGTTTCATCCAATATTTCAGGCTAGTATTGATAGGGAATGCTCCTGTTTCTCTGTAACCGTCAGAAGGGAATTTGAACAGCACATGTTAGCATGTAATCTTTGAATTAGACTTCTATTTCTCACCGTGCCCTCTATAATGATAGAGAGAGACTATGTGTGACGACGTAAGGACAGATGATCTCACAAAGACATCCCTACTAACCACACACCCCTCTGGCCACAAAGTATGTGATTTCAGTCCCAGCAGCCTAATATCTGGTTAGTGATGGAGCACGTTGCTGCACATAATCCTGAAACAATATATTTTGTCATTTTAAAAAATGTTCTGCAACATGTTTTCCTTTTGGCCCAGTGGCAACATTATATCATCCTCCAGGAATGTTGCTTTTGTATCCAAGGGCAAATTTGGCCTAGAGAAATGTTATCAGTGGTTCACCAGAGGTTTAATTGTATGCTTTGAATGGCAGAAGAGGGGAAATCCTAAAAATTCAGGTTAAACCTATTAAGCTGAACATCCTGGTTTGGGTTGGCTGCCAAAATACACTGTGATAAGAGTTTCAAAAGCTAATAACAGAGGGGATTAAATTGGTGTCCATTACAGATTTGTGGAAAGCTTTTTCTTTGCATTAAGACTTAATATCTGAACTAAGGTTTTCACCCTTTAATTTTTTGCTTCATTTGCCTATAGTTGTCACTTTGGCCCATGGATCCAATTTTCTTCATAGTGTCTTGCCATCATTTCTTCATCAGAAAATATGGTGAAAATTCGAAGTAGCAGACTCTTCTTAAGAGCCTTCATTTCCATATGGGAAGCAATGGAATGGGGAAAACAGGACACCAAATAACCCATGCTTAAAGTTATAAATTATTCATGGGTTATAGTTTTCCTTGAAAATGAGATGTTGCTTCTTAATTCCTCATTGACAAATCTCTTTGGGGGCTATGTCTCTACCTATCTATTGTGTCTAAGTTCTGTGGCCAGTGAAGTGGATGCTTTGCCAAATTGTGTAGGGCGTCTAGCCCAAACATTTTCCTGTAATGTACAATTAATTTGGGAGAGTTTTGTTTCCCTTTGCACTTTGCTATGAATCTTTAAAAGCCTACAGTATAACACATGCTCACCTAATTGCAGAAGTGTTGGAAACTTAACCATGTTCTCTGAACTTTGAATAATTTTCTAGGCAACAGCCTCTGCACACAAAATAAGTGAACTAGCACATTTTAAGGGACATCAATGGCTTGAAATCAGAAGATCTGGGGTCTGTTCCTTATGTTGACAAATGTTTTGGACAATCTTGGGCTAACCACTCATCTCCTGTTTCTAAAGTATGGTGTATAATCCTTAAGCTGCCTTCCTGCCAGTGCTGAGTTGAAGCAATTAATGTCAATGATTTCCAACTTTCTTGCCACCAAGGAGTCATTTTATTAGCTCCTCCCTCAGTACTGTCATTGATGTCATGGAAAGACTTTTTTCCCTTACCTTATATACTGTATTTTAAAAACTAATAACTGATTTCCTATTTTAATGAATGAAAGGCATATTTCACTAGAATTCTAGTAAGAACCCAGAGGACCTTGATGTTTTAATTAGACTATAAAATATTTCTCAAGTAATGGTATGGTTTCCATTTGATGTGGTTAAACAGACTAACATTCAAATAACTAAACAATTCATAGATACCCCTGTGATTTCAGGGTCTCCATATTGAGAATGGCTAAGTAGAGAGGAGTGAGCCTTTGTCAATGAGTGCAGAGTTTCTTTAAATTCTCAATTTTGAACATAAGTGCATTTTTAATTATTTCAGTACTAGAGGTGAGGAAAAATGTCACTAGGATGAGGTGTGGAGACAAAATGGTAAAGGCATTCAGGTGGAATAGTCAGTCACACAATAGATTGTCAGAAGCTTCCAGTGCTACTTGTTACCTACCATGTGACATCTGTGATCATGACAAGACCACCAGATCTGTCAGAGCCTAGCCATGAAGTTATGAGATCTTTCTGTAAGGAATATAATGTCAGAGACTATTTTTTTCAGCACTCTGATGTTGTAGGAAAAGTCTGTGATCAAATTCTGACTCCATCAACTTTCGGCTGTGTGAATTTGAATGAGCTATATAAGCTGTCTCTACCTCAGTTTCCCAGCTGTAAAATGGGAGTGACTACCTCATAGAATTAAAGTCAGATAATAAATGTTGAAAATCTGCCATATCATAGACATGTAACAGACATTCTGTCTTTACGCCATTCTTACTAATACATTACATGGGACAGACCAGGCTGTTAGTCACAGATCCTTCTTTCTAGGCTTTACAGTACAATTATAACCTACCAAAGAGGTGATGAAGGCTTTGGCAATCCACTTGGAGTAGCTGTCAATGACTAAGTCTCCAAATAGCTGAAACAAGTTTATCAAATAATCAAGGTGACTGCCATTCCCTCCCCTTTTAGAGTTTCTTATACTACATATACCTCAATGAAAACTTTGGCAAGCATTCGGAAGCTTTTAGACCTCAGAAGGGCCAGGGCTGATCGCCATCACTCATAGTAAGCTCCAATCCTCCTCCAGCCCTACTTTTGTTGCTCTTCAGGGCAGGAAGAGAAGTGTGTCATATGCTGGGCTCAGCTACGTCCAGGCCCATCTTTAGAGCAAGTCTCCACCAAGAGACACTGAGTCTGGGGATCTCCTATTCACAAAGCTAAAGGATGGACATTTTACGACAATGCTGGTTAGATGCCAGACAAACAGAAACAAAAAATAAGCACAAGGTTTCCTAGACAAACAAGCCTTGTCTGGTGAGCATGTGGCTCGACACAGAAACAAGTGTCCTCCTTGTCCCTTCGATGGAGGGAGCAGCTTCAGTGCCATCGGCTCTGCAGAAACCTCACTGACTCAGAAAACGGAAGAATGTGGCCAGCAAGAAACACATTTTCAACAAGCTGAGCAAACATGGCTTTGACGTCAGGGAGGGAGTATATACATGGGTAACAAAGGAGACGTGCACACATGGGGATTTTTGTGGTACCTGGGCGGCTGCCCAGAGCACTAAATCCTGGAGTTGAGAATCCCTTTGAAGACCCTTCACAACGCTTGGGAATTTCAAAGAATATCATCATAACTCAAAAAACCCTCCAAATGTCATTTTACCTTGTTCTTCTGCCTCCCCATTGTGCTGGCTGTCCCCAGTGACAGAATGCAGCCCAGCCATTGCCTGAAGGAGGGGGTGGGTTGCCACAGATGTGCACATCTGGATCACCTGCTGCTAACCCATCAGGCCCCAGCTTCCCTGTGGCTTTGGCTTCCACATGACATTTCTGGGGGGTGGCCTCTTCTCTGAGGTAACTGAATCTGTTAGAATGAGGGTTTTAACTATTGATTAAAACATTAAACATTAAAACATTCCATAATGTTCAGGCTGACCAGTAAACTACATATGGGGGGATGGAATCTTCCTTGTTTCCTCATATGGGAAAAGCAACTCTTGGATTGTAGTCCTTATAATGTATTTGAAAGTGGAGAATCCTTAGCAGGGGGTGTTGGGAGATCTAAAGGAGTCTTTCCACATTCTCCTATTATATAAGTAATTTCAGCAAAAGGCAACTTTGATTCTCACTCTAATTCTACCTTCCCTCTGTGGGTTTTCCACACAGTTCCTCTAAATACAAAGGGAAATCCAATAGCTACATGGTGACTTTCAACCCTGTCCTGCCGTATTGGGTTCCCTTGTTTTTAATCATTAAATAGTGAGTATACAATGACACTGCACATCTGTTTCTGGTCTTGGAAGATCAGTAAGGATGGGGTGATTGAGAGCTACATTAGGTGAAGCAATTACAAAGAAATGTTAAAAAGTGGAAGTGTACCATTTCCCCCATTTTATCTAATACATCCAACATCTGGGACAGGATGACGTGACGCTCAGTTGATGTAGTAGAGTGGGGGTGGTGACTTTTGGTGGTGCATTAAAGTTGAGCAAATGGTACACTCTGCAATAACCTAGCTGTAAAGATCGCCTGCTGGGAGAGGTGTCTATGAGTGATGGCAAAACCCATTGGAATTTGATGGCTGAGTTTGCCCCTGTGTGACTTTGAATATGTGATTGCTTCTTTACGTTTTGTCTTTTAAAACAATCTGGCATTTAATTACAATTTGGCATTCCCCTTTGATGATTTTCCTTTATATGGGCTTCCGCCTATCTAAAAGGGTCTAGGTAATGTTTTAAAGCACCAGACTTATTTCCAACAAGTAGCTTAAGCACTAGCAGAAACTGGCATATTAATATTAAACCCAATGGAAATGCAATTTTTTAGTTTGAAGAATAAACATATGTTGGGAATTGCATAAGTCAAAGTCCTCCAAGCAAGGTTAAGTTGCTCTTTAATACATTGAGTGTACATATTTAGAAGTCTGGGGATTTACAATCCGCGAGAGGACTATAACTTTCTCTTTTTCTGATTTGGTGTGTGTAAATTTGTAGTGCAAGTGTTTCATTTCTCTAGACATTTGCATTTAATTTGCTGCTGATTTTAATGTGAAAAAAGGAAAAAAAAATTAAGGTAAGGAAATCATGTTCCAGGATGAATGCATTACGTTTTGAGGACTATGCTGAGTTTTTTCAGTTGTGTGTTGTAACAAAGCTGTAACCTCAGGGAAGTATATGTAACACCCTGCTCAGAACATCTAGTTTGACCTTAAAGTATTTCCAAAGATTCCAAATAGTCAAAGAGCCCCATGCTGCCTTAAAACATAATACTCCATCTCGATCTATACCTTCTTTCATTTTTTAGAAGTACGGTCTGCCATTTTCAACCTTAGTTCTTATGATCCTTTTTCTAGATCACAGCTGGCTTCTCCTTGTGATAAGAATGGCAACATGTATAATTTTTCCTTTGGTCCCTCACTTGTCTCTTTTGTACTGTTTTCCTTTTTTTTTTTTTTAACTCACCACTTCGAGAAACTTAAAATCAAAGAGGGAGGGAAAACAAATAATTAGAAGAAAGTGGTGTAATGCTGAAATGACATTTAGGTTTGGGGGACTTACAGAATGCCTTTGGGAAAACCTGGAAATCCTGATACATTCAAGAGTTGACTCCAGAAAGAGATTTTTTAGCTATTAGAGCCAGTCCCTTGGAGATGGGTCTGGCAGTGACCCAAAGACAGAAATCATAGAACTTGTGGCATCTTCTCTAGTTTAAGGCAGCACACACAGTGGAAGTCAGACCTGCAGTCTGTCAGGTTGTGCTAGTGTAGGGATTCAGGATGTGGCCACTCTGGGCTTCACTAATCAGACACGCTGCACACAGCACAGCCTATCATGGGGTGAGGATAAAAATAGAGAGAAAAAGGACACATTTCTGTTGTTGCTGTTTACAGAACCCAATTCCTTGGTCTTCAAAGGTCTTAGCCTCATAAAGCTGTAGGTTGTTGTTTTTCATTTAATCCCCCAGAAGAATGTGGAGGGGGAAATATTACAAACACCCTCTGCTTTGGCATTGTTTGATTTTTAAAAAAAAATTAATAAAAACAGTTCCTAGCAGCTGGTTGAAACAATTATGCTCTTCACAAAAGCCTTTGCAGATGACACCGAATGTTAAGAAAATAATTCTTTCAATTAGTGTGTGGCCAGTGCACCTGTGAACTAGAATCATCCAAGGAACCATATCCGCGAATGTCAGTAAGAACAATTCAGGAATTCATCCCCTCCGCCTTTTTCTATGTCCACGTTCACACAGATGTTAATCCTGTGGTGCAGATGCTGTAAGGGCCGCCCACCTCTAATCCCAGGAGCATGAGAATCATGAGTTCAGATCAGGAAAACTATTAATTTCTAACTGTCTGCTATCAGTATCACTTCTCCTTGTTTTTAGGGCTGCTTCTTTTTTATGTCTTTCTGAAACTGTAACACGTAATCCATTGGTTCTTGTGCAGAGTTGGCTCTTGGGTACAGTGGCAATTTACCACGATCTTATTCCTCAAAAACATTTATTGAACACCCCATGTGCGCAGCATTGTGTTTGGTTGTAGGGATATAAACGTGAATAAGACCTAACTTCTGTCTTGGAAATGCTTATCATTTTGCTTCAATCAGCTTTAGTGCTATGTTATATCATATCACCGTCCTGTGTTTTTCAGGGTTCCTTTTTGGTCTGTGGGAGTAAACGGGAGTTTTGCCTTGTGTATTAATTATTGAATTGCTAGGTAACAAACCATCTCCAAATTAATGGCTTAAAACAACTATGATTTCTTAGTGCTCACAAGTATATTATGGATGGGCTTGAGCATTGTGCTGACCTGGCCAGCTTGGACGAACTTGGCAGGGCTTACACTGTCATCTGTCATCAGCTGATGGCTCAGTGGGGACTGACGCAGTCTAGGGTGGTCTCACTTCCACGCCCGGTGATTGGCTGGCTCTTGGTTGGAGTGATGGGGTTGACTGGGCCACATTGTCTCTCATCATCTGGAGAGCTAGCCCAGGCTCATGTGAAGAGTGATGACAGGTTTCCAAGGAAGCCAGCAGCAGCATGCAAGACTGCTCAGGACTTAGGCTGACAAATGGTACAAAGTCCCTTCCTCTGTATTCTGTTGGCCAAAACAAGTCATAAGGCCATTTCAGATTCAAGAGCTGGAAAGTCACATAATAAAGAGTATGGATGCGGGACAGAGTGAAGAATTGGACCTATTTTTGCAACCACATCCTTTTTATTCTTTATGATGGTCTAGAAAGCAACCTGTCATATCCTTACACCTTATTGAATTTTATGAACCTTGCCCATGAATCAGTTTGTCTCTGACAGTAACCTGGATCTACCTTAATATGTATGCATCATCATCTCTAAGGCAATATTATAGATTAGGAAAAAATCTGTGTTAAAAAGAAGGACACGTTGCAGAAAAATTTCTCAAATCTTTCAATATGTTTGTGTGCCTGTGAATGGTTTTTGCATTTCCTAATCTTATTTGATCTTATCTTCAAGGGGTCACGTGTGATCCAAGGATCAGTTGGTGGAAAATGGTGTTGCAAGCTGTGTTTCCAGTCTTGGGCATTCACCTATGAAGTGCAAGCTGTGGCAAGAATCAACCTTCTAGATCAAAGGGATATAATCACAAAAGAAAAGGACGAAGGTAAGGGAGGGGCATTTACACTCTTGGAACACCCAAACTTCCCCAATGAGGGAGTAAATGCCTCCATGTGGCTTCACAGCATCCTCAAATGCCTGAGAGGGAAATCAGACCCTCTTCTCCTGCATGCTTGCTCAATGCCACACTACTGGTCAGTGTCACAGTTGAGATCCCACAGCTCCAGCTAATGCACAGAGTGGATGGATGTTCAATACAAGTAAGAGTTATTTGGTATTTTATTTTATTTTAATTTCAGAGAGAGAGAGAGAGAGAGAGAGAGCAAGCATGCATTTCAAGCAGGTTCCACACTCAGCACAAAGCCCAACATAGGGCTCAATCCCATGACCCTGGGATCATGACCTGAGCCGAAATGAAAAGTCAGATGCTCAACTGACTGAGCCACCCAACCCAGGTGCCCCAAGAGTTGTTTTGTTTTTTAAAAATTTCTTTCGTAATAAAAAGATGAGACTCTTGATTTTAACAATTAAGCTTAGTCGTGATACTATTCGCACCTATCCTAGTGACGCTGAGACAAACGATTTACTAATTCTGGCTTCAGTGCCCCTATTAGCAAATTAAGACACTTAGATTAATTAAATAGTATTATTATAAGAGAAATGTGTTAATCACTTACTGGGTTAAGTTACCAGGCTCTTCCACGTACTAAATCATTAGTGAAGACCATACTCCTACTTTATGTCAGCAGTTTTTCCAGGAACTGGTCTACAGAGAAGTCTTCTGTTCCTACGAACTGCCATTCTAAGGGAGGTAGGAGGTGTCTAAGAAAATGTAAAACACTTGTGAATGCAGCTACAGCTTTTTGTTGTTGTTCTCATGGCCCCAAAAGTTACCTGTCACATCCCTATATCTTAACTGTGTTTCAACTAGTGAATTAAATCAGGGAATATGACAGTGACCTGGGGGGCTACTTTTCTATTAGGAGGTTGGAAAAGCCATGAGGAAATGGCTCTTAAAGAACAAGAAGCCAGTATGCATAGTCAGAGAATATTCCAGGAAGGTGACACAAGATGCTGGCTCCAGGGGAGTTTGAGAAAGTAAAAGAAAGCAGCAAATGTGAGTAAGGGCAGAGTAGACAAGGCATCAAGGGATGGCCTGAAGAGTCTGGTGTGAAGCCCTGGGGCTAAATCATGGAAGGTTCTGGAAGCCAGATGACAGCATTTGGATTGTATCCCAACTGCCTGGGAAGCCATCACAGGTTTTTAAGCATGGGAGTGGTATGATCTTATGTATGAGCATTAACTGTATTAACCTGTCTGTTGTAGAATGCATGGATTACAGGGGACAAGAATGGAAGCAAGGAGATCATCCCCGGGCTACTATAGTGGTTTAGGTGGGAGATGGTGGCAGCAGGGTGGCTCGAGCAGAGGTGCAGAGGGGTGAATATACCTGGGAGTTGTTTCAGAAGTGAAGTTGAAAGGACCTGATGAGGATGCATTAAACCTGAGGAGTGCAGGAAAGAGAGGAGGTGAGGATTATCATTCAATTTGGAGTTTTGAGCAATTGGGTCGAGGTGGTTTTATTTGCTCATGGAGGTTGAGAAACCGGCAAAAAAGAAAAAAGTCTGCTTTCACCACAGTAAGGGTGTGTGAAGACTGTTCCAAAGTGGCCACCACAGTCTCTTACAATGTGATCTTGCTATTTGCCCTGCAAGAAGTACAATGTAATTCCCTATGAATCTGGGTTGGTCTTAGAGACTCCCTTATAACCAGAAGGTAGTGGAATTGATGCATGACTTCCAAGGTTAGGCCAGAGGAAGCTTTGCAGAGGAATGCAGACCTCTGAAAACAAGGTCCAGCTTTTTCCTGGCTTCTAAGAGAGGGGACTTGATCGGGGGCTGTGGCTCCCCTTGCCTTACCGGGGCTTGACAGGGACTGACCCTCAGAGCAGCCTTCCACCAAGGAAACTCTGGGGCTGGTCAGCTCGCCTCAAGCCTCATTCCCTTGCTGCTGTCCTCTCCAGACCACTATCCTCTCTCCCTTATCTGCATGATGCACATCTCCAGTCAAGCCCCCATCCTACAGGCCCCCATCCTCTGCCACACTCACACCCCACTCCCACTCAGCCTCTCAGTTCCCCTAGCCCGCACTGCCTCTGTCAAACTTCCACCCCCACCTCTTGCTCTGGGTCTTTTATTTACTAAGAGCCTTTTCTGAATATGTATTCTACACCCTTCTCACCTTAATCAGACCCGATTTTCCCTCTTGACATCATTTGCCTCCATCTCAAGCACAGGGCCTGACTTCTTGGGTACCCAGAACTCTGTGCTAGAAAGAGGGGCCAAAAGGGATCCTGCTTCATCTGCCGCCCCCTTGTCTTAAATAACCTCCCTTCTTCCTCCACCAAGCCTGCACCATGTGGCCAAGCCATCTCCCTCTTGCCCTTGGCAAAGTACATCTTTGGACTGGAAGACCATCTCCATACTCTTTTGGGGTCTCTCTCACAGTTTCTTCTATACCCCATATCTTTTCCTCTTCCTAGGCAATTTCACTTAAAATAATTTTACGTGAGCACTATTTTTTGAGGTGGAAACATGGCAGTGAATAAAGGTGCTTCATTCTTGCCCTCACGTAGCTTATAATCAACTTCGGTGTCTATATTCATATTGATTACTTACCCAGATAGCTTGCACAAAGCCATTTAATAGGAGCTAAAGAAAGTATTTGATTGTAAAAACTGTGTTTCTTCTTTTTGCATTTGTTCCAATATACATATATGGAACACATATATGCTTATATAGACTGCATACTCCCTTGTCTGGGCCTCTGTAGCCCTTCGACCATTTTCCTATTTATGATGCTTTTGTTACTGTGTCAGTATTTCAGGTATGCGTCTACTCCTAAAGCACACCCTGAAGAATATCTTGAGGGCCGGAACCATGTCTAACTCACCTTCCTTTTCTTTCCCACCTTTGCTTAGTACCAATAATGGCTCAGTGCATCTAAAATGACTGTAGCCTTTGCTGACCAATATAATTTATTTTATGGATTATTACAAAACTATACACTTAAAAGTGAAAGGTAAAGTTATTATCAATGTCATGCTGTTTCTATGATAACAGAAAGTCCTCTTATTAACACATATTTTGCACATAATTTCTCTCTTAGGTGCAAAAGCAGATGACCATGGCCTCAGTAGCTAGGGGTTGTTTCCAATACTCTTAGAAAGTTAGAATCAGCTCCAAATAACACTTTCTGGCGATGTCTACTATTTGAGTGTGTGTGTTGGGGCGGAGTGGGGGGGAGAGCTGGGGAGAGGAAATGATAGACATAAAGACTTTGGGCAAATTCATGTTTTAAAAACATGATATATTTGCTGACTGTATGACATTTTTGTCCCATGGTTTACTTTTATTTACTTTGTTATTGTTTCTTATTCCCACTGAAGAGGGAAACACTCAAGTTGTACTGAAGAACCTTATGGGTGAGGCAAGGTCTTCAGTGGGAAGCTCCTTTCTCAGCTCCTTTGTACAGTCAGGGGGTAAAATCTACCCTTGCCAGCTGGGAACGCAGCCCACAGCTCTGACAGAGAGGCATTGGAGGGTGTGATCTCCCTTTGGAGGAAGCATGTTTCACGTGTGTCTTATCCATATCAGAGAGGAACGTAGAGAGGCATGTAGGCGTGTGTTGGGCTGCCTGACACACCTTTCCATGGAGGATCTTTCTTATACCTGTCTCCACTTACCTGAGTGTCAGAGCTGGGGTTTATTCTAGGTTCTTCCAGTGGCTTTGCTGAGGGCCCGGGCAGGAGGCCTGAGGTCGATACACTGCGAGGATCGTTTGGTGTGGCCATGTTTGTATGTGTTCACATGTGTTTCTGTGTGTTGAATATGAGTGCTCTGTATCCTTGCCAGAGCATCCGGCAAAACACAGACATCTCCATGGAAAACTGTATCTGATCTTTGAAGTTTTCTTCATGGTTCGCAAAACCTATGTGGGAGTTTACTGATTCTTGACATCTGAAGTTTGGGCAGTGGTCCTAGGGTCTTCTCATTAGTAATCCCACACTGGAAATGCCATTATTAAGTGAAGACAGATTATACCACCCGAAAACCGCCATGTGTCTCTCATTTAGCTTCTTGCAATAGCATCGCAGTTAGGATAAATGGCCCAACTCCTTCTTGGAGCTGCCCTAGAGAGCACCAGAGCCTGTCTTGGTGGGTGAGAGAGTCTCATCCTTTACCTCTGGAGCAGAGCACGGACTGAGTGATAAGCAGATTTCAACAGGAGTAAAAACCACCTCTCCCAATCTAAATCGCAGAGCTCCAATCAAGGACCTTGATGACAAGTGAAATTAAATAAAACATGAGCGATGAAACACTGTAATATGTTTACGGTGAGCTAGTCCAGACAGCTGATAATTAACTGTTGCCCAAACAGCAACTTGGCAATGGATGGCTGTAGCCAGGACACAAAGCAGTAGTGAATTGAAAGTCCTGGTAAAGATCTTTGTATCCTTGGAAGGAGCATGTGTCCTTCAACAGGAAACCTTCAAGTGCATAGGCTACCTCTGGGTCTGGATTCTGACCCCTTGTTGGTTTTCGGCTCACACATTCCGATCTGCCGTGGTAATGCTGTTTATGCTGGGCAGTCCCAAAGCAAATGTCTCTGTGTGTTTTTTTCCTGGACTACCACCCACAGAACCTACAAAATCTGAAAACAAATAAATGCAGATGCACACAATTTAAATAAGTTAAAAAACATGTTTTTATTATCTGCCTCAATTCTTACACTTAAAATAGTTTTGGTTTGAATCCTCTCCATACCCCTGTTTTTGCTGAATTTGAAGCAATACTGCAGAGAGGAAAGATAGTATTTAGAAAAGGAAACCGATTCTTCAAATGAGCTGAAATCAAATTCACGTATAATAAGAAGCCAAGAAACTAAAAGGAGGCCTTGAAGATCCCTGGACTGTTTGCAATCTCAGCTTTCTTATCTGTGAAACGGAGCTTGGATCAGATGACCCTGTGGTTCCTTAGCTCTTCTGCTTCATGGACTATTATTGGAATAGTATTCAAAGAATGTGCACAAGTTAAGGCCAAACACATGTGATTTCAAATGTGATTCAGAAATAGAATGAGTGATCGTACAATATAACCCCTAATCCAGATTTCCCCCATGCTTCCAGAGCTATTTCCCCCATGCTTCCAGAGCTGTGTACATAGAGGTGATAGAGCCAAATCTCAGAAGGCCAGAATCTGGTTGATCAGACTTTTCAACTGATGACATGCTAATAAGGATGGGGCTGCTTTGCATTATATTAATTTTTGTCCTCATTCCATTCCCCCCAACCTCATCAGCACCCATTCTTCTGTATGTCCTTGCAATCCAACTTCCATTTATTTCTATAAAATGTGTACCCTTGAAAAATGTATAGTATTACTATGTTTTTTAAAAACTTCCAGGGGTGCCTGGGTGGCGCAGTCGGTTAAGTGTCCGACTTCGGCCAGGTCACGATCTCACGGTCCGTGAGTTCGAGCCCCGCATCAGGCTCTGGGCTGATGGCTCGGAGTCTGGAGCCCGTTTCCGATTCTGTGTCTCCCTCTCTCTCTGCCCCTCCCCCGTTCATGCTCTGTCTCTCTCTGTCCCAAAAATAAATAAAAACGTTGAAAAAAAATTAAAAAAAAATAAAAATTTCCATAAGGAATATTTGCTACAAATCTGTTTTACTTCTTTAAGTTATGCTTCAGGTATCTATGCATGTTGATATATACATCAAAGATATATGTGCGTATATACACTTCTCAAAACGACTCTCATTTCATTTAAGAAGAGTTCTTCAGACCACAGACCAACAATCATCCCTTTGAGGTGGTGGCCGTGGGTGCCCAGAGAAAAAGGTATCTTGGTCTGGATCAATGGCACTAAAAATGCTCATTTCCCCAGCTTGCCATCCTTACATGTTCTCCTCTCATCTCTTGTGACATTTGTTTTCTTCCCAGTCCCTGGGGATTGTCTTCAAGCAGTTGATTTTAGGGATTTGCAGAGTTTGCAATGTGATACTACTTCTCTTTTATCTGAAGGCTATTCCTCCAGGGGAAAAGCGGTGATTTCCTAAAAATCCGTGCAAATGTGAAGAAAAGCTGTGTGTTTCTGGTTGTTGTTTTCTACAGTGCAAAACAAAAATAGTGAAGAAAAAATACATCTCATTGCTTCTGATCACTGCATAGTATTCTGTTCATTGCATGTATGCCCCATTTTATTTATTCATTTCCTTATTGATGGAACTGTAGACTTCCTTGATTTTCACCCATAACCCTGCAGAGGATATCTTTATACAAGTCTGTGGGCATCTGCATGGAAATTATAACAGGACAATGTACTCAGGAATAGAATCGCTGAGTCCTAGGGTATCTGCATATTTAACTGCACTCACTGCTATGAGACTATTCACCATGAAATGAGTTCAGACATCCATCAGCAGTCCATGATGGTTCTTATTTCCACACACCTTTATATGATTTGGCTTTCCAATACTTGACAGTGTGATGGGGGTAAATAGTATCTTATTGCTATTTGAATTTGCATCCTCTAATTACTCTGGGGATTGAGTATCTGTTATAGATTTGACAGAAACAATTCTGTGTTCACCACACCATTCTCTTTTCTAGACAAGTGGAAAAGATACATTTTACAGCTTCTGTTATAATTATTACAAAATGCTTGTAATACTCAAATTATTTGTAATATTTGCAAATCATTAACAATTTGCAATAATTTCATAAATTTGTAAATTATTACAGTTACAAAACTTCCATTACATGTATGTTCACATAAATGAGTCTGGGCCATCTGAATGTGATGGGAGTGTGATTAATATTAACATTTGCTATTTTCTGGGAGATTCTTACTTGGCTTTTCTTCTCCCTCCTCTATATAATTGTGGGTGGGGGGAAGTGGCAAGCCATTCTCAGTCTTGTCTTAAGGAATGTACCATTTGCAAACATCACATCCTGACCCAGGGGTTGAGAGACCCGACAATATAACAATATATTATAACAATGTAACAATAACATAGGGGCTCTCACTTTACAAAGTTTCAACCAAAACTTGACAATGAGCTGTATGGGAAAATACATTATTTACTAAGGTTTCTTCCAGTTTAGGAAATCTTTATGATATTATACTCAGATTCAGGGAGGAACAAAAGTAGTGAACTGCTTTCAAGGAAGGGCTATCCAATGGTATCTGAAGTTGGCACTGGTGTGTAATCAGATTAGTGGTTGCAGCCTTCCTTAGAAGCCAACAAGGAGAAACAATCTGGCTTGGGCTTTACTAAAAATTCTATATTTATAATGCTCTGTCTTAGAAATTCACTCTTTAGAAAAATTATGTTTATTCTACGAAGCATCAAAATTTTAGGAGTAAGGAGGTGTGATCACATGTGAGCAGTTATTCAGTATTTTACCCCAGTGGATATGCAGCCCAAAAGGTTTCTTAAGTTTCACTATGTTAAGAAATAAAATTTTATCTGTTTCTGACAGGAGGGAATAACAGTCTTACCCTTAAAATAACACAGTCCATTGTATTTATTTTCTTGGATACACTTCATTATCCAACATCAGGCACATTTCTTTGCTCTAGGGGTTTATGATGCAACACATGGCCCTTGATTGCCTTATTGTGCACAGCTGCCAATTATTATTTTGTTCCTGTTTAAGAATTTGCGTTGTCTTTGGTCTAAAGCTGGGCATCAACAGAATTACTGGAGTGAATACACAGTGTATTTTTAAAAGATTCAAAAATATATATGGCCATGATTTTAGTTATTTCCAAAAGAACTTCCACCCCTCCCTGCCTCACACCCATATTAAATTGAGAGGAAAAAAAAACACAGTCAAACTCTTAAACTTGAGTTTTTTTCAGTTCCTCAAATGTTTACACCATGAGATTAATACAGTTGTTTACAGGGTAGTCTCCAAAGTTGAGTGCAAAATGCCCGTGGGTTGAACAAGCATCCCAGTGGAAGTGGAACAAGCACTTCCCAGTGCGAGAAGAAAATGTCAGGACTTCTACTCATCTATTTTTTAATCTAAAAATTAAGAAAGAATTAAGTATTGCTAGTATTTACTGTTGATATTGGCCCCTTGCTTTGTCTGCCATGGTGCCGTGAGCAGGGTTTCCCGAGGGAATGGGGTGTCCACTTTTATTATAAAGTTTGGGAGCGCCTGGGTGGCTCAGTCGGTTAAGCATCCGACTTCGGCTCAGGTCATGATCTCGCGGTCCGTGGGTTCGAGTCCCACGTCGGGCTCTGTGCTGACAGCTTAGAGCCTGGAGCCTGTTTGGAATTCTGTGTCTCCCTCTCTCTCTCTGACCCTCCCCCATTCATGCGCTGTCTCTCTCTGTCTCGAAAATAAACATTAAAAAAAATTTTTTTAAAGTTTGAACTGGACAAGTTCTCACAAAATGGACAAGGAGCTTGACGTGATTCTGAGAAGGAACAGTAAAATGAAGATGGCACTAATAATGCAAGCACTGGCAGGTCTGGTGCTGATCAATGCCTAGTGCTTAGCCCCAGTCCTTCATTAGGTTGGTCAGATTGGACAAGAAGGTGACAAAACTAAAAATTACCGAGAAGACTATTCGAAGGGTGGGTTTATAGGCATTCATATTAATGATGATCCTACCATGAGCATATATTGTACTTTGAAATATAGAGACCCTTACAAAGGAGCAAAGGACCCTCAGACATTTACAGATCCTTGGTAGCTGACCTCTTGGCTGGACTCAACACCTGCGTTCCTTTGCCTTCATCATATCTGTTCATTGTCCCACCTGCTGGCCGGGCACTAATACTGTACTTTATGAAACCTAGGTGCCACTTGACTACAGTCAAGGTCATTTCTATGGAAGGGGACTGGGTGTGGAGTGTCAATGAATCGCTGATGCACCTAGAAACGGAAAAACAACTAGAAATTTCATGATGGGCAATAGCACCATCTTAAATGCAAAGGTCTGGCACCATTAGCTGGTACTGAAATTTTATTAGGGGCATAGAAAGGCACAGAAACAGAAAAGTATGATATATAATAAAATCTATAGCTAAAATGAGCCTCAAAATATTTTTCAATCATATAAAAATGTTAGGTGATAAGAAAATATTGCGTCAATTTAATTGGTGCCATGTTTTCCCCTTAATGGGGCATAAAATAATGATGGAACTTAGCTGTAATGAAATCTAGTAGTAATTCTACATGTCTTGCCCTTCATCTCTGAAGCAAGTAGGAGACAAAATTCTACACCAATTACAGATTTGGTGGAAGAAAATAACCTCAACATCCCATTACTGTTTCTTTCCAATTAAAGTACTAGATTTTATATGTCCTATTAAAATATTCTCTCTCACCAGGTAGCTCTTTAGCTCCCCCCTGCTTCAGAACCCCCAACATGGTCTGTCAAAAAGTCGTGTGGGTATAAGAGGTATAATAAGAAAAGTATGTGCAAGGAGAAATGAGAGCTGACAACTGACATGCCACCCACTTCCCACTAAATGATAGTGGTTATTTGCCAAAACCGTGGGGATTAAGTCCCTTACATAACCTTTTATATCACCTTTAATAAACATGGCATACAAATCACAAACAGACCTCAAACAAATCATTGTAATGCCCTTGAGAGTTGCAAACACTGATTCATCCAAAGTTTAAGAAAGTTTTGGTGATAGCGATGTGTTTTAATGTGTTCACCTCCAGACCAAAATTCCCTTCTTCCTGGATTAAAACTGTTCCACGTTTAAAAAATTTTTTTTCAACATTTATTTATTTTTGGGACAGAGAGAGACAGAGCATGAACGGGGGAGGGGCAGAGAGGGAGGGAGACACAGAATCGGAAACAGGCTCCAGGCTCTGAGCCATCAGCCCAGAGCCCGACGCGGGGCTTGAACTCATGGACCGCGAGATCGTGACCTGGCTGAAGTCGGACGCTTAACCGACTGCGCCACCCAGGCACCCCTAAAACTGTTCCACGTTTAAGTGGGTATGGGTAAGAACATCAGATTTAGTGGAGTGATTAATGGTATAATAAAAAGCTGGGTACCAGTTAGGTTGAGACATTAAAATGTTACTTTTTTTTTCAGTATCCCCAGAGTAAGAAATTCCAGACCAAAGTCAAGGCTGGACAGCTTCATGGATTAGCATCTATTAGATGTTTCATACTTGGAGCTTATACCGTAAAGTAGCATGGTCAACACACCAGCTCTTACACATAGCACAAGGACTACACCTGCATACTCTTGATTTACTTTAATGTTTTCTTTCCTACCCCAAGACTGGAAAAAGCACCAGTTTTGAGATTGTGTCTGATTTTTCATCCCTTGTGTGTTCCCAGAGCTTTTTCCTTCCATGAGTCTTTAATAAAATGGCTGAACACATTTACTTTGTTCAAATTTGTCTTTTTACCTTGAACAACTTTCTCCGTAAGCAAGATCTCTTTCTAGCCAGTCCCAGAGAGGAGTTCTGTGTATAATAGACAAACTTGGTCCTCTAAATCTCTTAGGCTTTTGTCAATAGTGCACACTTGGCAAATTGTATGTTGATACCTTTGCGTGGCACGCATGTCTTTTCTCCTTGGCTAAAACTGAGAGCAAACTGACAGCAAGAAGCCTGTCACCACATATGACATAACAATTCATGCAGTTGCTAATTTAGTTTTTCTTCTCCCTGTGTCTCCCCCCTCCCCCCAGCCCCTTGCCCAAATAAAGTTTTGCTTTTGAGTACAAACTTGCTCACAGTCATTTGCTCTCCTTGAGTTTTGTAAATACCTGAACTCACAGAAGAATTATGCTGAATTATGCCAAATTATTATGTCTCTAGAAGAGAAGGGAAGGAAAGGGAAGGATGTGCTCAAGAACAGGAAAAATGGGGGCGCCTGGGTGGCTCAGTCAGTTGAGCATCTGACTTCAGCTCAGGTCATGATCTCATGGTTCATGGGTTCAAGCCCCATGTCAGGCTCTGTGCTGACAGCTTGGAGCCTGGAGCCTGCTTCAGGTTTTGTGTCTCCCTCTCTCTCTGCCCCTCCCCTGCTCATGCTCTGTCTCTCTGTCTCAAAAATAAATAAACATTAAAAACGTTTAAAAACTAAAAAGAAGAAGGAGGAGGAAGAGGAGAAGGATGAGGAGGAGGATAGAAAGAATGGCAAGAGAAAGCTACTTCCTAGCTTGGGAAAGTAGAGAGGAATACAGGTATTTCCGCTAGTGGGGAAATTTGATCCTGAGAACTTTGGAGGAAAGGGCAGAGCCTCCGAGGGAAACACAAGGGTATATCTAGGGAAGCTGGATCTCACACATGGGGGAACAATTTTGGCAAACATTACTGCACTCACACGCAATCCATCAGCAAACTGGACTTCAGGCTTGGATACTTGAGTATATCCATGATGACGATGGACTGAGGACGAGACACTCTTCCTTATCTGGTAAGTATCACTGGAAACTACAAGTTTTCGTGAGACAATTAGGGAAGGGGATGGAGCCTCAACAACGACAAGACAGCTTCCCACCAGCTTGACCAAATGGGAACTTCGTAATAGTTTACAAAACAAAAAAAACCCCCCAAAACTAAAGAAACACACTCTTTTGTAGTCACATTTGAGTTGGTACAATAATACTGTACCTGCTAAATAGGAATTTTTGTAGTTAGATAAATTCCTACTAGTGGGCTCTGAAATCATAGAAATATTACTCATGTAGCACACTTACTGAGAAAGTATTTATTTTTTTAGAATGTGTTTGTTTTTAAAAGCCTCAGAACTAATTTCTTAGTCTCTTATCCAAGTAGAAAATTGCATGACATATCTGATAATCAGCCTGATGGATAGTCCCTAAAGAAGAATTTTTGTCATTCACTTGGGTGGTGAAATTATGTGTGCATTGTTAAGTTGGCAGTTGTGATTTTGGAAAGTAGCATCTGGCAAAAGATATAACACCAAAATATACTATGACTGTGATAAGCTGGAAAAGTGGTGTGAAGTACTCATAATTAACTAGATGTGAAAGAGAATCAGCAGAGAAGAGAAAGAGAGATTGAAAGCAAGACTCTTTAAGAGTATAGACTGTGTGCATAAATAATGGGCAGCATTTAGTTACAGGGTAGTCAGGGTAGAAAACGATCTGTCACAATAACAGGTTCTCAGAGAGTAACTGCTCTTAGCAGAGCAGGTATAATACTGTGAACAGTTTATCAGAGGATGACCTCTTCATGCCTTCACGTATTTATTCCCTCAAAGAGAACCCGGACAGCTCTTGGAGTCACACTGCCAAGGTTTGAATCCTGGCTCAGATATATATTTTTTAAATGTTTATTTATAGAGAGAGAGGGAGAGAGATAGAGAGAAAGAGAGAGAGAGAGAGCATGCACACATTGGGGAGGGACAGAGAGAGAGGGGGAGGAGACAATCCCAAGCAGGCTTCATGTTGTCAGCACAGAGCTGAACAAGGGGCTCAATCTCATGAACTGTGAGATACGACCTGAGCCGAAATCAAGGGTCGGATGCTTAACCAACTGAGCCACCCAGGCACCCCTTGGCTCAGATATGTATTACCTGTACGACCTTTGGCTGATTTCTTAACCTCTCTGTCCCTTGATTTCCTTATTTGTGACATGGGGATGAAAATAACACTAATGCCACTGGATTGTTAAAAGATTTAATAGAGTTGATATTTATAAAGCACACAGAACAGTTTCCAGTCAAGTGAGCGCTATATAAGTATGTGTTAAATTAAACACTTTCACTCAACATTAATTTATTACTACTAGATTTAAACCACTTCTTTGGGCACCCATAAGGATGCCAAAACATATAAGACATGGTCCTTGTCTTCAAGGAGTTTACTACTTCACAGAGGAAACTCTGGAACTATATACAAGTCTGAAATTACTACTTTAAAAGTGTTTGGAAAGTAGGTCAGCAGAGACAAAAAGACGATTGAAGGATAGGGTTGTGCCATAGATCTTCCACGGTGACGATGTAAAAGGATTTCTGGTTTAGTCTGGAATGTAGGAAAATAGACACTTTTCTTCATGACTAGCTGTTCTCTGTTGGAATAGAAGTTGGAAATAAAAGTAGACCAGCGTTATTTCATGAGGATTTTAAGTTGGTGGAAGAAGAGCTTCCTGGCAGAGATAACTGTCACATGTAAGGATATGTGACATCCATGGGAGGTCTTGAGTATAAAGAGGCTGCCTCTCAGAGTCTTGCTCAATCAGTAGTATAGCAATAGAAAATGCATGATATATCCATTTTCATATAATATGGGTGAATTTAACATTATTAGCTCATTTATGGGTCTCAAACAATCTTATCAAGTATAAAAATTGGGGCGGAATACAAGTTTCACTATTTTCACTTCAGATGCATTTTCCTGAATATCAGATAGTATTTTAATGTCATTTTTATACAGATTTTTGTGCTGTGAACTTTTAAGTATTGTATGCTTGGGAAACATCACCTCCATTTTCTCTGCGGATGGGCCCAGTGTGAACTGAAGTAAACCCTAACTAATCACTACTGGAGAATTCTAGCTGCCGCCAATCTAGATGAAATAATCTCTCTGCCACTTTTCACAAAGGGAAAGACAGATTTACCTACTGCTTCTTTATAATACACTTTTAATTTTTTTCAAAGCAACAGAAAGTTGGTAGGGTAGACCTTTATGCTGGGTTCCTACTGTTAGAGTTTATGCAGAGCAACAAGGAGGGAAGAAGTCTGAGAGAGAAGCAAAGAAAGGAGAATTTCGACCAGAACACAACAGAAAAACCACCACCACGACAAATGATTTCTGCTGGAATAAAGAAAAATAAATAAGCCAACCAAAATCTAACAATAGCCAAACAAATTACAACAGGGAAGTTTTAAAAACAAACAAAAAGATAAATAAGAAAAAATTTTAAAGGACAAAAATATTTGTAAAATGTGTTTTTAATGAAAATGAGAATTGCAGAAATAGCTCCCTTTTCTGAAATATCAATAATCATTGAGAGATGACAGCAGGGAAGAGTAAAAATGCAGGAATGTCTGGATCCTGCTTGGCACTGGACTCCATTCTCGAAGGCAGAAATAGAATGCCAATATGCTTTTTCATGAGAAATCTGAACACAGTGGATTCCTTCTCCCAGGGAAGCCTGGTGGTCGAACTTCAGCTGCCTTATAGCAAATTAGTCCGCTGGCACGCCCTTTTGAGACACTGGCATTTTATCACTGGGGCCACCCAGAACTAGGTAAATCCTTAAGGTTGGTCTCCCCACTGCCTTTGTACTAGCAAAGCAGGGTCTAGCTAACACTGGTAAGGTGGGATTTTTATCACCACTGCAGAACATGGGCATCCCAGCCTCCCCAGCCCCATCCAACTGTGCGCCTCAATGTCAAACAGAAAGCCCCTGAAATTCACATCCTGAAATCTCCAGAAAACCCAGAACAGTATGGGTTGAATTTTATAAAGAGTTCTTGCTCTACTTGTAAAAATTGGAATTACTTGGCTGTCGAGAAGGTAGGATTTGGAAGTTGGTGCTAATGTCAACTGACCTGGCATACTGAATTACTGGAAGCTAACTTGGGAGTGGAAAGTTGTGATGAACTGGGGCTTGGATAAACTACCTCTGGGTGATTTCTTGTATCTCACTTTATAATGCCCAGCGTGTATCTCCACATCTTTTTGGAGACTCTTATGGACTGAATGTGTCCCTCCCAGGTGCATATATTGAAGTACTAACCCCTAAAGTGACTGTATTTGGGCATATGGCTTTTAGGAGATAATTAAGGTTAAATGACATCATTAGAGTGGGTCCTAATCAGAGAGGGTTGAAGAGGATTAAGAAGAGAGCGATCTCTGTGCCATACGAAGATCCAGAGAGAAGGGGGCTACCTGTAAGCCAGGAAGAGAGCTCTTATCAGAACCTGACCATGGACACCCTAA
Source organism: Prionailurus bengalensis (assembly GCF_016509475.1). Lineage (NCBI taxonomy): Eukaryota > Metazoa > Chordata > Mammalia > Carnivora > Felidae > Prionailurus > Prionailurus bengalensis. The sequence goes on along the minus strand of NC_057349.1, from coordinate 76,199,676 downwards.
TCTTAATTTCCAGCCTCCAGAACTGTGAGAATATTAATTTCTGTTGTTTAAATTACCCACCCAGCCTACGGTATTTTAAAATGGTAACCTGGGTAGACTAGACAGAACCAGATCTACCCAAGGTCCTAATTCTAGCCCTGAAACATGCTAGCTGTGTGACACTAGGCAAGTCACTTCCCTTCTCTGATTCTCAGATTTTTCATCTGCAAAGTAAGAATAATAGTAATCTTTTATAGGAATGCTGTCAAGATTAAATAAACTGATGAACTGACAGTGACTGTTACATAGCAAGTGATCAACAGTCAACAATTAGTGTAACTTATCGCCTGAAAATGTTACAAAAGACTTTTCCCCCTCCAAAGAAATATGAAACCATAAATTAGGTTTTTTTTAATTTTAATAGAATCCTGCTTTGGTAAATACAATTAGATCCTTTAAATTTAATAGAATCCTGTTTTGGCAAATACCAAAAGTCCAGAAAAAAGAAAAATCCCTGATGTGTGTTAAAGGGACTTTTTACTGCCTTGCTGACCCAGAACAGACTGCTTTGTATATAGATTGACATATATGAACCTCATGGCAACCACAAACTAAAAACCTACAATAGACACACACACACACACACACACACACACACACAAATAATAAAGGAACCCAAATATAACAAAAACCAAAAACTACTGGATAACCATTTAATGAGCCCTCCAAGATACTTTGGGCAATACAAGAGGATTATGGTAAACTTGTAGCCTCTGATTTATACCCATGAAACTTCGAAAGTTGTACTTAGCAATAAAAATTTAAATGCCAACAGAAAAGGTAATGAATGACACCAATGGATGAAAGAGCCCAGAGACGGGATAGCTCACAGAAGCCTGGGGGTTCTGGACAATGCCTCTAGACAAAGATAAGGCAGGATCTAGAAGGACTAGCACAAGAGACAGAGGAAGCCCTGGACTGCAAGCACCAGCCTCCTTGGGTCTGGTGTGGGATGCCTAGCATGGGCATGATGTTTGAAAAATACATATTTGGTGCTTGGTTCAAGATGAGCTGGAGAAGACAAATTGTTGGAAGAGAAGATATGTGCTATTGACTAGTGACTGTGCTAGGCGCATCCTCCCCGTCTGCACATGGGGTAAGTCATTGACGTTCAGATGCCCATGGGAGGGATAGGAGGCAGAAGGTCATTCAAGCATGCAGGAGCAAAGATTGGCAGTGTGTGCAGGTATGGTTGTGTGCAGAATGCACAGGGCTTGGTGCTTGATTTGACCTCAGAGATGACTAACTCATCCAGCCTGAGATACTAGGAAAGGTGGTATCACTGTTTGACCCCAGAAAAAAAAATATAGAAAGAAACGAAAAAAAAACTGGTTTGAGGAGGGAGGTTGATAAATTAAGCTTTAGTCTCATGGGATCTGTACTTCTGGAAAGAACCAAGAAATTTTTTGAGCTAATAAGTAATTGATGTATTGATTTCAAAAAGCAATTCATCACATTCCCTTTCAATCTTTCTGTGTCTTGACTTTTTCCCCCTTATTTTTTTCCTTAATTTTTCATGACCTCGATTTCATGATTTATAAAGCTACAAAAACAAGTGGGCCTATTTTTATTTCTTTCTTAACACACTCCTCTCCCCATGTTTAAGTTATTAGAAGCAGCAGAAGCCATGTGGTTTTCTAAGACACAAAACCATTCCTCAGGAAGAATGTTAAAACTTTATTTTTAAATAAATATGGATAGTTTTCTGTCCAACCACTATTCTCTAAAATTTCCCTTTTGAAAATAGACTTAAGAGTTGTTGTTATTTTGTTTTGTTTTTTAAGAACGTAAATATCATGTTTGTCAAGAATGTTATTCTCCAGGGGCTCCTGGGAGGCTCAGTTGGTTGACCATCCGACTTTGGCTCAGGTCATGACCTCATGGTTGGCTCAGGTCATGACCTCATGGTTGGTGAGTTCAAGCTGGCATCGGGCTCTGTGCTGACAGCTCAGAGCCAAGAGCCTGCTTCAGATTCTGTGTCTCCCTCCCTTTCTGCCCCTTCCCCACTCATGTTCTGTCTATCTCTCTCTCAAAAATATTAAAAATAAAGAAACAGACTTCTCTACTTAACAAATATTTATCATTACTGATTTGTATGTCTTTTTTTTCTTATATGTAGTATTGCCCCTTATATTAAAATCATTTATCATTACTGATTTGTATGTCTTTTTTTTCTTATATGTAGTATTGCCCCTTATATTAAAATCATTGCTAATCTGTACATGATGCCATGCTTGGTTCTGTGCCGTTAACTTAGACACTCAGACTATGGTCAGAAGTACTGAATTATTTTAGAAATTACTAATTATATATAGGTTAAAGGGTAATATGGGGAGGAACTAAATGCATCGATTTGGAATTTGGCATTAGAAGACAGTGGGGAACTAAGAAGCAAACTTGTTTGTGAGGAAAGAATTCTGGTGACTTAAATGTGGCACAGTATGCCCATGTTCATTCTGCTCAGAGAGAATCAGCCTGATTAGTTTCCCATTCTGTGATTTAAAAACAGTGGCCACATTTGTGTCCAAGGAGAGAAGGAACAGTCTCCTCACACAGTCATTCTATTTTTGTATTTCAGGTTACTTCTGTTCTTTCTGAGTATGTGTCATTCATTTATGATCTATGTCGATGGATTTCTCCCAGTTGTCCTTTTACCGTTTGTGTATTTCATTCCCTCTCCCCAGGCGTGTGCAGAATGCTCCTCCTCCATGCCGTCTGACCCCACTGATTTATCAAGTGTTCACTACCCTCGTCAGCAACCCCTCTCTTCACAGAATGAGTCAGCTCTCCAACTCTAGGTTACTGTCTGACTTGATCTGGTCAGTTCTGAAGATATTAGGTAATATTAGACCCATCTTTGGCCCCGTGGAATTACATTTAATATCTCTCCCCTGTTTTCTGCCATGCCAAAAAATCAATGTATAATAAAGATGAATAAATCATTTTTCTAACTGTAATAAGATCATTATATTTTAATTATTGAGCCAGAAGAATCTTTCCTCAGAGCAGATGTTGAACCCAGGTCATTTGGGAGAACACCAGGCAAACTCCCCAATATAGGATGACTGAGAAACAGTCTATGAGAAAAAAATCCTTCTACAGGATTTTAAGTAGAGATCTTGTAATTAAAATATAACGATACTATTTCTTTTGTTTTTCTTTATATATTCATTAGTATTTAGGGATGCTTTACAATTTTCAGACTGAAGGAATTAATGAGAATTATCTGAATTATTTCTGATCTAAGTTCTTTTTTTCTTATTACTATCCTCAGTAATTGTTAAAGTCTGATTCTTAGATGTATGCAATTAAACATGGGCTTATTAAGAAACGATGATTACAGAATAAAGGAAACCTTTTTGCCTAATGGTATCAACAGGCTAAATCTTTATAAATTCTTAAGGCTATGCACACCAGAGTCATTTTTATTATCATACTTTGATTAATAAAACAAAGTGCTAATAATACACATTAACCTAATTCATTCAAAGTCTAGAGCCAGAAAAATTAATTTTTAAAGTGATACCATGTTTAGATATTTAGATTTTTCTTATATATAATTTAGCAAGTAACTTTACTTTGATGCTACTGTGGTAGTCTTATAGTTGTCTCAAATATAGTTGATAAACATTTTAGTGATGTTCAAAACATAATCTTAACGTGTTTATTATACTTGAAATATGTCCAAATGAAACTCAGAAACCAGTCCTATTCCTCCTTGACTATTTGTACAAAGGCTCTGGAATAAGTTTTAGAATGTTTTAAGAAAATTGAAACATTTCACACATACAGTTCTGATTCAGGATACTTTTATATGGGAAACACATGTACATGACTTGTATTTATTAAATAGGCATTAGAAAAGAAACTTTCTGATTAACGTCCCCAGGGACGAAAATAAGCAAAATATTTCTCTTTCTATGAGCACATTCTTTGGTGTCTCCTTCAATTTTCCACCCCCAAGTAATTACCAAGTAATACTAAATGGATGCCTGTGTACATGCATGCATGTGTGTGCACGCGCGTGTGTGCACATATTGCACGCACACACACACACATGCATGCACACACACACACACACACACACACACACCCTTCACTGCTGTGTTGAAAGAGGAATGAAAGAATGGGGTCATGTTTGAGCAGGACAGAAAAGGGTGAATTACACGGTCAAGAAAGGGCTAAAAGTTATCTGATAGAAACAGCATTTAAGAAAAAAAATAGAAACATTGTGAAAAGGGGGAGAAATTGAGGATATGGAAAAAAAGTTTAAAAAGAATCAAGAAAAAATCAGAATGTGATAAGGGAATGTTGAGGAAAGAGAAGGATAGAGGCACAAATGGATTATAAAAGATGAAAGAGAGAGAAAGAGAGAGAGAGAGAACCAGAGGGAATAGTGACCAAATGCAGGGGGGAGTCATTAAAAGGCTGAAAATTCCAAGCATATTAGGAGATAGAGAATAATGTTGAAGAAAAAAGATATCTGGGGGAAAAGGGGGGCTTAGAAATACAAAAATTCAGAAATACAAATTTATTGAAAGATTAAACACACTATGTCTTGAAAGAAGAGTAAAAGAGAGTTTCTGGTATTGTTTATAAAAATTAAAAATAGAAATTAGCAAAGCACTAGGCCTTTGAGTTGGAGCTCTGACATGAATAAATTCTGTGGCTCCTGGCAGGACACCGGTTGGTGGCTTGGTTTCTTCATTCATAAAGTGGAAGAGGATATTGGCCTTTTAAGGTCCTTTAAACACCAAAATTCAAAGAAATAAAACAGAACAAAACAATGAACTAGAAAAAATATTTAAAAATAAAATTCGTGTTTGGAACGTGTTTTTTTCTTGTCGAAATTTAGAGGATGTTTGAAAAGCATCTCAAGAAGATGGTCACAGATGCCATTTGCACACTACATGGCTGGTGTGGTTATACATGTGGACACACCAAATGTCTCACACATATGATTTAATTTTTCTGGCCCTGTTCTCTCATTTCACTATATATATATTCCAATCTCTAGAGAGTTGCTTTCTCTCTTTGGCTGTACGCAGAGGATCAAGATATGGGTCATTTGCAAGTTCAGAGTTGGAGGTAGACAGTGTAACATATGGAAGTGCATGGTTTCTTAACTGGAGATGAAACAGTCACAAATTGGGGCTAGGTAAAGGATTGATAAGGAGCCAGGAAGAACAAGAGAGCGAGCCAAGTTGAAGGAGTCATGCCTGCTCCTGGATGTACATTTGTAAGTCTTCCAAGGAGAAGAAGACTTGACTAGCTCCCAAAATAATGGACCTCTTTTTCACTTGAAAAATATTAGCTTCCACTTTTTCCTTTATCATTATCAATGCCTATATAATCAATTGCCCTTGAGATATGTTTTAAGCTGAATTTGGCAGTAAAAGTCAGCAGAATTACGTAAGCCACTGTATCCCTGGTTAGTAACAACAGAAAGAGACAAAGCTCACTTGGGATTTTTTTTTAGAAGTGAAAGTTCAATGTCTTATTATGGGGGGGGGGGCAGGCATTTCAGTTTCAAGCTCTAAGAGGGAATCTGAGAAAACAAAATTTTAAGAAACACATATGAGAGAGTCTCTCTTAAAACCTTTACAGGGTTCCATGGGAACTGGAAAAGGAAGCTTTGCATCATCTTGCTGGGCTAAACTTTCCTCTTGTTTCATTTACATTTTCTTTTTAAGACACATACATTATTGTGGTTTGTGAAAGGAAACTCTGACTCCTCTGTGTTTTAAGTCCTCCTTCAGCATCCTGATCCTGTGAGAGCATGGATGTCATCAAATCTTGTAGGTCTCTTTGGCAGCCTCTCAGGTTGGCAGTGCCTTTATGCCTTCAGGAGTGTACATCATGTGGGCTTTCTTAGTCTTTTCCCCAAGTTTCTGACATACCAGCACAACCATGAAAACCTCATTGGTTTTATTTCATAGCCTGGTTTGGGACCTGAAAAATGGAGGCTTTGCACAATAGGCACCAAACAATGCCAGCATCCAGCTAGATCAGAGTAGGTTTGTCAGAGTTTGTACTCACTTCATCCAGTATGGACAGAAGCTTTTCTAGGAAATAAGAAACTAAGCCCAAACACGTGATTCAAGCTGAGAAAAATGTATGTTGTGTGGACACCGTATTGGGCCCCTCAAGGGCTACTTTTAAGACCTGAGCATATGTGATGTTTTAGGCCAATGATGTGTCTCCACTCATCAACACCAGAGGTATGCATCGAGGCATTCAATCATTTTGAGCAAGATTTGACCTATATAAAATGCATCCAAGTTAGCATTTTAAAACATGTGCAGCCACTCTGGGGAACAGTATGGCATTTCCTCAAAAAACTAAAAATAGAACTACCCTGTGACCCAGCAATTGCACCACTAGGTATTTATCCAAAGGATACAGGAGTGCTGATTTGAAGGGGCACATGCACCCAACGTTTATAGCAGTGCTATCAACAATAGCCAAAGTATGGGAAAAGTCCAAATGTCTATCGACTGATGAATGGATAAAAAAGATGTGGGAGATACATATATATATATATATATATATATATTTATAAATATGCATATATATGCATATAAATACACACACACACACCATTCCAAGTGAATGTTAGAAATGGGGTGGGGAAGGGGCAGGAGGAGGTAGCAGAGAATTATGGTGGTTTTTGAAGAAACTTATTTTTTAGCTTAAAAAACAGCTTTTTATAAAGAATCCCAAAAGGTCTTTAATCATTATTTTTCTTTCACTTTATTTCAATTTGTATATTCAGCAGCTACCTGATTTGGCCATGTCTTATACTCTGCCTCCTGGAGTACTTGACCCCATAGAAGACAGGGGTGCTGACCTTGGGGAGCTTGCAATCTTCTAAGAAAACAGCTAATTAAGGACCAAGATGCTTGCAGTATGACTTCAGGATAATTTATTAATCTGTAAACATGAGAATCAGATTAGGGCTTACTTTGTAGAGCAGTGGCATGAGGGTTATAATGAAATCGTGCATGATGTGAAGAACTTAGCACCATGCCAGGGACATTATAAATACTTTAAAAATATTACATGTGGCATTGTTAGTATTGTAATTATTACGCTATAGGGCAGGTTTCTTTCTTGGCTTCAGCAGCCTGAGACTAAAATAGTCATAATGACAAAAATGAGGAAAATACTTCTCTAGCTTGATCTGAAGAATTCTGGAAACTCCCTAGACCCAGTAAGTTCCCACTTTCTCATCAAGCTTCCTAGGGCCTCCAGCATATCTAGCCACTCTTTCCACAAAGATTTTTCAGTTTGTCTCCCAAGGAGGTGAGTCAGTCTACTTCAAGCAGGAGCACCTAGCCAATTGGTGTCCCCCAACCTGAAAAGCTCTGTTTCTTTGAAAGTGTATAGGTGGAAGAGACCACCTCATTCACTTTTAGCTGTGTTTCATTATTTTAGTAATAATATTAAATGAATTTCTTGTTTAATTGATGCAGAATTCCTGGGGGAAATACTCACTTAAATGAGCTTTGAATTTTATCTGACTATTCCTGGCGTAAAAGTCCTTAAAAGAAAAGAAGCCAAGGGGACTCATGAAGATCCAAAACGCAGAGGGTGACATCAGGGCACCGTGAAGCCTCACCTGGAGAACCTAACTTAGCCTTCGTGCGTAATGCCAAGTATCCCAGGTAGATCCTTCTCAGGGAAACTCGGGACTCATTGGAAGAGAGTTATTGATACAGGGGGCGAGACAGAGAATTTGTCCAGGACTTGAAGATAAGAGCTAGGATAATTTGCTATGGTGGGCAATGGGGAAACAGTTACAACCAGAAGGTTCATGAAATCTACTCACTGCCATTCTTTCTACTGTCAATTCACATGGTGGGCAGAAGGAGGTTGTTTTTAAACATTTTATAGAAATGCAAATGCAAAAAATGAAATACAATCGCCTGCATGTTAAATTTGCCAACTTTGGAAAGTTATAATATTCAATGCTGGCAAAGATAAGTTTCTACGTTACAGTTACAAAATAAATTAGGGCAACACTTTTGGAAAGCAATTTATTAATACCCAGAGCCATTAAAATCTTGTGCTCTTTGGCCCAGTAATCCCGCTTCCAGCAATCTAATCCAAAATGTAAAATAAGCCATACAGCCGAAGATTCATCACAGCACTGTTTATAATAATAAAAGGTTATGCAATCTTTAATATGTTAAATATGTAGACATAGAAAAAACACTTAATATATAACATTTAGTGAAAAAACAGGGTCTAAACCTGTCACAACCATTTGAAAGTATCTTTAAGAAATAGAAAGGAGAGGCCAGAAAAAAAATGTAAATATTGTAATCATTGCAGTTAGGGAGGATGATTTGATTTTCTTTACGTTCTCTTTTCTGTAGGCTTTAGATTTTAAGATTACATTACTTCCTGATTAAAAATGAAAGTATCCAATCAGTTTGCTTTATAATTAGCTTATATCATAACTCATTTACTAACTATAAATTCAATTTACATTCTAAAAGTATCCTAAACCAGTGCCGTGCTTTTCATGGTTTCCTGGAAGTGGAAATAAAATTAGAGAAATGTGAAAACATTGGTAACTTAGTTATGGAGACAAATTAGTGGGCAGGAATTAGCTCTATTTTAGTTCTATGTGGATTTAAACTTTCTCATAAAATACCTCAATATTAATAGTTGAAATGAAGGCACTAATTGAGTACTTTCGAGTGGTGGGGTGGGGAGGGCATTCAGCTATATTCATAGAGTTAACATTCTTTCCTGGATCTGGAGCTTATTATATTCCTGGTGCTTGGGTTCTTTTTCTTTTCTTCTTTTCTAATTATTTTTACTAGCATTTTATTAGGAAAATTTTAAAACATACAGAAAGGTTGAAGAATTGTACAAATCCCATACACCCACCACAGATATCTCAATTTAATTTCTTAGTTGTGGTTTCTCACTGTTACTCCAACTGACACTTTATAAGAAGAAAATTATATATATATATATATATATACTCTTTTTTTTCATCTGAAACATAGTTCATTTTTCCCATCAATGTGGTGGGAATTGAATGCAGTCACTTGCAGCTTCACTATGAGGACTAAAGATGTTCAGATATTTGTCAAGTGGGAGAAGGAGATATAGATTTGTCTGAGCCACCATACTGAAAGTGAATTTCCCTTGGACACTTTCCCAACAAGATAGGTTTCTTCTCTTCCTTACCTGAAGATGCTCACCTCTGTTTATGGAATCTAGGACTGTCTTCAGCATAGTATTTGCATTATGGGATTCAGTGGTTAACATTTTATTAGAGAGCTATTTGACCTTTAATATATGATTTCTGAGCAATTAAATACTACATTTAAATCTTCTTCTCATGGAGGACACATCTCTTCAATTACAACATAAACAAGGCAACAGTAGATAAGTTAGCAATATTGGATTTTTGTCAGTGTTTTCAAGAATGCATTTTGCTCTTTAAGAAAATTTTTAAATGATATATGCCAAAAATCTTGAACAGCTGGTTAGACGGGCTTTCATACTGGAAAGAGTACAAAGTTCGGCATCCAGCAGAACTGAGTTTGAGGCCCATTCTGACACCTCTTAACTGTGTGATTCTGGAGAAGTTACCTCAGTTCTCTAGACCTTCTCAAATTTTTTTAAATTAAGTTTATTTATTTTGAGAGAAAGAGTGGGGGAAGGGCAGAGAGAAAGGGGGAAGGAGAATCCCAAGCAGGCTCCACACTGTCAGGGCAGAGCCTGACGTGGAGCTCGAACTCATGAACCAGGAGATTGTGACCTGAGATAAAGTTGGACCCTTAACCAACTGAGCCACCCAGGCACCCCCAGACCTCCTTCAGATTGAGTTATAAGACCTATACTTGCAATCTTGTTATGCAAAGTAAATGCTTAGCACAATGTCTTGCACATAATCAATGTTCTAAAAAGACCATTTTCAATTTTATTACTATCATCACCATCATCATCATCACCATCATCATCATCATACAATCAACTTGCCCTTTCTAAAGCTCTCTCCTCATCTATATAAGGGAAGCAGTCACATTTCATTAACAAGAGTTGTGAGAATGAAATGAGGTATTATGTGTAAACATTCTTTATAGAGGTGTGAAGATCCACATCAAATTGAGATAATTATTTCTATTACTATAATGGTATAATTACCAAACTTATCAATAAGAAGTGATTCTATTGAGCTCTCTGATATCATTTCTAAATCCAAAGGTTACTTTGCAGTCATGATCTTATGTGACCCTCTGCTATTGAACCCTCTTAGCTCAAAACACTTTCCTTTTGCTTCTGGCTCCTGTACCCTTCTTATATTCCTCTTGCCTTCCAGGATGCTCATTCTCAGCCTGTGACTTCCCTTCCACTGGATCTCCTCAATCCATTCAGGTTCCTTGGGATGTTGACTTCTCATCTACTTCAACTTGCTCTGCTTAGATGAGCCCCCCCCCCCCTACCACCACACACACATTTGGCTTCTACAGTCTCCCTGATGCTAACAACTACTGTGTCTTACCTTCAGCCCAGACCTCTCCTGAGCTTCAAAGCCAAACATCCAACCACACACTGGCTCTCTCCACCTGGGCATCCCACAGACATGTCAAGCCCAGCATGTTCACGTGTGCACCATCATCTTCCACCATAGTCCCATCCTATTTGGGCTTTAAAAAAGACAAACCTCATAAATTTGTCCAAGCCAGACACTTCAGAATTCTCCCTTTTTTCCTCTCCTTTTTTCCTCTCCTACTCCAATGACATATTGAAACTTGTCAGTTCTTCCCCTGAAATTGCTCTCAAAATCCACACACACACACACACACATATATATATACACACACACATACGCACACACACACACACACACACACCCCACACCACACACACACAAATAACACTTAGAGATATAGGGAGTTCTGTACTATCAAAAGAAGCTTGTTTCTCCTTTAAGTAGAAATGTTGGTGGTACTAAAAGTACAGAAGCACTCCTTACAAAAGATCCTCTTCCATTAGAAGAGGAAAGGAGCAGTATTAGTCAAAGACTACAGAATTTCATACAAGAAAAATAAGTCCTTGAGATCTACTGTACAGCATAGAGTCTATAGTTAACAATATTAGATTTTTTACTTAGAGGTTTTCTGAGAGAGTAGACCTTATGTTAAATGTTCACATCACAAATAATAATAATAAAGAAATAGGGCAGGAGTAAATTTTTGGAGGTGATCAATATGTTTATGACACAGGCTCCATGGGTATATACTTTTCTCCAAACACATCAGTTTGTATGTATTAAATATGTACAACTTTCTCTGCGTGAATCATACCTCAATAAAGTGGTATAGAAAGAAAAAAGAAAAGATCCCGATGGGTTGGCCAGTTCTAAATAATTTTAAAAATACAGTTATCAAATACTGTCATTCTCATCTCCAGGGATAAGAAAAGCTACATCATGCAACTGGCTATAATGTGTGAATTGAATGTGGTACTGCCATATAAATAAAATGGCAGAGATCTAATCTGGAAAAAATAGGTGTGAATCAAAGGGGCTACAGAATCCAAATGGGAAATGCAGCAAATGCTTTTTTACTGTCACTTTAGAATGGCAGTGGATTAACACACACTTCTCTTATTCCACTTGGCCATCACCCACTAAATGAGAATAACACACTTTACATCAGAAGGGAAGTGCCAAAATATTGAGAACTCCTTTTATTACATCAACCCTAAGCTCATGGTCTCCATTATTCAGCCTTTTATTGTTCCTTGCAAAGAGATTTTATCCAGAGTACACTGCCTATAAATGCAAAGGGCATGTGGCCTTCAGCTTGGAAAAGTTCTGCTTAAAGTGTCCTAATTGACTTGGATGCTTGAGACTGTCCACATTAGTCACTAATTAACTTGAACAAGAAGAAGAAGAAGAAGAAGAAGGGGAGGAGGAGGAGAAGGAAGAACTACCTTTGGCCTAAAAAAAGAAAAAACCCAAGTCTATACTTTACGTTCAGTCTAAAGTCAAGAACGCACTTTTAACCTTTCACCTTCTGACTCTGCTGCGTAAGGGCCAGGTCAGTCTCCAGACAGGAACTCTTCCAAGTGACTGGTATTTTTTATTGGTTTTCAGTATACGACGTTGAACGCTTTATTGTACAAAAGTAATTATATTTATTTAAGACTGTTACCAGAGGAGGGAAAATAAATATCCAGTGGGCCTTTATAAAGTTTTAATATAACTTTCTGTAAAATATTAAAAAGCATACTTATCTCCACTTTTCATACTCTTTCCCACTTACCAGTCACATAAGAAATATTTGTGCTTTCTATTTATGTGCACTAAAAATCCTTATGGCACTGAAACAACAACAACAACCCAGTAGTTTTGCTTTAAATGACACTATTTTCAAAGACTTTAAAAAAAAAAAACAACTCTGTTTCTTTAATCACCAATCACTCTTCCTGGCTCTCCTCTGAATATATCAGGCCTGGATTGACCTAGATCAGACTTTTTGATTTAGCTGCCTTAGTGAAAAACAAAAAAATGCTTAATAAAAACAAAAAGTGTATTCTCTTTTCTTAGAGTCTATGTGTATTGATCACCATACATAGTAATTGCTTTGAGCCTCATTTTTCTCACATTATTCCTATAAAACAGGAATAATAAGAGTGTCTATTTCAGCAAATGGTGGAGAAGATTGAGTGAGCTAAGGTATAAAGACTTAGAACCCTGCCTGGCTCATGGTAAGCACTCTGTATATAGGCTATCATTATTATTTTCCCAAATTGTTATTTTTCCCAAAAGGAACCAGTTTTCTTGAATTTTGCTGCATAGTAATCTTAAGCTTATAGGTCCCTGTAGTACCACATTGCTTGATGGCTTCGTTAATGACTGTTCCCTTGGCCTAGAGTAACTTTCTTTACTCTGTGCCTCTATCTAAAACTTATTCATCTTGAAAAACTCTGTTCAGCTTAAACATCACCTCTTCTAGGAAGGCTTCCTTGATACCCTTCTCCCAACCCACGTGGAGATTTTGGATCTCTTCCCATTGGGCTAGCTCTTTACTTTGAGTCTGCTTCTACTGTTGTTCTTATGATACTGAATTATCATTTATTTGTTCACATTTCTGTCTGCCTTCATGAAGTTAGGGACTAAATCTTATTTACTTCTGCATCCCTTTTGCCTAGCACCAAGACTTCCTGATTCCTAGCAGGTTTTCAGTTCATGCTTGTGGAATTGCTCAAGTCACATAATGTTTGTATGGAGGAAACAGAAGCAAATTAGATGCTATATATTTTACAAAGAGTTAGGATTTCAGAATGCCTAAAATTACTAATCAAGACAAAGAAAATAAGAGCTCTCAAAACTCTTACTCATCTTTAAAGTCAACTCACTTATTCAACAATGTTGTTGACCACCTTCTCTGTGCTTAGTCCTCCTTTAGATCCTTGGAATACAGAAGTGGAAAAAACAGACAGCCAATCCCTACATTCATGGAGCTTATGTTATAGAAGGAGGGAATCAGACAATAAACAATAAGTGTAAATAAAAAGAAAATTATATAATGAATTAGAAGATGATAAATGCTATGGAAGAAAAGAGAAGATGTAGAAAATGGGAGGAGACTAGGGATGTGCATGCTGGGAAAGTGGGCTCTGAGGCAAGAAGAAGAGCAGTTTGTTAAATTAAGTAAGGTGGTCAACATTGGCCTCATTGGGAGATAAAATTCAAACAAACATTTGAAAAAAGTGATGAAGTGAACCAAGTACATATCTGTGGGAAGAGAGTTCCAGGCAGGAAAACAGCCGGTGCAAAGGCCTGGCTGATAAGAGTGTGCTTCATAAGTTCAAGGAGGCCTATATGGTTGGATTGGAGGGGGCAGGTGGGGAAAACAGGAGACAAGATCAGAGAGGCGACAAGGACCAGAGCAGAAGGCCAATGTCTTCCAACTTTCACAAAAATTGTTTATGAAGGCTCAGAATGTTGTTTTGAAAAATTAAATACCCTCTGCAAACACTACAATGTATTAGAAAAGCCACCTAGAGTAGTCAAGATTCCCAGAACATTCTGGAGAAAGAGAAACTCAGGCAGAGAGTCGAAAGGAAACAAGGCAGTGAAAAGAGAAATTTAATACACTGCTTCTGTTATCTTTTTATCAGACCTGCAGGAAATCTTTGTTCATAGGGAAACTTGTGTATTTGCCTGCTAATACAATTTCTATCCTGGAGGCCTAATGGCTTGAAAAACAGAGAAAAAGCTAAACATAGATTAAAGGCGCTCCTAGACATACTTCAAAATTAGCCAGGCCAGGGAAGATGTCTTTGAGCCTAGAGATACTTCTGATTTCCATCCCATTCTTATCAGTAATGCACACAATGTCAGCATTTGGATAAGAGTACTGGGAAAATGATTCCTCTTTAGTTTTGAGATTTATTTATGTTGTGGGGGCTTGGGACACTTTAATAATACATTACAATGAATTACTTCATTCATTCATTCCACGATATTTATTAAGTGCCTACTACGTGTCAGGTACTGTTCTAGCCACAGGGGATATGGCAGTGAATAAAACAGTCAAAAATCTCCTTCCTTGTGGAATCAATTAAATCCAAAATATATATGTGAGATAGTGGTAAGGCTGTGGAGAAAAATATAGCAGGGTTAGAGCAAGTGCCAAAAGCAGTGGAGTTGGGAAGATTGCTCTTGTTTACAAGATAGCCAGAGAAGCCCTCTCTGATAAAGGGACATTCAGCAAACGAAGACAGTAAGGGAACAACCATTAGGATATCTGGGTGAAGAGGATTCCAGGCAGAGGAAAAGCTAGTGTAAAGGACCTGAGACACAGAATGTGAATGAATAATGCTTCATGGTTTATTGATCACTTTCATGTCCTTTCTCATGTCATCCTCACCAGATCCTTGGGAAATAGAAAAGACAAGTATTGTTTTTTTTTTTCCTGTTACCAACGAATAAATGGAGGGAACAGCAGTAATTTGGTCAAGAAATGTCAAGACAGTAGTCCCTCCCCTTTATCTGCAGGAAATATGTTCCAAGACTCCCAGTACATACTGGAAACTGCAGATAGTACAGAACCTTATGTACACTAAGTTTTTTCCTAGACATACATATGTATGATAAAGTTTAATTTATAAATTAGGCACAGTGAGAGATTAACAACAATAACTAAGAATAAAATAGAACAATTACAACTGTAATAAAAGTTATGTGGGGGTGTCTGGGTGGCTCAGTCAGTTAAGCATCCAACTCTCGGTTTCAGCTCAGGTCATGATCTCATGGTTCATGTGTTCGAGTCCCACGTTGGGCTCAATGCTGCTGGTGTGGAGCCTGCTTGGGATTCTCTCTCTCTCTCTCTCTCTCTCTCTCTCTCAATAAATGAATAAACTTTTTAAAAAGTTATGTGAATGTGGTCTTTCTCTCTAAAAAGATCTTACTGTGCTCTACTCACTCTTTTTCTTCTTGTGGGGATGTGGGATGATAAAAGGCCTTCCTGATGGGATGAAGTGAGGTGAATGATGCAGGCATTGTGACATAGGGTTAGGCTACTACTGATCTTCTGACAATGCACTAGAAGGAGGATCATCTGTTCCCAAAGTGAGGCTGGCTGCAGGTAAGTGAAATCCTGAAAAGGGAGGAATGGGAGACAGTGGAAAAAGGGGGACCACCATAACTGGTGTCAGCAAGAACTAGAATCCAGGTCTTTCCTAAATTAATGCTTGTCCACACCCCCTTGTGACACTCTGATGAAGTCAGACCTGCTGCAGGGCCTCTCACAGACCCTCAGCAATGAAAAAAGTCACAGGTTACTTATGTGTCCCCAGTTTGGTGTGTGGGGGCTGGAGCCCTGGAGCTGCACATCAGTCAGAATGCCAGCATGTCAAAATTGCATCCGCTGCAGCATGAACAATGCTAACAGACAGCAGTGATGCATGTCTGCCTTCAAGGAGTACCGTGTTCCAGACTGCCTTCTGCTCTCCTATTTTCTGACCCAGGAGCTGACTCTTCCCACAGTGCCTGGAGTCCCAGTGCCCCTCCCTTGAGGGGAAATCTGACCTCCCACCCACCAGAGTGTGGTCTCTTGCTCTGACCCACCAGGGCAATCACGGCAGATCACAATATTCTGACAGCAGTACCGGTCCCAGGCCCTGGGGGATTCAGCCTTAAATAACACCATATGTTGGACATTACCGGACAGTCCTGCTTCAGCCTTGCCCAGCCTGGCCGATTCTCTTTTTATAGTGGGTTTTCCTGCATGAAGTAAAGGTTGTGCCTGCATAGCCCTCCTGCAGCTTTATCAGTCTCAGGTCCCTGGCTCCTGTCAGCAGCTGCTCAGACAAGAACACACACACACACGCACACACACGGCCACAGGAAAGAGCCGGAGAACACAGACAATGCCACAACTTCACACGACACTGATAAGTGCAGGTAAAGCATGCATGAACTATAATTAGTTTCTCTCTCATGTATATAGGAGCACATATACATGCACACATATACATATATATACACACATACATATGCACACACAAGCATATACACACATAATTAAGTGGCTAAGCAAATCTTAGTTATTTGATTTCAATTATTTAATATTTATCATGCTCTCATGATTGGCATGGTGAATTACTGATTTATGGGAAGAACTGTTTTCTATTACAAAAAAAAAGTCTGAAAAAAGAATTCTTGGACAACTTGCTTTTAACTAGGGAATAAGGATATCAAAAATAGCAGAAACTCCCCATAACGGACATTGGCAGCCTGGCTTCCTGCCTTCCTCTCACTCTGGGGTTGTTTGACTCCTTACATTGATTTATAAATCAGTTTCGCAAAGGATGATTCCTACAGTTCCCCTGGTGAGACTTTGGTTGGTTCTTCTTCCTGTCTTTTAAATTTGTTTATATATAAATAAAAGTTTTATATATAAATTAAAGTCTTTGATTTTGGAGGACAAGACCCATAACATGATAATCAGAACATCATAATGTTCTCAGACCTCAGTTTTTGACAGTAGGGCCAGAATATTTCCCTTTTTGTCCTGCCTGTTGCTTCTGTTTTTACTGATATATGGTGAATTTGACCCAACTAATTTTATAGAGCACAGAGAATAGTTGTAATGGCAGAAATTTTCAGTTAGATGAATAGGCACCTCCAAGTTGGTATATGAGCACACAGAGTCTTCTGTGGGCCCACACTCAACATTAGCCCTCCTCTCTGCCACGCTTTCACCCCCCCTCCCAGTTTTCTTCCACAAATGATCTCTTTCACCACTTACCAAATATCTAACCTGGATTCTGGACACAGCAGTAAAACTGAGCTGTAGACAATGAAGACTACCTTTAGAGCAACCAGTGCTTTGACGTCCTATAACGGTATGATATCTAAAGAATTAAAACATTTTCTCATATTTATTATTTGTCCATTATTAAAGAAATATTCTGATCATGCAGCTTTAGTTTTATGCTTCCTTATTGAGTATTTAGGAAGAAATTTATTATACAGATCATAAGAAAAGTAATGACACTAACTCCTCCCCTAACCTCCTCCAAATACATTAGACCCCTTCCTCCAGTGTGTTATGTAGTGATTTTTCCTGGACATTTAGGAAATAATGAGATGATTTGGCAGATGTTTATTACCAGACATCAGTGCATTCACTACTCTATTTTACCTCCAAGTCCTCTGTCATGGATGCTGAATGAAGGAAAGCCCCAAAGTGACTACATATGATTTAAAGGGGTTAAGTGGAAAGTGGTTCAAGAATGAGCAAGCTGACCATGGAGCATAGGGCATTGATTGTTTCCAAAGGGCAACGTTTATCAGACAACTGTCTATCAGTTGGCAAAGGGAGGCACTTGTTCAATGTTGGAGCTTTATTCTAGCCAAGAGGAAAGGAAAGACCAAAAGATCAAGGATACAAATGAAAAACAAACACAGAAAGCTGCAAAGTTAAGAACACCAAGAGGAGGAAGCCACAAGGGAACCGGGTTATATTTCAGAGTAAAAGCACACACACACACACACACACACACCACCCTACAATCTGTCTTGTAAATTAATTCCACACTTAATTTTTGAAATTCCTTCTTATTTTTCCAGACTTGAGCCAATATGAGGGAGATGAAATGTTATAGGGAAGTGGCAGCCAGGCAAATAGTGGTAAACTAGTTCACTTTCCCAATTTCCTTTCATATGTAGATTCAGCCCTGCCTCTTCCTTTGTCATTGCTTACAAAGTTCTAAGCTTCCTTCCTAAGGCATCATCTTTTATTAATAAGCTTATCCACAACAGAGTCCAAGAGACTGGAACTGGGTTCAGACAGATGTTGATAAATGTCTTAAATTTCTTACAAACTAAATCAAGGCCAGCCATGTTTTATTAATCAGTTACCCTTCATACATACTTTGTCCTCTGTATATTGTATCACACTTCATATGCCATCCTGTTTGCACTGCATGTCCTGATTCAACTCAAGACTGTCAGTTTCTATGTGGAAAGACAGGCAGTCGTATATAAGTTTTTACCTATACTTAATGGCTAAGATAAACAATCATTTACGCATGCACACTTGCAAAACAACATTAGGTGTTAATGAGGAAAATGACCATTATGCGTTTGTGAATTGTGTTTACTTTATCTGCTGACCAAGATGAGAATATAAAAATGGTCAAAAACCTACTAGTGGAAATATT
The DNA here is from genome assembly GCF_016509475.1 of Prionailurus bengalensis. NCBI lineage: Eukaryota > Metazoa > Chordata > Mammalia > Carnivora > Felidae > Prionailurus > Prionailurus bengalensis. The sequence continues at coordinate 76,180,929 of NC_057349.1, read as the reverse complement.
TACAAGTTTACCTTTGAATATCCTTATGCCTTTACTCAGAAAGCCAAGAATATATTGAACAAGCATATTGCTATTAATAGCAGCTCGCACTGTATAGTTTTGTCTTATATTCTCTTTTAAGGGGTTCTTACTTGGAGCTCCAAAATAGTAAATGCAAATTACTATCAAAGCAGGTCATCTTCCTGACTGGCTATAGTGGCTTGATTAGTTCAAGGCACATTACAAGGATAAGAAAATAATGAAGCAGAAAGAATGAAATTCCCACTATGGAATAAATTGTGTATAGTAACAAATAAACTTCAAGTGTAATCTTCAAGTGTTAGCCTTCAAGTGATGACCAATTCTTCCATCAAAATCTAGGGTAGAAGCAAATTTCCTGCCTGCCTTAGTTTAAATCTTGGCATTTGTTGATTGTCCCACCTGTGGGTCTTCCATATGCATTGTCCACATGTGTATCTCACTCTGATCCATTCTGTGCTCCAACTGGTAGCAGAATTGTTTCTGATGATACAGAAAGTCTCAAAGGCTGCAATTGCTGCATGTTCAGGATTTAAAGATTGGGCTTCTACCACAAACACACAGGGTTCTAGTCTGCATAGTTTTGTCATTTTTATTTTGGTGCCCAGTTCCTATCCCTGAGTACAGGCAAGGGGGGCAGTGCAGGCATCAAGAACCCCCTGTCACCCTCTCCACTGTGCTGTGTGAAATGATCTTTATACCGGTCTGGAAGGAGTTCTCTGCAGCTCTTTGACTTTTGGATGGAATTAGAACACATTCTGGACTAAGAAGTGCCTGAAAGACTCTGTCTTATTCAATTTTTGTTTGTTTGTTTCAATTTCTCTTTGGCTATTTCTCCTGTTTACTTGCTACAAAAATACCCATTGCAAAGAAACTCTCTGGATGTGTCAGGCAAGGGCCAGTATTTTGCTTAAGTGCATGTTCAGGACTTGCAAATTTACAAGAAAGATGACTTCAAAGTAAAAATATTTGATTCTCACAGTATAAAAATATCTCTTAAGCAAGCTAATATAGACTATACACTAAAAAAATAAGCACTTTCACATTTCTTTGAGTGATAATGTATCAATGGGTAGTGAGCATTTATAAAATGCAGTTGGAGAATACATGACATTATGCTTGCTACTCAACTTTGGATATAAGCTTGTAGATAAAGAAAAATGATTTCATCAACTAACTTTTAAGAATTTTTAGAAAATAGGCATTTATGTGATGCATCTCTAAAATCATAACCTGCTTTGTTCCTATGCCATTAACCTGACATGAAATATTTTAGAATGCTTTAAGATTGAAATAAGCCAGAGAAAGACAGATATCATATCATTTCACTCCTATGTGGAACTTGAGACACAACAGATGAACATAGGGGAAGGAAAAATAAAAATAAGATAAAAAAAAACATAGAGGGACACAAACCGTAAGAGACTCTTAAATACAGAGAACAAGCTGAAGGCTGCTGGAGGGGATGTGGATGGGGATGAGGTAAATGAGTGACGCGCATTAAGAAGGGCACTTTTCGGGATGAGCACTGGGTGTTATATGTAAGAGATGAATCACTGGGTTCTAGTCCTGAAGCCAAGACCAACTCTATGTTAATGAATTTGAATTTAAATGAAAAATAATAATAAATTTAAAAAAATAAAAATTACCAAAAATAAGATAAATGACTTTTTATAAGCATGAATTTTTTAGAATTAGGCTTAATTTACACATAATAAAATGTACAGAATTTGTTTCCAGTTTGAAGACAATTGGACAATTATATCAATCTGTGTAAACCTCCACCCAAGACCAGTCATATAACATTCCTGATACCCCATAAAATTCCCATGTGGCCCCCTTCACTCAATTTCCACCTCAAGCAACTACTTTCTGATTGCTATCACTCTAGATTAGTCTCGCCTATTTTAGCCTTCGTAGAAGTGAAATTATACAGTATGCTTTGTCTTTCGCCTGGCCTCTTCTACTAAACAATGTTTGTGAAATTCATCCCTGTTGTGGTTAGTAAGTCTGACTGCTTTTTGTTTTCAAAAACATTGTGAGGATTGTGCTGGATCACAAAATACTGAGAAATTGGAAAGTATAAAATATTAACTTTGTTAGAGATAAAAATTATCTTGAAGATCCTTCTGCCTAACTCACAGCCCAATGTGTGAATATCTTGCCTGATGCTACTGTTCCTTGGAACTCTGGCCTTCGTGGAAAAATGTCTATTACAGGAACCCATCGTATCATGAAATATCTAAAGTACCATGAGTTCATACATTAAAAACCACGTAGAAACACTAAGTTTCCCTGATATGAGAAATGGTTCTTCATCGTTTTAATGTGTGGAAAGGGCTAGAGCTAAGAAGTGTCTGTGTGGGGGGGTATTTTCTCACACACATATATGGTCAAAGTTTTAGTTTCATTTCTGAGGTGGAACATCATAAGTCCTAAAAGAGAGACTCTGTTTCAAATTGCTTTCCTCCTGTAAATTATTTGCAAGTCCTAATCATATTTCTTCAAGGATAGATTTCTATATTTGTAAGGAAGTCTATATGAAAATCCATCAATTTTATATGTTTCTATCTCCTTTCTTCTTTTACTAAGTTGCAGAAATTCCTTTCAAGCCTGAACTATGTCTAAGCCAACCCTCAGGTTGTGCTTCATCTTTCATATCATAAATAAGATACTTTATGTTTTGTTTTCTCAAGTAAGGCCAGAATCAAGATTATTAATGGTACCAATAGATCACACTCAGCTCTCTGGTTTCTTCATTGCAAGATAAGCCCTTGAAGGAAACTCTATAAAACTTTTTATTCTGTACTTCCTATTGTTTATAGTTATATTTCCCTTTGACTAATTTCAGAGTAAACAACAGCAACACAAGTGATAATATCAAGGATGAATTAATCATTGAAACTTGTCAGCCAAAGATTATCTAAACACTTGTTTTAAATGGACTGAAGAGGGGTGCGTGGGTGGCTCAGTAGGTTAAGTGTTCTACTTCGGCTTAGGTCATGATCTCATGGTTTGTGGGTTTAAGCCCCACGTCAGGCTCTGTGCTGACACCTCAGAGCCTGGAGCCTGCTTCAGATTCTGTGTCTCCCTCTCTCTCTGCCCCTCCCCTGCTCACACTCTGTCTCAAAAATAAATAAATATTTTTTAAAAACTTGAATGGACTGAAGAAATGTGGAGAATATCTGAAAGACAGACGCTTTAAAAAACAATGTTACATATTACTATCTATACTATATCAGGATATAGGGCATCAAATCAGGACAATTATATGTTTCTTGAGAACAAGTGCTTCTCTTCTTCCTGTCCCCCATCTCTCCTCTCCCTCTCTTGCTCCTTTTTCATATACTTCTTTGTGAGCCCGTCTGGCTCTAGTTTGGTACTCCAAATGTAATTCCATGTCTGGCTGTTCTCTAAGTAGGATTTATAGCCAATGACTGGCAGATATAGGAAGAAGCTTGGCTTCTGTCTAGATCTCTCTCCTCATAACCAAATCAATTACTTTTTGCTGCCAAGGCTGTTGTCTCCTCCCCAGCAGCACCACTGTTTTATTCCAGACCCCCCGCTGGGTTTCTGCAATTTGTCCCTAAATTCGTCTCCACTGTGTAGCCCCTCAAAATGCATTCTTCAATATAGTCCCCAAAACAGCTTTCTGAAACTCAGGTCTGACAATCTCACTTTCCTGCTTGAGCCACGCGATGGTCCCCATGACCTACAATGAAAGGCTAAACTCTGTGCTTTAGCGTACAAAGCCCTGCAAAATCTCATCTTTTTCCACCTCTCCATTCTTGTTTTCCGTCTTCTCATTTACTACAGTTGGCTTGTACATGAGAGCCAACTCTCCTAATGTACCTTGGGCTCTGCTTTGCTCTTGCTGTTAGTCGTTTTCACCCTGAAAGCCCAGGATGCTGTCTCCACCTGGCTGATCACTATTCCCTCCTCCTGGACTTCCAGGACCTCCCCCTGAAGCCTTCATCTTCAGCCAGGTTAGTCTCCTGCAGCAACCTTGACCCTCTTCCATCCCGCCCTTAACCACGAATACCATTTGCATCTCCAGAGATGGCAATAGCACCTGGTTCTGCCTTCTGTTTCCCCGTCCCTAATTTTCCTATGATCACAGTTAGTCTGTGTAGTTGATCTATTCAATAATTTAGCTTCAAAATTCACTGACCTCTCCCATCCATTTCAACAACACATGACTATGATGCTTCCTTGAATCTACAATCTTAAATTTTATTATATCAGTCTCCAAACAAAACCTTCAACTCCTTTGGCCCTCTCACTCCCTTACTCTCATTACTTCTGCTGTCTTACTTTATGACCTCTCTTTACTTTGGCAGCAAGTTTCCTAACAATCTACCCCCTCCTTGGACTCTGCATACTCCTCCACCAAAGAATACTTTGCACTCCCTGAATCCACTCCCAGACAACAAATTCATCCACCAACTTGCAGTTAAAATTAGGTCCCCATTGCTGGCTCAGTAGGAAGAGCAAGCGATTCTCAATATCGGGGCCATGAGTTCGAGCACCACATTGGGTGTAGAGATTACTAAAAAAATAAATAGGGATGCCTGAGTGACTCAATTAAGTGTCAGACTCTTGATTTCAGTTCAGGTCATGATCTCACAGTCAGGAGATTGAACCCTGGGTCAGGCTCAGTGCACTGAGCATGGAGCCTACTTTAGATTCTCTCTCTCCCTCTCTCTGCCCCTCCCTGGCTCATGTGTGCACATGGATTCATTTTGTCTCTCTCTCTTTCTCTCTCTCACTCTCTCTCTCACTCAAAGTCAGTAAATAAAACCTTAAAAACAAACAAGCAAACAAACTTTTAAGTTAGGCCTCCTCTTGCTCCACTAAAACCACGGAGGAAAGACCACTAATCCCTTCTTGATGAACAAATCCAATGGGCACTTGTTGATCCTGATATTTCCGAATACTGCTGTGTGGTATTTGCCTCCACTGACCCTTTTCTGGTTTATTTGTCACTATTCTCCCTGGTCTTTTCTTCCTACTCTTCTTCATGCATTTGTGTTCCCAGGGGACTGTCATCAGCCCTCCTCTCTTCCGTGTCATTTCATCACTCCCATGGCTTGAACTATGGTTTGTACACTGATAACCCCAAAGTGTTTGCCTTTCACTCAGCTTTCTCTCCTATGACCAGACTTGTATACCCCAACACCCCTGTATTTCATCATAAGAAACTCAAGCTCCACAAATCCAAAATTAAGCCTGCTATCGTTCCCTTAAAAGTTATCCTCCTCCTTGTTGTTATTAATAAAATGAATTTCCCTTCACTCAATAACTCAAGCCAAAAATGCAAACATCTCCACGAACTCTTCCATTTTCTCATTCCCCACACTGAGTTGGGATCTAGTTCCTTCTTTTCTACATATTAACATCTATTATTCCTTCTCCATTACCACCCTGTGTGTGTTCACACTCCCCTTCCCTTCCAATAGTCAATCCAAGCTGCTCTCCATGCCCCAGGCTCACACTCTTCCAGCCCACTCCTTTCATTGCAGTTGGAGTGATCCTCCTAAATACAAATCTCACCTCCTTAGGCATATAGATCTCCACTCTCTACAGCTATGGCTCCTCTATGTGGGTGCACGTTAGAGTCACTTAGAGAGATCCCAAGGAGCATGGGTAGTTGAGTTGGTTGAGAGTCCAACTCTTGGTTTGGCTCAGGTCATGATCTCACGGTTCATGAAATTGAGCCCCACAATGGGCTCTGCACTGACAACACAGAGCCTGCTTGAGATTCTCTCTTTCACTCTCTCACTGCCCTTCCCCTGCTTGTGTGTGCATGCTATCTCTCTCTCTCACTTGCTTTCTCTCAAAATAAAGAAACTTAAAAAATAAAATACCATCCCCATAGATTCAGATTAAAGTGGTGGGGAGTGGGATTGAGATACTGGCATTTTTTTTAAAGTCCTCCCTGAAAGAGTGGTACCAAATACAGATAAATAGCAATAAGATCTACTGTACAGATTGCTCATTCTTAACATGAGCTAATTTTATATTAGACAATAGTTTTCAAGATGCTGAATTTCTGGCAAGCAGGGAGAATTCTCCCTTTGATATAAGAAACAAATTAGATGAATCCCATGATTGCCCTAGCTTTCTGGTTTGAGAAAGTTTCCAGGCTATGATGCACAGGGAAGGAACACAGGCAGAGCCTGGCAGACTCCCTGGGTTGAGGAAATGGAGTTGAGTATATGGAGAGAAAAGGGGGCTACATTCATAGGACAGAGTAATGGAGAGAAGAGAGAATTCCAGAGGTCTTCAGAGAATTTCCCTTGACAACTGAGCAAAATACTGATCAACACATGCTTGTGAGGAAACTTCCTGAAGCCAGAGAAAGAATTACTATAAAGAATTAAAGGCAACAGTGCCTGGAGCTCATCTAGGACCAGGAATAGTGTCTGCTTCCATGTGTGAGGCTGGAAAAACTAACAATTTATAGTACATTGGGTAGAGTACTCAGAAAGTTCTTTCCTTGATAGAGCAGATAACTCTAGAATAATGCTGTTGTGGCCCCACAACAAATCTTAAAAGCAAGACCTTAGAGAATCAAGTTGTTTGCAAGTAGTTTAATTTAAGAATATTCCTGCAACAAAACTTAAGAATATTTCTAAGAATTCAAAAATATCCAGCACCCAACAAGGTAAAATTCACAATGTCTAACATCCAATCAAAATTTCCAGACATGAAAGGAAACAGAAAAATATGACTATATTAGATAAGAAAGATGTCAAAACACTGACCTAGTTTCCATTTCAAAAAAACTAGAAAAAAGAATAAAAAATTTAACTCAAAGTAAGCAGAAAAAAATAACACATTAAAACTGGGAAATAAAATAAAGTTATTGAAACCAAAAACTAGTTCAATTAAATTAGTAAGCCAGTCTAGGTAGATCTATTAAGAATAAAAAGAATAAAAGAGGGGCACTGGGTAGCTTGTTTGGTTAACCATCTGACTTCAGCCCAGGTGATGATCTCATAGCTTGTGAGTTCGAGCCCCACATTGGGCTCTGTGCTGACATGCAGCTCAGGGCCTGGAGCCTTCTTTGGGTTCTGCATCTCTCTCTCTCTCTCTCTCTCTCTCTCTCTCTCTCTCTCTCTCCCCTCCCCCACTTGTGCTCTGTCTCTCTCAAAAATACACAATAAACATTCAAAATTTTTTTTAAAAAGAGAAAACACAAATTACCGATATCAAGAATGGAAGAGTTGTTGATACTACAGACTTTACAGGTATTAGAAGGATTATAATAAAATGTGCCAATATATTGACAACTTACATGATTTGTCATATTCTTTGAAAAATAAAAATTACCAAAGTTTACTCAAGAAGAAATAGTCTAAATAGCCTTGTATGTATTAAAGAAATTGACTTTATACTTAAAAACTTTTCCACAAAGAAAACTCCAAGCCCAAATCAATTTACTACTGAATCCTGCCAAACATTTAATCAAGAAATAATATCAATTCTATACAAACTCATCCACAAAATTTAGGAGGAGGAACCACTTCCCAACTTATTCTGTGAGACTAGAATTACCTTGATTCCAAAAGCAAAGAAATTACAAGGAAAGAAAAAACACAAACCAATATTCCTCATGTACACAAGTATAAACATTCTTTTTTATTTCATTGTATTTATTTTTATTTTAGAGAGAGAGACAGCATACAAGCAGAAGGGGCGGGGGGGGAGAGAGAGAGAGAGAGAGAGAGAGAGAGAGAGAGAGAGAGAGAATCTTAAGCAAGCTTCATGCTCAGCACATAGCCAGATGCAGGGTTTGATCCCACAACCCTGGGATCATGACCTCAGCTGAAATCAAGAGTTGGACACTCAACCAACTGAGCCACACAGGTATCCCCACAAATGTAAATATTAACAGAATTTTAGCATATTTAGTAAAACAATATATAAAGATATAATACTTTCAGACCAAGTGTGATTTATCCCAAGAATGTAAAGTAGATTTAGCATTCAAAATCAATGTAATCCATTAGATTAACAAACTAAAACAAAACAAAACAAAACAAAAACAAAAAAAGACAACATATGATCATGTCAGTGGACACAGAAAAAAATATTAGATCAAACTCCTACAGGGGCACCTGGGTAGCTTACTGGGTTAAGCATCAGACTTCGGCTCAGGTCATGATCTCACAGTTTTTTAGTTGGAGCTCCTGCTTCAGGCTCTTTGCTGTCAGCAGAGCCTGCTTCAGATCCTCTGTCCCCATCTCTTCCCTGCGTCTCCCTCTTCCCCCTCCTCGAAATACATAAACATTAAAAAAAAAACCCTCCAACATCTACTCTGATCTAGCTGACTTATACAATACAATCTCAATCAAAATTCCAGCAGGCTTTTTAAAAATAAAAATGACAAGCTTATCCTAAATTCACATAGAAATGCAAAGGACATATAATAGCCCAAACAACTTTGAAACAGATGAAAAAAGGTTGGAGTACCAACACTACCTGTTGCAAGATTTATTATAAAGTTATCGTTATTAAGACAGTGATATATTGGTATAAAGACAAATAAACAAACCAATGGAATCAAATAGAGAATTTTTTTAGAAGTTGCAAAGGCAATTTTGTCCATAAAAGATAGTTTTTCAGCAGATGATACTCCAACAATTGGATATCCATGTTAAATTAATGTTAGCAAATGAATTTCAAACCTTATCTCACACGATGTACAGGAAACTTATGCAAACTAAATGCAATACCTAGAACTGAAAAAACTTCTAGAGGAAAATATACGAGAAAATCTTCAGGGCCTTGAATTAGGCAAAGTTTCTTGCATACAAGCCCCCAAACACAATCATATAAGATAAAAATGATACATGGAACTTCATCAAAATTATAAAATTCTGTTTTGAAACAATAACATTAAGAGAATGAAAAAATAAATCACAGATTGGGAAAAATATTGGCAAATCGTGTATCTGATATAGGACTTCTATCTAAAGCATATAAGAAATTCTGAAGACTCAATAAAATAAACAATCAAGGTAAAAAGGTTTAAAAAGTGAGTAAAAGATTTGAACAGACTTTTTATCATTAAAGCTATTTGAAGGAAAAAAAAGAATATAAAAAAGTACTCAATATCATTAATAATTAGGGAAATGCAAATTAAAATCACAATGAGATACTACTACATTCTCATTAGAATTGCTAAAATTAAAAAGACTGACCACGCCAAGTACAGTTGAAGATGTGGAAAAATTGGAACTACAACATACTGCTGCTGGGAATATAAAATGGCACAATCATTTTAAAAGTTTGACAGCTTCATATGTATGTATATAACATTCTCCCTTTTTCTAACTTATAATCCTTTATATTTCAGACATTCCCTGGCATTTTATTATAAAGAAACTTTAGAACTCAGGTTCTAAACTGCCTTTTTCCTCCCCAAACTACAAATCAGATTCGTTTTTTGTTATTTTGTTTTTTTTTAATTTTTTAATGTTTATTTATTTATTTTGAGAGAAAGAGAGAGAGTAAGTAGGGGAGAGGCAGAGAGAAAGAGAGAATCTTAAGCAGGCTCCACGCTGTCAGCACAGAACCCGACACGGGGCTCAATCTCACAACCTGTGAGATCATGAACTGAGCCAAAATCAAGAGTGGGACACTTAACCAACTCAGCCACCAAGGCATTCCTATTTATTTTTTAATAAAAAGCTTATATAAATATGTATATATACAGATCTATCTATCTTAGAAGCCAGCCACTTCACTCCAAGTATTTACCCAAGAGAAATGAAAACATTTATCCATGCAAAGACCTATAAATAAACATTCATAGTAGATTTATTTGCAATAGCCAAAAACTGATGCAACTCTAATGTTTATCAATGGATTAAAATGTTTAACAAACTGGTAGATCCATGCAATTCAATATTACTTAGCAATAGCAATTAATGTACTATTGCTAAACACAGAACATGGATGGATTTCAAAATAAAGTTGAGTGAAAAAATCCAGACCAAAGAAGATAACAGATAGCTTGATTCCATTTATTTAAAATTCTAGAAAGTATAAACTAATCTCCAATGACATAAGTCAAATCAGTGGTTGCCTAGTGGAAGGGCATCCTTAAGGATGGCAAGGAGGAATTGTACTGGACCAGGAGAAATTTTCTGCCACTGATAGATATGTTCACTATCTTGAGTATGGTGGTGATTTTGTAGGTATATACATATGCACAAAGTTATTAAATCACACAGCTTACCATACATTAATTACACCTCAGTAAAGCTCTTAAAAAGTGTATTATGTTTCATTCCACAAGAAATTAATGAATCAATTCTGGTTATCATAACTATAACTTTAGAATGCTGAAATCCCCTTTACCCATTTATCCAGCTTCTCATTACCTATCACGAAGAAACATTTGCACATGTAAATGAGGAGACATGTATAAGAATATTAATTGTGCCTTGTATGAAACTGCAAAAAAATGGAAATACATTTAATTCACAAATTCTAGCTTAAACCCCCTATGATTTTGTATTTGCAGAGGAAGTATTGCTTAGTTATTAAGAACACTGGCCCTGAAGTTAGACTGCCTGTTTCAAATCCAGATACTAGACTGTTAGTGATATGGTTGGGTTAGTTACTCAATCTCACCAAACTTCCATTTCTTTATCTATAAAATGGAAGTAGTAACAATGTCTGTGTTGTAGAATATCATGAAGAGTAAATGAGATGTGAATGGAGAGTGCTCACTAGAGCCTGATACCTGGAAAATGCTTAAGAGTTACCATCTCTGACTTGACCTCCCCCAAAATAGGAATAGAGTCTCGTCCCAGTTACCTGGTAATCAGACTTCCAGCAGCCTCAATTTTAGGTATCTACCTATGAACCTGAAAGTAATTTTTTTTTCTTTATTTTTTCAACGTTTATTTATTTTTGGGACAGAGAGAGACAGAGCATGAACGGGGGAGGGGCAGAGAGAGAGGGAGACACAGAATCGGAAACAGGCTCCAGGCTCTGAGCCATCAGCCCAGAGCCTGACGTGGGGCTCGAACTCACGGACAGTGAGATCGTGACCTGGCTGAAGTTGGACGCTTAACCGACTGCGCCACCCAGGCGCCCCCTGAAAGTAATTTAAAAAGCAGTATGAGGGTGCTCTTGAGTATCCAGGAAAAGTGATGTTACCCTGCACAGGCCTTTTATTCACTGACAGAATGTAGCACCTTATGTAAAGCCTTAGCTAAAGACCATTAGCTAAAGGGTGTCTAAAATATTTAACACAGAGGGGGGAGGAGTCAAGATGGCAGAACAGCATGGAAGTTTCTTCTGTGTCTCGAGTCCATGAAATACAGCCAGACCAACACGAAACCATCCTACACACCTAGAAAACTGGAGGATTAACACAAAAATCTGCATAACCTGAACCACAGAATTCAGCAGGTACACAGCATGGACAAGTGAACTTGGGGAGTGAGAAGCCATGGGAAGGGAGGTGCTTTTGTGGGTGGAGAGAGGACGGAGACTGGGGAGGGGGAGAATACAGGAAAATTACCCCTCCCCAAAAGCAGCTGGAAAGTGGAAAATTGGAAACAGCCGCAGGGACTTAACTAAAAAGTAGGAAAGGAGAAAGGAGAAAGGAGAAAGGAGAAAGGAGAAAGGAGAAAGGAGAGGGTTTAAATTCCATTCAGACTGTAAACAAGGGGAGCACGAAGTATGCAACTCCACAGCTTGATACCTGGTGGTGCTCTGGTGGGAAGGGCAAATCCCCAGGAACAGAGTGGGGTCTGGGAGGTTCTCAGGGCACATGGGGAAAAGCAGTTCCACTGCTGGAAGGACATTTGGAAGAGACTGTTGAAGCCACCTGATCCCAACAGGCCCCAGAAAATGGCCACATTTGCTGGTGTTGGAACAAGGTTGTTAAGGGTGAAGCCTGGTGCCAGATTTGTGTTGTGATTTTCCATAATCCCTGAAACACTGCTGCTACACTATCTTGTGAACTTTTTCTGGGGAGGCTGGCACCTGGACGTAGTCTCGGGCACCAGCAGCAGCAGGGTCCAGAAAGCATTCCTGGGTACAGCCAGGAATAAAAGAACTAAAAAGTAGTCATAATGAAATTAAAAATGCTATAACTGAGCTGCAATCACAGATTGATGCAGCTGCGGCAAGGATGGATGAGGCAGAACAGAGAATCAGTGATAGAGAGGGCAAACTTATAGAGAATAATGAAGCAGAAAAAAAGAGGGAGATTAAGGCAAAGGAGCAGGATTTAAGAATTAGAGAAATCAGTGACTCATTAAAAAGGAACAACAGAATCATAGGGGTCTCAGAAGAGGAAGAGAGAGAAATAGGGGTAGAAGGGTTATGCGAGCAAATCACAGCAGAAAACATTCCTAACCTGGGGAAAGACACAGACCTCAAAATCCAGGAAGCACAGAGGATCCCCATTAGATTCAACAAAACACAACCATCAACAAGGCATATCATAGTCAAATACAGAAAATACTCAGGCAAGGAGAGAATCATGAAAGCAGCAAGGAGAAAAAAATCCCTAACCTACAAGGGAAGACAGATCAGGTTTGCAACAGACCTATCCACAGAAACTTGGCAGGCCAGAAAGGAGTGGCAGGATATATTCAATGTGCTGAATCAGAAAAATATGCAGCCAAGAATTCTTTATTCAGCAAGGCTGTCATTCAAAATAGAAGGAGAGATAAAAAGTTTCCCAGACAAACAAAAATTAAAGGAGTTGGTGACCACTAAACCAGCCCTGCAAGAAATTTTAAGGGGGACTCTCTAAGGGGGAAAAAGATGGAAAAAAAAATACATATATATATATGAACACCAAAAGCAACAAAGATTAGAAAGGACCAGAGAACACCACCAGAAACTCCAACTCTACAAGCATCATAATAGAAATAAATTCATATCTTTCAGTACTCACTCTAAATGTCAATGGACTCAATGCTCCAATCAAAAACATAGGGTAACAGAATGGATAAGAAACAAGATCCATCTATATGCTGTTTACAAGAGACCCACTTTAGACCTAAAAACAGCTTCAGATTGAAAATAAGGGAAAGGAGAACAATCTATCATGCTAATGGTCAACAAAAGAAAGCCAGAGTAGCCATACTTATATCAGATAATCTAGACTTTAAAATAAAGACTGTATCAAAAGATGCAGAAAGGCATTATGTCATAACCAAGGGGTCTATCCACCAAGAAGACCTAACAGTTGTAAGCATTTATGCGCCAAATGTGGCAGCACCCAAATATATAAATCAATCACAAACATAAAGAAACTCATCGAACATAATACCATACTAGTAGGAGACTTCAACACCCCACCCACAGCAATGGACAGATCATCTAATCAAAAAATCAACAAGGGAAACAATGGCTTTGAGTGACACACTGGACCAGATGGACTTAGCAGATATATTCAGAACATTTCATCCTAAAGCAGCAGAATATACATTCTTTTCCAGTGCACATGGAATGTTCTCCAGAATAGACCATATACTGGGACACAAATCAGCCCTAAGTAAGTACAAAAAGATTGAGATCACACCGTGCATATTTTCAGACCACAGTGCTATGAAACTCGAAATCAACCACAAGAAAAAAATTGGAAAGGTAACAAATACTTGGAGACTGAAGAACATACTACTAAAGAATGAATGGGCTAACCAATCAGTTAAAGAGGAAATTAAAAAGTATATGGAAATCAATAAAAATGATAACACCACAACCCAAAACCTCTGGGAAGTAGCAAAGGTAGTCATAAGAGGAAAGTATGTAGCAATCCAGGCCTTCCTAAAGAAGGAAGAAAGATCTCAGATACACAACCTAACCTTACACCTTAAGGATCTGGAAAAAGAACAGCAAATAAAACCCAAAACCAGCAGAAGATAGGAAATAATAAAGATTAGAGCAGAAATTAATGCTATCGAAACAAACAAAAAAAAACAGAACAGATCAATGAAACCAGAAGCTGGTTCTTTGAAAGAATTAACAAAATTGATAAACCACTAGCCAGTTTGATCAAAAAGAAATAGGAAAGGACCCAAATAAATAAAATCAAGAATGAAAGAGGAGAGATCACAACCAACACAGCAGAAATAAAAACAATAATTAGAGAATATTATGAGTAATTATGTGAATAAAATGGGCAATCTGGAAGAAATGGAAAAATTCCTAGAAACATATACACTACCAAAACTGAAACAGGAAGAAATAGAAAATTTGAACAGACACATAACCAGGAAGGAAATTAAATTAGTAATCAAAAATCTTCCAAAAAACAGGAATCCAATGCCAGATGGCTTTCCAGGGGAATTCTATCAAACATTTAAGGAAGAGTTAACACTTATTCTCTTGAAGGTGTTCCAAAAAAATAGAAATGGAAGGAAAACTTCCAAACTCTTTCTATGAAGGCAGCATTACCTTGATTCCAAAACCAGACACAGACCCCACTAAGAACTATATAGACCAATTTCCCTGATGAACATGGATGCAAAAATCCTCAACAAGATATTAGCCAACTTGGTCCAACAATACATTAAAAAAATTATTCACCACAACCAAGTGGGATTTATACCTGGGATGCAAGGCTGGTTCAATATTTGCAAAACAATTAATGTGATTCATCACATCAATAAAAGAAAGGACAAGAACCATATGATCCTCTCAATAGATGCAGAGAAAGCATTTGACAAAAAACAGCATCCTTTCTTGATAAAAACCCTCAAGAAGGTAGGGATAGAAGGAGCATTCCTCAAGATCATAAAAGCCATATATGAATAACCCAATGCTAATATCACCCTTAATGGGGAAAAACTTTCTCCCTTAGGGGAGAGCTTTCTCCCTAAGATCAGGAGAAAGACAGGGATGTCCACTCTCACCACTGTTATTCAACATAGTACTGGAAGTCTTCGCCTTTGCAACAAGACAACACAAAGAAATAAAAGGCATCCAAATCAGCCAGGAGGAGATCAAACTTTCACTCTTCACAGATGACATGATACTCTATATGGAAAACCCAAAAGATTCCACCAAAAAAACTGCTAGAATTGATTCACGAATTCAGCAAAGTTGCAGGATATAAAATCAACACACAGAAATTGGTTGCATTCCTATACACCAACAATGCAGCAACAGAAAGAGAAATCAAGGAACTGATCCCATTTACAATTGCACCAAAACCCATAAAATACATAAGAATAAATCTAATCAAGGATGTGAAAAATCTATATACTGAAAACTATAGAAAGCTTATGAGAGAAATTGAAGAAGACACAAAAAATGGAAAAGATTCCCTGCTCCTGAATAGGAAGAACAAATATTGTTAAAATGTCGATACTACCCAAAACAATCTACATATTCAATGCAATCCCTATCAAAATAACACCAGCATTCTTCACAGAACTGGAACAAATACTCCTAAAATTTGTATGAACCAGAAAAGACCCTGAATACCCAAAGCAATCTTGAAAAAGAAAACCAAAGTGAGAGACATCACAATCCCAGACTTCAAGCTATACTTCAAAGCTGTAATCATCAAGACAGTATGGTACTGGTGCAAGAACAGACACTCAGATCAATGGAACAGAATAAAGAACCCAGAAATGGACCTACAAACGTATGGCCAACTCATCCATGACAAAGCAGGAGAGACTACCCAATGGAATAAAGACAGTCTCTTCAGCAAGTGGTGCTGGGAAAACTGGACAGCGACATGCAGAGGAATGAACCTGGACCACTTTCTTACACCAGACACAAAAATAAACTCAAAATGGGTGAAAGACCTCAATGTAAGACAGAAAGCCATCAAAATCCTCAAGGACAAAGCAGGCAAAAACCTCTTTGATCTTGGCCGCAGCAACTTCTTACTCAACATGTCTCCAGAGGCAAGGGAAACAAAAGCAAAAATGAACTACTGGGACCTCATCAAAATAAAAAGCTTCTGCACAGCAAAGGAAACAATCAGCAAAACTAAAGGCACCCGGCAGAATGGGAGAAGATATTTGCAAATGACATATCAGATAAAGGGTTAGTATCCAAAATCTATAAAGAACTTATCAAACTCAACACCCAAAGAACAAATAATTCAGTGAAGAAAGGGGCAAAAGACATGAATAGACACTTCTCCAAGGAAGACATCCAGATGGCCAACCGACACATGAAAAAATGCTCCACATCACTCATCATCAGGGAAATACAAATCAAAACCACAATGAGATACCACCTTACACCTGTCAGAATGGCTAACATTAACAACTCAGGCAACAACAACAGATGTTGGCGAGGATGCAGAGAAAGAGGATCTCTTTTGCATTGTTGGTGGGAATGCAAGCTGGTGCAGCCACTCTGGAAAACAGTATGGAGGGTTCTCAAAAATCTAAAAACAGAACTACCCTACGACCCAGTGATTGCACTACTAGGCGTTTATGCAAGGGATACAGGTGTGCTGTTTTGAAGGGACACATGCACTGCCATATTTACAGGAGCACTATCAACAACAGTCAAAGTATGGAAAGAGCCCAAATGTCCATCGATGGATGAATGGATAAAGAGGATGTGGTATATATATACAACGGAGTATTACTTGGCAATCAAGAAGAATGAAATCTTGCCATGTGCAACTACGTGGATGGAACTGGAGGGTATTATGCTAAGTGAAATTAGTCAGAGAAAGACACAAATCATATGACTTCACTCATATGAGGACTTTAAGACACAAAACAGATGAACATAAGAGAAGGGAAACAAAAATAATACAAAAACAGGGAAGGGGATGAAACAGAAGAGACTCTTAAATATAAAGAACAAACAGAGGGTTGCTGAAGGGGTTGTGGGAGGGGGTATGGGCTAAATGGGTAAGGGGCATTAAGGAATCTACTCCTGAAATCATTGTTGCACTACATGCGCACTAATTTGGATGTAAATTTTAAAAAATTAAAAATAAAATTAAAAAATCGACATATCATAAAAATAAATTAAACATAAAATATTTAACACAGAGACAAGTAATAAGGCTGCAATAAGGCAGCAGATGTTCAGAATTAGGGCAATAAGGTGAAGAAATTTTAAAGAGCATCTTCTCCTGTACCCTTGTTTACAGATAATGTATTTTTAAAAATAAGGACCAGATCACAGCTACTTTATGTGAACCCGGCCTGACCTCTGGATGTCCTGACCCTGTTGTTCAGAGGTATTTCCATACACATTTGTGTATCTCATATCATGATTCCATAATGGAAATTAAGAAGCCAAAGATCTGCATAATGCAGTTTAAATAGTTGTCCATTAAAAAGTTTGAAATAAAAAAAAATCTGTGCCTGTTATGAGGCTTGCATTATCTGGGGAACTGACTTCTCTGGAACAGTTTGTTCCCTGAAGCTAATGAATAAATGAGGCATCATTGCTCAATAGTTTATTTACAAATGAATCTATAGAAGCATAAAATTTAGAACTGTTCTCGATTAGTTATTCTTTCATGTTTATTCACTCAAGTATTAAATCTTCCACAATCATGAATTTCCTTTGGGAACAAATCTTCTGGTTTTGATAGTTCCTGCTATTGGAAAGTTTTTGTTGATATTTGACCTATTTTTTTTTTTCCTGCCTTACTCTTATCCCACTTATCCTATTTATCCTGTTTAGATGAGGCCACATCATTTTCCCCAAGTGCTTATGCTTTTCATATATGTTATGACTCATTCAAATCATCGAATCTGGCTCTCCACGTGCATTACTTTAGTATTTTTTATGAACCTTATTCTCTCTACTAGAATAAATCTTGTAATGAGCTACAATGTACCATATTTGTAGAGAAAGGGGCTGTCTTTGTGTCTTTGTTATTAAATGTAATATGTCAAATTTCACTTTTTAAAAAAAGTTTTTTTTCCCCTTTCACACGTCTGTCAACGTTTAGCACACAAATTTCTGGGGCGTTTGTTTATTAGATACCAACTATCAATAGGGTTTCTTTTCAGATAGTATTTAACCAAATAAATATGTCGATGTATTTGTCAGTATTCCTATTTAATATCTTTTGTTGTTCTTAATTTTCTCATTTGTTAGTTGGAAATAATTCCTATCTTGTATGGTTATTGCGTACATAAAAAACAATACATGCTATACTTAGCATTATACTGTACACAAAGTAGGTGCTTAATTATTAGCTTCTCCCACTATCATTTCCATTTTTACTTCCCACTGGTGCCTTTTTCTGTCTTAAATAGTGCATGTGCTACCTAGTTCTTCCCTCAGGCATATTGTTGTTTGATGCTACAGCTCTTTCATTAGCATCTTCCCCCGGTCACGTCATTATTTCCTTTTGTCTATAGACTCTCAGCCCTCGTTTTTCAACCAAGTGCTGTTTCTCTGATCCTAACAGATTTAAATTCATTTTGTCAGTAAAATCTCGGGAGACCATATCATGTCCTTTACTAAAATTCCAGTATAACATCTGCTGAGTCTTACAGTTCTAGCCAAAAAGAAGCTATTAATTTTGTATGATTTGATATTTTTTTTTGTAAACTCTGGTTATACACAGCTAATAACTGGTGTCTAATAGGTGTTTGATTTACCATCATATAATCCATTTTTTTCTAGAACATAGATGTTATTTTAAAATAACATGATTTTTCTAATTATAAAAATAGTGCCATCTCACTAACCAAATTTCATGTGTACAAAATCTAGCAAAGTATAAAGAAAAAAGAAAAAAATGGCTGCAGTCATCTCACAGAGAGATCACTCTCTTGACATTTTGGTGGATTTTGTTCACATGTGTTTTATCGAAATCGAATAAATGAAACTATGTGCATATTCCTTTTCTTATAAAGCAATACAGTAAATTGTAATGAGTATTATTTTGTGTTTTCATTTTTCTATTTTTCCTTAACTTTGCACAATTAATTTTTTTCATAGAAGTTAACAAATTCTAACCTACTAAATGCAGCATAACTTTAAATCATAATTCAATGGCTAATGTAAGCACATATTGTAGCTCTATGGACTTCAAAAGAATCACGGCATCATTATAGATTTTAAACAAATGTGATTTGGGGTTTTTTATTCTCTAAAATTTCTGCTTTTCATTAGGGCTGTCTTTGAAACACATCATTACATCCTAATGATTCTCAATTTCTCCATTGCCTCCCTCTTGTTATAAATCACCAAATATTAATAAAGAATAGCAAATTCAAAATTAGATAACAGAAGGGATGATTTTGTTTTCACTGTCTTTGCATGAACTACCTTGCACTGATTTTCTTTACCTCTAATACAAACAGCCTCTTAATCTTGCAGCAACAACCCATCCATATCTCGGTTTCACTTTAACCTTCACCTCCTTTCCTTATCCCCATGCCCCCAATGCTTCGTTAATAAATTTTTATTATGCTGAAATGATTGTTCATCATTGGTAGACAGTTTTCTTAATATTTTCATACTTTCAGTAAATTCCATTTGGGCCGACTGAATACAGATGCTCTTTTTTATGACTCATCAAATCGGCCTATGAATAAATCTGAAACATTCTTGAAAAGCTGTATTTTAGCTCTGGAATGAATGCTCAGCAAACTCATAAATGGGTAGTTCTTATCTGCTGGCAGTGCATACATTATTGCAAGACTTAGTATGCCTATTTGCAGGGAAAAGGCTGCTCTGTTGTAGTCCAGATGCCCATGTAAACACTCCATTGTTGTATATTTGAGTACTTCACTGCTGCAGCCCTTCCTGTCATGCATTGTTCCCTCTACACTCCTTGGTGTTCTCATCCCAGCTGAGAGGATCTTACCAGGCTGTGAGATCCATGAGCACAGTGACTGGATTTTGTTCTTTTCTGTACCCCCATCATCTGACCCAATGCCTGGCATCTAATCGACACTGGAGATGAACAGTCAGGTATAGTAAAATTTATTCCATACCAATCTCCTTCATTCCTTACAAATCATTTCAAAGGACTACCCTAAACATCATTACACAAAGGTTAACAATACAGGGACAACTGGGTGGCTCAGTTGGTTAAGTGCCCAACTCCTGATTTCAGCTCAGCGTGGACCCTGCTTGGGATTCTCTCTCTCTGTCTCTCTCTGCCCCTCCTCTGCTCTCACTCTCTCTCTTTCCTCTCAAAATAATTGTTTTTTTTTTTTTTTAAAAGGTCAACATGCAGCGCCTGAGTGGCTTAGTCGGTTAAGGCTCTGACTTCGGCTCAGGTCACAATCTCACAGTTCGTGAGTTTGAGCTCTGCATCGGGCTCTGTGCTGACAGCTCAGAATCTGGAGCCCACTTCCAGTTCTGTGTCTCTCCCTCTCTCTGCCCCTCCCCTGCTCACATTCTCTCTCTCTCTGTCTCTCTCAAAAATAAATAAACATTAAAACTTTTTTTTAAAGAGGTCAAAACACAGTATTGCAATTAAACCAGTGAGCTTGAGAGGTAGTCTGCCTAGATTAGAACCCCAGCTCCAAGATTTAATTGCTTTGTGAACTTGGACAGGTAACTGAACTGCCTCAAATTTTCATCTACAAAATGAGAATGCTCCTAATACCTAAATGAGAGGATTGTGATTAATTGCACATTTTTGAAGACAGTGCTTTGCATGTACTACATGCTAAATGAATATTAATATCAATTATTAGTATGGAAGGTCTGTAATGTAGCACAAGGGAGCCCTCATTTATAATGTAAATCAATATAGTCTAAATGTGCTGGAAACAAACAAACAAAAAAGAACACAAGCATCTCAAGAGTATTTCTGTGTATATAAGTTTAAAGTTTTGATATGAGAGGAAATGTTGAAGGAGTTCTTTTCTTGATAAGAAAGCACAGAGACATCACACTTATTAAATCTTTATCCCATCAGCACATGTTTGATTAAATCATTTTCCTGGATTCTTCTTTCACTATATCTCAAGTCTTTGTTCAGACTCCCCAACAAAAGTGTAGACTCCTTGGGTGCCTAGTCTGGGTTGTCAACTTCTGGGTGACACACAAGTGGTTGGGTTAACCAATAAAAAGTGAATAGACTTAGATTACTCTTATAACTATGTTGGATTGTTTCCATACATCAGTCCCATATTAATTTGAAAAATAAAAAGTAGATTGAAATATTGACTTTATCATCAAGGTAGCACCAGTATTTTCTTTCAACTTCAAATGAATTCACTGGCCATCCTCCTCCACAAGAAATGCACCAAGATTCCCAAATATAAAGACCCTTTGGTTTCGATTCCCTCTTTCTTGCCCTGGAAGGTAAAGAAACCAACAATAACTATTATATTTTCTAAGTGTTCAGAAACAGGAGCTACAGAATGGATGGTCTACTCTATAAACACAGAAATTTATGTTCAGGTGTCTCCTGGGGCTCTGTGATATCTGAGACCCATGAGTACCCTCCTTGAATGAATGTGCTTGGCTCAATAAATAGCTGTGGAAGAAACAAACAATTTTCCTAGTTTAAGGAAGCCATTGTCTCCTGAAATGTTATTGTTCCTATAAAAGGAGGCACTAAGACAATATTTTTTAGACAAATGTTTGATTTGGTGCCTCTGGGTAAGATATGTTGTCATTAAAACCTTGGTGAACCAGCAGTTCTGTCTTCATTGAGAATGTCAAGAGAAAAAGCAGCAGAGGAGGTGAGTTTGGATATAATAAATACAATTTTTTAAAATAAATGTTATTTATTTTTGAGAGAGAGAGCACAAGTGGGGTAGGAGCAAAGGGAGAGAGAGAGAGAGAGAGAGAGAGAGAGAGAGAGAGAGAGAGAATCCCAAGCAGGCTCCACACTGTCAGCGCAGACCCCAATGTTCAAATCTACCAACCGTGAGATCATGACCTGAACCAAAGTCAGACACTTAACTGACTGAGCCACCCTGGTGCTCCTATAACAAATACAATTTAAACTGCAAGGTTTGAAGCAGCTTTCTAAGGTAGCTCTCCTCTGGGGAAATTTAGCGGGCTCAGCCTAGGGCTGAGGGAAGAGTACATGGTTCCAAATGATTTTCCTTTGATTCAATGAAGATTTTTGGTTGTTTGGGATAATAATTTGCTCCCCATCTCCTTTTTTCCCATTAATTTGTCTCTTGTCAAATAACCCTGTCTTTTTTTCATAGCTGGAATTTAGGAGGCATTGGTGTCTTTTGGGTTAAACTATTTTGTGGTCACTGCTCTGCTACCCGGCCTAAAGGCAGCCTACAGTCCTCTCTGATGTATAAATCTCCTTTGCAAATCTATAAATTATTTGGCCACTTTCTGCTTATGGTGGATTCCCTCTGACTTGTAAACCTATGCTCTCCTCAGCACTCATTCGTTCAATGGATCTATTTTTCTGCTCAGAAATCAGATTAATATTTCTCTTTTGTGAAAAGTAGTCACCCAGATTGAAAGGGCCACTGATTGTTAAGCAACGAAGTGGCTGCCAAAGGAAGGTATGGCCTCTGCTCCAGAGAAACTCCTCGAGTCCCAGAACCACACCTGGGGTGACTTACACAGAGCCCTGTCACAAGGCATAGCTGGGCTGGAGCCTTCCTGAGCAGCACTGTCCAAAGTCAGGTCTCAGAGATCACTCTGGAGATGAGGAAGCCCAGGGCCAGAAAAAGCCCATGAGTGCTAAGGCAGGACTTCATTTGTAATTCCACAAAGCTTTGCACTAGACAGCCCAAGAAAACTGGCTAAGATTGTCTCTAAACTGAATGAAACAAATTTACTCCATTGGATAATGGTGCTGAAACCTCATGCTTTCCTTATTCTACTCTGTCCCTGCCTCCTCCCTGGGGGGCCCCAGTGTGGATTGCTGGCTTTCAGTTAGGACACATTTTAAAGAATCTGAATTCTGATCTTTATAAATTCTGCCTAAATGTATACACATGTTTTTGTTTTTTACTTTGCTAGCTCTAACATTTACATAGTGTACTTTTTGAAGAAGCAAAATAATTTTATCCATTCACTTTTGTTTCTCAATTTTCAGAAAGTATGCACTTCTTCCCTTCCCACTCCCTGTAAGTTTGGATTATGTTAACAGGTCATTCCAGAGGAAAGCACTCAGGCAGATGTTTTCTTCAGGGGCAGACTGTGTAGGAGGAAATCTCTTTTGATTCTTTTCTTTGTTTCTCTCTCTTACCCATGTCTGCTTCTTTCATTCTCCCCTCTATTTCTTCTTATCACTTTTTCTTCATAGCATGTAGGAAATGAGGATTTGGTAGTCATCCTTTAATGTAGTCAATATAAAGCCTAAACAAGATAACCCAGACCCTACAGAGGAGACAAAAGTGAGCTGGCTGCAACAGGAAGAAATTGAATTCACAACATAAACACTGGATGAACCCTGATTCTGCAGAAACTGGCCCTCTTTAGCCATTGGTGGTTAAGTCTTGCTTCCTGGAAGATGACCACTGTAAAGTGGATAAAAACATGCCTGTGAAAAAGGGATAATCAAATTATTTTTTGAGCCCAATCCTATTACTTTAATCTTTTTTTAAAGCTACTCATTATCATTAAGCCAGAAAACATTTTACCATCGTTCACATTTTACCCAACTTTTTCTTTCTAAGAGGCCAAACAGCAATAAATAAGAACATCCAAGTGTCAGATAGGACAGTAACAGAGTCAGGAATCCCTTCTGCAGAACTGGGAAAACTGCATTTGATTTCCATAAGGACCCTCTCTTTCTCTTTATTCTTCATTTTGGTTTCGGGAAGCATTCCCCATGAAACTGATTTTGCAGCTCTAAAAGAAAAGTACAAGAATTAAATGCAGTTGGGTACTTCTTTTTCTTCTTCTTTCTCTTCTCCCCCTCTTCCTTACTACTACTTCTCCTCCTCCTCCCCCTCCTCCTCCTCCTCCTCCTCCTCCCACTTCTTCTTCTTCTTCTTCTTCTTCTTCTTCTTCTTCTTCTTCCTCTTCTTCTCCTCCTCCTCCTCCTTCTTCCTATTATTATTATTATATTAAGTTCAATTCTTAGGAAACAGGACTTGATTATCAGAGCTTTTTTCCAAAGGCCCTCATTTTGATGAGTGAATAATAAAGATTGCAAGCATATTGTCTTCCTGTTTTTCACATAAATTGTTCCATTGTAGCTGTTTATTAAGACTATGCAGAAATTATGAGCCCTTCTTACTTTCTCTAAAAGTAATTCAATTGTAGTGTAAGGCTTGTAAATGTTAGAACAATTAGTACATATTTCTTCCATATTTGCTTATATGTGTAAAAAATGTCCCTATAAACATTTAAGAGATTAACTTTGCCTCTCCTGTTGAGTTTAAGTCCTCTGAAATTAAAGATGAGCTATTTATTCTGATAGAATTGGGCATAAAATTAGTAAGCCTTTTCCTTTTATCACTCACAATTGTCTTTATTTCTCTCTTAAATTTATGAGGTCTTTATATCCGCTCTGTTTTCTTTCCTTTTCCCTTAATGTTCCTCTTCCAACAGTGTTCGCTTTTTAGCAGTCCCTAAAGTACTTCTGTTGTCATCATTTAACATTTGATTGGCAATAATATTTTACAAAATGGTTTACAATTGCCTTTTACAAGTTATTCTCATGCCTTCAATAACTCTTAGGTTTTTATTTGTAGTCCAGCGTAGAGTTGTGCCATTATTTGTAAGCACACAGACATTCCTCTTGACTCAACCTCTTCCAGTAGGTTTAGAAATCTTTCACTGGAAATCAT